>NC_072435.2:90520000-91145000 GCF_028878055.3 Symphalangus syndactylus
ATAACTCAAACAAAAAGGCTGTGTGCGGTGGCTCACGCTTGTGACCCTGGCAATTTGGGAGGCTGAGGTGGGAGGATCACTTGAGCACAGGAGTTTGAGACCAGCTTGGGTAACAAAGCAAGACCTTATTTCTATTTTTTTTTTTAATTAAAAAAAGAGATAAAAGATGTGAATATGTGAAGAAACATTTCACAGAAGAAGATGTAAGAATGGGCAATAAGTATATAAAAACTTGTTCAACATAGTTATTAGGGAAATGTAAATTAAAACCACAATGATATACTTCACACCCACACAATGGCTATAATAAAAAAAAAAAAACACAGAAAATACCTAGTGTTGGTGAGGATGTGGACCAACTGGAACCTTTATATATTGTTGGTGGGCATGGTAGCCTTTACTCATATGGTGTGAAAAATGAAAAATAGCTCAGAGCAAACTGAGCTATGTGAGGTACGCAAAATTTATCAGGCCCAGAAAAACATGAGTATGAGACTTCAGTGATGGCCCAACCCCCATGCCCAGATGCAACTGTTTGAAGGCATTTTTGTCCCTGACCAGCTGCCTCCACCCATAGTCTCCATGTTCCTAGAATTTGTGAAACAAAGAACAATGTAAAGTCAATCAAACAGCTTATGATATTTTAATATAAATTACTGACAAACAACTTAGGAATTGCCTCTTCTTTTCCTTTAAAAAACCCACCTGTGTGGGAGGCTGAGGCAGGAGAATCGCTTGAACCCAGGAGGCAGAGGTTGCTGTGAGCCAAGATCGTGCCATTGCACTCCAGCCTGGGTGACGAGAGCGAAACTCCATCTCAAAAAAACAAAACAAACAAACAAAGAACAACTTGTGGCCAGGCATGGTGGCTCATGCCTGTAATCTCAGCACTTTTGGCCAAGGCGGATCACTTGAGGTCAGGAGTTCAAGACCAGGCTGGCCAATATGGTGAAACCCCGTCTCCACCAAAAATACAAAAATTAGCTGGGCATGGTGGTGCACACCCGTAATCCCAGCTACTTGGGAGGCTGAGACAGGAGAATTGCTTAAACCAAGGAGATAGAGGATGCAGTGAGCCAAAACTGCGTCACTGCACTCCAGCCTGGATGATACAGTGAAACTCCATCTCAAAAACAAAAACAAAAACACCCACTTGTGGCTGGGCCAAGTGGCTCACACCTGTAATCCCAGCACTTTGGGAGGCCGAGGTGAATGGATCACTTGAGGTCAGGAATTTGAGACCAGCCCGGCCAACGTGGTAAAACTCTGTCTCCACTAAAAATACAAAAATTAGCCGGGCGTAGTGGCGAGTGCCTGTAATCCCAGCTACTAGGTAGGCTAAGGCAGGAGAACCACTAGAACCCAGGAGGCAGAGGTTGCAGTGAGCCGAGATCACACCACTGTACTCCAGCCTGGGCAACAGAGCAAGACTCTGTCTCAAAAACAAAACAAAACAAAAACCCCACTTGTAACTGCCCCTAACAGGAGTCTTGGATCTATGCTCCAGGCTTGTAGTCCTCAAATTTGGCCCAAATAAACTCTCTACTTATATTAAGTTTGCCTCATTTTTTTTTCCATTAGGTCAACAGGGTTTTCTGCTGTCTCCTAATGTCACTGAGCACAGAATTTATATTTCTTCTCCTTGTTATTTTGAGATCATTTTCAAGAGAAAGAAGTCAGTACCATCTTTACACTTTCATTTTAAAATCTGAAGTTAGTAACTGACTTTCTGTCATTTGATAGCAGTTAGTAAGAAAAAACAGCTCTACCACCAGCCCATTCACTGCTCTACATATAAATTTGAAAACATTAGTGGTCATTAGAATCACAGGCAGATCTTAAATTTCAGATTCCCAGGTACTGTCTTAGAAATTCTGATTGTGTAGGTCTAAAATGGAACATTAAAAGTAGGTGTTAGAAGAGGGAATTACACAGGGCACCATGGTTCACATTTGTAATCTCAACATTTTGGGAGGCAGGAGGATCACTTGAGGCCAGGAATTCAAGGCCAGCAAGGACAACATAGTGATACCTGAAAAAAAAAAAAAACCAACAACAACAACAAAAAACAAATAGCCAGGCGTGGTGGCATGTGCCTGTAGTTCCTAATCACTTGAGAGACTGAGGTACAAGGATCACATGAGCCCAGGAGTTCAAGGCTGCAGGGAACTATGATAAATAAGAATAGCCCCAGTTGGCCAGGTGCGGTGGCTCACACCTGTAATCCCAGCACTTCGGGAGGCTGAGACAGGTGGATCACTTGAGGCCAGGAGTTCGAGACCAACCTGGCCAACATGGTGGAACCCTGTCTCTACTGAAAATACAAAAACTAGCTGGGTGCCAACAGTGGCACATACTTGTAGTCCCAGCCACTTGGGAGGCTGAGGCATGAGAATCACTTAAACCTGAGAGGCGGAGGTGGCAGTGAGTCAAGATTGCGCCACTATACTCTCCAGCCTGGGTGACAGAGTGAGATTCTGTCTAAAAATGAATGAATAAATAAATAAATAGCCCCAGCCTTCAAGAAGTGAATAAGGGAAACAAACTGAACATACAAATAACTATATATAAGCACAACTATGAAAACTGCTGCCACCTTGAAGAAGTGAAAGACCATAATCGGGCAGAGGTGTGTCAATCAGGAAAGGCTTCACAAAGAATAAAGCATTTGATGACTCCAAATCACCGTTTAAACACAATCCATCAGCTACTCCTATACTAGCTACTGTAGATACCAACTCATTAATGCCAGAAACCTGGACTCTTCTTTTTTGTCCCCACAGTCACCTTTTATTATTACAACTGAGTCAAGTCCTATCAATGTGTCCTGAATATTTAAAGCTTAAATGATCCTTTCCTCTCCTTTGATGTTGCCTCCTTACGTCTTGCCCTCACTATTACAGCAACCTCAGAGGTTTCCTTGGCTCTGTATTTACCCCACTGCAACCCCTTCTATACACTGCCACTAGAATATTTCTAAAATGCAAATATAACCGGGTTAGGTCTCAGGCTAAATGTTAGCAGCTCCCTATCATAGATGGATAACAAAGATTCAAGTTTCCTTCGCCAAGGGTATTAGGCATTTCACAACGTGTCCACTCACCTTTGCCAGCCTTCTCCCTCGTCCTCCACACTGTGTACTCTCTAACCCACCACACTGCAACTCCAGCCGTGCTCTGCCCTTCTGTGTCTGTCCCTTTGCGCATATACCTTTCCTTTTGCCTTGATTTGATTCCCCATCACTTCGCCTTCTCCCTGAAGACTTCTGCCTTTCATATTCCAAATGTCCTTTAAGACAACACTCCAACTTTTTTTTATGATGGCTGCCTTGATATTCTTTCCCTCCTACTGTCAAAGGACAAGATAAATTTCTTGATCATGTAATGTTTATAGGACTTAACCCAGTAGACTTTGTTTACTTGCTGAAATGTCTGAATTCCCTCTAGTCTCTGATCTAATTCACCCTGTACCCTTCTGCACATAGCACGCTGCTTGGTCCACTGTGCCATTAATATTTATGAATAAGCAAATGTGTATAAGGATGGCTGCCACCTTCTCAGAATCTGAGACAGAGCACATTGCTTTTGAAGATGTGTTGCATAACACAAAAATGCAAACTCAAATGAACTAAAAGCTTTAATCACATAAAAGAGTAGGAGGTTGGACCAAATGATTAAGGTCTTTTCCAATTCTAAGGTTCTAGGAGTCTATATATTCCATTGTCCATTTTACCTTCTAAACCAGGAAAGCTACAGAGCTAAATAAAGAGGTATAAAAATTATTAGAAATAAGTCAATGGATTATAATCATCTTCAAAGTGGACAGAAAGTCAAATATAAATTAAAAAAAAATTAAAAGCTCTATATTATCTCCAACTTGTAAGAACAATGACTGATTCTGACCCAAGTAAAACAGCGATGGAAAAACACACACCCCATGGCATCTCAACTTTTCAGCTAATGAAAATCCTCACTTAAATTACATTGCATTTCAAAGCAGTTCCCTGTTAAATAACAGCATCTCCCAAAAGTACACTGCTGTGGAAGTTGAAACATGAGCCACAAACAAATGAAATAATTTTGTCAAGGTCATAAAATAAGTCAAACAAATTCCAAAACAGAACCTTTGATCCGAAATCTAGTTTTATGTTCCGATCTCTTGACGCTAGCACAGCTTTGTAAATTCTTTTTTTTTTTCTCTTTTTTTTTGAGACGGAGTCTCGCTCTGTCGCCCAGGCTGGAGTGCAGTGGCGCAATCTCGGCTTACTGCAAGCTCCGCCTCCCGGGTTCACGCCATTCTCCTGCCTCAGCAGCTTTGTAAATTCTTAATTGTGTTCTTATCATTTCATATTTGTTCACTACAGGTGACATTCAGTGAAATTTATCCATTCCTTTTTTTTTTTTTTTTTTTTTTTTTTTTGAGACAGAGTCTTGCTCTATCGCCCAGGCTGGAGTGCAGTGGCGGGAATCTCAGCTCACTGCAACCTCCACCTCCCTCATTCAAGCAATTCTCCTGCTTCAGTCTCCTGAGCAGCTGGGACTACAGGTACACACCACTGTGCCTGGCTAATTTTTGAATTTTTAGTAGAGACGGAGTTTCACTATGTTGGCCAGGCTGGTCTCGAACTTCTGACCTCAAGTGATCCACCCACCTGGACCTCCCATAGTGCTGGGATTACAGGCAGGAGGCACCGTGCCCAGCCTATCCATTACTTTTTAATAGAATTATTAAAAGGCCTCTTCTATCCTACTCTAGAGTTCTAATAAAAAACAAAAAATGTTAACATCCAGACTTGCCTGAGAAACATCTCTTTATCATTAAGTTATTTCAAAAATGAGGTGACATCACGATTAATCTCTAAACAATGCTCTCTTAGGTTTTCGCCCTTTCTTTATGAAAGTATGTATCATATGAGCTACTTTACAAAGATTTTTTTAAAAAAAAACAAGGAAATCAATATATAAGAAAGATGAAGATGATGAATATTCTAACCACAAACAAGTAGAATAAATACATCTTACTTTTTAAACAAGCATTCAAGCCCTGAAAGGAAAGACCAAAAAATATAAAAATAAAAATTTAGAAAAGGGAACAGGACAGATCAGCATGGCTAGGTATTTCACCTCAACATGTTTCACTGACATCATTCAGCTTCCACGGCTGTACCAAGTTGTTAGTAGAGACAGATTGGGTTAAAAACCCCAACTTGGGGTTCCAAGGCAAGTTACTTAACTTGTATAAAACTCCTTTTCTTCATGCAACATGAAGAAAAACAGTACCTATGTCAGATCCGTATCAATTTTCTTTTTTTTTTTTTTTTTTGAGACAGCGTTTCACTCTTATAGCCCAGGCTGGAGAGCAATGGTGCAATCTTGGCTCACTGCAACCTCCGCCTCCTGGGTTCAAGGGATTCTCCTACCTCAGCCTCCCGAGTAGCTGGGATTACAGGCATGCACCACCACGCCTGGCTAATTTTTTTTATTTTTAGTAGAGAGGGGTTGGTTTCTCCATGGTGGTCAGGCTGGTCTCGAACTCCCGACCTCAGGTGATCCACCCGCCTCAGCCTCCCAAAGTGCTAAGATCACAGGCATGAGCCACTGCGCCTGGCCAATTTTGTTTTTTCCTAAGTGAGATGAGGCCTCCCTGTTGCCCAGGCTAGAATGCTGTGGTGTGATCTCCACTCACTGCAACCTCCATTTCCTAGGTTCAAGTGATCCTTCCACCTTAGCCTCCTGAGTAGCTGGGACTACAGGCATGAACCACCACACCTGGCTAATTTTTTGTGTCTGTTTTTTTTGTAGGCATGGGGTTTTGCCATGTTGTCCAGGTTGGTCTCGAACTCCTGGGCTCAAGAGATCTGTCCACCTCAGCCTCCCAAAGTCCTGAGATTACAGGTGTGAGCCACCATGCCTGGCTTGTTTTTTCTTTTTCTGGGTTTTGTTTTTTTTTGTTTTTTTTTTTTTTTTGTTTTTTTACAATAGGGTCTTGCTCTGTTACTCAGGCTGGAGTGCAGACTGGAGTGCAGTAGCCTAAATATAGCTCACTGTAGCTTCAACTTCCCAGGGGCTTGCCCCACCACACCTGGCTAATCTTGTTTATTTTTTGTAGAGACGAGGTCTCACTATGTTGCCCAGCCTGGTCTCAAGCTATCCTCCTTCCTTGGCCTCCCAAAGTGCTGGGATTATAGGCATGAGCCACCATACCCAGCCTGATACCACCGACTTTTCCTGAGTTGCTAAAAAGCCAAATTTGTGGCCCATCCTCAGCTAATGAATAGGACTACATGATATACATTACTCTGTACAAATCTTCCATTAGCACTACTGTTTTTCCTTCAGCAAGGTTTATTTTATAATAGCTTTGTTGAGATATAATTCATATATCACAAAATACATTTTCACCCTTTTAAAGTATACAATTCAGGCCAGGTGCAGTGGCCCATGCCTATAATCCCAACACTTTGGGAGGCCAAGGCAGGAGGACTGCTTGAAGCCAGGAGTTGGATGCCAGCCTGGGCAACATGGCAAGACTATGTCTTTAAAAAAAAAAATTAGCCGGGCATGGTTGTGCATACCTGTAATCCTAGCTACTAAGGAGGAAGAGATGAGAGATCACTTGAGTCAAGGAGGTTGAAGCTGCAGTGAGCCATGATCGCACTACTGCACTCCAGCCTGGGTGACAGAACGAGACCCCATCTCAAAAAATAAATAAATAAATAAATAAATAAATAAATAAATAAATAGAAACTCCATGCCCATTATCAGTCATTCCTCATTCCTATTTTATGGCTGAATAGTATTCCATTGTAGGAATATATCGCATTTAGTTTATCCAGTCATCATTTGATTAGTATTTGGGTTCTTTCTGCTTTTTTTTTTTTTTTTTTTGAGTCAGAGTCTCACTCTGTTGGCCAGGCTGGAGTACAGTGGCATGATCTTGGCTTGCTGCAACCTCTACCTCCCGGGTTCAAGCAATTCTCCTGCCTCAGCCTCCCAAGTAGCTGGAATTACAGATGGGCACCACCACACCTGACTAATTTTTGTACTTTTAGTAGAGACGGGGTTTCACCACGTTGGTCAAGCTGCTCCCAAACTCCTGACCTAGTGATCTGCCCACGTTGGCCTCCTAAAATGCTGGGATTACAGGCACGAGCCACTGCACCTGGCCCTTTCTACTTTTTTGACTATTATGAATAATGCTGCTATGAACATTCCTCTACAAGTTTTTGTGTGGACATATGTTTTCATATCTCTTGGGTAGATACCTAAGAGTAGCATTGCTAGGTCATATGGTAACTCTATATTTAAACTTTTCAGAGCTACCAGACTGTTTTCCAAAGTGGCTGCACCATTTTAGATCCTATAAGGACTCCCATTTCTCCACATCCTGACTAGCACTCGTTACTGTACATCTTCTTGATTATGGCCACCCTAGTGGGTGTGCAGTGATACCTCACTGAAGCATTGCTTTGTATTTATTTAATGGCTTATGATGTTGAACACCTTTTTACATCCTTATTGGCCACTGTATATCTTCTTTAGTCTATTCAGATTCTTAAGGCTGGGTGACTGATCTTTTCACTGTTTGAGTTTTTTTGTTTTTTTTTTTTTTTTTTGAGATGGAGTCTAGCTCTGTCACCTAGGCTGGAGTGCAATGGTGCGATCTCGGCTCACTGCAACCTCCACAACCCGGGTTCAAGCAATTCTCCTGCCTCAGCCTCCTGAGTAGCTGGGATTACAGGCATGCACCACCACACCGGGCTAATTTTTGTATTTTTAGTAGAGATGGGATTTCACCATGTTGGCCAGACTGGTATCGAACTCCTGACCTCAAGTGATCTGCCCGCCTCGACCTCCCAAAGTGCTGGGATTACAGGTGTGAGCCCCCGCGCCCAGCCAAACCACCGCACCAGGCCTGAGTTGTTACAATTAGGTCTATAATCCATTTTGAGTTAGTTTTTGTGTATGTCGAAAGGAAGGGGGTCCAATGTCATCCTTTTGCAGGTGGATATCCAGTGATTCCAGCACCATTTATATGTTGACAACCTGATTTATTTAAAAAAACATTTTGACTTTTTGTATTACACACATTTTTTAAGTCACCTGAAGTCAACTGTGAAGTGATACTCGTGTAAATAAACTGACTTTAAAAAATTACTCAACCAAAGTCATACAGTTAGTAAGTGACAAATCTAAGACTAAAACCCAGGACTTAGGATGCCAATTTCAAGTTTTCCCATTAAAATAAAATACTACCTTACATGTAAATAAGTTTCATATTTACTCATCAAAGATAAGAAAAGGCAAGCCAGAAAGAATATATTTATTGGTAAGATTACAGAAAGCTTGATTTGAGATGTTTAAGATTTGGCTTGCTTATTTTCATAAAAATCGATAATAGCAGCCAGGCGCGGTGGCTCACGCCTGTAATCCTGGCACTTTGGGAGGCCAATGTGGGCAGATAACCTGAGGTCAGGAGTTCGAGACCAGCCTGACCAACATGGAGAAACTCCATCTCTACTAAAAATACAAAATCATCTGGGTGTGTTGGCGCATGCCTGTAATCCCAGCTACTCAGGAGGCTCAGGCAAGAGAATCACTTGAACCCTGGAAGCGGAGGTTGCAGTGAACCAAGATCATAGCACTGCACTCCAGCCTGGGAGACAAGAGTGAAACTTCATCTTAAAAAAAAAAAAAAAAATCAATAATAGGTAAAAATCTACTAAGCATTCACTTTGTGTTAAGCCCTGTTCTAAACAGTGTATAATCACTTAATAATCACAACAATCTTAGAAAATAAAGTCAAGTGTCCACTTTTTTTCTCCTCTTTTTACAGATGGGGAAACTAAGGCAAAGTAAAATTAAGTAAGTTGTTCAAGATCACAGAGCTAGTAAGTGGTGGGAACCCAGGCAATCTGACTCCAAAGACTGTGTTCTTACCACTATGAAAGCAAATTACTTAAGAAAAAGGCATTCACCAGCCTGTGGCCAGACGGATTAACAAGTGTCTAGAAAGAAAGAGACTATTCTATTATTGCTATTGTTGTCTCAAATGAAGAGACAGAAAGAGAAAATTCATTAGCATGGCTGAGAATTCTAAAGGAGGGAAATTATTAGTACTAGTGGCATCAGGTAAAAAATGTTCAATGTCCATAATCGGGGTGGAGGGTATTGGGAATATTGAATGGGTACAAAAACACAGTTAGATAGAATGAACAAAATCTAGTAGTTGACAGCACAACAGAGTTATTACAGCCAACAACAATTTATCGTACATTTTAAAATAAGAGTATAGCTGGGTGCAGTGGCTCACGCCTGTAATCCTAGCACTTTAGCAGGCCAAGGTGGGCGGATCACCTGAGGTCGGGAGTTCAAGACCAGCCTGACCAATATGGAGAAACCCTGTCTCTACTAAAAATACAAAATTAGCCGGGCATAGTGGTGCATGCCTGTAATCCCAGCTACTCAGGAGGCTGAGGCAGGAGAAGCGCTTGAACCTGGGAGGTGGAGGTTGCGGTGAGCCGAGATCGTGCCATTGCACTCCGGCCTGGGCAACAAGAGTGAACTCCGTCTCAAAAAAATAAATAAATAAAATAAGAGTATAATGGGAATGTCTGTAACACAATCACATAAAGGCTTGGTAAATGCTTGAGATGATGAAAAAAATTAATGTACTCTGTTTCACTAAAAACAATGTCCACGATTAACCAAAGAAATAGTCCTTTTTTAAAAAAAAAAAGATAAAAATTTAACAGGGCTACTGCAATATAGCACAACTAATAACATAAAACAATAATATAAATACAGGAAGGGAAAGGAAAGGCAGGCACAAACGCAGAGGAAGGAACCTCGGGAGTCTCCACTGCCCACAAAATGAATGAGTCAACCAGGTGGTGTTATCACAGGATGTGTTGGAAACAGACATAACACTGCTGGGTTAAAGATTAATCCTTCCTTTATACGATGTATCAGTGAGATCCCTGATAGAATGTGGAAACCAATTTTGGTCAGTGCTCCAAGAAGTATGGAAAGAAATGGGAAAAGATTCACGCAAAACAAACAACTAGACCAAAACAATAGAAAAGAATGTCTGCTAGGAAAAGAAAAAACTTGGAGTTGCTTTTCAAAGAAAGTCAAGATTGATTTAATTATGGCCCTCAAGAAGACAATTTGAGGCCGAGTGCGGTGGCTCACGCCTGTAATCCCAGCACTTTGGGAGGCCGAAGCTGGTGGATCACCTGAGGTCAGGAGTTTGAGACCAGCCTGGCCAACGTGGTGAAACCCCTTCTCTACTAAAAATGCAAAAATTAGCCAGGTGTGGTGGTGGGTGCCCATAATCCCAGCTACTCAGGAGGCTGAGGCAGGAGAATCACTTGAACCTGGAAGGTGGAGGTTGCAGTAAGCTGAGATAGCGCCATTGCACTCCAGCCTGGGCGACACAGAAAGACTCCGTCTCAAAAAAAAGACAATTTGAATGTTCTTCCTCAAATTCTTCACAGGCTTTGGTTCTTTCCAGTCATTTAAATCCCAGGCAAATATCATTTTCTAAGAGGCTTTTTCCCAAAGTAGCCTCCTGCGTTTGTAGCACATCACTCTGATTTGTTTCCTTCATAGCCTGTAACACTCTGAAGTTCTTCCTGATTATGATTAAGCACGTAGGTTCCTCTTACCCTGTTAGAACATAGCTAGGCCGGGCATGGTGGCTCACGCCTGCAGTCTCAGCACTTTGGGAGGCCCGAGGTGTGTGGATCACCTGAGGTCAGGTGTTTGAGACCAGCCTGGCCAACACAGTGAAATCCCGTCTCTACTAAAAATATAAAAATTAGCTGGGTATGGTGATGGGTGCCTGTAATTCCAGCTCCTCAGGAGGCTGAGGCAGGAGGATCACTTGAACCCGGGAGGCAGAGGTTGCAGTGAGCCGAGATCGTGCCATTGTACTCCAGCCTGGGCAACAAGAGCGAAACTCCATCTCAAAAGAAAAGAACGTGGGCTACATAGAAGCTTAGAACCTGAGTACTGCTTATCTCTAGTAAATACCAGTGGTACCTGGAACATAGTGCGAATTCTATAAATATTTGTAGAATCTATGTCCATGAAGCTGCAACATGGAAAATGAGCTTTCAAATTAAAGCAAGACAGACACCAGTAAGACACAAAAGGAATTACTTGATAGTCAAAGTAAAATCTATACATTGCTGACTGCTGTGGGTCTTTAAGAAGAGAGTCACTCATCTGTCTTAGGGGTTTTACAAATTCACTAGCCTAAGTGATTTATAGTGGTTATTCCTAACACCATGATTTAATACTTCACAGCACAGAAATGAAGTCTGGCTAGTTATAAATAAATGATCACTGAGCTATTATGTGCCGATCAATATTCTAATGCTTTCCATGTATCAAATTATTTTATCTTCACTATTCTATGAGTATTATTCTTTTTTTACCTATAAAACAGCACCCTTTAGTCCCAAAAGGTTAAATAATTGGCCAAAGTTGACCAGATCATAGCTGGTGGATCTGGGACTTAAATTCAGACTGCTGCACGTGAGCCATTCACTTAAGGCTGAAAATAAATTTAAACAGAGCAAAAATATTAAACAGGAAGGATAATAGATTGATAAAATTATGACACAGGAATTAGGTGAAATTATGGCACATGAATTTTCTCCATGGCTTGCTATGCTGTGTGGATCTTTTCAAATTCCATATTGCTGTAACATTCCTGGGGACATTGTTGATGTACTAACTTTTTCCCTTTAATAACATCTCTTAAAAAATGTGGTTTCAAATGAAAGAGATAAATATATTCATGCCAAACTAGAGAGACATTATAATGAACCCCTGCATCATGCATCTTTATTTATTTATTATTTTTTTTTTGAGACGGAGTCTCACTCTGTCACCCAGGCTGGAGTGCAGTGGCGTGATCTCGGCTCACTGCAAGCTCCACCTCCCGGGTTCACACCATTCTCCTGCCTCAGCCTCCCGAGTGGCTGGGACTACAGGTGCCCACCACCATGCTTGGCTAATTTTTTGTATTTTTAGTAGAGATGGGGTTTCACCACGTTAGCCAGGATGGTCTCAATCTCCTAACCTCACGATCAGCCCACCTCGGCCTCCCAAAGTGCTCAGATTACAGGCATGAGCCACCGTGCCCGGCCCTCATGCATCTTAAACAACTCTGAACACATGGACAATCTTCATGTATGCTGTGCTCCCCCCAAACTCATACACACACTGGATTATTTCAAAGCAAATGATGATGTACTATTAACAGCCATCTTTATTCTTTCCCAAAATAATTTGAGTTTAAAATGCATATAATTCCTTTATTTCAAAAAAATCTACAAAAAATTGGTAGCAATACAGGGAACAATTCTAAGGGAGGGGGGTGGGTTTCTTATCAAAAAGCAAGCCATTGGACATTAGGAAAAAGAATTTCTTTGCCTGGCACCACGGCTCATGCCTGTAATCCCAGCACTTTGGGAGGCTGAGGCGTGTGGATCACTTGAGGTCAGGAGTTCGAGGCCAGCCTGGCCAACATAATGAAATCCTGTCTCTACTAAAAACACAAAAATTCCTGGGAGGAAGAGCTTGCAGTGAGCTGAGGTCGCGCCACTGCACTCCGGCCTGGGCGACAGAGAGAGACTCTGTCTCAAAAAAAAAAAAAAAAAACCCACAAAAACTAGCCAGGTGTGGTGGCAGGTGTCTGTAATGCCAGGCACTTGGGATGCTGAGGCAGGAGGATGGCTTGAACCCAGGAGGCGAAGGTTGCAGTGAGCTGAGATGGCGCCATTGCACTCCAGCCTGGGTAACAGAGCAAGACTGTCTCAAAATAATAATTTCTCAAAAATCACTAAGTAATCTCTAAGTGATACATACTTGGTAACGAGAATATTTTAGGTGCCACATTATAGCAGGAATTGAGTTTAAATTTCAAAAGAGTTTTATAAGTTTTAAGAAAACTCACGAGGGTTTCTGTGCCTATCATGCAGACAAATATCATTCCCAAGCATAGGGAGAGGTCAAGAAGCAATTAAGTACCAAAATATACCTGTTTATCTTCCAGTGGGTCAGGCTCTCCTTTACTTGACTCAGAGCTGACATCATCTTCATCAGAACTGTTGATGACTTCCTCCTCATCAGAGGGAAGGTCACCAAGACCAAGATCATTCTGTTCCTCCTGGGATGCTCCTGAACTGCATTCAACAGAAAGCAGGTATTAGTCACCTTCAATAATAAGGAGTGCTAGCAAAACAAAAACCAAATCAACATCTTTTCTTCATAACGCAAACAAGATATATCTAAGGGATTTGTAAGAATGAAAAGACCCAGATCAGCCAACTTTCCCTTCCTTCACCCTGTCTCAGCTGCCAAAAACTCAAATTAATTTTTTGAATTTTTAATGACAAGAAGGTGGGTGGGAAGCAAGTTTCCCAGCTGCTCCCATCCTATGCTTCTATATATCCCTCCCAAAGAAGATCAGGTCTCTACTCCTAGAATAAACTAAGAAGCTTTACAGAAAGTGCGCTGGTTTACCATAAAAGGCTGCCAGGTATACCAGAAGAGTTGCTGTTTCCTTAGGCCTTGGTGTTTAAAACAACAACAAAAACCAAGTAACAAATCTATGAGGACTGGGGGATAATGATGGTGACTACCATCAACAGTGCAGGTGCAATTGTGAACATGTACCCTGCTATGGTTATCACTGTTCTGTTCACAAGACGTGGGGAGGAAGAGGAAATTTTACAAATTCTCAGATTATGCTCAAGACCTGCTGCATTAGAACTACGAGGGGCACGGGGCCCAGCAATTTGCCCAGCAATTACAACTACCTGGGCCACAGGGCCTAGCAAATAATAAGTAAGCTTGTTTAATGCTTTCTGGGTGATTCTGATACAAGCTAAACTTGGAAAACCACAGAACCAGGCCATTCACCAATTCCTCCTTGCCAGACTGATATCATCAAGGTTCCTCCATTTGTTTTAACATAGACCTCATGAATCTAAAAGCCACTGTTGCAATTCAATCTGTGGGGGGAATTCCATAGGAAAGTTCCCTAAGAAGAGATGAAAAGAATTCCTTCTAGTATTGGCTGTAAAGATTCAGGAGCCAATTGCCTGTAGCAACTGCTTTTCTGTCGTAAGTCTACAAGAATATCTGCAGAATAGAAGAATATAGGTGGAGCCAGTAAAAGATCCACAGACAATCAGCAGGAAAAACACTCAAGCAGAATAAGGAGACAGTTGCATTCCACTCTGGCAGGCTCTTTCAGCGGGTCACAGGCAGGTCACTCAACAGCCAAGGTTACAAGTTACGAGAATCTCTAACGGGAATCTTAAAAGCTAAAGATAAATTTTCTGCCAGTTCCTGATTACACATGGTAGGATACAGACTTGCCTCAGAAGCCATTCCTGGAGCCCAACTGTTACACAAACCAGTTGGCTGGAGGCACAGTGCCAAAAGGAACACCTCTCACTGCTAAAGACGGGCTTTTCCATTACTCAATGGCTGGGGCCTCTGGGAGTCATATCACAGCCTCGTAAGGTGGGTGCACACTTTATCACAGCTCCCCAAGACATGCAGGAGACTCACTCCCCGGGGGTAAGGGGTGGATAGAGGATAGCAACTTTCTGGTTAGATCAGTGGCAGGATTCACTGTCTCTGGGTGCAGGGGTAAGAGCCAACCCCGCCGGACAATTAATTGTTGACTGAGGTTAGTGAGAGCAAATGAGAGTTAACAGGGTGGACAGACTATAGGATCCACCCATATAGCTAGAAGAAAAGGTACCCCCACCACTTGTTTTTATCTTAATTCCTTATCTCTTTATATCTTCTAAAACCCTGTTAACACAACACATGTTCAATTTCCAAGCGGCAGCAGCATCACCTGGAAGCTCCTCAGAAATACACACGCTCAGGCCGCCCACAACCCACCGAATCAGGATCCATGCTGTAACAAAATCCCAGTCTATGTGTGAGAAGCTCTGCTCTAAAAGGCTTTTTGAACCAGCCCATCTGGGTACTGTTTTAGACTCCTAAGTGTAATAGATTCAGATAGTTAGTAATAGGGCTGTGGCACCTATGAAGAAATTAGGTTTATTTGGCCAGGCGCGGTGGCTCACACCTGTAATCCCAGCACTTTGGGAAGCTGAGGTGGGCAGATCACGAGGTCAGGAGATCGAGACCATCCTGGCTAACACGGTGAAACCCCATCTCTACTAAAAACACAAAATATTAGCCGGGCGTGGTGGAGGGCGCCTGTAGTCCCAGCTACCCAGCTACTAGGGAGGCTGAGGCAGAGAATGGCGTGAACCCGGGAGGCGGAGCTTGCAGTGAGCCGAGGCTGCACCACTGCACTCCAGCCTGGGCAACAGAGTGAGACTCCGTCTCAAAAAAAAAAAAAAAAAGAAAGAAATTAGGTTTATTTTGTCTGAAGAGGGGATGAAAGGTGTTTCTTGATCAAACATCATTTGGAAGGCTATTATTAAGAACATAGTAACTAGGTGTTGCCACATCCATTAGGGATAGAAGAGGGATTAAAGTACAAAGTGAACATCTGAAAATAAGAAAAAAACTTTAAATATTAAAACTACATGAATCAAAACACAATGCCATGAAACAAGGAGAGATTTTGGTGTCTCTTCTGAATCCTTTAACTATCTCACTAAACTGCACTTGGTGGTAGACTTGTTTCCCTCATTAAAATGTAAATTTCCAAAGACAAGGAAATTGAAATTGTGTTTTCCAGCTGAATCCTCACCACACAGCCCAACACACAACGGACCCTCAAGAATTTTTCACCAAATAAATGAAAATGATTTCAGAAAGCAACAGGTGTTGAATTTTAATGGTGCAGGTGGCCTGAACCAGGGTGGCTACATCAGGAATTGAGAGAAAGGGATGGATGTTAAGAGGAAGAAAAATCAGGGCTGGGTGTGGTGGCTCATGCCTGTAATCCCAGCACTTTGGGAGGCCAAAGTGGGTGGATGGCTTGAGCCCAGGAGTTTGAGACAAGCCTGGCCAACAGAGCTAAACCTGTCTCTACTAAAAACACAAAATTTAGCCGGGTGCGGTGGCATGTGCCTGTAATCCCAGCTACTGGGGGACTGAGGCAGGAGAATCACTGGAACTCAGGAGGCGGAGGTTGCAGTACTCAGGAGGCTGAGGGAGGAGAATCGCTTGAACCAGGGAGGTGGAGGTTGCAGTGAGCCAAGACTATGTCACTGCACTCCAGCCTGGGTAACAGAGTGAGACTCTGTCTCAAAAAAAAAAAAAAAAATCACCAGGACTTAGGGTAAAGGGGTGAGGAGGAGAAACTTCTGGAAGATGTCAAGGTGTCAAGTCCAAGTCACCAGCAAAGTGAGGGGGACATGAACTGAAACAAATACTACAACAAGGGAGCAGATTTTAAAGGAAAGATAATGGTTTAGCAGCAAAATCTAGGATCCACATTTTACATGTTCATTTCTAAAACAATTACTCTGTTTTCCTAAACAACTGTTGTCGCTTCTGAATCTACCTAGATAATTTTAGATTTATATATTTATTTTTTTGAAAAAATAGACAAGGGTCTTGCTGTGTTGCCCAGGTTGATCTCAAACTCCCAGGCTCAAGCGATCCTCCCACCTCAGTCTTGCCAAAGTGCTGGGATTACAGGCATGAGCCATCATATGCAGCCAATTTTAGATTTTTGATGATGAAACAAGGACTCCTTACTGATGCCAATTGTATAGTTTGGAGTTCTATTTATTTCCTTCCCACTGTCCGAATGATAACATCCTAATGCTGTCTGCTTTGTGGGGTAAAGGAACAGGACATAGGGCTTCCTCCACGTCTTTCTGCCTAGTTAGTTCATAATTTGATATCTGAAGTAAAAGGAAAGTAAACTCCAACAGCAACCAGAACAAAGAGTGGGCTCTACTTCCCCAGGCACTCTAAGTCAGATTTGCTTCTGTAAGGAGCCAGTTTCTAGAAAATCAGTTTGTTTCTAGTGCACTGGAATTAAGACAAACAAGTAAAGCCAGACTTAAATTCCTACTGATGGGTAACTTTCCTTCAATTCCACATGCTACCATCTACACATCTGAAGTGAAGACTACATGATGCCATCACCTTTTAAAAGTTATTTTTTTTCTATATGCTAGTTTCTCTATATTTACAGCACATCCTCCACTGGAAGTATATCAAATTTTTCTTTCAGGTAATAAGTCACAACTAAAGTGAAGTCCTTCTCTTTTAGAAGGAATTATCTTTTAAAATTTTAATTTATTTTATTATTATTTTTTGAGATGGAGTCTCACTCTGTCGCCCAGGCTGGAGTGCAGTGGCGTGATCTCAGCTCACTGCAACCTCGCCTCCCTAGTTCAAGCGATTCTCCCATCTCAGCCTCCTGAGTAGCTGGGATTATAGGTGTACGCCACCATGCCCAGCTAATTTTTGTATTTTTAGTAGAGACGGGGTTTCACCATGTTGGCCAGGCTGGTCTTGAAGTCCTGGCCTCAGGTGATCTGCCTGCCTCAGCCTCCCAAAATGCTGGGATTACAGGCATGAGCCACCACACCCAGTGGAATTATCTTTTTTAAAAATACTAAATCCATTTCCTCTAAGAGTTTTTAGGAACAGAAAACCTGTACAATGATGAGCCAGCATAGCAACTGCCAGGTTCACCAAAAAACATCCTTCTGAGCCCCCACTAAATTAAAAATTCCAGCAAGGAGAAGGGATAAGGGATAGGATGGCCAAGAGAAGGAAAGGAAAAGTAGAGTTAATGGCTTCTCTGTTGTTGACAAATTCCAGTTATCTTTTTCTTCTTTTGCCTGTGGTTTTATTCTGAGCCCCTTCACCAAGGAATGTTTCATGTAATTCCTCCCAAGCTTGAAGAAAGAAGTTCTTTCCAATTCCCTCACCTTCAGAAGTTTCTTTCTCATTTCCAAGTCACCACATGTAAATCTCAACTTCTGTGGTCTTTCTCTTCCTCTTCTTTCTACTCCTGGCCCAAACTGAACAGAAACCTGCTTGTCCTCAGGATGTTGTGATAATTTTTTTTCAAATGCTGTCTCATTATGACTTGGTGATTATGTGTTTCCTTTGGCACATTTCATATTTATCACAGAATGAGGGGAAAAAAACTACCATTATGGGTTTTAAATTAGCAAAATAAATTTCAAGTTATTTAGTAGTTATTATAGCACACTAACTCTAAAATTGGTACACAATTTTCACCAAAAAAATTATTTCTATTTTGTTTTACCAGGAAACATTTCCTTCTGCTACTTCAGCTCCCTTATAGGACTGCAGATTCCACTGTCACAGTAAAACCATGAATCAAATCAATCTTTAAAAACTATTTATTTATTTATTTATTGGTAGAGACAGGGTCTCTCCCTACATTGCCCAGGCTGCTCTTGAACTCCTGGCCTCAAGTGAACCTCCTGCCTTGGCCTCCCAAAGTGCTGGGATGACAGCATGAACCACCGTGCCTAAAAAAAACTATTTAAAAAATCCTTCTTACTCTCCTTTTCAGGTCTTCTCAATTACACAGCACTTCTAGAATTTTCTCCATCCCTTACTCAGGTAATGTTCTTGAGATCTACCACCAAAATGAGTTTGGAAATATGGCACGACTTGTGAAATACGCATAGTTGGCCATTTGCATCCTCCAAAAAGCAACCATCACGTATTCACGTCATGTTTTTAGGTTTTTCAAACACAAGATTGTGCACAATTATTTTAAGTATGTGCAGAGCCAGGTGACAGGACTGAACAAATATCAAGTTCAACCAGTGTGACTCCTGAGTGCTGGTAGGTAAAGTAGGTAAACCAGATCAACTAGTAGGTCTTTCTCCACTCCTAACTGCTTTCACGAAAAAGAAACATCAATGCTTCAGTAATACGTAAGGCTATGGATGCTGATGTTTTTATTGAATAAGTATAATAGCAGAAATCCTTCCCTCTGAAAGAAAAGGACATCTATCAATTTTTTTATGTCCTTGTATTATAAAGGTATCAAATATGTTGATTTTTAATCTTCTCTTCGAGAGGTTGCTTGATTAAAGGTTAGGACAAATTTTAATTTAAAAATTAATGATTTTATTATCTCGATTTCAGTTTTTAAAATCCTATAATGTATATATGTAGTGTATAAACTTTTTGAGTTAAATTCTTTAATATTCACAAAATAAAAATAAATAAAATCACTAAAATACTTAAAGGGATAGTACCACAGGAGTTTGTTACTTAAAGGAAGGTAAGAAAAAATGAATAAACAAAGAAACTTACAACATAAAATGTACACGATCAGTGTTTTATTTTTTCATTCTTAAGTTTTAGAGGTTTTAACAACTGAGCCTTTCAAACTAACAAGCTAGGGTTCTATGGCTTCAAAAAAAAGAAATCACACAAAAATATCCAGCTTCCCTGAAATATAAACCAGAAACTGTTTAAAACTGTCTCTGGGTGACTCTGTTAGGGTAAAATGCCAGGCTTCAAATGATGGATACTTTTTAAAAACAGGCCTGCTTAATTTTCCAGAAGCAACCTCTACCTTTGCAAATACCATTACTATCACCTTCCCCCAGTAATTACGAGGATTCTTAGAATTGTATGCTACTGACTAAAGACATAATCAGGGCCAGGGGTGGTGACTGATGTCTGTAATCCCAGCACTTTGGGAGGCTGTGCGGGGTGGGGAGGGATTGCTTGGGCCTAGGAGTTCGAGACCAGACTGGGCAACACAGGGAGAGACCCCATTTCTATGAAAAAAAAAAAAAAAATGCATGGTGGTATGTGCCTGTGGTCCTAGCTACCTAGCTACTTGGGAGGCTGAGGTGGGAGGATCACTTGAGCCCAAGAGGTCGAGCCTGCCGTGAGCCATGATTATGACCCTGCACTCCAGCAGGTGAGGGACCAAGACCTTGTCTCATAAATAAATAAATAAATAAATAAGACCAAAATCATAATCAGTACCTTGAGGCTGCTATTTAAAATACAGTCTTCACAAGACAACTCTGAAAATGGTTTAAAAAACAAATAGAACGCAAAATTCTTTAAAATAGAAGAGTACCTACCCATATGCTTGCAACTTTTATATGGAATTGGCTTTAAAGTCATTCATTAAGATTTAACATAAAGAAGCAGTTTTAAAGGGATCTTCCTTCAATGGCCATTAAAAAAAGACCAGTTAAATAAATTGGGGTTACATTCATATAATGAATTACTAAACAGTTATTTAATTTGTTTACTTTTTCTTAATCCCTAGGTTTAAAACTAAAGAGCTATTTAAAAAATGAGGTAGGCCGGGTGAGGTGGCTCCTGCTTGTAAATCCCAGCACTTTGGGAGGCCGAGGCATGTAGATTGCTTGAGTGCAGAAGTTCAAGACCAGCCTGGGAAACATGGTGAAACCCCATCTCTATTAAAAATTAAAAAATTAGTCAAGCATGGTGGCACACACCCATGGTCCCAGCTACTTGGGAGGCTGAGGTGAGAGGATCACTTGAACCCAGGAGGTTAAGGCTGCTGTGAACTGAGATTGTGCCACTGCACTCCAGCCTGGGCAAAAGAGTGAGACCCCACCTCAAAAAAAAAAAAAAAAAAAAGCCAGGATTGGTGGCTTACGCCTGTCATCCCAACACTTTGGGAGGCTGAGGCAGGTGGATCACCTGAGGTAGGGAATTTGAGACCAGCCTGACCAACATGGAGAAACCCTGTCTCTACTAAAAATACAAAATTAGCCAGGAGTGGTGGCGCATGCCTGTAATTCCAGCTACATGGGAGGCTGAGGCAGGAGAACCGCTTGAACCCGGGAGGCCAAGGTTGTGGTGAGCCGAGATCCTGCCATTGCACTCCAGCCTGGGCAATAAGAGTGAAACTCTGCCTCAAAAAAAAAAAAAATAAAAAAGAGGTAGATCTATGCACAGTGGCATAGATCATTCTCCAGGAAATATTGTTAGGTTAAAAAGAAATCAAGGCACAGAGTGTGCTCCTATTTGTATAGAGAAGCAAAAAGAACAGTACATATACACAAACACATGTAAAAAGTGTGTATATTTGTGTGTGTGTGCACAAACATGCTGGCATATACCAGGCTGCCCCCCAACACATTCAGAAAAACTGATAAATATAGTTCAAGTATAGTTGCCTCTGGGACTAAAGTTTTGAGAGTAAAAGACAGACCTTTTTTTTTTTTTTTTTTTGAGACAGGGTCTTGCTCTGTTACCCAGGCTGGAGTGCACACCCAGGTTAGAGTGCAGTGGCATGATCACAGCTCACTGTAACTTCTGTCTCCCAGACTCAGTGATCCTCCCGCCTCAGGCTCCCAAGCATTTGGGACAACAGGTGCGTGCCACCACACCTGGCTAATTTTTGTATTTTTTCTTTTGTAGAGATGGGGTTTTGCCATGTTGCCAAGGATGGGCTCAAACTCCTGGGCTCAAGTGATCTGCCTGCCTCAGCCTCCCAAAGTGCTAGGTGTGAGCCACCACTCCTGGCTGAGAGATTTTATTATTTGCCCTTCAGTACATTTTAAAAAGTTGTTATCACATGCATTTTTACTTTTTCAAAATTGACCACCCCTGCCCTGACACACAGAGTCTGAAAAGCTTCATAAAAGGTAGTTCAAAGCATATATGTATTTATACATATATACACACATTTTTATATGTATATAGACTCTTTAGGGATAGTTTATTTTCTTCCCAGGATGATGAGATTAAAGATATTTTCTTCTGTTCTTTCCCTTTCTCCCCCAACCCCCAGACTTGGAGATCTGTGTAAACATTTTCAGGATTGCCATTTCCAAAAAAAAAAAAAAAAACTCTTTTAACTATTGCTTAAGTTGCTAAGATATATAAATTATGGCTTTCCCTTACTGCCGGGAGGGGTTTGTTTGGGAGAACCTTAAGCCTAAGTCTCTAAATAATAGGTAGGAAGGGGAGATCTGGCTAGCCAGCTGATAGCTTTAAAAAAGAAAAAAAGAAGTCAGTAGAGGGATTGTTCAACAGCCTGCAGGGCCCACAGAGTAACCACATGACTTGTTGACTATGTCACAGTGAACAGCAACATAATAATAGGGTCCGCCTCCCATAGTTCTCCATCTGATTGTGGGAGAGCTTCCTGACCTGCAAGTAAAGATGATCATGTGCTTCAGGGTTCCTGGTCCTATCTTAATGACATAGGAGGAGCCCCATGGTGAAAACAGTCCAACAGACACTCCTGGCCATCTAGCTTAGCTGGGAGGCATCCAGGTCAAACCTAGCTAGAAGGAATCCAGGTCTAGCTAGAAAGGAATAAATTGTTACAAAAATATCTCCTGAAACAAGCACTACATAAAATAAATCTGCAACATTTAATTACCGTCAATTTTGCTTTCTTAGAATTGGGATTCACGTCAGGAAATGTGGACAACTTTCTCGTTAATACAAATAGAAAAGCATTCTACTGAGCTTGAGGTTGCCTCCAGTAAAATATGGCAAGTTCCAGTTGGGTGCGGTGGCTCAGGCCTGTAATCCCAGCACTTTGGGAGGCTGAGGCAGGCGGATCACGAGGTCAGGAGATCAAGACCATCCTGGCTAACACAGTGAAACCCCATCTCTACTAAAAATACAAAAAAATTAGCTGGGCATGGTGGCAGGCGCCTGTATTCCCAGCAACTCAGGAGGCTGAGGCAGGAGAATGGCGAGGCGGAGCTTGCAGTGAGCCGAGATCGCACCACTGCACTGTAGCCCGGGCGACAGAGAGAGACTCTGTAACCCCGCCCCCCCCCCCCAAAAAAAGGAAAGTTCCCAATCCAATTCCGTCATTGCACCAAAGATGATGTTTCTCTTATTGAAAACGAAAAAGTTTTAAGACAAAGTTAGAGTTGACTTAGTATCATTTCTCTCCTTCATATCCTCATTATGTAATATACTGTCTGTACCTACTTGATGCCAGAAAAAATAAAGGCCATTAGAAATAAATAATGAGGCTGGAATGGCTACAAGAGAATACTTCATAGTTACATACACATATTTACACATATATATGTACACATACTTTTTTTTTTTTTTTTTGGAAATGGAAGCCGGAGTGTAGTGGCATGATCTTGGCTCACTGCAACCTCTGCCACCCGGGTTCAAGTGATTTTCCTGCTTCAGTCTCCAGAGTAGCTGGGACTACAGGTGCCCCACCACGCCTGGCTAATTTTCGTATTTTTAGTAGAGACTGGGTTTCACTATGCTGGCCAGGCTGGTGTCAGACTCCTGACGTCAGGCGATCCACCTGCCTTGGCCTCCCAAAGTGCTGGGATTACAGGCGTGAGCCACCTTGCCCAGCCTATACATACATTTTAAAAAATACTTTTGTAATACTTAGAATATATAAAAATGGTGATGCCATTTATTTCAGTAAACATTTATCGAGGGCCTACTATGTTTCATTTACTATTTTAGGAGGCAGATGAAGATAATATTGAATTAGTTACAATGTTCAAACTACAAATTCTATTGATTGCTTCTCTTTATTTTCCTACTGAGACCTTCTTAAACAGATAAAGGCAGAAGGGATTGAGATAACCACAGTAATTTAAGACAAAGGAAAGAACCACTTTCTAAAATGAGACAACTTGGCTGGGCATGGTGGCTTACGCCTGTAATCCCAACTACTCGAGAGGGGCAAGACTGGTTAGTAAGTTAGTAGAAAACACAGCTCACCCTTTGACTACCTTCTCTGACAGGGTGACCACTTTGTCCTGGTGTCAGCTGTACATGCCCTTTGCTTCCTCTAAGGTCTTGTCATCATAATCCTAACAGCCACTGAAAAGGTGGTGAGCCTTTTGGAAAACATGACTACTCCGCCTGGCCACACTATGCTCTTGATTGTGAGTCAGCACAAAACCATTGCGGTGCAAGGCTGAAAATTCAGACCCAATATTATGCTCTACCTTGACATCTGGGGAAAATTAGGAGGGCTCCAAATGGTCTCACTACACACTGCCCTTCCCACTGTGCTTCTGCTGATAAAGTCCCCTGGCCACCCTCTTAGTCACAAGGACCAGGCGCAGTGTCTGCCTAGCCCTGAGAAGTGGGTTTTAGTTCCCTGTCAGCCAGCAGAGTTATTTAAACAAGGCAATCACATCCTCTCATGGGAACCAAGAGTGACCCCCACCCTCTTGGTACTATAAAGCCTGCCTCCTGCAGCCCCTAGTTGTTCCTGAGTACAGGCCTGGATGGCCAGGTGTGGCATGCTGTGTCCTCCTCTAGGCTGGGACTGCATGTGACTGAGAAACTGCTGTTGATCTCACCTGTCCAGTGATGAGCATCAGGTATTCAGCCATTCCCGTAACCCTAAGCAGAAATCCCTCCCTCACTAACGGGGTGAAGAGGAGGTAATTCAAACAACCTCCAAGGCCAGGAGTGGTGGCTCCCAGCAATTTAGGAGGCCGAGGCAGGAGGATCATTTGAACCCAGGAGTTTGAGATCAGCCTAGGCAACATATGGGGACCCTGTCTCTACAAAACATAAAAAAAACAGCCAAGTATGGGGGTGTACACCTGTGGTCCCAGCTACCTGGGAAGATGAGGTGGGTGGATGGCTTGAACCCACAAGTTTGAAGCTGCAGAGAGCAGCGATTGTGCCACTGCAGTCAGGCTGGGTGACAGAGCAAGAACCTGTCTCAACAACAACAAAACAACCTCCAAAAAAGGTGCCATTCTCCGGGATCCTGACAAAGTAGGTGCACTGGCAGATTTTAATAAGATTATCCCGAGAAATTAAATGGAGAGGTGTATAAAGTCAGCTTTGTGTTTACCTAGGTATATTTTGCATATATATCTAGACTCTGCCATGAAACACTCAAGCAATTTTCAAGTTAAAGGCATTAACTTACATGTTCCAGAAATGTGGCATATTCCATGTTACAGAATGCTAAATGTTACATTATATACAGACCCCACTATAATGAAAGGGTAGGGGAATTACAAGGAAACCAATAGCTAAAACCAAAGGACTTCTGCTTTCATTCCCAGATGTTATTTTATCTAAACCTATTTAAGTGTATCAATTTCCAATAGGAACCACAACCATATCTGGGATTTCCCACTAACATGGGGAAAAAGGATCAAAGGCTTCTTGGGAGCCCATGAGGAGCCACAGAGGGGGAGGTTAGTCATTGCTCATGAATAAATGTGTCTACTTCCTTACTTAAAACTATACACAAGTAAGCCTATTTGCCATCTTTCTTCTTCAGATTCTATTCACACAAATGGTATGTCTTCAAGGTCTACTCTAGACCAGTTATAAACCATCAATAACCCCCCAAAACCATAAGGAACCCACATCTTTCTGAGACAGCACCCTGGGGAAGCTGTAGAGGGTGTCAGGAAAAGACATGGATTTCTTCCTGCACGTTTTGTTTTTTTTTTAAAAGGAGTCTTGCTCTGTCGCCCAGGCTGTAGTGCGGTGGTGTGATCTTGGCTCACTGCAACCTCCGCCTCCCAGGTTCAAGCGATTCTCGTGCCTCAGCCTCCTGAGCAGCTGGGATTACAGGTGTCTACCACCAAGCCCAACTAATTTTTTATATTTTTAGTGGAGATGGGGTTTCGCCATGTTGGCCAAGCTGGTCTCAAACTCCTGACCTCAAGTGATTTGCCCACGTTGGCCTCCCAAAGTGCTGGGATTACAGGCATGAGCCACCATACTCAGCCTTTTTTTTTGAGACAGAGTCTCACTCTGTCATCCAGACTGGAGTGCAGTGGTGCGATCTTGGCTTACTGCAACCTCCACCTCCCAGATTCAAGCAATTCACTTGCCTCAGCCTCACAAGGAGCTGGGATGACAGGCGCCAGCCAACATGCCCAGCTAATTTTTGTATTTTTAGTAGAGACAGGGTTTCACCATGTTGGCTAGGCTGGTCTTGAACTCCTGACCTCAAGTGATCTGCCTGCCTCGGCCTCCCAAAGTGCTGGGATTATAGGCGTGAGCACCCGGCCCCTTCTTCCACTCTTAATCCCACGCATCAGTGAGTCCTTACACCAGTTACATTGCTGACTAGTTCTGTGTTTATTTTTAGCTTCTTTGATTGGGAAACCAAAAAAAATCACTACTTTTCTATCAAACTCAGATTACATCTTCGAAAGCTAGAGTCAGGGAAAATGGAAGGGAAGTGAAAATAAACGTGTATTCAAGTGAAATAAACATTCACTTCTGACAGGATCACAAACATTTATCACAGTTTCATACATTTCTAAGAGGGAAGGAAAGGCAGCAGAGAAGAAAAAAAAATGCTCTTTCAGCCTAAGAGACCTGCATTTGAAGGCAGAGTCCACCACTCAAGGCTGTGTGTAACTGGCTAGTTAACTGGACTAAGCTTACATTTCCCTATACTATAAAATTGAGATAAAAGGCCGGGCGCGGTGGCTTACACCTGTAATCCCAGTACTTTGGGAGGCTGAGGCAGGAGGATCATGAGGTCAGGAGTTCGAGACCAGCCTGGTCAACATGGTGAAACCCCGCCTCTACTAAAAATACAAAAATTAGCCAGGCATGGTGGTGCGCACCTGTAATCCTGGCTACTCAGGAGGCTGAGGCAGGAGAATTGCTTGAACCCAGGAGGCAGAGGTTGCAGTTAGCTGAGATTGCACCACTGCACTCCAGCCTGGGCAACAGCACAAGACTCCATCTCAAAAATAAAAATAAAAATTGAGATAATATACCACCTGCAATGAAGATTAAATGAGATAATGTGAATATATCTGTTATATGCAATGGACAGGAAATAAAGACAGCTTTTTAAAAAGCAGGCATGAGAAAGGGGACAACATCATAGTTCATCCAGTAAGCAGAATGGCAAGAGGAACTGAAAGTTGTTCTTGTTGCCCCTGGAAATCCCAGAATTTAGTATAATACCTTTCTTGCATGAATGTATTAACAAATGAATGGATTCCATCCTAATATCTCACACATACATAGTATAGCATGATTAGGCAAATCTAACCTGCTGCCTGTTTTGGTAAGGTCTATGAGCTATATTCTTTTTTTTTTTTTTTTTTTTTTGAGACAGAGTCTTGCTGGGTCACCCAGGCTGGAGTACAGTGGCACGATCTCAGCTCACTGCAACCTCTGCCTCCTGGGTTCAAGCGATTCTCCTGCCTCAGCCTTCCAAGCAGTAGAGATGGGGTTTTGCTATCTTGGCCAGTCTGGTCTTGAACTCCTAACCTTAAGTGATCCTCCTGCCTCAGCCTCCCAAAGTGCTGGGATTATAGGCATGAGCCACTGTGCCCAGCCCGGTTCTCATATTCTTAAATCATGGAAAAAAAAAAAAAGAACAATATTTTGTGACACATGAAAATGATTTTCACGTCCATAATGAAGTTTTATTGGAAAACAGCCACGCTCACTTGTTTTTGTACTATCTGTCACTGCTTTTGCTCTACATTGGCAGAACTGAAGAGATGCAACAGAGACCTATGGCCTGCAAAGTCTAAAATATTTATCATCTGGCCCTTTACGGAAAACGTTTGCTGATCCTTGGTACAGTAGATTACCTAAAAGAAGCAGTATATTTCCTTTGGGGCAAAACTGCCTGTGTTCGAATCTGAGTTCTGCCACATACTAAGTAGGTAAAACTGAGTCAGTTTTTAACCTCTCTGTGCCTCAGTTTTTCCTCCATAAAATGAGGATCATAATATTGCCTACCTGACAGAATTTTGTGGGGATTAAACAAATTAATACAAGCAATGCACTAACAATGCCTGGTACATAGAAAGCTCGTTTGCTCACTCACTGTTTCTCTTGTATATACTTAAAAGTCTAGAACTGTATAAAAAGTGACTTCAGGCTGGGCATAGTGGCTCACGCCTGTAATCCCAGAACTTTGGGATGCCGAGGCGGGCAAATCATGAGGTTAGGAGATCGAGACCATCCTGGCTAACACCGTGAAACCCCATCTCTACTAAAAATACAAAAAATTAGTTGGACGTGGTGGCAGGCGCCTGTAGTCCCAGCTACTCGGAAGGCTGAGGCAGGAGAATGGCATGAACCCGGGAGGCGGAGCTTGCAGTGAGCTGAGGTCGTGCCACTGCACTCCAGCCTGGGAGACAGTGCGAGACTCCAAAAAAAAAACAAGTTACTTCAGGCTGGGCATGGTGGCTCATGCCTGTAATTCCAACACTTTGGGAGGCCGAGGCGGGCAGATCATGAGGTCAGGAGATCGAGACCAGCATGGCCAATATGGTGAAACCCCGTCTCTACTAAAAATACAAAAATTAGCCAGGCATGGTGGCATGCATCTGTAATCCCAGCTACTTGGGAGGCTGAGGCAGGAGAATCACTTGAACCTGGGAGGCGGAGGTTCCAGTGAGCCAAGATTGCGCCACTCACTCCAGCCTGGGTGACTGAGCAAGGCTGCGTCCCAAAAAAAAAAAAAAAAGACTTCGGAGAGAAGCTTCTGCATTATCAGTCATGTGAAACAGCTCATCACCAGCTTAAAGGTCTGAGTCAAGAACACCTACAGTGAGGTCACGTGAGCCATGGTTTTGCAACAGGTTACTCCTAGAGCCCATTTTCCATGTTTAATTTCACTACTTATTTTCGGTAGCTCACTACTTGTACAGTAATATCCTGAAGCTCAGAATAATTACAGTTTCATGCATATCTCAATATTCTCTCTTATTTCTAAAACAATTTTAGTCACATATAATGATGAATTCACAGGTATTCCACTAGATCTCAAAGTACCTTTTCAAGTATGTTTTGAAAAGCTGGCTTTGTCCCTCTTTGCTTAATAATGATCACACTGATGCGACAAAGGCCAAGGCGGCCTATGAATGACACTGATAAGCATAGCTCACGTATGCAATAAAGTTGCTGATTTCTCTAGTAATGTAAACTTCATTTTGCAATATAAAGCAGAGTCCTATTTCTTTTCTAAATGGAAATTTTCATATTGCACTGAACTAGAAAAAGCCCAGTAGAATGCAATTTCAAAGCAGTGATCACTTGCTCTGAGCTACTAGCTGAAGGCACAAAAAAAAAAAAAAAACGGGGAGAAGAGGGAAGTAGAAGAAATGAAGAAACCAGAAAACAGTAAGTAAGGCAGGGTAAAGGAGAGAAATAAGCAGATGGGCAAAGCACCATCCGTGTGTGTGTGTGTGTGTGTGTGTGTGTGTGTGTAGATGACATGTTACCACAGACACATGAGAAGGAAGACAAGGTTCCTGCCCTGGGGAAAATGGAGCTGTCAGCCTTTGTCTTTCTCATGTACCTCAAAGATAACAATAGCCTCATAGGGACAGAGTTTACTCCTAAACTTTCCACTTATTCTAAAACTTTCCATGTGAAAAATCAAAACAAACAAAACCCCCAAAACCTTATCTCTCCAGTGGAACGGAGGTGGATAAACAGAAGAAAAGGAGGGAGCATTTTACTTTTCACTTCATGTACATTTAACTTTTTTTAAGACAACAATTTTATATAACTTTTATAACTAAACAAATATGTAAAGAACTGAAAATCCCCATTCTGTCTTCTCCAAGTTTACTAATCTCAGTTATTTCAAGTATTCCTTAAAAACAACTTTTTTTTTTTTAATACTTGGTAAAGAAAGGTCAAAGGTAAAGCAGGTAAAGAGGATTAATTAGAGAAAGCTATCCCCATCTGCTCTTCCCACAAAACGCAAAGAAAGAAAAGAAAAAAATCTGGCCACGTTGACATGTGGATTACAGCAATAGCTTTTGGTCTACTTCGTGTAGATAATCTCAAAATGAATTCTCTAATTCCCTAGATGACTCCCCGCTCTGAAAATAATAAATTCCCTGTACTTTGTAAGGTAAACCCAGTAAACAAAGAATATTTTCACCCTGGGCATCAGGAAATGATGTATAGCAAAATGGAAGCTTCTATACACCCCCACACTTGTGTTCACAGTCACAGATTTTACTTAACAGAACCCATCCACAGGGTATTAGCTGCATAGTCAGCACAGATATTTACTGGGGCCAAGATTTCAAAGACCAGGCAGAGAAGACATTAATTTGTAGAGTACAAAAGAGCACACAAAAAATGCTTTTGCTTCTTAACACTGTGAGGGCTCAATAAGAATTAAAGCTGCTTAGAATCACTGCTATCAAGAGTCAATCTAGCTGGGTGCAGTGGCTCACGTCTGTAATCCCAGCACTTTGGGAAGCCAATGAGGGAGAATCGCTTGAGCCCAGAGTTCGAGACCAGCCTTGGCAACATGGGAAGCCCCATCTCTGCAAACAAATACAAAAATTAGCTGGGTGTGGTGGCATGGGCCTGTAGTCCCAGCTACTTGGGAAGATGATGTGGGAGGATCACCTAAGTCTGGGAGGTTGAGGCTGCAGTGAGCTGTGATCTTGCCACTGCACTCTAATCTGGGTTGACAGAGCGAGACCCTGTCTCATAGAAATAAAAAAAAAAGAATTTAGTAAGGTCACATTCAAGAAAAGGGGAAGCAACAACAGTTAATCAAGTAACCATTGGGTATAAAAACATACTTAAACTAATTTTACCATCAAAAAAACCTCCTAACCTAGCTAGAGCTAATATATTTGCTTATTTTCACAGTATTTAAGTTTTGCCCTACAGAAAGATTTCATAGAGTGTTTTAAAAAGACCAAATGGATTTCCTTAATAGTAATAGAAAACTTTCACCTTTCAGATCTTTAATATTCTTCGCTTGTTAGTACTAACTTTCATTGTAAAAGTTCCTTTTATATTCAAATATGGTGCTCCACACACAGTGAATGTGCAGTAAGTACCTGTTAACTAGAAAGAGTATGTAATACATTGAGAAAAGATGTAATATATTAAATAGTTTTCAGTTTGTCTTTACAAATTCTTTAAGCATTTTACCTGCCTTCTAACAGCTAAGACATGGGATTTTATCTGTTGTATAGTAGGAATAAAAAGATAAGATGTTTTCTTTTGTTTTTGAAATGGAGTCTTGCTCTGTTGCTCAGGCTGGAGTGCAATGGCGCGATCTCGGCTCACTGCAACCTCCGCCTCCAAGGTTCAAGTGATTATCCTGCTTCAGCCTCCTGAGTAGCTGGGATTACAGGCGGCCACCACTGCGCCCGGCTAATTTTTATATTTTTAGTAGAGACAGGATTTCGTCATGTTGGCTAGGCTGGTTTCGAACTCCTGACCTCAGGTGATCTGCCTGCCTCGGCCTCCCAAAAGTGCTGGGATTACAGGCGTGAGCCACCGCACCCGGCCAAGATGTTTTCTTAAATTAATATTTTTCTAAAAGATTTTATAGCTCTTAGGTAATATTCTTAAATCTTTTCCATATAGATATCTAATTAGTCCATATCAGGGCTCAGAAAAAACTTTATTTTATTTAGGCTGTACCCATATGTTACATGGAGACAAGAGAGCAGAGTCTAAAATACTATATTTTGGCCAAAAAATATATGTTGAAATCCTGAAGTAACTATATGGATTATTCATCCTGTAAGAGAAAACATGTCTTCCATAGCCAAATCATTCTGATATTTCCCCACATATGTAAAAATTTTGGGCGAGGCATGGTGGCTCATACCTGTAACCCCAGCACTTTGCGAGGCCAAAGCAGGAGGATTGCTTGAGGCCAGGAGTTTGAGACCAGCCTGGGCAACATAGTAAAATTCTGTCTCTATATTTAAAAAAAAAGTTAAAAATTAAAAAATACATTAAAATGTCACTAGACCCTTCACCAGAACATTTTAGTAAATTTTTGCTAACTCCAAAGCTACCTACAGACTGCCTAGATTTTTTCAGTTTCAGTCTTACTACATGTAAGACTACAGGGACAGTTCTTTCATTTACAGTTCCATCAAACTAGATTTTTTTAAGTGATACATCTTTGCATTTTCTGAATAGCACATTTAGATACGGTAAGACCTGTAGTAACCAAGAAACTGTCAAAACTGCTTTTGATTGGCGAATTTAGACTCCATGCCTTCTTTCTGCAGGTTTGGTGAGAGGACTGGTGGAATGGAGTGCTTCTTGCATAAACATCCCACAATATGGAAGGATGCTCACTATGTATCTAATAAAGACAGATGCATGTGAGGTCTTTTAATTCAATTTCTCTTCTCCAAGGGAGCTTTGTTTTAGCAAATAGCAGTAATTCTCCACACTAGTGTAACTGCTTTCCAAAATTAACAGATGTTTCCTGTACATTCTGGAAGCCTGGTCAGTGGGACACTGGTTTACTCAAAATGCAGCTGGATTCTGACTTCACACAAGCAAAAGCAGTGTTTAACCTGACCACTGTTTGCGCAGATGTGACTACTTAATTTGTGCCAGGTATCTGCTGGGGCCAAGGATACAAAGGTGTTGTAATCTCTCACAATATTTATTCTTACATAGTTGTCCCTGGGTATCTGTGGGGGATTGGTTTCAGGACCCCCCACAGAGACCAAACTCCATGGATGCTCAAGTCCCTTATATAAAATGGTATGGTACTTGCATATAAACTACATATATCCTCCTGTATACTTTATTTATTATTATTATTATTTTGAGATGGAGTTTCGTTCTTGTTGCCTAGGCTGGAGTGCAATGGCACGGTCTTAGCTCACTGCAACCTCTGCCTTCAGGTTCAAGCTATTCTCCTGCCTCAGCCTCCCAAGTAGCTGGGATTACAGGTGCCCGCCACCATGCCTGGCTATTTTTTTTGTATTTTTAGTACAGATGGGGTTTCACCATATTGGCCAGGCTGGTCTCGAACTCCTGACTCAGGTGATCCACCTCCCAAAGTGCTGGGATTATACGCATGAGCCACCATGCCCGGCTCCTCCTGTATACTTTGAATCACTGTTAGACTACTTATAACCACCTAATATAAATGCTATGCAAATAGTTGTTGTATTATTTAGGGAATAATGACAAGAACTAAAAGTCTAAAAGTCTGTACATGTTCAATACAGATGCAACCATCCATTTTCCCCCAAAATTTTTTCAATAAGCAGCTAGATGAATCCATGAGTGTGCAACTGATGAATACAAAGAGCAGAATGTACATGTATTTTTTAGGGGGGAAGCAGAGGGAGGTTAACAAAGTGTTATGATAGAATGGCGAGTTGGTGCTGTGTAACAGTAGAAGATCAAGGAAAGGGGTCCATTGTACTGTTTGATATGTAGTTAAAATCAATATAGTAAATGTTAGCTATTTTTATTATACCATAAACAGGATATGCCAGGCAATATGCTAGAGAAGGGAGTGGAGGCACAATGTACAAATATTCACTTCCTCACTCATTCTTTCAATAAATATTTACTAAGCACCTACTATGTGTCAGGCACTGTTCTGGGCACTGAGGACAAGGCAGTGTAACAAAATTTAGGATTTCCCATCCATGCAGGCTGTTTTCTAGTAGGAGAGACACATAAGCAAACGAGTAGATAATATACTGACAAGAAGAGGCAGTGTTAGGAAAAACGAGATGAGTGGATGGAGAACAATGGGGAAGATTAGGAGGGGAGTGTATTTTGTTACCTTTCCTACATTGGAAGGGGAGGATTTCCACAAAAGGTAGCATGTGAACTAGGTCTAGAAAGATGAAAAATTCTCTGTCTGGGAAAAGGGCTTTTTAGGTAGTGGAACAAAGCCATGAGAGAAGAGCATGTTTTGGATGTAGAATGTGGTTAATTTTGTGTAGATGGGCAATAAGGTGATCAGACTGGGAAGGCAGACTGCCATAATGTGGTATTACTGCACACCTGTCAGCATTGCTAAAATAAAAAACAGTGACAACTACCAAGTGCTGGTGAGGTGTGCAGACACTGGGTCACTCATACATCGCTGGTAGGAAAGCAAAATGGTATAGCTACTCTGGAAAACAGTTTGGCAGCTTCTTATAAAACTAAACATGCAATTCCCACACAACCCCCAACTGCACTTTTGGGCATTTATTCCAGAGAAATGAAAATATATTCATACAAAAACCTGAATATGAATGTTCATGACAGATTTATTTGTAAAAGCCAAACAGTGGAAATGGCCCAGATGTCCTTTAACTGAAATACTACTAATACTTAGCAATACTTAACATTAAAAAAGAAAAAGCTATTGGCATACACAACAACTTGGATGGCTCCACAGAAAATCATGCTGAATTTTTTTTGTTGTTTTTTTTGAGGCAGAGTTTCGCTTTCGTCACCCAGGCTGGAGTGCAATGGCATGATCTCAGCTCACTGCAACCTCTGCCTCCTGGGTTCAAGCAATTCTCCTGCCTCAGCCTCCTGAGTAGCTGGAATTACAGGCGCCCACCACCACACCTGGTTAATTCTTGTATTTTTTTTTTTTTTTTTTTTGAGACGGTGTCTCGCTCTGTTGCCCAGGCTGGAGTGCAGTGGCGTGATCGTGGCTCACTGCAACCTCTGCCTCCTGGGTTCAAGCGATTCTCCTGCCTCAGTCTTCCAAGTAGCTGGGACTACAAGCATGCACCACCACACCCAGCTAATTTTTATATTTTCAGTAGAGACAGGGTTTCACCATGTTGGCCAGGCTGGTGTCAAACTCCTGACCCCAGGTGATCCGCCTGCCTCGGCCTCCCAAAGTGTTGGGATTATAGGCATGAGCCACCGTGCCTGGCCCGTGCTGAATTTTTTTTAAATGCCAATTCCAAAAGGCCACATGCTATATGATTCTATATTTTTATTATTTTATGTTACATTTTATTTTCTACTTTATTATTTTATATTTTATTTTTATTTTTTTGAAGACAGGGTCTCACTCTGTCACCCACGCTAGAATGCAATGGCGTGATTACAGCTCACTGAAGCCTTGACCTCCTGGGCTCAAGTGATCTTCCTGCCTCAGACTCCCAAGTAGCTAGGACTACAGGCATGTACCATCGCACGTTTTTAAATTTTTTGTAGAGATGGAGTCTCGCCAAGTTGCCCAGGTTGGTTTTGAACTCCTGGGCTCAAATGATGTTCCTTCCTTGGCCTCCCAAAGTGCTGGGGTTATAGGCATGAGCCACTGTGCCTGGCTGTGATTCCATTTTATATAACTTTTTTTTTTTGAGACAGTTTCGCTCTTGTTGCCCAGGCTGGAGCGCAGTGGCATGACCTCAGCTCACCACAACCTCTGCCTCCCAGGTTCAAGCAATTCTCCTGCCCCAGCCTCCTGAATAGCTCAGATTACAGGCATGAACCACTATGCCTAGCTAATTTTGTATTTTTAGTAGAGTCAGGGTTTCTACATGTTGGTCAGGCTGGTCTCGAACTCCCGACCTCAGGTGATCCGCCCGCCTCAGCTTCCCAAAGTGCTGGGATTACAGGCGTGAGCCACCACGCCTGGCCTTATATAACATTTTTAAACAACAAAACAATCTGAAATAGACTAGTAGTTGCCAGGGGTTGAGGGGAAGAGGTGGGAGGGGGGTGGGTGTGGGTATAAAAGGACAAGGGGGTCTTGGTGGTGATGGAATGGTGACGATGGAGATGCAAACCTACACATCTAATAAAATTATATAGAATTAAATACACATGAGTACAAGTAAAACTGGGGAAATCTAAAGATCAGTGTGGATTCTGTCAATGTTAATATACTAGTTGTGATTCTTTACTATAGTTCTACAAAATGTTACCATTAAGGGAAACTAGCTGAAGCACACTAGTTTCTCTATTGTTTCTTTGCCACATGTGAATCTACAGTTATATCGATAAACATTTCAATTAAAAACAGTAATAAACCACATTGCAAATTCCTCCTGGGTAAGAACTATCTTTAATTTCTATGCTGTTTTTTCACTTCCACTTCCAAATGCCGAGAGCAGCCTCAGATAAGGACATTATCGGAGGTAATTTATTTATTTGCTGGTTTTCCTGAGGGGACATGAAGTTTACTGACTTCTATAAAAGTAAAATCTATATTTTGCTATAAATTTTATATTTAAAATGCCATATAAATTCTATGAAATAAAATCTAACAATCCAAATCTCTCTGAAGCACCTGATTAGCTACAAGGGACTAAAATCACCTGACAACATCCCCTCTAGCAGGTAAAATGTCACTATGTTTACATGAGAATCAGAGCTCTCTGAAATCAACTGTCATTAGATAGGAATCTCAGCCAAAGAATATTGGCAGATTGAGGCCACAGGACTTCACCAGGCTCTATAACAAAAGCCTTCAGAGCAGCATCACACCACTGTCCCTTGGCCATCCTCTGTTTTGTTTTAGCATAAAACACAGCGAAAGGCAGGAAAGAAGTGATGAAAGGCAGTGAAATGGACACGTACCTACACCTGTAGACTAAAAACTGAAAGCCTATACTTATATGCCCTTTGATAACGAAATGTCCTGGCAACCAGGCCAACTGTGTAGCTATTTGTGGGTAGATTTTAATTTAATTTGAGAGGAAAAAAATTACAAATTCATTAAAAAGTCAGAATTATAGGATATTTTAAATAAAATACAGTTTGAAAGGGCCAGGCATGGTGGCTCACGCCTGTAATCCCAGCACTTTGGGAGGCTGAGGCAGGCAGATTACCTGAGGTTAGGAGTTTGAGACCATCCTGGCCAACATGGCCAAACCCCGTTTCTCCTAAATATATAAAAATTAGGCAGGTGTGGTGGCACACGTCTGTAATCAGCTACTCGGAGAGGCTGAAGCAGGATAATCGCTTGAAACCAGGAGGCGGAGGTTGCAGCGAGCTTGAGATCACGCTGCTGCACTCCAGCCTGGGTGACAGAGCGAGACTCTGTCTACAAAACAAAACAAAACAAACAAACAAACAAAAAAACAGTTTGAGTAATTTCTTTTTGTTTTTTTCTTTTTGAGACGAAGTCTCGCACTCTCACCCAGGCTGGAGTGCAGTGGCGCGATCTCGGCTCACTGCACGCTCCGCCTCCCAGGTTCACGCCATTCTCCTGCCTCAGCTTCTCCGAGTAGCTGGGCCTACAGGCGCCCGCCACCACGCCGGGCTAATTTTTTGTATTTTTTTTTTTTTTTAGTAGAGATGGGGTTTCACCATGGTCTCGATCTCCTGACCTCGTGATCCACCCGCCTCGGCCTCCCAAAGTGCTGGGATTACAAGCGTGAGCCACCACGCCCGGCCCAGTTTGAGTAATTTCATATTTTTAAATCTACCTTTAACAGCCAAGTACAGTTTTTTATATCAGTTTGGCTCTACAGAAGCCTGTTACATAATTAGCACAGTAAGAGCAGGTTGTGCATAGAAGGAAGTTATTATTTATTTATTTAGAGACAGGGTCTTGCTACGTTGCCCAGGCTGGTCTTGAACTCCTGGACTCAAGTGATTCTCCCACCACGGCCTCCCAAAGTGCTGGAGGCCATGCCCAGCTAATTTTTTGTCTTTTTAGTAGAGATGGGGTTTCACTATGTTGGCCAGGCTGGTCTCAAACTCCTGACCTCATGATCTGCCCACCTTAGCGTCCCAAAGTGCTGGGATTATAGGCGTGAGCCACTGCACCTGGTCAGAAGGAATTTAAACATGCTTTCTATACTATGACTATGGCATTTATTCACTTAAAACAAGACAAACCAAGTTCAGTTCAGCATGGACAGTATTAATAAATATGCCAATTTTTTTCTTTTTTTTTTTTTTTGAAACAGGGTCTTGCTCTGTTATCAGGCTGGAGTGCAGTGGTGTGATCTCGGCTCACTGCAACTTCTGCCTCCCAGACTCAGGTGATCGTCCCACCTCAGCCTCCCAAGTAGCTGGGACTATAGGTACATGCCACCATGCCTGGCTAATTTTTAAATTTTTTGTAGAGACAAGGTCTCACTATATTGCCCAGGCTGGTCTCAAACTCCTGCCTCAAGTGATCTTCCTGCTTCGGCCTCCCAAAGTGCTGGGATTACAGGCATAAGCCACCAGACCGAGCCAGATGACAAATTAAAAAGTCACAAAGAGGCATCTCAATCCGTTTTACCTTGGAAGTAGATTCAGCAAGCCTTTTGGGAGACAGGGTCAGTGACTATGACCTGTGTTCCAGTAATGCTAGCAGTGGTTTGCCTGAGAACTCTCAACTTATAGCCAGACTGAACATGCTCCCTCATCCAGTATCCAGGTCCTACCCTCTCACAATTCAAAATGCTCAGGCCAGGCGTGGTGGCTCATGCCTGTAATCCCAGCACTTTGGGAGGCCGAAGTGGGTGGATCACTTGAGGTCAGGAGTTCGAGACCAGCCTGGCCAACACGGTGAAACTCTGTCTCTACTAAAAATACAAAAATTAGCCAGGTGTGGTGGTACGCACCTGTAATCCCAGCTACTCAGGAGGCTGAGGCAGAAGAATTGCTTGAACCTGGGAGGTGGAGGTTGAAGTGAGATCATGCCACTGCACTACAGCCTGGGCAACAGAGCAAGACTCTGTCTCTAAAAAATAAAAACAACAAAAAGAACCCCAAAGGGCTCCATAAAGCCTTCCTCCTCTAAGAAATCTTCAACTAATTAGAGGGAACGTATCACCTGCGTCTTTTGGGGGCCTATACCCCTACCATTCATTTAAATCTGTTTTTTCCCTAAGTTAATAAGGGTATTATCTTATTATAAAAAGTATTTTAGCCTTACAAAATATTTACTTTGCGGACCCATAAATAATGATTATTAAATAAAAGTGCTTTAGATGTCAGAATGTACTTGACAGAGAGAACAAAATGAAGAACAGGGATAACAGGTTAAAAAAAGCAGCTCTCATGTAAATCAGTGGGGAAATATGAGACATGCATAATCCTTTCCATGCCATTAACGTCCACATGCAACTAGTAAATGACAGGAACCATATTTAACTTGCTTTGAATAGCAGCCACCACCTACCGGACTAAATGCAAATATGACGTAATGAATTCAGTTTCCAACCTTTGAAACACCTATTACCTAACCACAAGAGCTTTCGAATCAATGAGCTCTTCTTGCATGAAAAATCTGGGATCTCTAAAAATGCTCATTAATTTCTATTCATATCACTGCAGGTGTCTCTGTGTTTTCCCTCTAAATAGTGAACAAATTAAAGACAGAAATATTTTGTCCATTGTGGTCCCTTGGGTAGAAGATTCACAGACCTCTACCAATATTAATAATAAAAAATAAAATAATAGTGAAACCATGGCTCACAGCAAAGCACAACATCAACATGTTCTGATTAAATGTCAGTCTGTCTCAGAATCAGAAAACTTGGTTCCATACTTCAGTTTATCTACAGGTTAGCTGTGCCCTTGAGCAAGTTATTCAACCCCATTAAGTCTTAGTCTCCTCATCTGTAAAAGAAAACCATAATATCTATCATAAAGGACAAAAGGGATGAAATGGTACATGCAAGAGCTCCCAGCATAATGCTGGCGTATCGAAAATCTTGAGTAAATCCAAAAGATTACTATTTTTTTTTTCTGTTTTTTGAGACAAGAGTCTCGCTCTGTCGCCCAGGCTGGACTGCAGCAGAGCTATCTCTACTCACTGGAAGCTCCACCTCCCAGGTTCATGCCCTTCTCCTGCCTCAGCCTCCCGAGTAGCTGGGACTACAGGCGCCCGCCAGCACACCCGGCTAATTTTTTGTGTTTTTAGTAGAGATGGGGGTTCACTGTGTTAGCCAAGATGTTCCCGATCTGACCTCGAGATCCACCCGCCTCGGCATCCCAAAGTGCTGGGGTTACAGGCGTGAGCCACTGTGCCCGTCCATGATTACTATTAAGCCTAAAATTCATGCTATTTATGTGAACGGCACTTTTAATCCTTCATCTTGTCTGGTTTATAGACTTTTGGTGAGGTGGAGAAAAAACTGGATTGATGGGGAGTCAGTTTGGGGGAAGAAAGTTTTGTTAACATATATTAGTAGCATCAGATTATTTGTTTGCTGAAAGTTTCTGCCTAGTTTGAATATTCACCTTGCTGAAATCACCATTTTAAAAATAGCCATATAATTCTGTGTTCATATGCATCTGTGTGTGGGGCCTCCTTCCTAATAGCGGTAACAATATTGTCGTAAAAGGAGAAAAAAGTGCAATGATACAAGTAAACCTGAACCTTTGTGCAACAACTAAGATCACTTTCATCTTCTAAATTTTGCTCACTTTCTCTATAATGCTTCCACCCCAGCATTAGAAGCTCCAGGCTGGAACTCCGGTTTTGGGATTTCCCATTTCTGTGGTGCGGGCAATGTCGACAAGTCTTTATGGGCTTTGGTTGCAGCAGTGAGTGAAGAGATTTTACTGCATGATTTATAATGATTCCTTTAGTGCTAAACTTTAATGATTCTAAGACTATATTTAACCTAAAATCATTAACAGACATATGTTAATTTATAAGTTTTTTAAACCACTTGATTACAAAACAAAAAAAAATCCTTATTTATTTTTTTCTTAACCCCAGACTTCTAAAAGACTAAGATTTCAGAAACTTTTGTTATCAAGCAAATCATACCTAGACTTGTAAACGATTTCATTATCTATCCCTGCCTTCCTCCCCAGTAAGAAGGGCAGTAGAGATGGACTGTGCTTTATCTGCATGTTTTTAGTGGAGCTATGGAAAGAAAAATTAAGCAGTGGAAAAGCTACCTTTTTTTTTTTTAGATGGAGTCTTGCTCTTTTCCCCAGGCTGGCTCAATCTTAGCTCACTGCAAGCTCCGTTTCCCATGTTCAAGCAATTCTCCCGCCTCAGCCTCCTGAGTAGCTGGGACTACAGGCACGTGCCACAACACCCAGCTAATTTTTGTATTTTTAGTAGAGACGGGGTTTCACCACGTTGGCCAGGCTAGTCTCGAACTCCTGATCTCAAGTGATATGCCTGCCTGGGCCTCTCAAAGTTCTGGGATTACAAAAAGCTACACTTATACATTGAAATCTCTTCTTGGGACTGTGGGATATATCAAAAGACCAAAAGAAAGGGAAGGCGGGGATAAGCTACAAATTATTCCTTCTTTATACATTTTGTCGACTTAAAATTACAGTTGCCAAACAATTCAAAATCAGAACTGCTTTTCAGACATAAAACAAAACAAAACAGGCTATTCTAAGCTTATTAAAAACCTTATCTACTCTTTAATTTCTAATGTTTCATATGATACTAACATATGCCAAAGTATGTCAGCTGTTACAAATGTTATCAAGAAAAACGGACTTCAAAAAATAAATGATCTAAGTAAAACATGAAGTTTTCGACTGAATCCACAGGAGCTAAAAGAACAAGCAGTTACACCATTTCAAACATAAAAAGCCTAAATGTGTTTGTTTTCCTTTTTATTTTTACAGAAACATTAGGGGGAAACTGGTTTTCTTTGTTCAGTGTTTATTATTTCACCTTTCCTGCATCAGAAACCAAAATACTTTGATAAATGGGAGAGTCTGGTAAACAGACCCTTGAAGATGAGGGCTCAGAACCACTAATCCATCGCATTTCCATCACTGTTCATTTTTCATGAAATCACTTAACCACCATAACTCAATTTCTTTGCATATAAAAGGGTAACATAGCAACTCTACTCCAATTCATGCTTATATAGAACCAAAAAGGGGCCTATAATAAATGCAAACAAGAAGGGCTGAGAAACCTGAGAAAGAAAACTGAAAGAAGATAGCTGTTCTTCCCAGAAATACAATCATCATATTTACTCCACTGATAGTCTATTTGGCCACTCCTATTTTTATTGCTCCAATCATAGATTATCTCTGCCTGCTGTCAAAACTACTTACAAATACAGTTTTTTCTCCAGAGATCCACAAACACAATTACCAGAAGCAGGCTAAACCACCGAAGTAGTTTTTCCATACCACCCAGAAGAAAGTAGGCAGTTCCATTCCTGAACTTAAGACACGCAGCATTAAAAAAAGGCCAGTACTTCTTTGTAGCTACCCACACCCAAATGTGCTATAACACGAACTGTTCTTTGTACCTAACATAGTTTCAAGAAAGTATTAAAATAAATAGGCTGTTATAAACATGTCTAGTCTGCTTTTTTTTTTTTTTAACCCAAAAGGGCTTCCCTAAAGACCAAATTTATCTATGTGATTCCGGGAATAGATAATGAATTTTTTAAAAATGTCTAGAAGAACATAAAAAGCTATCAAATGTAATATACAAGCACAGGCATTGCTTACGAATATGTGAAATAAGAACATACTCATTCCCTTCCATAAAGACACACGCCCAGATCTGGAATTCCCCTGAACCACCTGGAAGATGAGGGAGATAAAGTTCATCTCCACCTCTTCATCCTGTTCCCTTCCCCCTTGCTATTTCCCTCCTCAACACACTAACCTTTCCCTTCTTGAAGGCACCATCATTCAAGAATCACAAAAGCCATTTATTTAACTTCACTGCTGTTTTATTACTGTCACAGTCTCATTTCCTATTACTTTCTATCACATTTTTCATATATTAGAAGCTAAATATGTTCTTGTGGGCGGGCTGGGAAAGAAACTCCAACTCAGTTATGACTACTGCAGAAATGCATTCTGATTTCCAAACACCCTACTGCTAGGGTTCATCCAGTCCCTCACTGAAGGATGATTCTCTGATTACCTTTATATATCAGGTCATTACAAGAAGTGCAAATACTTAGGAGAACATAGTGGGCCTTCCTTGTCACCCTCCCCACTTCTGCCCTTCCCAAAAGATTCACACTGGGGACATTTCTCTAGGACCTAGGTCAGAAATTCACTTTACAAAGCGATGTTTGTCTCACTGATATAACTAACTCAAATTTTATAAAAATAAAATAATCATATTCTTGGCTAAATTTAAGATTTTTAGATCTTTATTATTCAAGAACTTGATGAAAACACAGCAATGGAAAACTAGTTAGCTCTAAAAATAATAATGCAACCTTTTATTCTCCCAAAGTGTGCAAATTTCAGCTATCTCAAAAAAATGTTTTACTAAGCAGGACAGAATACACACACACACACACACACAAACACACACACACACACACACACACACATCTTCTTCTTCCATACATTTTTGTAGTCTATATTTTTTTCTTCTATCTCTGACTAAAAATATGCCTCTAAAAGTGTAGAGTGACAGTCTACCACACAAAAACATACATATGGGCTGGCCGCAGTAACTCACGCCTGTAATCCCAACACTCTGGGAGGCCGAGGTGGGCTGACATGAGGTCAGGAGATCAAGACCAGCCTGGCCAACATGGTGAAACCCCATCTCTATTAAAAGTACAAAAAATTAGTTGGGCATAGTGGCAGTGCCTGTAATCCCAGCTACTCAGGAGGCTGAGGCAGGAGAATCTCTTGAACCCAGGAGGCACAGGTTGCAATAAGTCAAGATTGCACCACTGCACGCCAGCCTGGGCGACAGAGTGAGACTCCATTTCCCAAAAAAGAAAAAAAAAAAGCATATAGATAAAATATCATTTATCTGCTTTGGCAGGAAATGAGACCAAAGCAATACAGCTGGACAAAACACTGCAATTTAATTCCTAATATTTAATTGATACTCTTCATAATACTTATTCCTAATTCCTTTAAAAAAATTTGTTTCTTTCTTTTTCATAGAGATAGGGTCTCACTATGTTGCCCAGGCTGGTCTCGAACTCCTGGGCTTGAGCAATCCTTCTACCTCGGCCTCCCAAAGTGCTGAGATTACAGGCATGAGCCACCATGCCTGGCCCCTAATTCCTTATTAAAAGGAAAAAAGAAGAGCTTTATTGCCAAGAAAGAAAACTCAATGCTTCGGCTGCAATTTCAAATGCAAGGTAAGTATGCAAACAAACAGATTTGCCAGAATTGTGTGGCTATGATTCTAACACAAGAAACACCAAGTTAAAGAGGCATACAGATTTTTTATATTTCCTGAGCTGTCTCTGAAAATAACTTACAGGAAAGGGCTGCTGTTGAATATCAGTCCCAACCCCCACCTTCTAACTGTGCATAATCTTATCTGTGCTATGACAACATGGAAATGTTCATAGGCTGTTAATGTATGCTCTAATCCTTACACTGAAATCCAACAATACCATGAGTGGTAAATGTAACCAAAGAGAGAGGTCTTCTAGACTAGGTCCCCTGATTTACAATGAAAATCCCATAACAGGACTTGTAATGTCATTCAGCAGCTCTTCAAGACCAGTCTCAAATTTAAAATAGGGAGAAACAAAAACTTAGTACTTTGTTTCATCAGAGATGAGGGTATACTGATTCATTTAAAAGAAATAATTTTGAAGTTCAATTTATTTTCAATTCTGGTGCTTGAAGACCAAAAGATAAATCCAAACCTGTCAAATGACAGGCACTTCTGGGCAAAGTTTCAAGGGACAACAATCCACATTTCTGATGCCACTTCCTCTCTTTTCAGTCCCAGTTTGCAATCTGGCTCCTTCTCCAACAGCACCACTAAAACTGCTCTCACCAACATTAAAAAACAACCTCCTAAAACCAGATCTAATCATGCCCATTTAAAAAAGACTTGGTTCAAGTGTTGCCATGTAGGTGATGTTTTCTTTAATACCCCATTCAGGGTTCAACTAAGAAAAAGACAATTAGTAAAATCATGTATTATAAATTTCTGTCACCTCAATGGGCAGAAGTTCCCTGGGAGTAGGCATCACTTTTCACCTTTGAAAGTACAATGCTTGACATATGGTCAGTATCTGTGAAATAAATAAATCGAGGGTTTGCTAAGTTGCCTAGGAAAACCCAATTATCATACTTTTTCTTTGAAATGTTTATAATAAGAACAAACTGAAACAACACAGGAAAAACCTGGAATGTTTCCAGGGACAGTTTTCTTTATAGAATCAAGAAATCTGCCTCAATTTCAAAAAGAAAATTCCAACATTTGGACACTATTATTTTGCTGATTTGCCTACAGCCCTTGAATAAGGGTTACAGACAAAGGCTCAAAGCCTCAAATTTTAGGAACTTCTCTCTGAACATCAAACTTCTTAAATAAAAATAGTAGTAAATGGGTACCCATCACCTGAATATCAATAAGATAGATCCTTTGCCTGCTGGCTATTTTATGTTTATTATATCTGAAACATTTCAAGGAAGAGGTCTCATAACTATACTCCCAAAATGTCAGAATAATCCAGAGAGGCTCACAGTTGCACTACCAACAAAACTGCCTCTGAGAACTCGGAGCGGTGACTAAATGATGACCTATCTGGAACACCTAAAGCTATGGTTTCTCCAGCCATGGGAACTTCCCTTCCAGTCTCCTTCATCTTCAGGTTTGGCTGTTCATCCTTTCTCCTCTGGGGTTTCCCAGTGCCACTCCTTACACCCCCATCCAGTCTCCTCCTCCGGTTTCTTCTACTCACTCTGCCAGGCATCAGAAACTCAATTAGCCGAATGATACAGTTAGCAAAGGAGAATGGGGAGGGAAAGAGAGAAGAGATTGGAATAAGGAGAAAAGGAGGTAGAGAAACTCACTGCCTACTAATTCCCAGCCACTACCCTACCCTTCCCCCTTATCACTCCTGACGACTTTCAGTCTTCCACACAGCTCACCCAGCCCCCAGTTTCCTCATTCTTCCTTAGTCATCTCATCCTTCCCACAAACCCTGGGGCCCCAGGCCTTGTAGATTTGCTCCTCTGAGATCCCAGGTGCTTAACCCCACCCTGGCTACCGCCTCAGCCCCAGCTTGCATCACAGGGACACACGTGCATGCAGGCACACACACACACCCACAGTCAGAGATAATTCACCTCCCTTGGGCTGGGGTAGGGAGACGAGTGGAGGGGAAGACAGGACAGTAATGGTTAATATAACCTGGGGACTAAACTGAGGACTTCAGCACCATTTCAAAACTGTTTCTTTGGGAAATACACTCTGAGTTCCAAATTATCATGAACTTTTAGAACACAATCCTATTAGGAAATGGGGACTGCCTACCATTACTTCCTGATAAATTGTAAACACGTTGTTATAAATTTGTAAACGTTGGCTAGGCATGGTGGCTGACGCCTGTAATTCCAGCACTTTGGGAGGCTAAGGCAGGAGGATCTCTTGAGACCAGGAGTTCGCGACTAGCCTGGGCAACAAGGTGAAACCCCATCTCTACAAAAAATACAAAAATTAGATGGGCGTGGTGGCACATGCCTGTGGCACCAGCTACCTGGGAGGCTGAAATGGGGGGATCACGTAACCTCAGGAGGTCAAGGCTACAAGTAAGCAGTGATGGTGCCACTGTACTCCAGCCTGGGCAACAGAGCATGACTGTCTCAAAAAAAAAAAAAAGGTAAGCATTGGATTTATGAAACATCTATATTCTAAAGAATGCGACCATATGGGCTACACCCAAGCTTGTCAAAAGTCTGTTTACTAACCACAATTTGGTTGGTCACATGTGTAGACTCTGTAAAATTCATGATTCAGTGAATTAGAGCCCTGACCCAGACTTTCTTCCCTGAAGGTTGAGAAACTAAGACACCCTTGTGATGACCCCAGCATAAAAATCTTAAACAGAGTTCATTTTCACTTTTTCTTATCATTTTAGAACCCCAGTCAGTTTACTGGATTTTGAATTAATTATTCTAAGGCACAGGTCTGTATTTTCAACAGCGAGATTACCAAACAGGACCCTTTGAGCTCACCTGAAATGTATGCCTCATTGTTCATTTATTTGATCTCAGGGTGTCAAGGTGTCCTCCTCAGGAAGGATTGAATTTCTTTTCTCCTCTATTCAATGTTGTTTACAAGAGGAACAACCTCCCAGGCAATACTGTGATTCTGACCCTATGACTCAGGGCTTTTGATTCCTCTGGCACATTTTAGTAGTCTCAAGCCTGTTGCAGGCTCCCTGCTCCAGGCCTAAACAAAAGTCTCCTTGGAAAGCGATATTCAAAAGCAAAGCTCACCCAGCTTTTACCAGGCTGCCCTACTTGACAGCCTATAACCTGTCCAAAGCCGCCCTGGTTTCCTGTGGCCTCCAGAAAGAACTCTCCTTATGCCACTGGCTGGCTGCATCCATTAACCCCTTCTCACCAGCTTCCACCCAGTCGAGCAGCAGGGCCCTAACAACCTAAGCAGCATACCAGATAAAAAACAAGCTCCAGGATTGGCAGAGATAATGGTAAGCCCTTAGGGTTTAAGCCCGATGGCCAACAGAAAACACACCCCAATGGCCAAACCTCCAATTTCAAGAAAAAATTGTACTCATTCACAAATAAAGTGATTTAAAAAAAAAAAGAAAAAATTTATCTTAGACAAGGATAGTAGTATATTGTGAAGAAGCCAACCAAACTTATTACACACAAAAAAATATGCAAAAGCATGTTAAAAAAAAAAAAAGGATAGTACCAATAAATGGTTCTACAGAGAAGAGCAATCCTGAAAACAGACAATTTGAAATATTTATGCCAAGAACCGGGAGTGGTGGCCCATGTCTGTAATCCCAGCACTTTGGGAGGCTGAGATGGGAGGATCACTTGAGCACAGGAATTTGAGATCAGCCTGGGCAATACAGGGAGACCCTATCTCTACAAAAAATAAAAAATAAAAATCAGCTGGGTGTCGTGGTATGCACCTGTGGTCCCAGCTACTTGGGAGGCTGAAGGTGGGTGGGGGATCACTTGAGCCCAGGAGTTACAGGCTGTGGTAAGCCTTGACTATACAACTGTACTCCACCCTGGGAGACAGAGGGGGGACCCTGTCTCCAAAGAGAAAAAAAAAAAAAAAAAAGAAAAAGAAGTATTTATGCCAAGGAAGGAGCTTTTTGCCTAGGTACTAATATTCAGGAAGCAGAAATATGAAAACAAAATGTGGCTGGCTGTGAGAAAAATTAGGCAAGGGAGGAAAGTAGCCTTTTTTAGGCAAAAGGAGGAAGGGCAGGAAAGACCGAATACGAGTAAAGAGAAATGCTATGAGAATATCTGACAGTTAAAGGAACTTAAAATAATTTACTTGGTACGCTGACTTGCTCGACAATTTTACATATTCAATTCACCGAACAATGCTTTTTTTTTTTTTTTTTTGGAGCCTCCATGATATGCTTTGGCTGTGTCCCCACCCAAATTTCATCTTGAATTGTAGTCCCCATAATCCCTACGTGTTGTGGGAGGGACCCGGTGGGAGGTAATTTAATCATGGGGTGGTTTTCCCCCAAGCTGCTGTTCTAGAGATAGTGAGTTCTGACAAGATCTGATGGTTCTATAAGGGGCTTTTCAATCTTTCGGTCTGCACTTCTCCTTGCTGCCCCCATGTAAAGAAGGACGTGTTTGCTCCCCCTTCCGCCATGATTATAAGTTTCCTGAAGCCTCCCCAGGCATGCTGAACTGTGAGTCAATTAAACGTCTTTCCTTTATAAATTACCCAGTCTTGGGTATGTTTTTATTAGCAGCGTGAGAACGGACTAATACACCCCACTATGTGCCAAGTATTTTCTAGAAAATTCACATTTTAAGACTTGAATTTCAAAGACCTGAAGTTAGTGGACTAAGAACAATCTAAAGATTTCCAAAAGGGTCCATGTGCTTTTTTGTTAAACACAAACAAACATCAGAAATACAATGGAAAAGCTACCTATGCAACTATGGAGAGAAGGAAGCCGCTGCAGTGGTTGCTCCCTTGGCCTATTTTCATTCATTCTCTCTTAGACCCAATCAACATCTACTGATTCTACTAGGCCTCTTGCTTGGCTTTATCCAGGGCAAAGAGATGACTAGAACTCTTCATGGAGCTTAAAACCAAATACAGAACATCAGACATGCCAATACATAGTTATACATTAAGACAGCCTGAGATGAAAGGATATCACAGCATAACTGGGTGGTCAGAATAGGAAGTAAACACTTCTGACTAGGTAATTGTAGAAGCTTAATGAAGCCAAAGACTGAGGGGGTGGATTATCGAGGATGGGCACGATTTTAATAAGAGAGATGGAGTAGGTATTCCACAGGTAGGAAGCGCACATAGAAAAGTGAGAAACAGGCCCAGTGCAGTGACTCACGCCTGTAATCCCAACACTTTGGGAGGCAAAGGCAGGAGGATTGCTTGAGCCCAGGAGTTCAAGATCAGCCTGGGCATGATGGCAAAACCCTGTCTCTACAAAAAATACAAAAATTATCTAGGCATGGTAGCATGCACCTATAGTCCCAGCTACTCAAGGAGGCTGAGATGGGAGGACTGCTTGAGCCTGGGGGGTCGAGGCTGCAGTGAGCCATGATCATACCACTGCACTCCAGCCTGGGTGACAGAGTAAGACCTCATCTCAAAAAAAACAAAAAAATTAAATTAAATTAAATTATTTTAAAAGTGAGAAATAAAGAGTAGTTACGTGTTTCCTGCATTTTTCCTATATCCACTTGAGGTCAGCGATTAGCTATCAACAGGTAAAATGACCAATCTTCAAAGAGTGGTGAACTTCTAAAAATGTGGAGGTTCCACCTGATAAGGGCGCCACACGTAAATGCCTGCATATTTCAGTAACTTCAGATTTCTTACACCTAGCAAATAAATGTCATTGAATTGGCCAATTTCCTGCCCCAGGTTTCCTGATATGACTTCTGAGCTGGTGTCTGGAGGCCCAGGACCTCTCTGTTCCATGCCTTCCTTGCAGCGGCACCTACACTGCCACTGGTTCAAATTCTTTGAATTTGAAAATAAATTAAATAAAATACATTAACTACTTCAAGCTTGTATTGCAAATACCATTCCAACTGTGTGCTAAAAGGAGGCTGCACTTGAGAATAATTTAATACACATTTTCTAAACTATTCCTTCAACCACGTGTTTTTTCCCCCCTGCATTCCTAACTCACCAGGCTGTTGAAGGTTAATTGCAACGATGCATGCAAAAGTGTCTGTCTGGCACCTGTTACCTGGAATGCTGATGTCTGGGTCCAAGTTGCAGCTGGCCATCTGGAGCTTCATACAGCTCTTCTACCTCATACACATTTGCATCAGCGTCCTCCATGCTGCTGGAATTCTGCCATTCCAACTCTTGAGTTTTCCGTATAGCCATAATAAATGGCAAGTTCTCGTACTCTGGTATTTCCTCATAATGGCGTATATTTTCATACTCCGGTGCACAGAGGCTTGTAACAGACTTGTAAGGTGCCTGAGATGATGACTCCCGGGAGAGCATTTGGTCATCCAAAGACTCAGCTCTCAGACCATTAGCTGCACTGGTCTGGCCCCGAGACTTCTTCCTCTTCTTTTGAGATTCCAGGCTATAGTTTTCTGTGGAATATGCCTTGATGGGTTTACTTCTCTTCTCCTCTCCTACCAACAAGCCTTGCCAATCACTTTCAATCCCCTTCTGCTCCCCACTGGAGAGGTGGCCTGTGGTGGTGTCTCCGAGTTGGCTACTCTTGGACCAAAATTTTTGAAAGTCACTCTTCGTGAAACAGATGGACAGTTTCATGCTGAGCAACTTTTTAAAAGAGTTTTTCTTTGTAGAGTCTTTGCAAGGCTTAGTGCACTTTTCCACATCCATAGCAGATAACGATTTTGCTCTGGGCTTGGTTAGGGCTGTTGAAGGCTCACTGTTTGACGATACGGTGACAGATTTTAAGGATTCTGGGTTCCCTGAAAACGGTAAAATAGGATGAGGTAACTTCCACACTGGCTTTTCTGAAGCCCGTTTAGGCATATCAAAGGAGGATGACACACCACGGTTTTGGGCACACAAATGCTGAAGGTGATTTCTTTCTAGACTCTTCTCTGAACGTTTTTCTTCACTTGAAGGATAAGAACTTTTTTCCACAAGCTCCTCGGAGGCAGCCTTTTTAAGCACTCCTGTAGCAGGCAAGCTATGTCTTTGAGGTTTTTTGGGGACAATTCGTAGAGAATTTTCCTCTTTTATAACAGATTCCTTTTGCATTTGAGGGGCAGAAACTCCCAGGTTTCTCCCAGATTGCGAATGTTCATTGCAAGTTAATTTGAGCTGCTTAGGCAGGCTCATAGATAGAGTACATCTTAAAAAATCGGTCCCTTCGTCCACAGCAAGTGACATACTAGAACCATCTACAGTTGTGCTGTCAGAACTCAAATTAGAGTCTGTATCAAAAGAAGGTGCCATTTTTTCAAAGGAAGATGTTTCATCACCCATGGCTTTCTGTGAATTGACTAAGTCCTGTGTGTCACTGTTGGATTCCATATTCAATTCACTTTTATTTCCCAGCTTCATTTTATCCACCTGTTCCTGCTTACACAAAACATTCTGATGAAGAACACTGATTTTATTGATTTTCAAACTATTTTCAGTAAGACAGGAAGAGCTACTGTCTGAATTCCCTGGTTCTTCAGTGCTTTCACTAGGAGTAGCTACACACTTTTGGCGTAACAGACGAGCAGTTCGTGTCTTTCTGGGCTTGGGAGTTGGAAATTTTGGGGTATATGGTACTAAATGAATTTCTAAGGGACCAAGGTCTTTGACTTCTGATTTCTTACTAACTCCATCTGAAGATATAAAAGTACTCCTTTTCCCATTTTCCAGAGCCTCTAGTTCAGATGACTGAAAGCAATTATTGCTTTTTTCACTGTCATCCTGGCAAGTTTCAAAATTTTCACATTCATCACTAGGAAGGTGTAAGTGGCAACTGTGATGATCAGGAACTTTTTCAAAGCTGGATGGGGAAGGTGACATATCTGCAAATTCAATTCTGAATTGTCCATTTGAATTACAGCCACCATTCATTTCCGGGCTGTCTGTGGGCCTGTGCTTCTGTGCGGAAATAAAAGGTGGCATTCGGTGTATTAAGGCATCTTTGAGCTTCTCTTCTAAAATGCTTGCCTTTAAAACAACCCCACCCTGATTCTTGGCTTTTTCACCATACAAATCACATTTACTCCTAGTTTTTATAGTCAAAGTCTCATCAATTTTACTGTTTTCTAAATTTGCATTCATTTCCAGGGGCTCTAAAACAAGCTGCTTTACACACAAATTCTCTCTGTGGCCCAGCTTATGGATACACTCAGAACTGCAGGAACACATTGGTGAAATACAATCACTGCTCTGATCGCCTTCATATTTACAATTAAAGTTGTCAGTGCTTTCAGCTAATTCCTGTTTATGCCCTTCCAGGTTCAACATGATTTTGCTTGATGGTGACTGCCCAATGTCTCGAACAGGTGAGCTCTTCAGGACTTTTGGTTTTGGGGCTATTGCTGGTTTCATTTTCTTTGTTGACTGTGGAACACTAGAAATCACAATGTCAGGTTTAGGTGCAATAGGAGGTGGAGCTGGCTTATTATTTGCCACAACAAACTTGGGCTTGGGGGCCACTGGTGGCTTCTTCATCTCTAGAAAGGAAAAAATAATAATTTGATGTCAAAACAACCAAAGCACAAAATGATACATGATTAAATCTGATAGCATTTTTTATTTTTAACAATATGACCTTGCCTTTTACAGAATATGTTACATTATATAGTATCAATATTTCTCCTGAAAATTCCTTAAATTGTCTTTCAATTCCATACATAGCTTTGGGTCTATTGTACATTTTTAAATAAATCCAATACAGTTTGTTTCTCCAACTTTGGAACTGGTTACCATATCTTTTTTTCTTCTTCTTCTTCTTTTTTTTTTGTGAGACAGAGTCTTGCCCTGTCACCCAGGCTGGAGTGCAGTGATGCGATCTCGGCTCACTGCAACCTCTGCCTCCAGGGTTCAAGTGATTCTCCTGCCTCAGCCTTCTGAGTAGCTGGGATTACAAGTGCGCACCACCACATCCGGCTAAGTTTTGTATTTTTAGTAGAGGCGGGGTTTCAACATGTTGATCAGGCTGGTCTCGAACTCCTGACCTCGTGATCCACCCACCTCAGCCTCCCAAAGTGCTGGGATTATAGGCGTGAGCCACCGTGCCCGGCCCATCATATCTTTCATTGACAATAAATGAAATAATTGACTTCAGTTTGGGACCCACATAGTAGTTCTTCAATTCATTTGCCAAGTGCTGAAAGTTGAATTTGCCTAAGTTAAATGTAGGATGCAACTCTTTAAACTTCTCATGTGAATAAGCAGTAGTAGTCTTCTATCTCAAGGATAATATAATTGAGTTGTATAAATAAATGCCTTTTATCAATGATCTGTCTACCTCAATAGATAGAACCCCAAAACAATATTAAAAAAGGAAGACAGAAATCAGAAATTTTCTAAATTTAAAAACTGAAAATTAATTCTTTGGTATTATTTAAGGCTCATAATAAACCTGGTATTTCTTTCTGCAAGAGTTATTAGTTGGGAATTTTCATTAATTCCTTTACGGAGCTCTGAGCGCCTCTGCCCGGCCACCTATCGTCTGGGAAGAAGTGAGGAGCGTCTCTGCCTGGCCGCCCCGTCTGGGAAGTGAGGAGCGCCTCTGCCCGGCCGCCCCGTGTCTGGGAAGAAGTGAGGAGCGCCTCTGCCCGGCCGCTCCGTCTGGGAGGTCTACCACGGAGGCCAGAAGCAATGTGGGGGCTGGACGTGGTGGCTCACGCCTGTGGTCCCGGCACTCTGGGGGGCGAGGCGGGTTGATCACTTCGGGCTAGGAGTTCGAGCCCAGTCTGGCCAACTTGGCGAAACATGAAAAATACAACAGACAAACCAACCAACCAACTCAGTGACAACAAAACAGGTCTACCCTGGAGTCATACTCTAATTTTTTCTATTTTCCTCCCTTTCTGATCCTTTATCCCACTTTCTTTTTCTTCCTCTTCCTTCTCCCTCTTCTTTGTCAAATAGAGGATTGAGTTATTATCACTGATCCATATAAAGTCCCTCTCTCATTTATTTTAACTCCCACCCCCCATTTCTATTCCCCGACTTCCCATGTGCAACCTTCCTAATATGTTTGATACGCATCTTTTTGTTTGTATGTATTTTTTAGAAAATGTTTATTGTTTTTGTGTGCAAAAAAAAATTAATTAAAAAAAAAAAAATTCCTTTACGGAGCTCTATTTTTTAAAAAGTCACATGTCTAGGCCCTACCCCAGAGTGAACTAGTTAGAGTTTCTGGGGATAGATCCTGGACATCTGGACATCTTTTAAGTTCCACAGGTGGTTATGTTGTTTATCCCTCATTAACATCCACTGTTCTAGTATATTTAAAAGATAACCACAATTTCTAGTGTAGCAATTCTTCCTAGACATTATATATAAGGTATTTAACTAACACCTATTATACAATGCTACATCGGTACAGATCTGTTCCTATACTATAGGAACCTAATAAAAACATTACACAAAAGACCTACAAAGCGAAAAGATAAATAAAGCCTGTATATCTGTAAGTTCCCTTACGTTCTTAAACCTACACTGTCATATTATTGATCGTATTTCCCCAAGGAGACGTGAGATAAAAAATATTTTATCTTTTACGTTTATATTTGTTCCTTTGACAGGATCTAACACTTAATAAAAACTTAATTTACTGAAAAAACTTTTCAAAATATCTGCTGCAAAGGACTGCTGGATGTTTTTTAATTACTTGAATAGACACGCGCTCTGATATTTCATTTGGTGATGACTTCCTTTTGAACAAAGGAAATTAGTCACGACACTTGGGAAGCTATTACACGGAACTGAGTTTTATTAAAAAAAGAGGAGTAGGGTGCTCTACTTCCTTTTACCAACCAAGGAAGAATTCCCTAAATCTCTACTTCTATGTGTGCAATAAAGATTATATGATGTATATGATGATATATGTCTTCTTACTCAATTTCTAGGTATAATGTCATCATCAATAAAAAAATTAATTATTTTTGAAATAATGCAAATTCCTATACTACATAATTTCAGTTAGCTGTTCAATAAGCATAGTTAATTTTGCCTGAGTTTTTAGGCAGAAAATAACTGAAAAACCCTTCAAATCCTAGTGAGAAACCTAGTTGTAAATGTCTATTAAGTTAAACCCTCCATTTATTAAGTCAAGTCTTAAGAGAAAGTATGAATGCCTTAGGCCTCTTCCCAACAGCCCATCTTACTCAGTTAAGACTGTCAAGTTCATTTTATTTCTGTAACCATTATCAAAACATCCTACCTCTGGGATTTTTAAAATAATTTTTTAAAAATTAGTTTTGGCAGCCTGGCATAGTGGCTCATGCCTGTAATCCCAGCACCTTGGGAGGCCAAGGTGGGAGGATTGCTTGAGCTCAGAAATTGGAGACCAGCCTGGGCAACACAGTAAGACCCCGTCTCCATGAAAACAAAAAAAAATAGTTTCGAAAATGAAGAGTTCTTGAGATTGGCCATACCATATGAATGTACTTAACACTTCTGAACTATACACTTAAAAATGAGTAAGACGGTAAATTTATCTTACGTGCTATTTTACCACAGTTGGAAGAAAACTTCATCTCATCAAATTAATCTTTTACTTTCCGTATCTTAGAACCTTGTCAGAAGCTTTAGGGTCATGTAAATATCATTTTTTAAAAGTCCCTGGTACCAATTTTACTTTTTAAAAAATGTGTTTTGTATACAAATCTGCTTCCAAGAGATATAAATTCCTGTTGTAGTGTCACAGAAATTCAGTTAACTACATATGAGCTGGAGTTGATTCCCAATAAATATAGCAAAGCCCTATTACGTACATAAAGCCCTCAATGCATACTCACTGAATTCAATTAATAACTGTGAACTTGGGCTTGCCACTGTTAGTTAACTGTGTATTGAAGGAAGTCAAAGACATAACTCAGGGAGCTGGCTAACCTAATTGTGGGCCTTGTGCAGACCTGGCTGCCTCACTTTCCTTCCTTATAAATGGGGGAGTTGACCAGGCTTCTAAAGCCCATAGCAATCTGAGATGATAACTTCTGAGATACTCATTTCAGAAGAACCTTATGTACTGTGGCCTCTTTCTCCTGCGTTGATGTTTTTTCAGTGCACCTTTGTCTGTGTTCAGCATAAGACACAAGCTCCAGAAGGGCAGGCACTTTGTCTCATTCACTGATGTATCCCAGTGCTAACAACAGGGCCTGGGAATAATCACAGCTGCCACATACACATACTCTTTAATATGTCTCCATAACAGAAAATTTCTTCTTTAAAAATAATCACACTCAAAACTGTACATCCATTTTAATTTAGAATAATATTTTGAAAAGTTAGCAGGAATCAATTTCAATAGGATTATTGAATAATTCCTTAATTATTAATAGGAACAAGTGTTCAACTAAGTCACTGGTATAGCAATATCCAAAATTCTTCATTATTTTTTTTTCATGGCTCTATTTTGGAAGAAACACAACTCAAAAAATAATAAGCCATTATATTATGGTCTACTCCAATGTGAAATAAGTGCATGACATTTGGCAACAAATCTAGCACTTTTGGATCTTAATACTGTATCAACAGTCAGACCCAAAGCTTCTTAGAGCAAAGCAGCAAATCTTTTATTTACACAGCTGTTTGGCTGCAGGGAAATATAAGGTAAGAAAGTAAAGCACTAGTACCATTTTACTATTACAAACATACTCGTCATCTGTTACACACAGATGGCTGTGGTTCATATGTACACTCTCTGGCTACTGGACCAGCCAAAATGCAAAGCATGGACAATGAGACAGTGACCTGTACATGTTCAAAAGGACACAAAATATATACCTATATATACCTATAATTCTCTCTCCTTTTTTCTTTTCTTTTTTTTTTTTTTTTTTTTTGTGACAGAGTCTTGCTCTGTCACCCAGGCTAGAGTGCAGTGGCTCGATCTTGGCTCACCACAACCTCTGCCTCCCCGGATCAAGCAATTTTCATCTCAGCCTCCCGAATAGCTGGGACTACAGGTGCACCCCACCACACCTGGCTAATTTTTGTATTTTTAGTAGAGACAGGGTTTTGCCATGTTGGCCTGGCTGGTCTCAAACTCCTGACCTCAAGTGATCCACCCGCCTTGGCCTCCCAAAGTGATGGAATTACAGGCGTGAGCCACCGCGCCCAGCTTCTCCTTTTTCATATATAGCTTAAAATAATTCTGAAATTTCCACTAAGGGCAGATTATTTTATAGATGCAGAAAAACAAAGCAAGCTTTTCTGCTGGACACATACAACCTAGATGTTCTACAACGTTCCTTTTATTTTCTTAAATTAAACCAACCCTTCCAAATACCCCAGATTAGATTCAAAAGCAAAAATCCCCTCCCTTAACTTCAAATAACCTTCCTAAACGTTTCAATGAATTTGACTATTGTTCCCAAAAAGCACCATAATCAGCTTGTAAGAACTATGTATACGTATAAGAATGGGTAGAAATAAAACCCCAGTTCTCTTCCATATTCCCCATCTAGACACCAGAAAGAATTATAATAAATCCAACAGATGGGTGAGCAAAAAAGTAGTCGATGCTTCTCAGCCAGCAATGCTAAAAACCAACCAACTCGGCTAGACATAGGAAGTGTCCCACTTTAAACACCACAAAAATTTCTGTGGATTTCTTTAATTGTAAAGTTGATAAAATACAAAAATAGCTTGCATTATTTTAGGATAATTCAAATGCAAGAATCATGAACTTCCAGTCTGGGCCCTAGAAACTGGGTTTACATAAATGTCAAATTACATGCTTCTGTGCCTGTTCCTTATAAACTGTTAAGACTGGAATTGAAAACTGATACATACAAGATACGGTTATTTTAATACATTTGACACCTCCACAAAGGAAAGAACTAAAACTGGCTGGAAGGATTTTAAAATTTCCAACCACTTTTAATTTAAATCAATTTCTGGATCGAAGGTAAGGCACAGAAATGTAGGATGAAAATAATTTACCTTATGTAAGTATAAAGCCTCCCTTTGGCAAAGAAAAGAGAGTTTATAAAGATATCTCATGTAAGTGCATATAACATCAAAAAGGAAAGACCCACACAACACCTACTTCTTGCTTTCTTTTCCTATTGGCTAACTTCTTGTTTCGTTTGTTGTAATCTGATCACAGAGAGCAATGCAACACAATATATCTAGGCTTTAGAAATAATACAAATCAGAACATTTGAGTGCTGTTTGACAGTTTCAGGTTGCAAGAATTTTAAACAAATGCCAAGTAAAGCAATGAAAATTTAATCTGATACTTAAGTGCTGATTCTGGAAGTAACTTTGAGAAGAAGCTTTAAACTATTTCACTATAAAATTTCTAATGAAAGTTTGTTTCAACGTGGACAAAAACGTAAAATAATCCGTAACACTCTACTTAATACATAAGTTCTGGTTTAAAAATTAACCTATGTACTTATAAAGTGAACGTAACACCACTTTGGTAATTATTTTGTAAAACAGAAATTGTTCCTTAAGAATGTTCAGAAACACAACGTCTAGAATTGCTGAAAATCCACACAAAGATAGAGGCTTTGTCATTTGGATGAAGGGGAAAGAACTATGGGAGGCAGACAGAAAATAAAGCTTTGTTTACCCTAATCAGGTAGAAACAAAGTATCTGTAATTGGGTGCAGACAAGCAAAAAAAAAACAAACAAAAACAAAAAAACCCTCAACAATCTCAACTCCTCTGCTTCTCAGGTAACAGAGGTAAAATCACCAGGACATGACAATGTGTACGCCTCTTTAAAATGGGTAAAAGGTTTACCAGCAGATACAAGGTTGAAAGTGACTCACTTAGTGGCCAAACTGAACACGCTGAGAACACTGCCTTTGCCTATAATAACTGATTTATTAACTTGGGAATCTACACTATTTTCACATGCAAAGGCGAAGTCCTCGCACTGCTGGAGAGATGAGCGAACGCCCTTTACACATCGCATTTCACCTGGTGCAGAGCCCCCAGCACAGTCCCCCTTGGAAGGGAGACCCCGAGAAATCCCGGGTTGCCAAACAGCCTCTCTGGGCAGGAAAAGACGAGAAATCAGGCAGCGAATCCCATTAGCTCCGCGCTTGCCGAGGTGCTCGGCAAAGGTACGGGGCACACAACTCGCCCACCCCGGCGAAGAAAGTTGCTCGCGAGCCCAAGCCTAGCAGCGCTCGCCACAAACTTTCCCGCGGCAGCGCGAGCGCCGTCACTTACCGGCTGCAGAAGTCATGATTCCCCGGTGCAGCTCGCTTCCCCGCTCGGCCCCTCAATCCATGTTCCCCTTTCAGTCCATTGTTCCCACAGTTCGGGTAGAAGAGAAAAGCCCCCGCAGCGCCCACATTCCGTCCCGCCGCCCCGCGGCGCAGCCTGAGCGCCACACAAAGGACGCGGCCGGCTCCAGCGACCCTGCGGGGCTCCCGGGCGCGAGCCGCCGGGGGCGGGCGGGCGAGCACTAGCACCGCCCCGCAGAGCTGCACGCTGACAGCCAGGCGCGAGAACGAGCAGTGCTCTCTTCGTCTCCGCTGGCGCGTGCCCTTCTCGGGCTCCAAAAATCAGCAGTGCTCCGGGCGCCCCCTGCTAGTCGCGGCCGTAAAAGGCAGACAAAAGCCCTGGCCTCCTCCAATCGGAGGGCTCGAGCTTCAGCTCGCTCCCGCCTCTCTCGCTTACACGCTCACTCTTTTCTCCAATATGCGGGCTCGAAAAGGGGGCGTGAGCGGCGAGGCATGTTGGGAATTGTAGTTTTCTAGACCCACGGGACGGGCAGGAGCTGGAGCTCCGTGCCGCCTGTTCTCCCGCCTTCATTTCCCATCGTGCTGAGGCGGGTGGCATGGCGGAGAAGGATGACACCGGAGTTTGACGAAGAGGTGGTTTTTGAGGTAAGAGGAAAATGGCGGTGGGTGTGGATTGCCTTTGTTTGAGAAGGACGAGACGGAAAGCGGGGAGGCAAGGCGTTCCCGGGGCGAGGGATCGGGTGACGCGCTCCAGCTGGCCTCGACCACCGAACCCCAGCGATTTCAGGGCCTAGTGTCCGTCGTCGCCTGACAGGTGTAGCCAGAGGCGCCCTGGCCGTGGCCGGCCTCTATCTCGGGCCCGCCCAGAATTCCCAGACGGTGCCCGGTTGCCAGGCCCTGGGCTGGAGCGGTGTCTCTTCCTTCCTGGGAATGGATGTGCCGCGGGGGGACTGCGCCCGGCTGGGGCGGGGCCGAATCGTGCCTTTTAGATAGTCACAACTTAGCCTCCTCCTTTTCCATCCGCGATTTTTTTGGGTCAGTATCCAGAAGTGCTTCAGGTCACTGTTGACCGTCAAGGCGTGGCCCTCGGAATGAAGGCAGCAGGTGCCCGTTTTCTAACACGGTTTAAAGTCTATATGTGGGACCTACTGTGGGTGGTTAGGGCCGGGGCATCTCAGCGTCTAGATTCGATTCTTTTGTCCTTTGCTGTTGCGCTAGGTGTAGCCAGTTCTTCTGACTCGAGGCTCTAGATGTGAGTGCTTTTGTGTGGGACTATTTTAAGACGTTCTCTGCCATCTTGAATGAAAAAAATCGGGCGAGTGTTTTTGATGCCATTTTTTCCAGACACAGGTCAAAACTCGCACCCCTGTACATATGTGTATTGCATGTATACGCTTTACTTTTATTTATCCAACTAGATTTTAAGAAAATTTAAAAATGAAGTGGCCCATGCCATACAGCGAGAGAGCGAGGCACAGACAGGACAGAATGCTAAATGTTGAAATATGTACAAACTGTCATTGAAGGATTAATTTCTGTTCTTGCGGCCTCCTAGAGGCTACACCCAGTACGCGATATCCGAGGTGAATCTTTAACTATGAATTGGATTAGAAAAACCGGCAGGAGAAAATGTATTACAGGGAAAGAGAACTGAGTATGCCAAGCTTGGGAAGTGCGAAAGTACCTGGTGTGCATTTTTAGGGGGCAGGGTGTGGAGGGTGGCTATGTAAAGTGGCTTGATGTGGCTGCAATGAAGAAGCAGTGGAAAATGTGGCCATTTTACCAAAATGAAGAGTCTAGATATGAGGCGTTCATTAGGGAAGACAAGGGCCTGAATTTTGGAAATGAGAGATGTAATGGAATAATGGCTTGGACAGACACTTGTAAGTTAAAATCGAGGCAATGTTCATAGATTGAATGTGGTAGCTGAAGGAGAGAGAAATAGATTTCTAGAGTAAGGGTAACTTACCCATTTTTTTGATTTCTGAATATAATAGTAATATATGCTCAAGGAACATTTTATTGTAGAAAATAAGCCCCCAAGTTAAAATCATCCATTATCCCACCACCCAAAGATGGTAACTACTAACAGTATGGTATGTGTTCTTATAGACTTTATTTCTATGTAAATGTGTGTTTATGTGTGTGTAATTTTTTAGCCTCTATATTAGGACACAATGTGTGTGTGATATTTTTTAAAACAAAAGGTATACCACAAAGAATTTTGTATATATTTTTCACTTGACTTTATCGTGAATCTTTTCCCATTCATCATTCTTTGAAAACATTAATATTATAATATCCCCTCATGTGTATCATAATATAGCCTTTTTTTTCAAAATACCATTGTAATCAACAGTGATATAAGCCTATCTTTAACCACAACTCTGATTTTCCTCAGAATAATTTTTAGAAGTAGAACTAGTGGGTCAAAGAATATGAACATTTAAGACTTACGCAGAAAGGTTATACCAATTCAGGAGGTTTCCGTTAAGAATAAGAGAGTATTGGTTTCACCAAATCCTCAACAACAGCCTTAACAGTTTCCTTTAATCTTTGCTAATTGGATAGGCAAAAATAACATTCCATTGTTTTAATTTGCATTTTGTGCATTTATACATTTATTAGCCATTTTTCTTTGAACATTTCTCTTCATATTTGTTGCTCATTTTCTTATTAGATGCTAGCTTTAAAAAAATTGACTTGCGTGAGTTCTTCATGTATTACCAAGCCTTTGTCATACTTGCAGAAAATTTCCAGTTTGCTGTTTGTTTGCTTTTTGATATACACAATTTTTATTGCAATATAATTTACATAAGGACAGGGCACAAATCACAAGTGTGCAGATGGTTATATTTTCACATGTTGAGCACACCCATGTAACCAGCACCCAGATCAAGAAACAACAGATGGGGCATGGTGGCTCACACCTGTAATCTCAGCACTTTGGAAGGCTGAGGCAGATGGATCCCTTGAACCCAGGAGTTTGAGATTAGCCTGGACAACATGGTGAAACCCTATCTCTACAAAAAAGACAAAAATTATCTGGGCGTGGTGGCACGTGACTGTAGTCCCAGCTACTCGGGAGGCTGAGGTGGGAGAATCACTTGAGCCTCGGTAGGTCAAGGCTGCAGTGAGCCATGATCGTACCACTGTACTCCAGCTTGGATGACAGAGCCAGACTCTGCCCCAAAAAAATAAAAAATGAAAAAAGAAACAACATCACCAGCACACCAGAAGCTCCCTCCTGGTCCTTTCCATCACTACTCCCTACCCCAAAATGATCGCTATTTAAACATAATAACCTAGATTAATTTTGTCTATTTTTATTGTTTAGACACTGTGCATTTCCATTTATATACTCTCTTATTTCTGACTTTTTTTTTTTTTTCCTCTCTGGCTTTATTTGTGAGATTCGTCCATATTGTTAACATGAGAGTTTTTATTTCTACATTGTATTCCATGTGAATATATGATCATTTTTAAATTCATTCTTCCGTTAATGGTCATTGAGTAGTTCCCAGGTTTAAACTAGTGCTACTGTGAACCTTTTTGTATGTGTTTGGTTAAACATATTTCTGGTGGATATATATGTAGGAATGGAATTGCTGGGTCATAGCAAATACATAGATATTTCTGTAGATATTGCCAAAATTGATTCCAAAGTGGTTGTACCAGTTTATTCTCCTGCCAGGAATGTATGAGAGGTCCCATTGCCCCACATCCTCATCAACAGTTGCTAATTTTAGTGTTTTTCTTTTTATGATTCTAGGGGCTATGTCCTGGTATCTCCTTGAGGTTTTAATTTGTATTTTCTTGATAAAGACGTTAAGATTTTTAATGTGTTTATTAGCCAATTGTATATCCATTTTGTGAAGCCACATCAAATTTCTTGCATATTTTTCTATTGGGTTGTCTCTTTTTCTTACTGATTTGAAGGAATTCTTTACATACACTGGATACAAGTCCTTTGTTAGAGATGCAGTTGGCCCTCCTTAGCTGATAGTTCCACATCTGCAGATTGGACCAACCGTGGCTCACGCCTGTAATCCTAGCACTTTGGAAAGCTGAGCCAGGCGGATCACTTGAGGCTAGGAGTTTGAGACCAGCCTGGCCAACATGGCGAAACCCCGTCTCTACTAAAAAACACAAAAACTAGCTGGGCATGGTGGCATGCACCTGTAGTCCCAGCTACTCCAGAGGCTGAGGCATGAGAATCGCTTGAACCCAGGAGGCGGAGGTTGCTCTGGGTGACAGAGTAAGATTCCATCTCAAAAAAAAAAATAAAGGAAATACTCTGGCCCAGTGAGGTGGCTCATGCCTATAATCCCAGCACTTTGGGAGGCTAAGGTGGGAGTATTGCTTGAAGCCAGGAGTTTGAGACCAGCCTGGTCAACATTAACAAGATCCTGCATATTAAAAAAAAAAAGAAAAAAATTAACCAGGTATGGTGGTGCATGTCTGTAATGCCAGCTACTCCAGAGCCTGAGGCAGAAGATTGCCTGAGCCCAGGAATTTGATGCTGCAGTGAGCTACAATTCCAGCCTGGGTGACAGAGTGAGACTATATCTCTAAATAAATAAATAAATAAATACTCAAAAATATTCAAAAAATAATACAAATAAAAAACTATACAGGATAACAACTATTTACATAGTGTTCACATTGTATTAGGTATTAAAAATAATCTAGAGATGATTTAAAATATGTGGGAGAATGTGTGTATGTTATATGCAAATACTATGCCATTTTATATAAGGGACTTGAGCATCCATGGACTGGGTATTTGCCCTAGTCATGTGACTAATTCCCCATGAATAAAGATACAACTGTATATACCTCATATATCTTACCTTGGGCTATATGTGGCCTCTGCACTCTTTTAATCGTGTCTTTTAATGAACAGAAGCTCCTTATTATAATCCAATTAAACCTTATTCTTTTGTGATTAGTGCTGTTAAAAAAATATTTGCCTACTCTAAGGTCACAAAGATATTTTCTTTAAAAACTTTATTTGACCTTTTCCCATTTAGATCTGTCATCCATCTGGTACTGATTTTTGTATGGTAACAAGTGAAGATCAACATTTTTTTTTCCCGTATGGATGTCCAGTTGACCTGGCACCATTTACTGAACAGATCATTTTTTCCCCACTGAACTGTAGTGTTGCCTTTGTCATAAATCAGGGAAACTTTTATGTGTGGATCTCTTTCTGGACACTTTCTTCTTTGCCATTGATCGTTTTGTTTATTCGTGTGTTAATACGACATTATTTTAATTACTATAATTTAAAAAATAGGTTTTAATATCTGATAGCATAAGACCCTTCAGCTGTATTTTTCTTCAAGATTGCCTTTGGCTATTCTTGGCCCATTATATTTCCATATAAATTTTAGAATCAGCCTGTCAGTTTTTGTAAAAAAATAAAAAATAAAAATAAAAAAACCCTACTGAGACTTTGATTGAATTGCTTTGAAGCTATAAATTAATTTGGGGAAACTTAACATCTTTACAATATTGAATCTTCCAATCAGTGAACATTTATTGCTTGCCTTCTAAATGAATCAGGCAACTTCCCATCTCATTCTGTGCTCTAGGACTGATTTTACAAAATGAGAATTATCTGTTTCTTCAGAGTATAGCTAAATTGGCCTTACCTGGGGAAAAGAGACTGAATGTTGTCTATCAGCTCAATTTCTTTTATGGTTATTGCTCAGGTACAATTTTCTATTTTGATAACTTTTTTATTCTGAAAGGCAGTGTAATATAGTTAAAGATACGGGCTCCGGAGCTGGATAGCCTCAGAAATCCTAGGTCAGCTATTTATTAGTTAATGTGACTTTGAGCAGGTTACTTGTCTAAGCTTCAGTTTTCTCCATATTAAATAAAAATAACAGTAACTATCTCATAAGGTAGTTGTGAGTACTAAATGATTTAATATAAGTGAATTACTTAGAAGAGTACCTAACACATTGTAAACACTCAGTAAATGTTACCCTTTATTAAATTTTTCCAGCAAATTGCTTTTTATCTAGGTTTTCAAAGTTATTGATATATTCTTAGTAGTCTCTTTAGTTTCATTTATAGCACAAATTAGATCTGATTGTTATTATGTTTTTCTTTTTGTTTTACATAGATGTGCTGAAGTGTCAACTTACCAGATAGACTTTTCTTTTTTTTGAGACAGGGTTCCACTCTTGTCGCCCAGGCTGGAGTGCAATGGCAGGATCTTGGCTTGCTGCAACCTCTGCCTCCTGGGTTCAAGCAGTTCTCCTGCCTCAGCCTCCCGAGTAGCTGGGATTACAGGCACCCATCATCACGCCCAGCTAATTTTTGTATTTCTAGTAGAGATGGGTTGGTTTCACCATGTTGGCCAGGCTGGTCTTGAACTCCTGACCTTGGGTGATCCACCCACCTCAGCTTCCCAAAGTGCTGGGATTACAGGTGTGAGCCACCGTGCCTGGCCCCAGGTAGACTTTTCAAAAAATTAATTGTTGGTTTTGTTTGGTCAGTTCTATTGAATTTGTTTGTGGTTTTAAATTTTTTAAAATTTCTACTTTTATCTATTTCCATTCATCTATTTGTGTTTATTTTGCTATTTGTGTTCTGTTTTCTTTAGCTTCTTGAGTTAAAAACCTAAATGCCCAAAATAACTTGTAAGGTTATAAATTTCCCTGAGTATTGCTTCAGTTGTGTCACAAAAGTTTTGAAATGTAGTTTGTCTCACGGTTGCGTAAGTTCCATTTTTATTTCTTATTTAATACCCAAGTGTATAGTTGAGGGATTGATGTTATCATTGGTGATTATTTTTCTCCCTGTGTCCCTCAGATCCATAATTCCACCCTAATCATTATGGACTGCATCACTGTATTCCCTTGTCCTCTGGGTTCCATTTAGGTTCGGCCAGTGGGAAGGACCTGCAGATCAGAGGATGGAGGAAAGAGCGCCAGAGAGGTTTGGGTGTTTCTTGTCTGAATTCTTTCCCTCTACAGCTACAATTGGTTAGTGATTGCATTCCTGTACCTAAAGCCACAACTTTTTTTTTTTATTTTTGACAGGGTCTTGCACTGTTGCCTAGGCTGGAATGCAGTGTTACCATCATAACTCACTGCAGTCTCCAACTCCTGGCTCAGGCGATCCTCCCACTTCAGCCTCTCAAGTAGCTGGGACTACAGGCGTGTGCCACCACGTCCAGCTAAACTATAAGTCTTATCAGGGAATTCTTGGGAAAGGCTTGGAGCAGCCATCTTATTTCCTGTGTTTGGGCTTTACCACTTATGAGACCTGTAACCCCCTCTACCCCCTATTACTACTTACATTCAACTTAGATCTCAGGCCACTGACTGAGAAAGGCCTTCTTTTGAAGAGCTGAAAGCTTGTAAGGCACGTTGTCTTGCCGTCTACCACTTGATTACTCAGCCAGTGGAACATATTTCAGGTTCTGCTGAATCAGCCCTACTTCTAGATACTAAGTACTGTGTCACCCATACATCCTAATGCACAGTGACTGGTTTTTGGCACCAGGGACTTGTTTTGTGGAAGACAATTTTTCCACAGATGGAGGATGGTTTCAGGATGGAACTGTTCCACCTCAGATCATCAGGCATTAGTTAGATTCTTATAAGGAGCACACAACCTAGATCTCTCACATGCATAGTTCACAATAGGGTTCCTGCACCTATGAGAATCTAATGCTGCCACTGATATTGACAGGAGGCAGAGCTCTGATAGTAACGCTTGCTCACCCACTGACCCACCATCCTGCCAGCCGCGGGCTGTATTCCTAACAGGCCATGGACCAGTACCAGTGCTGCGCAGGCCTGGGGGTTGGGGACCTCTATTAATGCAGTAAACAGAAACCTGTCTATGTGCCATAAGCAGAAAGGAATTTAACATAGGGAATTAATGGTTAGATTATCATTGGAAGGCCTACAGGATCAAGCTCTATCAAAGTTGCTATATGCTCATGAAGGCAAGAGCACGTGATCATGATCATAGTTACAATCCAGGAATTAGAAGCCGTCACCACTTTGGGAGTCCAAGGCGGGCAGATCACGAGGTCAGGAGATCGAGACCTTCCTGGCTAACGCTGTGAAACCCCATCTCTAGTAAAAATACAAAAAGAAATTAGCCGGGCTTGGTGGCGGGCGCCTGTAGCCCTAGCTACTCGGGAGGCTGAGGCAGGAGAATGGCGTAAACCCAGGAGGCTGAGCTTGCAGTGAGCCAAGATCGCGCCAGTGCACTCCAGCCTGGGCAATAGAGCAAGACTCTGTCTCAAACAAGACAAAACAAAACAAAACAAAACAAAAAAGCCATCACCACATCTGCCTCTCAATAACCTAACAAAGTGATACCTTGGTGTTGGAACTTGGAGTCTCTCCACTGTCTCTACCACACCTGCAGCTGTGTTACCAAGAAGCTGGAGAATCCATATTGGAATACTGCCATAGAAACATTTTGCCTCCACAGCTTTGTTTCATAGCAAAAAAAAAAGAGAGAAAGAGGGAGGGAAAAGAAGGAATGAGAGAACAAACGGACAAATGAAAGAACAAGGCCAGCAGAGGGGGGATCACTTGAGGCCAGCAGTTTGAGACCAGCTTGGGCAACATAGCGAGACCTTGTTTCTACAAAAAATTATTTTAAAGAATTAGCTGGGCATGGTGGCATGCATCTGTAGCCCTAGCTACTCAGGAGGCTGATGCAGGAGGATTGCTTAAACCCAGGAGTTCAAGGCTGCTATGAGCTTTGATGAGCCCACTGCACTCTGCCTTGGTGACAGATTGAGACTTTGCCTTTACTTAAAAAAAAAAAAAAAAAAAAAAAGAACAGATGAAACAAAAGCCAAAGAAGCAAAAAGTGGACTTCTGCTCTTCTTCCACCTTCCAAATCTCTTACACTGTACACCTACTTGGGGAAACCCTAATTTATATCTAGAATCCTAGCTGCAAGATAATTTGGGAAATTTCAGATGTAGCTTTCCTGCCTCTGTAACACAAGAGATACATTGGAAGAAGGATTATAGAATAGAGATTGAACAAGCCAATTTACCATATCTATCTTAGGGCCTAACCTCTCTTCCCCTAAGAAAATTTAATTGTGATTTTTTTTGGTATATTTGTTGTAATACTGTTATTTTAATGATCTTCAGAGTAGAAATCAGACTCATTCATGTATTGAGACTTACCTAGAGAATTACATGCTGCATGAAAGTTAAAAACTTAAATCATGCAGAGTTTTGGATAATATTCTGACAACATCCCTTCCCTTAAAACAAACTCTTTGAGGTATCTTGTTTTAATTTCTGTTTCTTGGATTATTTGTAAATTTTACTGTATTATATTTTGGGTCATTTGTATTTCTTCTTCCAGTGATCACTTTGAGTCCTCTTAGTCTGAGAGGACTAGATGTGCACTGAAAGATGATATAAGAGAAGGACTAAGGGAGGAAAGAAAGAGTGAAGTGCCCAGGCCCAATTTCCATTTCTTGCCCTAGAATCTGATTACCCATTTTGTCAGAGCTAGATTCCGTATATACTTTCAATGTTAATTCCGTTATATTGGAGCCTGACTCCTCCTTCTATAAGATCATTTGTTTTAATTAGATTCTTCTACCATCATTCTACTCTAAGAGGCTGAATTGAGAAGGACAGTATAACCTCAGTCTTGGACCTCTCAGGCTAAACAGCAACAGAACGAAGTTTAGAAAATGATGGATACTATGTCTAATGTGAATATTAGCAAAATAAGCATGAAATACCAAGATTGTTGTTTTACTCTATTATCATCATCATTAATTACAGTGTTTTGAGAGTAAGAATTCTCCAATTACTTTAGAAAGGTATTAAAATTCTGATGTTGCTTTCTTAACTGTTTTTTAGACAGGGTCTCACTCTGTCGCCAGGCTGGCCTCCAATAGAACAATCACTGTTCACTGCAGCCTCCATTTCCCAGGCTCAGGTGATTATCTCATCTCAGCCTCCCAAGTAGCTGGGACTACAGGCATGTGCCATCATGCCCTACTAATTTTTTTTTTTTTTTTTTGAGATGGAATTTTGTTTCACTCTTGTCGCCCAGGCTGGAGTGCAATGGCGTGATCTCGGGTCACTGCAACCTCCGCCTCCCGGGTTCAAGCGATTCTCCTGCCTCAGCCTCCCAAGTAGCTGGGATTACAGGCGCATGCCACCACACCCTGCTAATTTTTGTATTTTTAGTAGAGATGGGGTTTTGCCATGTGGGCCAGGCTTGTCTCGAACTCCTGACCTCAGGTGATCCATCCGCCTCGGCTTCCCAAAGTGCTGGGATTACAGGCATGAGCCACCATGCCCGGCCAATTTTTTGTGTTTTTTGCAGAGAGTGGGTTTTGACATGTTGCCCAGGTTCAAGTGATCGTCCTGCCTCAGCCTCCCAAAGTGCTGGGATTACAGACATGAACGACTGCACCAGGCCTTAAATTTTAATTGCAGAAACTTCAGGTCATTTATTCTGTCTTAAACTCTGCTATTCCTAGAGGGAAGAGTGCCTGGAAATAAGACTTTTTAAATCTGAAAGACTAATTTTTCTGCCTCTTTGCATCATTTGAAGTTCATTTAAACCATTCCTTTGTAACTTTCTTCTAGTAGGGACAATATTGTATTAAAGGGATCTTTTACTCAAATCTCTTGCCTTGGTAACCTTATCCTCTGTAGGTGAACTCGTTACTGTTTTGGGTGTTTGTTTAAATTCATTCTTCCTCTTTTCTTTTCTTCCTGGCTGAGAAAGATAATTTTTGCCCATTTTATCATGATTTCTTTTTCTCCTACTTCTTTCTTACTTCTGTGTAAGTTATTAAATGTTAACCCTTCGTTGGCAGTATGTTCAGCTTTCGCCCTTTTCTCCCATAGCATTTAATCAGTTAAATGAAAGGAAATGACTCTCACAAAACCTTTCACATTTAAAAGGAAGTTTTTAAAAATTTCTCTCTTCCTTGAGAGATTCCCCTTTCTTTGTATTTTTAAAAGTTATTATACATCTCTGAGGAACATGAAGGCATTTTTTCCCTAAGTAATAATTGTAGATTCTTTCTTATTTGTATTATTGATTTGACTAATGGAAGAATATTGTTTTTGTCTGTGAACATATACGTGGACAGTATTTGCTATTTTGATAATGGAGCTTCCTGTCTAGAATAATTATAGATATAAAATTTAAGGTATTATTATATCATTTATTTTTTTAATATATCCTGAGTTTCAGTTTGTCAAACATAAAGCCCTAAATTGTATTATTTAAAATAATCTTGTTCCAATTAGTAGCTGAGATTAGAAGTATAACAAAATTCATGCTATCACTATCTATAATAGGAATAATATTTACTAATAGTATTATTAAATCACAACTCTATTGACATCAAAGATTGACCATTAAGACCAAGTCTAGCCAGATATGGTGGTTCACACCTGTAATCCCAACAATTTAGGAGGCTGTGGTTAGAAGATCACATGAGCTCAGGAGTTCAAGACCAGGCTGGGCAACATAGTGAGACCCTGTCTCTGCAGAAAATGTAAAAATTGGCCAGTGTGGTGGCATGTACCTGCAGTCCAAGCTGCTTCGGGGCTGAGGTGGGAGGATTGCTTGAGCCCAGGAGGTTGAGGCTGCAGTGAGCTGTGATTTCAGCACTGCACTTCAGCCTCCTGGGCATTGAAATGAGACCCTTTCTCAAAACAAAAACAAAAACAAAACGCCAACTCTGGTTTATAACCAAGATATGCAAGAAGAAATTCCATGTTTAATATGAATTATAAAAATTATTCTTGGGGAACAAGTCTGCTTTTTTTTTCTGCTTATGTTGTGTCATTTCTTCTGTTTTGGCTTCTTCACAGATCCTTGGGGCTCCAGTTTAGATTAAAATTTTGTTTCTGTTTTACGTCTAAACATTCAAGAAAAGTAGGAAGTTCTCTCTTTTATGTATTTTTTATTGCATTTATTAAAATGTAAGTCCATTTGTCTCAAGCTATGACACACACAGTGCCTACATTATTTTTTGTAGTTACCTTGGTATTTTATGTGCAGCTATATTGAAGGTTTTTATTTTTTTTAAAGCATTGTAGAAAGAGGACCAGATGAGGAGTCGAGAGACTGACTGACATAAATTAGCAATGAAATTCTGAATAAATCACTTAATTTCTCTAGAGCTTGTTTCCCAGGATCATCCTTTATACCATATCATCCTTTGGTATGAAATTTTTCTTAAATCCATTCTAGGGGATTGGAAACTATCTAGTGGGTTGGGTAAAGGAGAGTAGGCCCTTAGAGGCTTCCATTAATTAGGAAATACAGGAAAAGAATCTACTCATTTGCAGTCTCTTTTTATATTAGAAATCCTGACTCAATTTTAGTTTTCCCTGGTTCTGTACCAGGTGTTCTCTGAGTTCCTAGAAGCAAATCATGCCTTACGGATTTAGGAGAAAAGGCCCAAAGCTCAGTGTACTCGACAGGGGTACAGTGTTAGAAAGTGTACTAATTTCAACCAGGCATGGTGGCTCATGCCTGTAATCCCAGCACTTATGGAGGGTGAGGCAGGCGGATCGCCTGGGGCCAGGAGTTCGAGACCAGCCTGGCAAACGTGGTGAAATCCTATCTCTACTAAAAATTCAAAAATTAGCTGGCTGTTACAAATGCAAAAATTACAGCTGGCGCCTGTAATCCCAGCTACTCAGGAGGCTGAGGTAGGAGAGTTGCTTGAACCCAGGAGATGGAGGTTGCAGTGAGCTGAGATCACGCCATTACACTCCAACCTGAGCAACAGAGAGAGACTCTGTCTCAAAGAAAAAAAAAAAAAAGAAGTGTACTAACTTCATTGCCTCTGGATTTTTTGAGTATTGCTTATAGTATACATTGAGACTTCCTGTTGTTATTATTCCCACTATAGGAAATCAGTGTGCCCATTACTTTTTATTTGAAACAATATATTTGAGGACATCCTTTATTTTAAAATCTGCATTGTAATTTATGTAGTTGACAGAATATAGCCTCCTATCTCTTATTGTTGAGGTTTTTGCTGATTAGTCCACAACTTTTAATATTATATCTCATTAAGACCTTTATTAAAATGGATTTTTTTTCTTTTTTCTTTTTCTTTCTTTTTTTTTTTTTGTTTTTTTTTTTTTTTTTGAGACAGTCTCACTCTGTCACCCAGGCTGGAGTACAAGTGTTGCAATCATAGCTCACTGCAGCCTTGAACTCCTAGGCTCCAGCTATCCTCTCCTCTCACCTCATCCTGTGTGAGCCATTGTGTACAGTTATCGCTCCTTTTTTTTTTTAATTTTGGGATAAGAAGCAAAGGAAATAAAGTTGGATGTTATCTCATATAATATCTCAAAATTATATTAAAGTTTACTGCATGCTCTCCTCACATCCAACATTTTGCCAATTGTGTTTGATCTTCTGGCCTTTGTCTTAAAGCAGTTGAAAATGAAGTTTTGCTTCCTCTCCTTGCTTCTGCTCTGCATTCATTTAAGTGACCGATATGTGCCAGTTAATTAGCTAGATTTGAAATAATATTAAAAGTAGCATCATAACCAAGGGGATATCAATCTACCATTGCTGACTTCTCTCCATTTAGTTAAGACAATCCACTGCTGTCCTTGCTTTTTAGTCAACAGAGTATAAAAGCTGTGTAAGTCAGTTTTCTCCCATTGCATCTCTTAGTCTTTTGATGGGTATGTTTGATTTTTATTTAGATTTTGGACTTAGGTAGTAATGCACTTAAGTACATTTGTACTGTTGTATAGGAAAATCTTAAGGTTACTCTTTTTAAAAATGTTTGCTATTTATTACATCTCATATCAGAATCATTGGATAGGATTTCAGCGGAAAATATTAGAAGCCTGCAGCCAGACAAACTTATTAATATATGTGTCTTACTTTTTCTTGGTTTATTTAAAAACTTTTAAATAAAGACTAATACTAAAAACATCCTTTGAAGGCATTTTTAAAACTCCAGTATTCCTATTACCTTCGTCTGTAGTTGCTGAGTAATAACAGCACTGAAGAAATAATGTTCAGATTTTTTTTCAAAGGGCTGCTTCTGATAGGAAAATGCTTAGTAATGACAGAGGCACGCCCTCCAATTCAGTGGCCATTTTGTACTGTAGTTCTTCTGGAGAAACAAGTGGGAATCATCAAAGAAAGAAATGTATGGATAAAAAAGAATAAGGACAAGAGGCAGTAAATTTTTCATTTAGGTCAACTGGAGAAATTAGAACCATGCTGTCTGTGAGTAGTTTAATTAGTTGGACCAATTTTAATGGACCCTTTTAGCTTAATCTCTTTAAATTCTATGATTAGATTTTACTTTGCTGATTAATTAATTAATGCTTGAATTTGGGGCTTTGGTATACTAATTTAGAAATTATGTTGAAATGTAAGCTCTGAAAAGCATTTCCTATTATTTTATATCTCTAATATCCTATGATATTATCTAAGGTTTAAGGGAGATAAAGGCACGAAGTAGTTAATTTCAGATTATGTTTTGTGATTGTGTACTGAATTAAAGATAAGTGAAAAGTCTATATAGAAATTTACTACATTGGCAATACAATTATGGGGAAGTTTATTTTCCATCATGGGGTTTTGTTAATTTTGACAGAGATTTAGCCTTTTAAGTAGATTCCTCATTAAAAATTGAGAAAAATCACTGCCTTTTATAATTTGTTATAGTTTTACTCATCAGTTTATTTTGTGATACTCTGCAGCTAGCCTGGAAAAACATGGAAATCATAGCAATTAACAACAGGAGTTTAATCCTTTTCAGTGGTATTTTCCAAAAACAATATATTGTTGTTCTATATGTGATAGTCACATTTAGACCTATAGCTCTAAGCTATATTCAAAGATAAAAGATTTTTTTAAATGCTTTAAAATAACACATAATAATTTTCAGGCAAATATTTTCCCATCAAATCCCTTTAGTTGCAGATAACTTTTCCCTAGAGATTTTATTGAATTAAATTTATTGAATTTTATTGAATTAAAGATCTTTTAGAGGTTCTGTTGGCATGGTAGAAACTTTAAAAAATATGTAATTTACATGGTAGTATGTAGAGAATACTTTTTTTCCAGAGAAATTACAAGTTGGTACAAACTTGAAGAAAAGTTATGTATAACTTGGTGAATTCTGTAACTTGGGAATGAAAATCAAAGGCTTTTTGATCCTTTGAACCAGAATAAGCACAGATTCATATAGGTGGGAAGTCTGTGTTAACAAAGTTACTTCTCAAACATTACACAATTTCAGGCTTTTGTGCCAATGCTTTGTGCCTCATACTGTCTTCTCTGTTAGTAGCTGGTGTGCCTGTGTTTTCTTGTTGCTTTTTGTGTTTAATATGGACTGCATGGCCCAAATAACATGTGGCATCTGACAATAGTTAGCATTTTGCCAAACCTGATAGTGTGGTTTAGATATCATACTGACATTTTAAATAAAGGAATGTGTAATAGTTGAAGTAGAGCATTAGTTTTTGTGTTGGTTTGGTTTAGGTTTTTTTATTCGTTTGTTTTGGTTTTTGGGTTTTTTGAGACAGAGTCTCACTCTGTTGCCCAGGCTGGAGTACAGTGGCGCAGTCTTGGCTCACTGCATCCTCTACTTCCCAAGCTCAAGCGGTCCTCCTGCCTCAGCCTCCTGAGTTGCTAAGAGCACAGGTGTGTACCACCATGTTCAACTAATTTTTGTATTTTTTGTGGAGACAGGATTTCGCCATGTTGCTCAGACTGGTCTCAAATTCCTTGGCCCAAGTGATCTGCATGGCTTGACTTCCCAAAGTGCTGGGATTACAGGGGTGAGCCACTGCATCCACCCCATTGTTAGTTTTTATATGGAAAAGCATATTGCTCATTTTATTCATTTACTAAACTCACATGTAATTGGGTACCTTCTTTTTTTCTTTTCTTTTCTTTTTTTTCTTAGTAGACCTTAACTACCTTTTTCCACACAGATAACACATGAATATGTTCTCATTGTAAAACATTCACATAATACAGGGAAAGGATCAGCTCTCCCTTAATCCCCCTTTTCCTTTGCAAGTCCACCTTTCTCTGCAGAAGTACCACTGTAATCACTTTGGTATATTTTCTTTTTTAAATTATTTTTTATTTTTATTTTTTTATTTTTTTGAGACAGAGTCTCACTCTCTCGCTGAGGCTGGAGTGCAGTGGCGCAATCTTGGCTTACTGCAACCTCCACCTCCCAGGTTCAAGTGATTCTCCCACCTCAGCCTCCCAAGTAGCTGGGACTACAGGCGTATGCCACCATGCCTGGCTAATTTTTTTGTATTTTTAGTACACACAGGGTTTCACCATGTTGGCCAGGCTGGTCTCAAACTCCTGGCCTCAGGTAATCCCCCCACCTCGGCCTCCCAAAGTGCTGAGATTACAGGCGTGAGCCACTGTGCCTGGCCAATGTTGGTATATTTTCTTTCAGATTATTCTCAGCGCAATTACATTCATCTATATGTGTATGTGTGTATATATATATATATATATGTGACATACATAAATATATTGTATAATTCCATTTTGTGGGTTTTTTAAAACATAAATGGGGTTTTAAAATGGCTAGTAATAGTCAATATTCTTGTATGTATATTTGGCATACTTTTATAATTATATTCGTAGACTGGAAGCTTAGTGGTAAAATTGCTAGGTCAACGGATATTTGCATTTATATTTTTATACCTATACTCCCACTAATAGTGTATGATGTATCTGTATTCCCATGTTGCCAAAACTGAGTATTCTCAGACTTCTTAATTATTGCCAACTAGTAGGTAAAAATTGTATCTTTGTTTCAATTTGCATTTCGTCAAAGATGAAGTTTAACATGTTTTCATTTATATTGACCCGTTTGTATTTTTTTCTTTGAACTGCTTCTTTATATCCTTTACTCATTTCTACAATTTAAAAAAATATTCTTACTGGTTTATGTGGGCTTATTGTAAATTTAAAATCTGTTGCATCATGTTAGCTGAATTTTCTATCAATAATCTTTTTTTTTTTTTTTTTTTTTTTTGAGACAGAGTTCCACTCTTGTCCCCCAGGCTGGAGTGCAGTGGCGTGATCTGGGCTCACCGCAACCTCCCCCCGCTGGTTCAAGCAATTCTCCTGCCTCAGCCTCCCGAGTAGCTGGGATTACAGGCATGTGCCACCACCCCCGGCTAATTTTTTATATTTTTTTTTAGTAGAGGCGGGGTTTCTCCATGGTGGTCAGGCTGGTCTCAAACACCTAACCCCAGGTGATTTGCCCGCCTCAGCCTCCCAAAGTGCTGGGATTACAGACGTGAGCCACCGCGCCAGGCCTCCATTTTCAATGAGTTGTTTTTAAAACCCATTAAGCTAGTTTTGAAAGTAATTTTTAAGACTAGACTACCATTGTTTCTGTAGTCCCCAAGAATCTTTGCAGCCAGTTTCTAACCTTGTGTAACGTGAGGCAAATGCTCTTACTGAATTCTTTTTTTTTTTTTTTTTTTGAGAGGGAGTCTCTCTGTTGCCCAGGCTGGAGTGCAGTGTCATGATTTTGGCTCACTGCACCCTCCGCCTCCTGGGTTCAGGTGATTCTCCTGCTTCAGCCTCTCGAGTAGCTGGGATTACAATAAGCCCACATTACAGTCTCCCGCCACCACGCCTGGCTAATTTTTGTATTTTTAGTAGAGACGGGGTTTCACTACGTTGGCCAGGCTGGTCTCAAACTCCTGACCTCAAGTGATCCGTCCATGTTGGTCCCCCAAAGTGCTAGGATTACAGGCATCAGCCATGGTGCTCGGCTCTTACTGAATTCTTACATGTGAACTATAACTCATCTGAAGCAAAAATAAGGCAATTGGGAATAAATGTAGGTATTATCAGGAGAATAATGCTAGCCTGAGTTTTCTAACTTAATCTGCTAAATATATTTAAAATTACAAGTTTAGTTTCTAGTTAAATAAAACAAACAACTATACACAGTACTACATTAGACCAAATTAATGAACTTGTTTACTCAAAATTATTTGCAATATGATGGGGTAGGTAACAGCACTGAATCTATCAGGTTTTTCCGACTCAGAAAAATCCCTCTTCTGTTATTTACTACTATCTGTCCTTGTGACCTTGGGCAAGTTCCCTTGGTCTCTCTGTGCCTTAGTTTCCTCATATCTAAAATGAGCCATGCCTCATAAGGTTATTGCAAAGATGAGACAGGCTAGTACATAAAAAAAAACAAAAAAAAACTTAGATTAATTCCTGGCCCTGTCTGGGTACTCAATAAATGTTTAGTACTGCTGTTGTTTGTGGGGAGATGGGTGGAAAAGAAATCAACCAACCAGATAGGAACTACACTGGATCATCCTCCTGTGAGAAAATTATGCATCTGGGCAGTATCAAGCAGAATTATCAGCCTCCACTGACTTCACCAAACCGGAGGTTAAACTTGCTGTAACCTCAGAAATGGGCAGTGGGAGAAGATCAAGGGCCATTATCAAACACTCACCACTTATAGCCCCCATAGCCTTGGGAAAACACAGCACTGGAATATTGTTTTGTTTTGTTTTCATTATCTTGTTCATGTTGGTGTCTGTTGTGGCTCTGTTTCCCTTGGAAACTAAATTTCTAAATTGGTAATCCATTGCCTCTTGATTATTTCTCTTCTCTGAGTTTATACCTTAAAATTTCTTGACTTCTTCCCATTTGCTACTTTATATTAGCCTTAGGCTAATAAGTATAGAGCTCTCTCTGAAGGATGAATAAACGTCATGGAGCCTGTAGATCATAATAACACCAATTTTATATGAGCATTTTCCAAAGTGTTCTCACGAGAAAAAAGTCTGTATTGGTATGTTCCCAGATTCTGTAGCTTCTATGAAACTTAAAGCCACCAATGGGAGGGGACAATTTAAGATGAAGTTAGCTTGAAGAGAGACAAAAATATGATTGAATTAAAAATTATGCCTTGCAGGGTTGAGCATTTTGAACCTTACAGAATATAACATATGATATATATGGTGAACTTGAGAGAGGTTGTTTCTTTTACATCTCAATTTTTCTCAAAGAGACAATTTTATATTATGGTTTAAAAGTGTGAGCTTTGGAGTCAGACTAACTGGGTTTATATTCTGATGGGTGACTTTAAGCAAGTTATAACCTCTTTATGACTCAGTTTCCTCATCTGTAAAATGAGAGTAATAATAAAGATACCTCTTTATAGAGTTGTTAGAATTAAATGAGATATTATAAAATGTACTTAACTCAATGCCTGGTAAATAAGCAACTCAGCAAATGTTAACTATTTTTAGTGTTACTACATTGTTTTTCAGGCTTGGCTCTACTGTTTTCTAAAATATATATAGTAACTCTGTTAGGGCCTTCCTGTCTTCTCCTACCATTATCTCTAGTTATTCTTACAGATTACATATGTTTCTATACTAGTATGTCATATGAGTTTGCCACCGTATTTGTATGCTGAAAACTTGAATCTATACATTCAGTAGGCTACTTTCCTGACCTCCAGACATTTTAGGTCTAAGCCATTCACATTTGACTATCTCATAGGCACTTCTAATACATCACCTTCCTCCTCAGATTTGTTGCTGCGCCACTGTTTCATATTTCATTAAATGGCACCACCTGATTCTTCAAATCAGAAATCTTAATCTTGATCCCTCCATTGCCAACCATTTCAATCAGTAATCAAGTTATTTTGATTTTAATACTTTAACACATTTATTGAATGTTTTCATTTTTTATACTTCTTGTAGTCCAAGTTATCCAACAATAAGAGACTGGATAAATAAATCATGATAGATTCATAGAATTGAAATGCTATAAGGACACTAAAAAGGAATAAGGTACAATATATGTCCTAATATGGAAAGGTCTCTAAAATACATTCAATGAAGCCAAGTGCAGAGAAAAGTATATAGTATATTTCCATTTGTATAGAAATTTTGAAGGCTATTCATACGTATATAAGTGGATACTAAATTTTGGGGGAAGGATTCATGAGCTAAATATTTATTACCTTTTGGGTGAGAGACTAGGGAAAACAAAGTTATTTCTTGTTTTATATCTTTTTGTATTTTTTAAATTTTTAGTATAAAAGCAGCAAGGGAGTAAAAAACAAACAAACAAACTGAGGTTGAGCAGTTGAGCTTAGTGTCCTTTTACAGATGAAATAAGTTAACTTTTCTTGTATATCCCCAGAAAGAAGTTAATGGCAGAGAACTACTAAAGTAACTAGTGCCTGACACAGAGTAGGTGCTCAATAGATATTTGGCTAGTGATAAAGGAGTAAATGATTATTGCCCCTTTTCTATCCAGATGATCTTTACCTGGAATGCTGTTAGCACTCAGTCATTGCCATCTGCAAGAGAGAATAGATAGTGTGAGGGACCAGAATCAGAATTTGGCCAGTAGTTAGTGCAGACTACAAATTGCTTTTCTGAAAGGGCATATGGCTCTGAGATCAGCTCTTCTAATAAAGGGAAGGAGAGGTTCTCAAGGGTGCATCAGGGCTAGTGTGAAGAGCTCCGAGGGTTCAGACAGACAGAATAAGTGACATAGGGCCCAGCACGGTAGCTCACACCTGTAATCCCAGCACTTTAGGAGGCCAAGGAGGGCAGATCACTTGAGGTCAGGAGTTTGAGACCAGCCTGGCCAACATGGTGAAACACCATCTCTACTAAAAATATGAAAATTAGCCAGGTGTGGTGGCTTATGCCTTTAATCCCAGCTACTTGGGAAGCTGAGGCAGGAGAATCACTTGAACCTGAGAGGTGGAAGTTCCAGTGAGCTGAGATTGTGCCACTGCCCTCCAGCCTGAGCAACAGAGGGAGACTCAGAGAGAGAGAGAGAGAGAGAAAGAAAAAAAGAAAGAAAGGAAAGAAAGGAAAGAAAGAAAGAAAGAAAAGAAAAAAGGAAAACAGAAACATTGCAACAATGACTACTGAGTTGGAAGATAGACAATCATTGACTGTTCTTAGCCCAGTAGATGTGCTGGATTGTGGACCTGTAGTATTGATATTAATAGTGTGTCAATATCCAAAAGAAACCATTCAGTAAAGTGCCATTTGTGGAAGAGGCTAGGTTTATTGAGATATCTAACTTTCCTAGTTAATATCTATGGCCCAGATAGTCAGATTTGCACTTCTTTTCTTATGTTGACACCCCAACAGAATTTTTTAAATAAGGAAAATTTTTTATTGGAAGACTGAAGTTCAGTTAGATGAGCATGAAGTTTATGTAGAAATAATCTCGCAACAGCTTAGCTCAGCTATTCTTAAAGTTTTTAAAATTTAAGGCTCTACTGGAGTAAAACGATGTTATATAGAAAATTATTTTCTTCAGATATTTTTAATACTGTAATAACATTTCTCAGCCTATTTAAAGGTTCATATTGGTCATCACAATACTTAGTGTAACCAAGTGCTGTAATTATTTTGGTTTTATATTAGTAGCTGACATAAATTCTAATGCAGTTAATTTGAAGGTAACTCATTTCACTCTTAGAAAGCCTGTTGAGTTTTTGCAACAGTCTGTTGAGCATTGCAAGTCATGGAAAAACAACTAATTTTCCATTTTGGTCATTGCTTTTCAAATCAGTCATCATCCCAAAATAAAAAGTAAATAAAGCAGCTGCTAGGCTACGTATTTTTTTGTGATTTTTTCAATCTTTGGTTCCTCATACTCAAAAACAGGTTCTCAGCCTTAGAACTATTGACACTTTGGGCCAGATAACTCTTTGTGAGGGTTGTCCTGTGCAGTATAGGATGTTGAGCAGCATCCCGATCTCTACACACTAGATACCAGTAGCGCTGCTCACATCCATCCCACAGTTTTTTGGGGTTTTTGTTTTGTTTTGTTTTTGTTTTTTAAGACGGAGTCTTGCTGTGTTGCCCAGGCTGGAGTGCAGTGGCGCTATCTCCATTGCAGCCTCCGCCTCCTGGGTTCAAGTGATTCTCCTGCCTCAGGCCTCCCAAGTAGTTGGGACTACAGATGTGCACCACCATGCCCGGCTAATTTTTGTATTTTTTTTAGTAGAGATGAGGTTTCACCATGTTGGCCAGGCTGGTCTCAAACTCCTGACCTCAAGTTGGCCTCCCAGAGTGCTGGGATTATGGGTGTGAGCCACCGTGCCTTGCCGACAGGTTTTGTTTGTTTGTTTTGAGACGAGTCTTGCAAGGCTTACTGCAGCCTTGACTCCAGGCTCAAGCAATCCTTCACTTTCAGCCTCCCAAGTAACTGGGACCAGAGGTGTACACCACTATTTCTGGCTAATTTTTTTATTTTTAGTAGAGACAAGGTCTTGCTTTATATTGCCTAGGATAGTCTCAAACGCTTGGCCTCAAGCAATTCCTCCTGCCTTGGCCTCCCAAAGTCCTGGGATTACAGGCGTGAGCTACCCTGCCTAGCACACCCCTCAGTTTTAACAATGAAAAATGTCTCCAGAAATTGCCAAATGTGGGGGAGGGGAGTTGTGCAGTGATGATTTACTTTGAGAACCACTGCTTTATAAGAACATAGTAGTTTTTTTGTTTCTGCTTTTTGTTTTTAACTGTCTTGTTTAATAGTGATTTTAAAACATGGCTCAGAAAAATCACATAATTGAGAATAGTTTATTCCATGAACTTTATATTAGTTTGTGGAAAGAAAATGTGAATAATTCAAATGACAGATAAGTAGACACTTATTTGTGCCTCCACTGAGACTAGCAACTTGAAATCATGTTGCTAGAGGATACCTTTGATATTTGTTGACCTTGGCGAAAATATTAAAACGCGTAGACATTGTTGCAGGAAGTTTGCAAGTCCAAATACTTGCTCATGATTTTCTGAATTTTTTTTAATAAACACAAAAAATAGCATGTGTACAAGTTACACTAGTTGATACACATGTGATTAACTCATAAATTTATTTTAGATCTTATCTATATTAACATTTGCTTTTTGTCATATTCTCTTTCAATAGACATTAGAAGTACCACTACTAGATGGAAGTTTGAGCTGGACATGGTGGCTCACACTTGTAACCCCAGCACTTTGAGAGGCCAAGGTGGGAGGATCGCTTGAGGCCAGGAGTTCATCAGCCTGGGCAACATAGTGAGACCCCATCTCTAAAAAAAATAAAAATAAAAATAAAATCACCTGAGACTATTAGATGGAAGTTTGTAAGACTCTAATGGGTTTTTTCTGGTTTTTATTTTGTTTTGTTTTCTTTTTTAGAGACAAGATTTTGCTATGTTGCCTAGGCTGGAGTGCAGTGGCTATTCACAGGTGTGATCATAGGCCCTACAGCCTCAAACTCCTAGGCTCAAGCAGGCATCTTCAGTAGCTGGGACTATGTGTGGAGTGTTTTAAAATCTAATAAAATGGGCCGGGTGTGGTGGCTTACACCTGTAATCCCAGTACTTTGGGAGGCTGAGGCAGGCGGATCACCTGAGGTCAGGAGTTCGAGACCAGCCTGGCCAACCTGGTGAAACCCTGTCTCTACTAAAAATACAAAAGTCAGCTGGGTGTGGTGGCTGGCTCCTGTAATCCCAGCTACTTAGGAGGCTAAGGCAGGAGAATCACTTGAACCTGGGAGGCAGAGGTTGCAGTGAGCGGAGGTGGCGCCATTGCACTCCAGCCTGGGCGACAAGAGCATAACTCCATCTCACCAAAAACAAAACAAAACAAAACAAAAAATCAGTAAAATGATATTTTCCCCAGATTATAATAATAAGTTGAATTTTTTTGAGTTTACATTTTTGTTCCATAGTATTTTCTTAAGCCTTTTATACCAGGCTTTAGGAAAACCTAGCATCTGATTTTTAAAAGACTTTTATTATAGACCTTAAAAATGTATTTTAAGGGAGAGACTACGACAACGAAAACTCCATGGCCAGGCCTGGTGGCTTATGCCTGTAATTCCTGCACTTTGGGAGGTTGAGGTGGGCAGATCACTTGAGCTCGGGAGTTCCAGACCAGCCTGGGCAACCTGATGAAACCCCATCTCTACCAAAAATACAAAAAGTGAGCTGGGGGTGGTGGTGCATGCCCATGGTCCCAGCTACTTGGGAGACAGAGATGGGAGGATCGCTTGGAGGTTGCCGTGAGCAGAGATAGTGCCACTGCACTCCAACCTGGGTGACAGAGTAAGACACCATCTCAAAAAAAAAAAAAAAAAAAAGCTCCATTTACCCATCACTCAGCTTCAGCTTCAGCTTCAGCAGCTGTTAACATTTTACCAAACTGTCTTATCTATTCCTCTCCCCCTTCCCCATCTTTTTTCTTGGTGTATTTTAAAGCAAATACCATGTGACTCCCATTTGGCCTGTTATAAATAAATAAATAAAAATAAAGCAAATATCAGACATTACCTAATTTCACCTGTAAATGTATCAGTAAGTATCTCTAACAGACAAGTACTTGCTGTGATTTAGGTGTGGTTTGTCCCTGCCAAAACTCATGTTGAAATTTAATTGCCATGCAACGATGTTGGGAGGTAGAACCTTTAAGAGGAGGCATTTAGGTCACGAGGCTCCACTTGCATGGATGGCCTGGTGCCATTCTCACAATAGTGAGTGAGTTCTTGCTCTCTCAAAACTGAATTAGTTCTCTTGGGAATTGATTAGTTCCTGAAAGAGCAGGTTGTTATAAAGTAAGGACATTCTTAGTGCTTGGCCCCTTTGCACATACCCACACCCCTTTGACCTTCTACCATATTATATCTAGGCAGCAGAGCCCTTGCTAGAAGCCAGTGGCATGCTCTTGAACTTCCCAGCCTGCAGAACTATGAGCTAAGTAAGCTTCTTTCTTTATAAAATATGCAGTGTCAAAGTATTCTGTTATAGCAACACAAAACAGACTAAGAACTCTTTTTTTTTTTTTTTTTCCTTTTCCAAGATGACTCTGGCCAGGCACAGTGGCTTACACCTACAATCCCAGTGCTTTGGGCCGAGGTGGGAGGATCACATGAGCCCAGGGGTTGGAGACCAGCCTGGGCAACATAGTGAGACCCTGTCTCTAAAATAATAAACAATTAGCCGGACATAATGGCACATACCTGTAGTACCAGCTACACAGGAGGTTGAGGTGGGAGGATTCCTTGAGCCCAGGAGTTTGAGGCTGCAGTGAGCTATGCACACCACTGCATGGGTGACAGAACGAGACCCTGTTTCTAAATAAATAAATAATGATAACCCCAATATAATTATCTCATCTGACAAAATTAATAATAATTTCCTAATAACTAATACCTAGTCTGTGTTTGGGCTTCCTTAAATTCTCAAAAATGCCTTCTTGCAGTTGTTCCAAGCAGGATCCAAAACAAGTCCCTACGTTGCCTTTGGGTGATACGTCCCTTTAGTCTTTCCCCACCCTCCTGCCTCTTTTTTTTTTTTTCCTGAGACAAGATCTGGCCCTGTCATCCAGGCTGGTGTGCAATGGTGTGATCTCAGTTCACTGAAACCTCTGCCTCCCAGGCTTAAACCATCCTCCCTCCCATCTCAGTCTCCTGCCTCTCACCTTTTTAAAAGTCATTTATTTGTTGAAGAAATTTGGCAAATTTTTTTTGGTGTTTTTTTTTTTTTTAAAGACAAATGCATTTCATTATTTATTTAGATATGTCCTTGAGTCATAGAAACTAAATAATTTGATCTGCAGGATTTCCATACTCTGCATTTAGCTTATTTTGTAGCATAAGATGGTATTTGGTTTAGCACAAAATGCTGTATTGTAAAATACCACTTTTGGCCAGGCATGGTGACTCATGCCTGTAATCCCAGCACTTTGGGAGTCTGAGGTGGGCAGATCATTTGAGGTCACGAGTTCAAGACCAGCCTGGCCAACATGGTGAAACCCCATATCTACTAAAAATACAAAAAATTAGCTGGGTATAGTAGCGCATGCCTATAATCCCAGCTACTTGGGAGGCTGAAGCAGGAGAATCACTTGAACCTGGGAGGTGGAGGTTGCAGTGAGCCAAGATCGTGCCACTGCACTCCAGACTGGGTGACAGGGGGAGACTGTGTCTCAAAAAATAAAAAATAAAAATACCACCTTTTTATCTTGTTTCTCAGAGTGTCGTGAGTTTTATTTTACTACCTGAACAAGTTTAAGAGTCCCATCGCATTCTTACTTTGTGCTTAAGGAAGCTGAAACAGGGAGAGGATTTTCCTGGAAACAGAGCATACCTAGAAAGTACCAGAGCACTCAATATTTCCTTGGTAATGTTGAAAGCTTGATGAACCATGGTTTTATCAGAAGTATCACAAGATAAAACTTTTTAGGAAAAACTGTTCCTGTTTTGTTTTATCTCCTGTGCCTACATGTTGCCTGACATGGAAGGTGTTCAGTAAGTATTTATTACCGAATCAGTTGCCTAATTCTGCCATCTTTGGCCCATTCTTCTCTGGCCCAAGACCTGAAAGCTTACAACTTGTTCTATCTATAAGAGTTTAAAGCAGTTTAAAAGAGTGAAGCTAATAATAAAAGCACTGTAGCCAGGTAGAACTGCTCATGCCTATAATCCCAGTAACTCAGGAGGCTGAGGCAGGAGGATCCCTTGAGGCCAGGAGTTGGAGACCAGCCAGAGAAAGATAGCAAGACCCCATCTCTACAATAAATTTAAAAATTATCTGAGTATGGTGGCTTGCACCTGTAGTCCCAGCCACTCAGAGGCTGAGGTGGGAGGATTGCTTGACCTCCAGAGGTTGAGGCTATAGTAAGCTATGATCGTGCCACTGCACTCCAGCCTGGGTGACAGAGAAAGACCCTGTCTCAAATAAAAGTTAACCAGCAATGATGTAGTAATGACACTGGCACTTGTGCAGAATACATCATGAATCATGTAGAAAACAAGCACTGCCATAAGTGAGTCAGACTTTATACATCTGGGAGATCTGATATCTTTTCTTTTTTTTCTTTTTTTTTTTGAGATGGAGTCTCGCTCTGTTGCCCAGGCTGGAGTGCAGTGGCGGGATCTCAGCTCACTGCGACCTCCACCTCCCGGGTTCAAAGGATTCTCCTGCTTCAGTCTCCCGAGTAGCTGAGATTACAGACATGTGCCACCATGCCTGGCTAATTTCTGTATTTTTAGTAGAGACGCGGTTTCACCATGTTGGCCAGACTGGTCTCGAACTCCTGACTTCAAGTGATCCAACCGCCTTGGCCTCCCAAAATGCTGGGATTACAGGCGTGAGCCACCGCACCCACCCAGATCTGATATCTTTATGTGGGGCCTGCCGGGAGTAGGGCTGGCAAGAAGTGCCAGTAGTGTAGGACTTGGATGAGACATTTTCTTAAAGAGCTTTCTTCAGCAAAAATTTGGGATTTTCCTGTCTATTTTTGTTTATTTTTATTGCAAAAATGTTTCGGCCACCAGAACAATCTTAGCACAACCAAAGGTTCTTGGCTGTTTTTCATTTAGCAAAATTCTTTCTGGTGTTATGATATGTGTTTTCTGTCAGCTAAAACTTACAGGAATAGTGAACCACAAAGATTTCCTGAGGAGCTCCCACATGCTGTGTCTGAGGTTTCTCGTATTTCTTTTGGCATCAGTAACATTCTCCAATACTTCGAAATTATAGTTTGAATCCAGTGTTAATTATTTCTCTTCAAAAAAACAACTTAAATAAAACATTTGCAGTTTTATTTTGCTTGAACCAAGGAAAAGTCATAATAGAGACAACTACCTACTCTGCCTTACCCTCCACACAAAAACACCCCTTTCTAAAGCTACCATCTAATACTTTATGAAAAATAAATATTTCCCTGTATTTATTAGTGTATAAGCCTAATATCCCAAAACCTCTAAAATATAGTGGTCAGAACAGTTGCAATAGGGAGCCTCCCCTTGCTGTAAAAGAAAAAAAGTCAAAATAAATTATCTTATGTTGAGTGATCAGGTTTTAATACTAAGACATTATTTGCCTTTTTCACTCTCATTCTCATGTGCATATACAGAGTACGAAAAGCTCATCAGATGGTTGCATATTCTACTTTAACATTTAGCTATTTGAAACTATTACTTGTTTTGGTATGGCTATTCTTCTTTGATACTACAATGATCAGAAAAGACTATTAAAATACTTCTGGCTTTCCAACTATATTATATTTGTAAGCCTTGATTTTTCTGTGTAGTTCACCCAAAACAATACATTGCAACACATTGAATGCAGAAGCAGATATAAGTATCTAGCAATTTTCTATTAAGCCAAACAATAAAGAGATTTGCAAAAAGTGTAAAACAATCTATTCTTCTCAATAAATTTTTTTCATTTTGGAGAATTTTTTCATTAAACATGTTGTTTAACATTGTAACAGGTTTATTGCTATTTTCAAGTAAAATAAGTTTCTTTTTTTAATTTTAGTTTTGAGTTCTAATATATCATTAGACATCCATGTAAACAAAAGCTCTTTGGGGCTCTCAATAATTTTTAAGATTATAAGGAGAGCTGAGACCAAATAATTTGAGAATTACTGGTTAGGATATGGTTTTCTGAGATCTATTAAATAATACACAAGTTATTTGACAGTTTCAGAAAAAAAGTGATAGCAATTTTATTCCTAAACATTTTAAAAGAATTAATGTAAGCATAATGAATAGAACTTGAGTGTTCAGAGTGTTCATACAGTATCTGGGTTTACATGTGTTAGAAAGTGATGTGATTTGCACTAACAGCCAAAAATAGAAAAATGCAAATATGAAATATAATAGTAGATAACTAGAAATTACATTTGATTAAACCTGCAATACATTCACCTCAGTCTCTAAAGGTTGTCTTCTATGAAACTTTGACAAATACTTTGTTACATACCGCCATGAAACAAAGTATGGTGATCACCTTGGTAAGCCAGATTTTTCCAGAACTGTAAAACAGTGCTTTCTGGGATAAAACTGATCTGTTACTAATGATGGGGAAGAAACCAAAACTACTGAGGAATCACTAATATAGCACAAATGGATGTGCCACACCTTTAACAAGAAGCCTGTGAAACCAGCCAAAAAGTTAATGAGAAATTGTATTTGGAGAAAAAGCAGAATAAACTACTGGTAGAATTTACTGTATCACATGATACTGTTGGATATGATCTGTGATATATAAGGTGAATGATTAATGTGCTGTCATTTTAAAATGTGAAATAGCAAGTGTTCCAGATTATGGTGATCCTGAGTGTGTATATATGCCCTCAGCTTATATACAGAACATATTTGAAGAAAAAAGTATTCTTAGGCCGGGTGCGGTGGCTCACGCTTGTAATCCCAGCACTTTGGGAGGCCGAGGCGGGCGGATCACGAGGTCAGGAGATCGAGACCACGGTGAAACCCCGTCTCTACTAAAAATACAAAAAATTAGCCGGGCGTGGTGGCGGGCGCCTGTAGTCCCAGCTACTCGGAGAGGCTGAGGCAGGAGAATGGCATGAACCCGGGAGGCGGAGCTTGCAGTGAGCCGAGATTGTGCCACTGCACTCCAGCCTGGGTGACAGAGCGAGACTCCGTCTCAAAAAAAAAAAAAAAAAAAAAAAAAAGTATTCTTGTTTCTCTTCTGATTATCATTTTTTAAAAAACAATCTATACTACATTTTGTTATTTTGTGATCTGTGACATAAAGTGGAAAAGGAAAGGACGTTGGGGTCACTGATGAGAGAGCATCAGCTATGTGTGCAGTAAAAAAGGGCATTGTAATCTCAATAAAAAGTTTGTACTCATCTCGACTCTCTAAGTCTCTTGCTAGAGAACAGTTAGCAGTCAAGAGTATGTCTCCTGGTTTTGACTGAGTCTTTTATTAGAAGAGGAGGGCACGATGGCTTGCACCTGTAGTCCCAGCTACTCAAGAGGCTGAAGCCAGAGGATATCTTGAGCCCAGGGGTTCTAGGCCAGCCTGGACAACACAGTGAGCCCCTATCTCAAAAAAAAAAAAAAAGAAAGAAAGAAAGAAGGAAAAAGAAAAACAGAAAACAAACGAAAAGAACAGGAATCAGCAAATTAAGGTTTTTGGGCCGGCTTTGCCACCGTGACCCGTACCCCCATTTTTGTATGGCAGGTTTTTAAAACGTTTTTAAACAGCTAGGGAAAATACCAAAATATTTTGTGACATATGAAAATTATATGAAGTTCAAATTTCAGTGTCTGTAAATAAAGTTTTATTGGGACATAGCCATACTCATTAGTTTATGTATTGGCTGTGTCTGTTTTCTCACTACAGCAGCAGACTTGATTAGTTGTGACAGAGACCATATGGCTTGCAGAGTCTGAAATATTTACGATCTCGCCTTTTACCGAAAAAGGCTGCTGACCCAGAGTTAGAGTAACTTCCCTTTGATCTATCTTATTTATTGTTCTTCCCCATGGAAGTTCATTTGAAGAAAGGGTTCTACTGCCTTAAAAACAATGTTTTTTTTTAAAGTATGTAAGGTCGGCCCAAACAAATGAACTGGCATTCTTGTTCTTTTGCCCCCACTGGGGCAAGAGCAGGGTGGGGTTCACAGTTCACTTTGAAAATGCAGATTCAGTAATTCAAGGCAATATTTGAATATACATTATGGGTAATATCAAGATTAACCATTTATGGCCGGGCGCGGTGGCTCACGCTTGTAATCCCAGCACTTTGGGAGGCCGAGGCGGGCGGATCACGAGGTCAGGAAATCAAGACCACGGTGAAACCCCGTCTCTACTAAAAATACAAAAAATTAGCCGGGCGTGGTGGCGGGCGCCTGTAGTCCCAGCTACTCGGAGAGGCTGAGGCAGGAGAATGGCGTGGACCCGGGAGGCGGAGCTTGCAGCGTGCCGAGATTGCGCCACTGCACTCCAGCCTGGGCGACAGAGCGAGACTCCGTCTTAAAAAAAAAAAAAAAAAAAAAAAAAAAGGATTAACCATTTGTGCTGCCAGAAATTTTAAATCTGGTAGAGGGATATATTACTTTTTTTAAAAAATATTTTTCTTAAAAAAAGAGAATAAACATAGCTTAAAAGAAAGGCATTTGACTCAATTCCTGTTCTCTCAAATTGATATTCCACAAATTGCTACCAGTCCAGCAGATTCCCACTCTTCCTTATTCTTCTGAATGCAAGAATATATTCCCTAAATGTCTTGGTCTATCTTAGGTATCTCTCCTGTTCCCATAGTATCCAAATACTTTCCTGACATTGTTAACTTGCTTGGTATATTTGTACTAAACTATAAGTAACTTTTTGGTGTCTTCCTTAACAGACATGGGAGGGACTGTTTCTTATTTTAGGTAATATAGTATAATCCTGCTTTTTCTAACTGAGTGAACCTGTTTCCTCATCTGTGGAATTGGAATAAAAATAATAATGATAATGATGATAATAATACCTTTTATGGTTGTGAACCTTAACTGAGAAGATGAAAGTAAAATACTTAGTTAAAATTTTGCCACATAGTACTTTAACTGTGTTGCTCTTTTTTTTTTCTGTTGTTTTATCTCTAATACCTAATTACAGTCTTTTTGGAGATTTAAATATTTCATTGAATGGAATCAAGATTTATTTATTTTTTTTTATTATTTTTTTTATTTTTCTTTCGTGAGACAGAGTCTTGCTCTGTCACCCAGGCTGGAATGTAATGGCGTAATCTCGGCTCACTGCAACCTCCGCCTCCCAGGTTCAAGCCATTCTCCCGCCGCAGCCTCCCAAGTAGCTGAGATTACAGGCACCTGCCATCATGCCCGGCTAATTTTTATATTTTTAGTAGAGACAGGGTTTCACCATGTTGGCCAGGCTGGTCTTGAACTCCTGACCTCAGATGATCCACCTGCCTCAGCCTCCCAAAGTGTTGGGATTACAGGCGTGAGCCACCGCGCCCGGCCAAGATTTATTTTTAAACATGTCACCAACTGTATGCTTTAGAGAAGGTTGAAAGTTAAAATTAAAGCTTGCTGTTCAGAAATAGTTGTCCAGTAGATTTTCATCCAGTAGTGACATTGATATTTCTGCTTGATGGGGTTGGATTTTTTTTTTTTTGGTCTGTTCCGAAAATCTGTGCTGTTTCCACATATCTTATATATAGTTAAAAGTATAAATGGAGTGCTTACTATGTGGCAAGGACTGTCCCAGATGCTTTATATTAATTTAATTTTCATAAGAACTCTATGAACTAAGTGCTATTACTGCTATTTTTAGATGAGACAGCTGATGCACAAAAGGATTATAAATTTCCTGGTTACTTAGCTAGTAAGAGGCAGAGTTGGGATTTGAATCTGTAGATTGGTTTTTGTTTGTTTGTTTGTTTGTTTTGAGATGGAGTTTTGCTCTTGTCACCCAGGCTGGAGTGCAGTGGCGTGATCTCGACTCACTGCAACCTTTGCCTCCTGGGTTCAAGTGATTCTCCTGTCTCAGCCTCCCGAGTAGATGGGATTACAGGCACACGCCTTCATGCCTGGCTAATTTTTATATTTTTAGTAGAGTCAGGGTTTCACCATGTTGGCCAGGCTGGTCTGAAACTCCTCACCTCAGATGATCCACCCACCTTGTCCTCCCAAAGTGCTAGGATTACAGGCGTGAGCCACTGTGCCCAGCAGATTGTATTCTTAACCTCTGTGTTCTAATGCTTTTTTGTTAGCCATACTGTGTCCTATTTGTCATATGCTCGTATGTAAGATATAGCTTATCTAAGGTAACATTCTTGAAGAGTTTTAAGTTTGTTCACAGTGCTGAGCATATGCTAGATAATACATATTTGTGCTTGAATGAATTAAGGAATATGATGAGATGATAAAAATATTATAATTCATACAATATAATCATTGTTTAATTCTTCTTGGCTTTGAGTAATAACATTGTCGTTTGAGTTATCTATAACATTGGCTATTTTGAAGCAGTCTACTCTAAGACTATAAAATTTGAGGCAATGAAATTGCTTAACAATGTATTTATATTCCTAAATTCATTTTGTCTTGCTGGTACTCACTCGAAAAAAAAAATCTGTGTGTTTTATTTAGAGTTTTTCCTTTTTTGGGTTCCTCTGTTGAATTGTTTGTTGATTTGTTTGTATTAAATGGCATTGTATTATAACAGATAATTCAGTTCTTATAGAAGAAACCTTAAAGAATTTGGATATACTGGTCACAATAGTGAAGTCTGGTATTAAGTTTGGCCCCCGAAACTTTTGAAATAGTAATGATCTTGAAATTTGCTTTATTTTATGTCTTTTTCAGAATTCTCCACTTTACCAATACTTACAGGATCTGGGACACACGGACTTTGAAATATGTTCTTCTTTGTCACCAAAAACAGAAAAATGCACAACAGAGGGACAACAAAAGCCTTCTACAAGAGTCCTACCAAAAGTAAGAAAGCATGCTCATTCTTTCTGGCTCAATCTTTTGCACTTTACCTTACTGGCTATTCAGATACTTCTTAAGCACTTCCATATCCTCCCTCACACTGGTAAGACTATTTATTTCATCAATAGTACAAAACTTTCTGTTAGATAAACATGAATCCTTACAGCTTTGGAATATTTTGTACGTAATTTATATCCAGTGAGGAAATAATTTGGTAGAGAATTAAAATACATTACTTATTTAAATATTGATGCTATCCAAACAGAACCGAAAAAAATATACTAAAACTTTAATGAGAGCACAACTAATAGGAATCCTCTACTAACAGGATTTTTCTCTTTAAATGTTTTTTTTAAAAAAACAGCATGAATTACAAGTAAGCAAATTGATATTTCTTAAACACAGTTTCAGGGGTAGATAATGGAGTGAGTATAACTTCTGGTGCCTTTTTTATCTATAGAATTAAATACTTTTATACAGTAAATATCTCGTAGTCAATGTCCAGCATTGTGAGGCTGAGATACTAGAAAAATCTCCATTAATTATGTTCTACAAAATGCATTTTCTGGATTCATTTATGTCCTGCTAGCCATGTTTATTAAAATAAGAAATTTATGGGCCAGACGCTGTGGCTCACGCCTGTAATCCCAGCACTTTGGGAGGTCAAGCAAGTGGATCACCTGAGGTCAGGAGTTCGCGACCAGCCTGGCCAACATGGTGAAACCCTGTCTCTACTAAAAATGGAAAAATTAGCTGGGCGTGGTGGCGGGCGCCTGTAATCCCAGCTACTCGGGAGGCTGAGGCAGGAGAATCGCTTGAACCTGAGAGGCGGAGGTGGCAGTGAACCAAGATCGTGCCATTGCACTCCAGCCTGGGCAACAAGGGCAAAACTCTGCCTCAGAAAAAAAAAGAAAAGAAATTTACTCTATTTTTAGATGAGACAGCTGAAGCATAGGAAGATTATAAATTATCATAGGTTACTTAGCTTGTAAGAGGTAGAGTTCGGATTAGAACCTGTAGTTTACTCCCAGAGTTTATGTTCTTAACCTCTGTCTACATGTCTAGTATATTTTAGTTTTAACCAAAGGAATTGCAATTTAATAGAAAAAATATAACCAAATTTCCTCATTCCTTGAGCATTCTAGTTTAATCCGTGTTTTATCACTATTGAGAGGAGCATTTAAAACTTTCAATTAGTCATTTACGGGGAAAGTATGGATTGGCAGAAGGATCCTTTCCCCAATCTTCTTACAAAGACACCTAAAATGTGAGGTAACCAAGCTGGCCCATTTGTAATAGTCAAGTAAACACTAGAGAATTTTTTGACTAACACCCAGAAGGTGAGAGTTAGGAGAGTTAGAGCTCACATGGATCAGAACCAGTTTTCCTAGTCCTCCATTTATACCATTTCTTCCCTGTGCCCCTTTTAAGTGTGAATGTTCCTGGGAAGCGGTTTGTATATAATAGGCTATTTAATAAGCTTGGATTTGAGGTTACTTGGCAACACAAAACAAAGAATGGCCAGGGGATAGTCTTAGAGCAGCAGGTGCTCATTGACCTCTAATTTTTTGTTTTGTTTTGTTTTGATACAAACTTGAGTTTTATAGGTATTATTGTCATTTATGACAAGTATTTTTATATATAGAAATGTTGGTGCTAGTTTATAAATAAGTCAAGTAAGAGTTTAAAATTGAATCCCCTCAGAAATTGAGGAACAATAAAAAGCATAGCCAGAGGTTGTTTTAAAAAATTACCAGGCTGGGCACAATGGCTCATGTCTATAATCCCAGCACTTTGGGAGGCCGAGGCAGAAGGACCACTTGAGCCCAAGTGTTGGAGACCAGCCAGGGCAACATAGCAAGACCCCATCTCAAAAAAATTATCATATGTCTAGAAAGTTTGTTTTGTCTTCATTTTATTTATTTATTTATTTGAGATAGAGTCTTCCCCTATCACCCAGGCTGGAGTGCAGTGATGTGATTACAATTCACTGCAGGCTTCACTTCCTGGGCCCAAGTGATCCTCCCACCTCTGCCTCCCAAGTACCTGGGACCACAGACATGTGCCACCATGCCCAGCTAATTTTCTTCTTTATTTTTTGTAGAGATTTAAAAATTGCCACTCACTATGTTGCCCAGGTTGGTCTCAAACTCCTGACTTCAAGCAATCCTCCTATCTTGGCCTTACAGATGTGAGCCACCACACCCAGCCATATTGCACATTTCTAAGACAAGTTTTTAACTGTAGGATCTATATTTTTCTAAAATGAAGTTCTTTTTTTTTTTTTTTGAGATGGAGTTTCACTCTGTCACCCCCAGGCTGGAGGGCAGTGATGCAGTCTTGGTTCACTGCAACCTCCATCTCCCAGGTTCAAGCAATTCTCCTGCCTCAGCTTCCCAGGTAGCTGGGATTACAGGCACAGGCCACCACGCCCAGCCAAGTTTTGTATTTTCAGTAGAGATGGGGTTTTACCTTATTGGCCAGGCTGGTCTTGAACTCCTAACCTCAAGTGATCCGCCTACCTTGGCCTCCCAAACTGCTGGGATTACAGGTGTGAGCCACCATGCCTGACCAATTTTTTTCCTAATTTGGGGAGAGCTAAATTTTAGAAAACTTGTTATATTGTTTAGCTCATTGTCAGGGAATGTATGTTTAGAATTGCTCCCAAAATTCTGTTCAAGGAATGAAGTATCAATTATTTCCTCTGAAAAGCCGTTTTTCTATGAGTTCTTAATGAAACCATCCATAGTATTAATTGCTCTCTCTTTTTTAACTTTATTTTTGCATATGCTTGTTAGTAGTTGTTAAGTAGTCTGCCCTGATATTCTTACTATGAATATTCATTCTGTCTCTTTTTCTGGTTTCTTTTCCTGTGATTATTCTTAAATTCATTCCATAGAGTTTTAGCAGCAGGCTTCTTGTTGGCTTGATGTCTTCTCTGGGGATCTCATCTACTTTCTTGCCACTTATGTCCATTCTCCAGGCTTTGCTGAGTTCCAGGTGCTTGTTAGACATTTTCATCTACATGTGCCCCACAAAGCTCGGATTCAACTTGTCTAAAATAGAACTTCCTCAGACACCCCCAAAACAAACAAACAAAAAATGTTCTTTTTAATAGTCCGAAATCACCACCCCCTCAGATACCCCCAAAACAAACAAACAAAAAATGTTCTTTTTAATAGTCCCAAATCACCACCCTCTCAGTTACCATACCATTTCCAATCGCGCTGACATAGTCTTGGTCATCAAGTGATACATCAAGTCAGCTTCTGTGTCTCTTAAATCTAACTCTTATTTCATGATCATTTTTGTACTCATTACCTAATTTAAAGGCCTTTATTGTTATTTAGCTGGGTGATTAATTTTCTTTTTCCTTTTTTGAGATGGAGTCTTGCACTGTCGCCCAGGCTTGAGTGCAGTAGTGCGATCTCAGCTCACTGCAACCTCCACCTCCTGGGTGCAAGCGATTCTCCTGCCTCAGCCTCCTGAGTAGCTGGGATTATAGGTGCCCGCCACCACGCCTGCCTAATTTTTTGTATTTTTAGTAGAGACGGGGTTTCACTATGTTGGCCAGGCTGGTCTTGAACTCCTGACCTTGTGATCCACCCACCTCAACCTCCCAAAGTGCTGGGATTACAGGCGGGAGCCACCGCCCCCAGCCTTGAATATCCTCTTAATCATGCTTCTTGTCTACAATCATACCCTGCCAGTTTAGCCTCTGTACTATTGCCAATTATTTTTCTTTATTGTTTCGCTTCCTTGCATAAAAATCTTTGGTAGCTCCTCACAACCTACAGGATAATGTTCATACTATTATGGTGTGTAAGACTAAGATCCTTTAAAACCTATCTCAGTGTACCTTTTTAACTTCCATACTAATCCCTTCTTCCCTTGGGTCATAACTGTCCTGGAGTGTGCCACCATCCCTGTGGCATGTGCTTTCATGGCTCTTTCCTTCATCCTCTTCCCTTGACTGAAGTGTTCTTCTCCTTTTTTTTTTTTTTTTGAGACGCAGTTTCACTCTTGTCACCCAGGCTGGAGTGCAATGGTGCAATCTCGGCTCACCATAACCTCTGCCTCCCGGGTTCAAGTGATTCGCCTGCCTCAGCCTCCCGAGTAGCTGGGATTACAGGCATGCACCACCATGCCCAGCTAATTTTGTATTTTTCATAGAGACAGGGTTTCTCCATGTTGGTCAGGCTGGTCTCGAACCCGCGACCTCAGGTACTCTGCCCTCCTCAGCCTCCCAAAGTGCTGGGATTACAGGCATGAGCCACCGTGCCCGGCTCGTTCTTCTCTTCTTTGTTGAATTCCTACTCATCCGTTAGGACTGAGCTCCAGTGTTAGCTCCTCTCTGAACTCCTCTTTTCCAATACTTTTTCAGACTTTACATTGATTGTAATTCTTTATATTGTCTCTTCTTCTATACTAAGTTCTTGAAAACAATAGTTACATGTATTTATCTTTTTTCCCATGACCCTTTGCAGTACCTGGGATATAGTAATCACTCAATGAATATAAACTGCACTTACTGGCATGCTCAAGGAATGGGCTATTAAGGTAAATTGAATTTTTGGTTGATTCAGTAGTAAAGCTTTTTCATCAATATATGACAGTTTTTCTAAAATGGTCAAAGTATTGTGGAATGAAATGGTCTTAATATTTGAGAACTTGTAACCACCCTATGATTTTTCTTTCTGAAATAAATACTATCATCATGTTGACATAGTACATAGTCTTCCCAGGATTAATGGGCTGCTTCAGAATGACTTCTGCCTGCTCTTTAAAAATCATATTTTCAGGCCTCATTCCAAATGTATTGAATCAGAATCTTTAGTCTGGGGGCCCAAGAATATGTTTCTAACTAAAATCTCCAGGTGATCCTGATATGCAACAAAATTTAGGAACTAATAAGGAGGCTGAGACATATTGACAAGGTATATAACCTGGACAATTTTTTTCTCCCTTTTCTCATATAAATTCTCATTGATTGGAGGTAAGTAATTTGAAGCTTTTCTGCTGTTTGGGTATGCTTTAATAATCCTATACAATGTCATTCATTTCCTTCAGCAAGGTATCCTGTTAAAAGTGGCTGAAACCATCAAAAGTTGGATTTTTTTTTCTCAGTGCAATAAGAAAGACGACTTACTTCACAAGTTGGTAAGTGGTCACTTGTTTTTGCCACTTTTCAGGGTTCTAGGTTATTAGTGAAATAATTGGTGAATCAGAATTTGTTTTGCTATCAATTTGGGCAGTACTTGATTTTTACTAGAGATTCTGCAGTAACTCAGGATCTTTTAATTTGGTCTTACTGGTATTGTTTATAGCTTTTAAAGAGGTTATTAGCCACTCAGAATGGAATATTCTGATAGTTATTGAAACTTTATTTGTTAGATCGCTAATTTACTATTGCCCTCTTCCTCCATTGACAGGTATTCCTCTCTATAGGTAAAGGAATATGTCATTAGTGGGATCAATTCAATCTGTTAAATCACTGAATTTCCCAAAGACTCGAAACAGTCAACCTGAAAGGTCTTTGTGATTTTTGTGAGGCTTTGTTTTTTTCTACTCTCTGCTGTAACAGAACTCCAGAGGGGAAATACTTCAACCTTCTGACGTCCTAACAATACAAAATCCAGGGAGTATAGCCTAAAAATTCAAGTTATGTGGTTCTCATGGCTCCCAGAAGGAGTAATGTAGTTACCTAAGCAGGTTTTAGGATCTCTGCTGGCCTGTGACCTTAAGAATTATCATTCTTATAAATTAACATTTGTAAAGAGATTGTTTACAAAGTGCTTTCACATTTTGATTTGGTAATCTAAACACCACTATAGGATTTAGTCTACTTCAGTAATGAGAAAACCAGGAAGGTTCAGACAATTCAGTTTGTTTTAATAACTTACTGAGTGAATTGTCTAAAAATGTTCAGCTAGTAAGTGATAGAGCCAGAATTTGAACCCAGGTCTCTTGGTTCCAAAGCCATGCTCTTTCTGCTATAGCATACGACCTTTCTAGCTCAAGTATTATTATTTTTGGGCTGACTAAAATTACTTTTTAGCAATCCAAATTGTCAAGTTCTTTGTTCAGGGTTTCATCTTTGTTGAAGGTGTGTTGAGAAGGTCAATGAAGTGTCTTATCGTCTACATATAATGCCATTTTTATCCAGGTGGAGCCATCTCATTCTTCAGTGATACTAGGACTGTGGTAAGGTATATGGATCCATATACATTTTTCTGTGATTTAATCATAGTCTGCCTAGGCCTGGTCTTTTCATTCTTGATTCTGTGTCACTGGCCACATGTTTCATGTGATGTTTTACTATACAGTGCCAGCTTCTGTATGCATCCCTTTTGTGCCTATATTATGGAGAACTATAAGAATACATACCTAAGGATTAGTTTACTAGTAATGGAACAAGAAATTGCCAAGTTGGCTTTTGGCGTGAGATTGCTTGACTTTTTCCCCTTGATTGTGATGTATTTAAAATGTTGTTAGCTATGAAGATATTGAAGCAGGCCCTCATTTCTTTTGTAAGAATATTGGCAATTGCTCTGTGATATCTGAACATCTTACTATTGTTCATTTTTATAGTACTTTTCTTAAGAATTAAAAAAAATCCTTTATAGCAACCATGATGGTAGTGGTAATAGCACTTTTTAGCCTATAAAGTGCTTTCACATGTGTTATCTTATTTGATCCTTGTATCAAAAGTCCCATGATATCCAAAGTGATTAAGATCTTTGAAGAATACTGACACATGAATAAGTTCCCTTCTCCATCCCTAAGGAAAAAGAAATCAAAATCTCTTAATTTTTTATCTGTGCCTTCTCATAACCTTTCATTTCATCCATGCAGAAAGGAATTCCTAAGTACTTTCTCATGCCACTTCCCTATTAAGATCCTGGAAAGATCTTTATCAATCAAATCAAGTCCAAATTTGTCACGTCAGCACTAAAGAGTCTGCATAATTTGGCCCTAACCTACCTTTCCAGCTTTGTCCACCAGTATTTGTATCAATGAACCTAGTCTTCATTTTCCTTTATTCCATACTTATTCTGTATGTCTATGCTTGTGCTCTTATACTGTGATGGAATTCTTTCTGTTTTGTTTTTTTTTTCTTGATCCATTAGAATCTTTTCAATAAGCACTCCTAGCTTTTTCTCAAAGCTTTCCCAAAACTTCAGCCTATTGTATCTCTTATTTTCTGCATCAACCTAGTAATAATTACGTTGTGTTCTATAAGTTTTTGTATTGTAATATATCCAACATGTGCTTTTCTTTATTGTTTTAATTATTGCATAGATAGTGACAACCATAATAGCTAACATACAGTGCTTACTATGAGCCATTCTTCTTGGTATTTTATAGATATTGACTTATTTAATCCTCATAACAACCCTATGAAGTAGCTACTGTTATTATCCCACTTTTGCCAAAGAGGGAACTGGCACAGAGAGCTTATTAGTATGCTTAAGTTGTGGAGCAAGGATATAAAGCTAGACACTAAGTCTTGGCACTCAGACTTGTTGAAAATGTGCCAAAGTTTACATAGTACACATCCCAGGAGCATAGAGCCTCCAGCCATGCAGGTGATACCTGCTAATACTTAAATCGATCAGAATTAGCATCTTTTCAGTTTCTTCATTTGTTTGAGACCTGGATCTGGGCTTCCCAGTCCAAATAGGACTGTCATGACATGTTTCTTAATTTGCAGGTGTCAATTTTTCTGGTAGCTTGATTGTTACCTTGTAACACAGTTAACATGTTTTCTGCAGTTCTTATTTTTACAATCAAAGAGTAATACATAATTTTACATTTTATCCTTAAGAAAGAAACTTAATTCATTAATGTGATTCAATTTAAAGTTATAATAATCAGAATATAGTTCAAGTTTTTCCTCTATGTGAGGCAATCTAACCACTAAGATAACACCGTTTTAGTTAATTTGGAGTGTCTTGGTGCCTTTCAAGTTTATTTGTATGCATAGATGATTGTAGGTTGTTGGTTGATCACTTCTTTTTTTTTTTTTTTTTTGAGACAGAATCTCCTTCTATTATTCAGGCTGCAGTGCAGTGGCACCATCTCAGCTCACTGCAACCTCTGCCTCCCAGGCTCAAGCAATTCTTGTGCCTCAGCCTCACAAGTAGCTGGGACTACAGGTGCACGCCACCAAACCTGGCTAACATCTGTATTTTTAGTAGAGATGGGGTTTCACTATGTTGGCCATGCTGATCTTGAACTCTTGGCCTCAAGTGATCTGCCCACCTTAGCCTCCCAAAATGCTGGGATTACAGGGGTGAACCACAGTGCCCAGTCGGTTTGTCACATTCTTAAATCAGATATTCCTAATGCTATTAATGTTTCCTCTAAGCACGTTGGTTTTGGGGAGGTGTTATCCCAGTTTTACACATAAGTCTGATGCCAGGGAATGGTGTTAAAGAAAGTGAGTAACTGATTAAGCAGAATATCTGTGAAGAGAGAGCACTCCCATTGAATATTACTGGCTTTTCCACTCTCTGTCAGCTTTAGCCTTCAACTAGTTAGGCTTCTTCAAACTTACCTTATATAGGTACATAGAAGTCTCATAAAAGGTATGGTCTAAAGCTTTTGTAGCAAAAGTTTGATTTTTAATACTTGCATTGAATATGGCTGTGTCTAATTGGGGAACCAAATAGTAAGATCAATTTCAGAGATTACTCAAAAAGCTACCATGCCCCATCTCTTGCGCTCCTTTTTTCTCCCCTCTGAACAATAGTATAAAGTGAGTTGTGTTGCTGTTTTTATGAAAGTGGGGTGGGATGTCAATTAAGTGGTTCCTAATGTTAGAATCAGAATTGTAGGAAGAGAGAAGAGGCAATTGTTCAAATATGAAACATAAAACTGCCGCAGAGATACATGCAGAGTGTGTTAGTAGATGGTAAAAAAAAAAAAAAAAAAAAGCCACATCAGGCTAAAAGAAAGATCAACATTCTGTTGAGAAGATGCTCTCTTTTTGGACTGAAGATAAATAAAATATATCTAAATGCACCTAATATTAAAAATCTTCTTCTCTAAAAGTGGCATATAACCCTGATCAAGAGGTCATGGGCTCAGTTTGATATATGGTTCACCACATTCTTGCTGAAGTCCTCATTATGATCAGCTAGGCCTGGAATGTGTGGTGTGGGAATGATTAAATTAACTAAGAATAGCAAACCTGTTGCCTTCACACCCTAGACCTAATGGGTTTTACTTTAATTGCTAATGGCCTTGTCCATCATTCTCTTTATTTTGATCATATAGTAGGATCACTCTAGTACTAAATTTGTTTGTTTGGTTTTGGTTTTTTTATTTTTTATTTTTATTTTTTTTGAGACGGAATCTTGCTCTGTTGCCCAGATTGTAGTGCAGTGGCATAATCTCAGCTCACTGCAACCTTTGCCTCCTGGGTTCAAGAGATTCTCCTGCCTTAGCTTCCCAAGTAGCCAGGATTACAGGTATGCGCCATCACGCCCAGCTAATTTTTGTATGTTAGTAGTGATGGGGTTTCACCCCATCTTGGCCAGGCCATATTGGCCAGGCTGGTCTCAAAATCCTGACCTCAGGTGATCCGCCCACCTTGGCCTCCCAAAGTGCTGGGACTACAGGTGTGAGCCACTGCACCCGGCCTCTATTTGTTTAAATTTACTACAAAATACAACTTTAAATTTTCTTTTGAGACAGACTATATGCAGGGAAACACAGCCACCAAATGCTTAGGATTTGAAATCAAAATTCTGGGAAGTTACTTAATCTCTTTGGGCTTTGGTGTTCTCCCCTACATAATGGAGAGGAGGATGATAAGGTACATCACAGGGTTACTGTGAGAATTCACCTGTCTGCCCTAACAGTGCTACCTCATCTCTCACCTCTCTACCATGTGCACTCTGTGTACAATCTATTAATAATATCATCTAATATCGATGACTCACACTTCCCCAAATTAGAAAGGCTTTTATCCTGTACCATCCCACTTCTCCAACTCCTTTGTCTGGTCAATTTTTGTTCATCCTTTAAAACTTAGCTCAGGCTTCACCTCTTTTACTTTCTCTGACTTCATTACAGGCTTGGTCCCTCTATGCCATTTTCATAGTACTCTAGGTGTATTTCATCACACTCCTTTGCATGTTATATTGCAACTGTTTACTTTTTGGGTCTCTTCATTAAACTACGAACTCTTTAAGAATAGAGACTTGTATATCTTTTTCATTTTGTGTCTTCGGTGTCAAGCCTGATGCCTGGCTTATAGAAGATATTCCTTGATAGATGAATAGAAAGAAGAGAGGGAGAAGTAAATGAGCTGGTATATGTGAAGGCATTTTGTAAACTATAAAGTGCTATGCAAATGTTAGTGTGATTTTACATTGCATTCCTTAATAGTGTATTTTAAAATATCTGAATATCCATTTTTAGGAGGCCTTGATCCTGCTAATAAAATTCTTAAATATTGGCTATATTGTTACAGCTTCAGGGACAGCATCTTTTATGTTATAGGATTATATTTTCCATGTTGTGCCCTAGCAATTTAATCAATTAGGCTTAACTAGACAGGTTTGTTAATCTGTAATTACTTTACATCTTGTTATTAAAAATTTATATTTTACATCTGATGGCTCAATAATGTCTATCTCAACCTTTACTGTTTCACATTTACATTGAAAATAAAACCCATCTATCATACTGAAGGTAGATTGGACTGTTGTTTCTTCTTGAAGTATCTTCTGAAAATAAACACCACCAAATTTTATTAGTACATTAGGAGCTTAGCATTTAATGCAATATTATGTATGTGTTAATACCTCTCTTCTGGTATTTTAATGGCAAGGATATTGGATTCCGACTCGACTCATTACATACCATCCTGCAACAGGAAGTCCTGTTACAAGAGGATGTGGAGCTGATTGAGCTACTTGATCCCAGTATCCTGTCTGCAGGGCAATCTCAACAACAGGAAAATGGACACCTTCCAACACTTTGCTCCCTGGCAACCCCTAATATTTGGTACTGTCCAGAAAACACCTATTCTTTGACTGCTTACATAGAGAGTATTAGCAGAGGAAACCCATTATCATGCTCTCCATTGTAAAGGCGTAAACATTCCATACATTTAGCAGTACAATTAAAGTAACAATATGGGGGGAAAAAGTGCCTTTGTAAAATAAATACTATTTAAAGTAAAGCTAGGGAAAAAAATCCAATTTGGTTATTATATACTTCCAACTCATTAAAATTAGTTCTGTGCTCAGCAACCTAGCAAATGGGTATAACAAGTGCCAAAAAGTTACTCTGCCAGGTGCAGTGGCTCATGCCTGTAATCCCAACACTTTGGGAGGCTGAGGTGGTAGGAGTGCTTAAGGCCAAGAGTTTGAGACCAGCCTGGGCAACATAGCAAAACCCCATCTCTACAAAACATAAAAAAATGAGTTCAAGTATGGTGGCATGTGTGTGTAGACCTAGCTCCTTGGGAGACTGATATGGGAGGATTGCTTGAGCCCAGCAGTTGCAGAGTGCAGTGAGCCGTGATCACACCACTGCCCTCCAGCCTGAGCAACAAAGCGAGACCCTGTCTCTAAGGGAGAAAAAAAAGAATTTCTTTTACCCATACACCTATTCACATGTGTGCATGCAAACCTAACCTTCTTTGTGTTTCTTTATAATTAATAGGTTTTATCATAACTATATTGTAGAGACACCAAGAATAGGATGGGACATGGAGGTGGGCAGTTGATTCTGGCTGTTTTGGCTGAGAAAAGATCACAGGGAACATGATTTGATGATTCAGACCATCCTATAACTTTTCAACCTCTTGAACTATTTGAGTCTAGAGGAGAAGTACCAAGCAATAATCTGTTAAAAGAAAAAAAAAGAATGTGTAGCAAAAAGGGATTATATGTAAAAAATTATTGATGTCTTCTTCCTATTAAAGTACTTTATTAAATTTGACATAGAAGGGAGGAATGAATCAAGAAGTACACTAAATCACTGTTCAAACTGTTCAAGTTTATAGGCAGTTACATTCATTGGCCTCAAGGTTCTGTATTTATGTCTTCCCTGTCACACTGACAAATGCTTCATTCTGCAATCACTCAGATATGATCATGAAGAAGTAAAGCATCTTGTCCTTCAAAAATATGAGAATTTAAGGAGCTGATAGAAGGAACCATAGGTTTTAAGAATTCACTACCTTACTAAGTTTCCTTTACCACAAATATAATCAAGCAACTATGAGACCTATAAATGATTTTAGAGTTTACTATTAACATATAAAAGTATATGATGAGATTCTGCTTTATGGTATTACCAGTATTATCTAAAAAGTAAAGGATTCTAAAGGAAATTAGGGCAAATATTTATTTGTTTACTTATTTTTTGAGACAGGGTCTCACTCTGTTGCTCAGGCTGGAGTACAGTGGTGTGATCTCGGCTCACTGCAACCTCAGCCTCCTAGACTCAAGTGATCCTCCCGCCCTAGCCTCCCAAGTACCTGGGACTATAGGAGCATGCCACCACACCTGGCTAATTTTTGTATTTTTTGCAGAGACAGGGTTTTGCCATGTTGCCCAGGCTGGTCTTGAATTCCTGTACTCAAGTGATCTGCCTGCCTCAGCCTCCCAAAGTGCTGGGATTACAGGCGCGAGCCCCTGCACCTGGCCAGGGCAAATATTTAATAAGAAATTGCATGTGATTTTCTTTGCAATATGATTATTATAACTCTTTCCAAATATTGCTGGTGTTTTCCAGGTATTCTCAGACACATCCCCCTTATACTCCCCTCTTTCTTTTCTTTTTTTTTTGAGACAAGGTCCTGCTTTGTCACCTAGGCTGGAGTGCAGTGGCGTGATCTCGGCTTACTGCAGCCTGCTCAAGTGATCCTTCCTCCTCATCCTCCTGAATAGCTGGGACTACGGATGCATGCCACCACACTCAGCTAATTTTTAAATTTTTTGTAGAGAAGGGGCCCCACTGTATTGCCCAGTCTGGTCTCGAACTCCTGGGCTCAAGTGGTCCTCCCACCTGTGCCTCTCAAAGTGCTGAGATTACAGGCATGAGCCACTGTGCCTGGCCCCCTCTTTCTTATATATACACATTTGCACCAAAGCATTCCTTGCTTTAAAAATGTATTTTAGTCTGTTAGACTTGTAATTGATATGAATTTAAAAATGTGTACATATTTTTATTTCAATTAAAGCAGTATAAAAGTACAAACCTTGTCCATATCATGGTCTGTGGTAAGTATGTATATTCCAAATTAATGATGATTATTATTTAAAATTAGAGGACTTTATTCAAACAATTACTCATCAAGTGTGTATCATTTCTAATTGGAAAAATGTGTACATGTTCTTGATATAGTATGTGTTTCTATGCAAATAAAGTTTGATTTTAGGAAAAGGGATTTATAATATCTCTGAAATAGTATTTTTACTTTTAAATCTATAAGATTTTAAAATCTCTAATTTGCTTTTTAGGTTAAGGATTCCATATATTTTATATTTTTTTAAAAGTGGTTTCAGAAGATGCCGATTGTTATATTTATTATCATTTTTATTAATGTCATAAAGAGAAATGTAGCAATTTCTTTGGGGTCACAGAAGAGGGGTTGGCTAAAATTAGAAGTAACTATTTCAAGCTTTTGGTAAAATCTTCACAGAAGACTTGGTGTCAGAGGAAGGTTTGAACGAATAGGATTTTGGTATTAAATGTAAGATGACACCAGGCAAAAAGGAAAGAGAAGAAAGAGATGTTCTGGTTTACAGTGCTTGGAGTTGAGGGCTGGGATGCTGATCTGACTCAAGACATGTTCTGGGCCAACTTCTGAAGGATTTTGTAGACTGAGCTAATGAAGTTTGATTTTATCCTGCAGGCAACGGGTGGTATTTCTAGCTCCAGATTCTGTATATGTAGGCAATGTAGAGGCCTTTTGTTGGTTCTGCCCAGCATTCAGTCAGCACCTACAGAGAATTTCTTTGAGTTTCTTTTGTGAAATCAGCTTTACCTGATTCCAGAAGATACCTGTTTTCTTACCTAAACTTATCAGCTCAGATGTTAATACCTAAGCACTATTGTCTAGTTGCAAGGTATTTTAAAAATCTTTCACATCACCTTCTTAAATGTCATATATTTTTAAGTTATACTTTACAAAGAAGCTAGCATTTTATTTATTTAGTAAACCTAAATTTAAATTTTGTTTTTACTGATTAAAGTAATTCATCTTTCTTTCTCTAATCTGATGCATATCATTTTCTTCCTTTCTTGTTCCCAGGGATCTCTCAATGCTATTTGCCTTCGTTAGCTTGCTTGTTATGCTTCCCACTTGGTGGATTGTGTCTTCCTGGCTGGTGTGGGGAGTGATTCTATTTGTGTATCTGGTCATAAGAGCTTTGAGATTATGGAGGACAGCCAAACTACAAGTGACCCTAAAAAAATACAGTGTTCATTTGGAAGATATGGCCACAAACAGCCGAGCTTTTACTAACCTCGTGAGAAAAGCTTTACGTCTCATTCAAGAAACCGAAGTGATTTCCAGAGGATTTACACTGTGAGTTCATTTTTTATTTTATTTCTTAAGTGATTATTTTCTACTCCATGAAGGAGAATATTTATTACCTATTTTCATTTCTATGTTGCATTTATAGGAGAAAAAAGTGCTTTTCTCCTTAGTACTTACTAAAGTCAATTAACTGCTAAGTGAAGGAATAAATACATTATGTGCTAGATTTAATATGTAGTATGATTCTGCTTATCTGCTTTGAGGAACTAAAGTACTTTGGAGATCATGATTATTTCTGTATGTTACCAGGTGATTATATGAGATAATATATAGAGAGTGTCTAATACTGAACCTGACGTGCAATAGTTACCCCGTAAATGCTTGCTCCCATTACTCCCTTTCAAATGCCTTCTTTATGATAGACGTATCTGCTATAAATGCATTTTGAAAACTCTTGACATGTACTAATAACTGTTTAGGTAAATATTAGCAGATATTACAGCACTGATACTCTCAGAATATCATGCAAATAGTGATGTTTTCCATTCTTACAGGAAATTAAATATTCACCAGTCTAGCTGTAAGTATATTAAGCTGTAGGATATACTGGCTACTTAATCTATTATTAAAGGGAAAGTTACATTTATTGAGCACCAACTTATTCCATATACTATGCTAGTCACTTTTGCATACAACTAAAGGCATAGAATTATAAATGGTAAATATTCATATCCATTCCATCTGATTCTAAACCCGGTTTGCAGTACACTGGACACCTGCCAAACACTAACAGATGACAGTTGTGTGCTAGTATATTTAATAATTTATATAACCTATATAACTTTTGCAATCTATAGGTGGGAGAAAGTAAGCATATGGTGAAGAACATTCATAGCTCTTAATTAGTCATATCTAGAAAATCATGAAAAGAGGGAGTGAAGAACCTCTGATAGTCATCGCATCTTTCACTCTGTTCTGCTCTAGAACAGTACACAATCTTGAGATAAACACTGTTTCTAAAAAATCATGGAACAGAGAAATGGAAGAATCCCAGTAGTTACCTTGTTCCTTACTCTCTTGTGTTCTACACACAATCCCAAGACATAAGATGGATTTTATAATTTCTCTTTCCTCTCAATCAAAGTATAAAAGTCAGCCAGGCACAATGGCTCACACCTGTAATCCCAGCACTTTGGGAGGTCGAGGCATAAGGATCGCTTGAGCCCAGGAGTTCAAGACTAGCCTAGGCAATCTAGCAAAACCCATCTCTACAAATAATAAAAAATTAGCCAGACGTGGTGGCACACACCTGTAGTCCTAGCTACTCGGGACGCTGAGGCGTGAGGATTGCTTAAACCCCAGGAGGTTGAGGCTGTAGTGAGCCAAGATTATGCCACTCCACTCCAGTTTGGGCAACAGAACTGGAGACAGCAGATTCTGTCTAGGCTGGGCAACAGACTTGGTCTCAAAAAAAAAAAAAGTATAAAAGTTCTTAGCATCTGTTGATTTTTGTCCTTCCATTAGTTGAAATCTACTTCTTATTGACTTAAAGGATAGCACGTTTTTAAGTTGTTTAAGTGTCAAATTTTAAAAGTTTAAAAAAATCATGCTTCAAATAAGTAATAGTTCCGGCCGGGCGCGGTGGCTCATGCCTGTAATCCCAGCACTTTGGGAGGCCGAGGCGGGCAGGTCACGAGGTTAGGAGATTGTAGCTATCCTGGCTAACACGGTGAAACCTCGTCTGTACTAAAAATACAAAAAGAAATTAGCTGGGCGTGGTGGCGGGCACCTGTAGTCCCAGCCACTTGGGAGGCTGAGGCAGGAGAATGGCGTGAACCCAGGAGGTGGAGCTTGCAGTGAGCCGAGATCGTGCCACTGCACTCCAGCCTGGACGACAGAGCGAGACTCCCTTTAAAAAAAAAAAAAAAAAAGTAATAGTTCCTTTTTATTTTATTGAGAGGACTTACTGGTTAAACAAAGTGGCTTTGTGTTCAATTAATGGTTAGGCATGTATAGAGGATTCTGTGCCTTGTGTCATTTTCCAACTTTATCTGTTCCCACGGAATTTGCATGAAGAGGTAGAGTGGGCCAGTTAGACATGATTTACCTCTAGATTATGACTTTTACCCATTCAAATGACAGACGGGGAGAAGAAGTATTGGAAGAAATTGTGCTTCCTTTGTCTCTGTCTAACTGGATAATGGCTTGAAAAATGAGTAATAAGTCTTGAATCATAATTTTTTAGACATTTTCAAAATTAGTTTTTAAAACTGATATAGTAAAATGGAGCACAAGCAGTAGTGCCACATATTGAAATCATGAATGCTGTTTTGTTTCTGCCTGAAATTGTCCTCTCTCACAAATAATTGAAACCTTTTTTGCCTTCATTCCCTTGTCTTAACATAAGCCTGTCAGTCATCATCCTCTGCTTTTTATAGATTTTTTAAAATTTGCTTTTTATAGATTTTTAATACCTGAATACATTTTAGTATGGCTTAACATTTTAAAGTTTTGAGTTAGGTATGTTGTTTTATAGCTTTGTGGTTATAGTATAAGCAATTTACAAATGCCAATATTTTGTTTTACTGTTGGGAAAGATTACTGGTTAGAAGAAAAAATTTATCTGATAACCAGGTATTTACTCATGCATACTATAAGTTATAAAATGTAATACATTGTATGTCATTGTTACAAATTAGATACTCCCCATTAATCTTATGGGAAGTGCCATGAAATGTGCTTCCTCTTGAACAGCTTTGAGAGTAGCTATGCTACTATGCAGTAACCCTTACTTTGCCTTTCTACTTGCATTCCCCTGTTGGCCACTGGTCCTGTTATCTTTCCACGTCCCCTACTTCATTTTGAGTAGGTAAGTGCCAGTGGCAGCAGGTGGGTAAGTAATTTTACCCTACTTTTATGAATGTACAGAATGTATTTCTATACAGTATTTTTTCTGTACAAGTGACCAAAATATGATCAGTGAACATATGTAATGAACATATGTAAATGTATATTAAGAATTTAAAAGTGTTTATAATTAAGGTCTTCATACTTCCTGTGGATATAGGTTTTGAAAACTGAATATAAAGTAGCTCTTCTTTAATGTATGTTAGCAAGCATAGTGTCTATGTAAAAAAGATGTGACTTCTTAATAAATATTTCTACATTTCTGTTATATCTCAGCCAGAATCCATTGTTTCCCTACATCAGAGGAAGCCTTTGCTCTTTGAGATGTTAATTTTTTATTTGTCTTTTTTTAGTGGTTGTCTATATATACGTATATATATATATATATATAGTCACAGAAATGACTATTTTATGAGACCTGAGTTGACATATGTATAATCATTTTCTAGTGAAGATCATGAAAGAGGAATTTGTTTTCTACATTTAATAGAATTGTGGATTTAGGAAACAAAAACTTTAGGACACCTGTACAGTTGTATCACATTTTACTTTTCAAGTTTGCTTGACAGGGTCAGTGCTGCTTGCCCATTTAATAAAGCTGGACAGCATCCAAGTCAGCATCTCATCGGTCTTCGGAAAGCTGTCTACCGAACTCTAAGAGCCAACTTCCAAGCAGCAAGGCTAGCTACCCTATATATGCTGAAAAAATATCCTTTTCTGTTTATATATGAAACTAAGCAATGTTTCTAGAGTCCTGAATATAGATATTATAGTTGTATCCTGTGAAAGTTTACTGTAAAGTGAGATTGCCTATTTTGAAGCTAATTTCCATCATCACTTCTATGTTAAAACTGGAAATGCATTCCTGGGGGAATGACAATAACAGACAGGAAGAAAGTTCTGTTCTTGTGTGGCTGCTTTTTAAACAAGGAAAAAACTTGAAGTCTCTTCCTTTACTCATCCAAAGAATGAAGTCAAAAGAGCCTGGCTTTGCTAGGTCTGACGTTTTAAACAAATTTCTCAACATGGCAGATTTGCATCATGGCATGTTAATAAACTGGCAACTGGAAATCCTTCCCTTTTCAAAAAAACAGGTTCTAGGAGCAGAATGGCTAAGTTCAAACACTGGCTGTATCAGTTACTTCCTAAATGACTTTAAGCAAGTTTCTTAACCTCTCTATACCTTGCTTTAGTCATGTTTAAAATGGCAATAATAACATCATCTTCCTTATTGGATTTTTGTTAGGATCAAATGAGTTAATGCATGTAAAGTGATCAGACATCATCTAGCATACAGTGAGCACCCAAAGACGGCATGACAATAAGTCTGTCACTTAAATTTATTAAAATAGGAAATTAGTTCTATTAGCCAGAAAATAAAGGCATATAAGAGCTTTATTTTAGTAAAGACATATAGATAAGTTAAATCCTGACTAAATAGAAAGCAAAAAGACAGCTTTGCCACTTCAGAATGCTGGATATTGTAGCACTGATAAATATAATACTTAAAGATTACAGGGTGCTTTATATTCTAACATATCCTTATACAAACCTTTATAGCTAGATTTTCTTGTCTCCATTTTATGAGAAAACTAAAATCGAGGTTAAGTGACTTGTGCAGTATCATACAACTATTAACGGATGAAGTTGTGTCTTGACTATAGGACTTATGACTTGAAACCATTTTTCTCTTTCTCTCTCTCTCTATATATATATATGGAAATTTTCCATGTATATGAAATGGAGAGAAAGCATTTTAATTTTTATTAAGAACTTTTCCATTTTATTCCCCATTGCCTAAATGCCAGTCTGCTATAGGTCAACCATTCTTCCAGGTGCTAGGAAAACTGAGTAAAAATATGTACTACCTACTTCTAAAGACTTTTGAATGTGATCAATAGAGAAATCAGTATTCATAATATGATATAAGCACCATGGGTGCCTTCCAACATAGCAGGGCAACATACTCGGTTTATGGGGTCAGAGAATGCTTTCAGGGAGGTGACATCTAAGTTGAGCTTCAGAGAATGAATAGAAGTTGGTCATGAGGATAAGAGTCTGCATTCCAGATAGAAGGAAGCAAAAACATATGGAAAGAAATAGAGATATGACAGTGTGGCATGTGAACTGTTGGTCATTCAGTGAATATTTATTGAGGACAGACTGCCAGGCAATATGCTAACCACTAGACGTACAGCAGTAAACATAATATACATGATCCCTGCCTTATGGAGCTTGTAGTTCAGTGTAGGGTAGGGAGTGAGAGGGTTAGCCTATCAAAGACTACAGATTATATGAGTTCTTTGTGCCAGTCATTTTTCTAGAAACTGGGGACCTAGCAGTGAACAAGATAGACAAGATCCTTATTCTCGTGGAGCTTACCTTCTAATAGATGAAATAATCAATAAAATATGGGCTTGGTGCAGTGGCTCATGCCAGTAACCCCAGCACTTTCAGAGGCTGAGGTAGGAGGATTGCTTGAGCCCAGGAGTTTGAGACCAGCCTGGGCAATATAATGAGACCTTGTCTCTTAAAAAAAAAATTATTTTAAATTAGCTGCGTGGTGGCACACACCCGCAGTCCCAGCTACTTAGGAGGCTGAGACAGCAGGATTCCTTGAGCCCAAAAGGTCAAGGCTGCAGTGAGCTGTGTTTCAGCCACTGCATTCCAGCCTGGGCAACAGAGTGAGAGCCTGTCTCAAATAAACAAAAATAAAATAATAAATGGACAGATGGGATTCTTCAGATAAAATAGTTACTATGAAGAAAAAAAAAACGGGAATAGGATAGAGAATGATTGGTGGGGTGCTGCTTTTTATTAGATGGTAAGAGAAGGCCTCTCTGAGGAGCTGGCATTTAAACTGAGGTTTGCATGCTGAGAAAGATCTGGGGGAAGAGTATGCCAGTTAGATAGACCAGTGAGTAGAAAGATCTTGTGGCAGGAATGAATTTAGCATGATTGGAGTATGGAAAGAAGACCATCATGAGTTGAGCACAGTAAGTTGGAGGTTAGAGTATGAAATGAAATTCAGAGGTAGCCAGGGGCCAGATCATATTCTCCATATAAAAAACCTTAATAAATTGAACTAAAAAAGAATCCACCAATCATTTTGAGAAGACCAGTAAGATATGTAAACCCTTATTTGCCTGATCAAAGTAAAGAGCAGAAATATACAAGATTAGTAATGAGAACACAGTGATAACCATTGATACAGAAGACATAAAATAACTGTAAGGGGATAGTATATGCAGCTGCACAGCAGCAACTTTGAACATGTAGGGGAAAATGATTCTTTTTGTTTCTTTTGAGACAGTGTCTCACTCTGTCACCCAGATTGGAGTGTGGTGGCATGATCATGGCTCACTGTAGCCCCATTCTCATGCAATCCTCCTGCCTTAGCCTCCCAAGTCGCTGGAACCAAGGCACACACTACCACACCTGGCTAATTTTTTTGCATTTTGTAGAGACAGGGTTTCACCATTTTGCCCAGGTTGGTCTCGAACACCTGGGCTCAGGGGATCCCACATTGCTGAGATTATTATAGGCATGAGCCACTGAGCCCAGCCTCATTTCTTATCAAAATAAAAATCTGCAAAATTGACCTAGGAAGAATTTTAAAACTTGAAGAGATTGGACATAGGATAAAGAATACTCAATTTTAAAAAGAAAACACCTGGTTTATATGTAGACAATGGAAAATATGAAACTATTTTTAAAAAACAATGATAGAGTTCTTAGTGCTCTAATGTGATCTCCAAGTTATATTAAGTGAAAAAAAATCACAAAGTGCATGGATTGGTATTTATTGTATCCTTCAATTTGTGCATAAAAGGGACTGTGTGTTTATACAGGGATAAATATGTATGTATGTATTTGTGTACATGCATGCATATATACCTACATATCTCCAGATACACATTTATATTTGAATTTGCTCTTATGTATGTATGCATAAAAAATCTTGGAAGGTACTGGTAAAAGGAATTGCCTTTGCATTTGGATAGTGGAACTACATGGCTAAGGAATAGAGGTGGAAAGTAGTTTTTGCTGTATCCCTTAATACCTCATGAATTTTGAATCCTGTGAATATATTACCTATTCAAAAACAAAGTAAATTTAAAATTTTTTAACTACCAGATCCAGATGGTTTTGTAGTTAAAAAAATTTCAGACTATAGAAAAGGTTAGAAAGTTTCCCTATATCATTTTATTTATGAAAATACGATAATCTCAATACCAAAACGTGTTGTATTACAAAGAATAAAAGCCAGTTGTATTACAAAGAATATAGACCCGTCTCATAAATGGAGAAACAAAATGTTTAAATGGAATATTTATAAATTTAATATTGGATTGTATCAAAAGATTATTATAATATGACCAAATAGGAATATGCTAGAAATGCAAAGATGGTTCACGATCAATAATTATTTAGAAAAACAGTTAAAGGGAAAAATCATTGTTGATTTTGATGTGTCTGTAAGGATGAGGGCAGAGGAAACCTAACAGTAGTCTATGTCAAACAAGCTAGATAGAACAGGCCTGGTGTCACTTATATCAGTCTGTGTATTTCAGATAACGTTCAACTAATAATGTCCTGCAGTACGCAGATTGAAAGGAAAAGAATATTTACTATAGCATAGTGAGGGCCCTGAACCACGACACAGTAAAGTGCGCAATACAGCTACAAATGGTAGGTGTCAAAAATAACGGAGCCGAGCGCAGTGACTTACTTACACCTGTAATCCCAGCACTTTGGGAGGCTGAAGCAGGCAGATCACTTGAGGCCAGGAGTTCGAGACCAGCCTGGACAACATGGCAAAATATCATCTTTAGAAAAAAATACAAAAATCAGCTGGGTGTGGTGGTGCATGCCTGTAATCCCAGCTACTCGAGAGGCTGAGACATGAGAATTGCTTGAACCTGAAAGGCCAAGGTTGCAGTGAGCCGGGTTGGTGCCACTGCACTCGAGCCTGGGAGACAAAGCAAGACTCTTGTCTCAAAAAAATAAATAAATAACGTATCACTTTAACCCTTTTGAAGACTTGAACTGTTAATTTTTTAGACATTAAAAATTGTATCCACAAGTATCCAAGATATCTGAGGTATTATGTTAATATATTAGATATTTAAAATTAATTTTTGTTTAAAAGCTGCTATAAATCTCCTCATCCAGAAGTTCAGAATAAAGATTAGTAAATGTGATATAGGACAATTTCACTGTATCTTTTATGCTTTCATGAAAAGGCTTTGTTGATTGCTTTAACCTAATTTAACCTACCCCCTGAACTCTGAGAGTGACAATGTAACCAACTACATCTGTGTGGTGCCTTTTAAAGAGCTGGGCCTTGGACTTAGTGAAGAGCAGATTTCAGAAGAGGAAGCACATAACTTTACAGATGGCTTCAGCCTGCCTGCATTGAAGGTAATCCATTTGTGGAAGGGAAGGGCTGAAGAAAAAATAGATGTACTTGGATTGTGTCTATGCTTTCTGAATGTAAATGGTGCATTTGTTCCACTCATTGTTTGCTGCATACCATCATCATAAATGCACAGGTGATGTTTGTAACTGTCTTTAAGAGCCGAGAGCATAATAAAGATTGGAAGAGGAGATCCTTAGATTTTGACGTCCAAATACTTAAAATGCTTAAAGAAATGCCTTAGAGTTTGGAGATAAGTGAATTTACTTTAATTGGAGGCCAATGTGAGTGGTTTTATAACTAGCCATTTGTTTCAACAAACATGGATAATGTGTTATCTCCAAAATTCTTAAGACTTTTTTTCATACATCAAAAGCCACATGAAAAGATACATTTAGCTACATAGAAATTAAACTTTTGGGCTGGCCTGGTGGCTCACGCCTGTAATCCCAGCACTTTGGGAGGCCAAGGTGGGTGGATCACCTGTCACCTGAGGTCAGGAGTTCAAGACCAGCCTGACCAACATGGTGAAACCCCATCTCTACTAAAAATACAAAAATTAGCTGGGTGCAGTGTCACATGCCTATGGGAGGCTGAGGCAGAAGAACCCGGGAGGCAGAGTTCGCAGTGAGCTGAGACCATGCCATTGCACTCCAGCCTGGGTGACAACAGCAAAGCTCCATCTCAAAAAAAAAAAAAAAAAAAGGAAACTTTTGACTTCAAATAATGCAAACAAGCTCAAGAAAAATTACAATGATTTATAACAAAGAGTTTTAATTTTTTTTTTTATGCAGAGCACTCTAAAGTGTCTAAGACCTATAGAAGATAAGTTGGGTGCATGAACTGACAGTTCACAAAAAAAGAAACACAGGCTAGTCCCAGTGAGGTTGTATTTTACAACGAATTGATCACAACCGGTTATAGATTTCTTTGTACCTTCTTCACTCCCGCTGCTTCATTTGACTAGCCTAAAAAGAAAAAACAAGAAAAGAAGAAATACAAATGGCCAATAAATATGATAAAATTTTTCATTTTAGTAATGAAAGAACACAAATAAAAATAATAAGCTGACCATTTTGCCAAGGATATTGAAAGTTGGTAATTTCATTATCACTGAAGATTCAGGGAGACCTCACACACCAATGGTGAAAGTATAAACTGGTTCACTTTAGTAGTGAATACCAATCTTCATACAGGTGTATGAAGCAAAATTGCTTTATTCTAGCAATTTTAATTTGCCCTTACAGATTTATCTCAGAAAGTAACCAAAGATATACCCAAAGTATGTTCATGACATTAGTGTAGCAGCCAACATTGGAAACACATTTTTTTTGTTTTTCTTTCTCTTTTAATTTTTTTTTTTTTTTTTTTTTGAGACAGGGTCTCACTCTGTCACCCAGGCTGGAGTACAGTGTGGCTCAATCACAGCTCACTGCAGCCTCAACCTCCCCAGGCTCAGGTGATCCTCCTACCTCAGCCTCCCGAGTAACTGGGACTACAGTTACATGCCTCCACACCTGGCTAATTTTTGTATTTTTTGTAGAGACAGGGTTTCACCATGTTGCCCAGGCTGGTCTCAAACTCCTGAGCTCAAACTGTTTGCCCACATCAGCCTCCCAAAGTGTTGGGATAACAGGCATGAGCCACCACACCCAGTCTCCAGTAGTATTTTTAAGACATTGATCCAAATGTCTTAAGTTCCTGTTAAGTATTTAGTAAGCTCTCCTTAGATGTTTCTTTTAGTTTTTATTTTATTTTATTTTTATTTATTTATTTATTTTTTGAGACGGAGTCTCGCTCTGTTGCCCAGGCTGGAGTGCAGTGGCGTAATCTCGGCTCACTGCAAGCTCCACCTCCCGGGTTCACGCCATTCTCCTGCCTCAGCCTCTCCGAGTAGCTGGGACTACAGGCGCCCGCCACCACACCTGGCTAACTTCTTGTATTTTTTTAGTAGAGACGGGGTTTCACTGTGGTCTCGATCTCCTGACCTCGTGATCCACCCGCCTCGGCCTCCCAAAGTGCTGGGATTACAAGCGTGAGCCACCGCGCCTGGCCTGTTTTTAGTTTTTAAAACTTCCCTTGATACCATGAAAATTAGTGCAAGTATTGTTGTTAGCATTTGTCAAGATCCATTTTGTTTTGAGACTGTATTGACTTCCATATCTTTTACATTTTCTAAATCAACATAAATGTTCTAATTATCTTGTTTGTTTTCTTTCTTTCCTATTACGTAAAATTTGCTTTGACTTATTCCTACTCCCCTTCTAACCCATCTCAATTAAATGGCACCACAAAAAACCTGGACACCATCTTTCTTGTCCCTCTTTTTGCCCACTCACATCCAGTCTGTTAGCAGATTCTTATGTCACTTCTACCTTGAAAATGTATTTTAAACCCATCCACTTTTTTCTATATCCACCCCCGCCCCCGCAACATCCTAGTCCCAGCCACCATGCTAGTCCCAGCCACCATGATTTCATACTTAGGCTGCTGCAGTACTTTCCTCAGTTATCTAAAGTTATTTGTTTCAGAATGCAGCTTGACATGTAAAGAGCCTTTTAAATGATTTATCCTTTGAATTTGTAAGTCCCCTTCTACAAACTGCAGGAAGTTATTTTAAACATAGTCAAACTTTATATATCAAGCTGCTTATTCACTTTGTGTTTATAATAGTGCACAATGGAACACTGCCTGAAAGTTCAAAAATAGAGGAATGGCTGTGTGAGTCATGCCAGAGCCACAGGGTGAACCATTGTGTAGCAGCTACAGCTTGCTCGTGAAAATTCTGTAAAAACTTGGAGAAACATCTGTTGCCAGTGAAACAATCAGGATACATAAGTGTATATGCAATATGGCCACAACCTTTTTTAAAAAAAAAAAGAGAAAATACCAAGATATATATAGCTACTCTTTGGGGTGGTAGGACTATAGGTACTTTCACACTCTTTCAAATTTTATGTCCTAACCTTGCTTTATTCTTTAAGGAAAATAAAGATTTTTTTCAAAGTGCAATTTAAGAGATTCTTAATGTGGAAAATTGAGCAGACCTGGGTTTATATTTTAGCCCTGACTGACTAGCCATTTGCTTTCGAATAAGTTATTCTTTGAACTTATGTCACCTGTGAAAAGGAGTTACCATCCCTGCCTTATAAGGTGTTAGATTAAATGAGAAGACATATTAAATACCTAGAACAGGGCTTGACATATAATGGGTACCCGCAAATGGTAATAGCTGTTATTCTTTAAGAAGGACTTGGAGAAAGAATTATAGTATTTCATTTCCTTTTAAATTACTTTTTGTTAACTCATCAAGATGCCTTGGAGATTTATTTCTTTATGCTGTTGATGTACTGTTTTTAAAAGCTTATTAAATCCTGAATTGTACTCTAGCTTAAGTATAGGCAGCAAAGAGAAGTTGTGGACCCTGTGGAGTCAGATTTTCCAGGTTTCACTCTAGCTCCGTTATTTGACTACTGTGTGGTCCTGAGCAAATCATTGTTTCTGTGTTTATTAAAATGGGATAATTGCACTGCTTGCCTCCAAAGGATTAGACGTTTGTCAGTTCAGTGCCTGGTGTAGAGTAAGCAATTAATAAATGTTAGCTGATTTTTAAAATTCTATCTGATATGACCTGCTCTGAAATGTGAGACTTGTTCTCTGTTGCTCTATCCCCATCCTACCTTCCAACAATGATGATTATAGTTAGATTCTTTTTGCTCACTCACAGTGTTTTACAAATCAAACTATAATAGTATTTTTATATTTCTTTTATTTTTACATATAAGTAACCTGTAACCAAACTCAATAATTGTGTTACAGTTACCACATTTATCAGGCTCTGAAAGGAGCCTTATCTTGAGGAGCTCTATAGACTTTGCAAACTGTTGAAAACCTCTGTAATGTTCAAAAACTGTGTATTGCCCCCTTCTGTAGTTACCACTACATTATTCAGATAAGAAATTTAAAAATAGATTTTGTAAGTTAAATTTTTAAAAGTGTGTTGCCCCCTCTAAAGAAAATACATTTTTGATTTATTTTTTATTGTTCGTGTATCTTCCTTCAGGAAAGTTTAGTGATAGCAAGTATTGCACCTTTAGAAAGAAAAGCAACCTCCGAATTGTAGCCTGAGGAGACATAAATAAAATACAGGTTGAATATTTCTTATCCAGGCCTGGCACAGTGGCTCACGCCTGTAATCCCAGCACTCTGGGAGGCCAAGGGGGGCGGATCAACTGAGGTTGGGAGTTCGCAACCAGCCTGACCAACATGAAGATACCCCATCTCTACTAAAAATACAAAAAATTAGCCAGGTGTGGTGGTTCATGCCTGTAATCCCAGCTACTTGGGAGGCTGAGGCAGGAGAATCGCTTGAACCCAGGAGGCGGAGGTTGTGGTGAGCCGAGATCGTGCCATTGCACTCCAGCCTGGGCAACAAGAGCGAAACTCTGTCTCAAAATAAATAAATAAATAAAAAATAAATAAATAAATAAATTTCTTATCCAAAATGCTTGAGACTAGAAGTGTTTTGGATTTTGGATTTTTTCAGATTTTGGAATATTTGCATTACACATTGAGGTTGAGCATCCCTAATCCAAAAATTTGAAATTTGAAATGTTCCAGTGAGCATTTCCTTTGACTACCATGTTGGTGCTCAAAAAGTTGCAAATTTTGGAGCACTTGGGATTTCATTTCAAATTTTTGGATTAGGGATAATCAGTCCCTAGAACACAGTCCTTATCCCTCTCTTTAAGTTTTTAACTAGTTTTTTAAATTTATAAAGTCATTTATTTCCTGCTCTAGAAAAATAAATGCACACATTGTGAAATGCTTTAAATGAAAATTTTCTGTTTACCTGTCGGCTATGGTTATCTCCTTATCCAGAGGAGCTTTCCTTATCCAAAGGACAAACAGGAAAAAAGAAATACATATTTCTGAGTTCTGGTTTAAGTGGATAATGTGACAGTGATTGGATGATAAATTAGTCTTTAGAGACAAGGTCTTGCTCAGTCACGCAGCTGGTGTGCAGTAGTGCAATCGTGGCTCACTGTACCCTAAACTCAGCTTGAACTGGGCTCAAGTGATCCTCCCACCTTAGCCTCCCAAGTAGCTGGGACAACAGTTATGTACCACCATGCCTGACTAATTTTTAAGAAAATATTTTGTAGAGGCAGGGGTCTCACTGTGTTTCCCAGGCTGGTCTCCCAACTACTGGCCTCAAGTAATCCTCCCACCTGAGCCTCCCAAAGTGCTGGGATTACAGGTACGAGCCACTGCGCCTGGCCTTTAGTCTTTTTAAAAGCCACAGTAAGCTATACCAACTTGATTCTTGCAGTTATCTTGACCCAACATGCTGGAATCCTCCTTGTTAACTCTTTTTCTCTCAATACCAAGCAGTCAAGAGATTGTGTTAGTTCTACTTTCACAGTGTATCCAGAGTCCATCTGCTGCTCACCTTCCACCACTAACCACCGTAGTCTCATTAATGCTTACCTGGAATATTGCAGTAACTTCCCTACTGGTTTCTCCACTTCTACTCTCATTTTCCTATAATCTCTCAACTCAGCAGCCAGTATGGGCCTGTTAATGCATAAATCAGATTATGTCACGCTTCTGCTCAGAACCCTTCAGTGGCTCCCCATTGCTTACCTGGCACCAGCTGTACTGAGCTTCTTGCTGTTCCATAGATCTGCCTGTGTGCTCCCACAACAGTACTTTGCATTTGACTTCCTGCTCCCTAGAACTCTCTTCCTTGATGATTATCTCATGGCTCACTTCCTTCAGGTGACACTTTTAGAGACCTCCCCAGCCAACCCCTTCTCCTCTCTCCTTCCCGCTTTCTGTCTCTCTCCCCTTCTTTCATATGTGTACACACACCTACACACACACACACACACACACACACTTACTATTCCCCTTCTTTGCTGTATTCTTCCCATCAACCAAGAAACACTGTCTTTCTTTTTCTTCCTCAACAATCATTACTGCAAAAGGGAAATAGTATCTTTTACTTGTAAATTATTATCTGTGCCCCTCTACTTGAATATAAGCTCCATTGGAGTGGGGACTCTTTTCATTTTTGCTCACTGCTGTTTATCTGCACCTAGAACAGTGCCTGGCACATCGTGGGTGCTCAGGAAATCATTTCTGAATGAACGAACAAAAGAATAAAAATCATTGTAATCATAAAATTTAACAGTTGAATAAGAAGACTTGCAAGTAAACTTGCAGGTCAAGAATCCCTAGATATCGCATCTGTAGCAACTAGGAAATTTGACCTTGCTCACTTTAAAAAAAAAATAAGTTAATGGTAAAATAGATTTACATGAAATTATCTTAATTCATTATTGGCATAATTTTAAAATTCATTTAATAAAACCATCTAAATAATGTCTGTTTTCATGGTTGTGAATAATTGGAATCTAAATTACCCAAAGTGGTTTCATCCTCTTTTTATTGCCTGCTACCTCTTGTTTCATACTACATTGTTTCCTCATGCATTTGTTTCAGAGATGTTGTCCTCATCTTGAATAGGACTATATCTGGAGAAATATTTTGCTGCCAGGATTCAGGATGTATCTCAGGAATGGACCTATGAACATATTCAGACTGCATTTAAAAAAAAAGAAGAAGAAGAATGGGATTTATCCTGGCAACATACTGAGACCCCATCTCTAAAACTTAAATATTAGCTGAGTATGGTGGTACATGCCTGTGTTTCCAGCTACTCAGGAGGCTGAAGTGGGAGAATCACTTGAGCCCAGGAGTTTGAGGTTGCAGTAAGCTATGATAGTGCCATTGTACTCTAGCCTGGGCAACAGAGCAAGACTCTGTCGCAAAAATTAATCAATTAATTAAAATAATGGGTTTTGCAATTTCTCATGTCAGACATTCCTGGAGTATTTAATTGATTTTTTTTTTTTTTGGATGGAGTCTTGCTGTGTCACCCAGGCTGGAGTGCAGTGGCGCCATCTCAGCTCACTGTAACGTCCGCCTCCCAAGTTCAAATGATTTTCCTGTCTCAGCCTCCCAAGTAGCTGAGACTACAAGCACACGCCACCATGTCTGGCTAAATTTTGTATTTTTAGTAGAGACGAGGTTTCACCATGTTGGCCAGGCTGGACTCAAACTCCTGACCTCAAGTGATCCATCCGCCTTCACCTCCTAAAGTGCTGAGATTACCGACGTGAGCCACTGCACCTAGCCCTGGACTGATTTTTATGTTAATTTCTTAGCTAATTTATAGGGCAAGGTAATAGTCTTATTTTGAAACCCAAGCTTTTGATCCATGTGACTCATTTCTTTGGAGAAATATATATATATTATTTATATATAAATATAAATAATATATATTTATATTTATATATAAATATATAATTTATATTTATACATAAATTATATATATTTATATATATATATATCCACTAGTCCTACTGTCTTCTTTTCTCCGTGAAAATTTTTTTTAAATAATGGGTGAAGATTCACTTTTACTAAAGTATCTCATTCCATCAACACTTCCCATCTAGGGCAGACCTGTAGTAAATTATATATTGATGTTACCTGCTGTATTGGAATCAGAGGTTCCCACATACGTAATTTGAAATCATATTCTTGGCTAATCTTAAGGTAGTTTAAGCTCAGCTATATTTATTATTTAGGATAAAGTGCAAAATTTAAACCAGAAGTTAAGATAAACAAATTTATAGTTTGTTTTGAACACTGACCAATATTTGTTATTGATCTAGTCCTTTTTTCTTTTTTCTTTAGGTTTTGTTCCAACTCTGGGTGGCACAGAGTTCAGAGTTCTTCAGACGGTTAGCCCTATTACTTTCTACAGCCAATTCACCTCCTGGGCCCGCCCTTACTCCAGCACTTCTGCCTCATCGTATCTTATCTGATGTGACTCAAGGTCTACCTCATGCTCATTCTGCCTGTTTGGAAGAGCTTAAGCGCAGCTATGAGTTCTATCGGTACTTTGAAACTCAGCACCAGTCAGTACCACAATGTTTATCCAAAACTCAACAGAAGTCAAGAGAACTGAATAATGTTCACACAGCAGTGCGTAGCTTGCAGCTCCATCTGAAAGCATTACTGAATGAGTAAGTTTAGAAATTATACCAAGAAAGGTCTCGGTGATTAGCAAGCTTCATTCGTGCACCATTGTGGTTGCTGGCTTGTGTACTACCTAGAAAAAAGAAACAAAACTGAGGCATGAGCATGAAGGGTGATTTATAGCTACAAATATAGCAAAAAAAAAAAATAATTTGTAAGTACTATAACTTGAGGGAGTTATTATTTATGGTTTTTACTTTTCCTTAGTTCGACAGAAAACTTGGAAAGGTAGGCTAAAAGCAGGTGTTGTTCATTCTCTTTGAGAGCTGAAATGGAGATGGTTATAAAGAATGAGTTTTCTTTTAACTCTTAAGGTAGTACTCTTAAACTGGAAACTGCAGTCCAATAGAAATATCTACCAGTACTGGAACAGTATATATGTTATATATAGTAGAAGAGTAACATATTGCTATTTTTCTAAATAAATTACAGCAGATCTGGAAATTGTTTTGTATCACAGGACAAGCTTTGTGGTCCCAGTTGAAGAGCAAAATGTAGAGTCTAGAGTTTATATTTGTTCGTTTCCTACCTTGCATGAAATTGTTGGTACTCTACCTTAATTCCTAAATTTTTATGTCCCACTTTGGTATACCTTTATCAGCTGAAAATACTATTTTCACATATTTGTACATGGAAGTTTTCAAGTTTAAAAATTGAATCAAGGCATTTAATTGAATACAGTCATTTCCAATGAAATTTTTCTCTAACAGTTAAATATTCATCGTGTAGGACTGGATCAAATGAATGGTTGGGTTCATGTTGTGTTGGTAATCAGGAAGGTCCTAGGCATTTAAAGAGCTGACAAGATTGTAGTTGATGTACTTGACCCTGGGATACAAGGCAAGAAGTGGAATGGGGAAGACCGTATTTAATTATGTAAATAAGAATGGGTCAAAAGGACTTGACATATCAGCAAAATCAAAAGGCTAGTTTCACTGGAATTAGGGAGGATAAGAGACACAAGGATAGGAACTTAAAGTCAGAAAGACATTTTGAGAAGCCAAGTTTTTACCCATCAGTTCAAGGCCTGAGATGGGCTTGATATAAGGCTGATATAAAGATTATGGCATAGGAAAAATGAAGACACTATGAACTCAGGGTATTCCAGTGGTCTATATCTGCTGTTCTAAGAAAGCAGGTAAATGCTAACGAGGCTCTTAGCCCTGCCTCCTACAGGGAACTGGGCGATAAGGCCATCTCCACTTGAGTGAGTGGCAAAGGTTGGATTGTCCTCAAAGGAAAATAAGATTTCAGTGGACAGTTTGTAGGCAAAGCCAGAGCCTCCGAAGAAATAAGTTTTGGCAATAGAATCAGAAATATATGGTGTATATTAGAATGCATTTGAGTGAGGGAAGACGGCTCAGGGAAGAAAGAGTGCTACACAAGGTAGACATGAACACAAAAAAGAGGAGCTTTGTACCATGAGCAGGAATTGTGGATTATGCATAGGAAGTTTTTGTCATGTTTTAAAGTGGAATATTCTATACATGCTAATGTCTGTCACCTAAGTATTTTCACTAGAAAGTACACCAGTCACAAACCATCATATCCAATTTGCTCTGTAGTGCTGCTACATACAACTTTTTAAATTGTTAACTAAATAATTGTTTTGTGTTTCATATTTTAGAATGCTCTTTTTGTGTTTCACTCCTCTCCCCCTTGTGTTCTTTGCTGTTCCCACTCTCAGTGCCTCGGTGTGGAACCATAGGGCATTAATCTCTAACTGTTCTCCCCACCTCCAGGGTGTGTATGGCCAGATTAATGTTACTGAGGCATATATTTGCTTTCTCACTTCACTGAAAATCTTGACTGGTTTCGGAGTCATAGCAGCTCAAACTAAAGTCCTTACAAAACATACTATAGAAGGGTTTGTCATAACCTGACTACAGTCTGTTTCTCTTTATTTCTCATTCCTTTCCTTCAGTCCAGCCAAACTGTATAAATGCCTTTTCCCATGGTCCTTCTATAGGTTGGTGCAAAAGTAATTGCAGTTTTTGCCATTAAAAGTAAGGGCAGGCCAGGCGAGGTGGCTCACGCCTGTAATCCCAGCACTTTGGGATATGATGGTTTGTGACTGGTGTACTTTCTAGTGAAAATACCTAGAAAGGTGAGAGACATTAGCATGTACAGAATATTCCACTTTAAAGGCTGAGGATCACGAGGTCAGGAGATCGAGACCATCCTGGCTAATACGGTGAAACGCCGTCTCTACTAAAAATACAAAAAAATTAGCTGGGCATGGTGGTGGACACCTGTAGTACCATCTACTCGGGAGGCTGAGGCAGGAGAATGGTGTAAACCCAGAAGGTGGAGCTTTCAGTGAGCCGAGATAGCACCACTGCACTCCAGCCTGGGCGACAGAGCGAGACTCTGTCTCAAAAAAAAAAAAAAAAAAAAAAAAGTAATGGCAAAAACCTCAATTACTTTCGTACCAACCTAATATAACAAGCTTCTGGCCAGGCTCAATGGCTAACACCTGTAATCCTGATACTTTGGGAGGCCAAGTAGAGCAGATCGCTGGAGCCCAGGAGCTGAGACCAGCCTGAGCAACATGGGAAACCCTTATCTCTACAAAAAAATACAAAAATTACCCAGTCATGGTGGTACACGCCTGTAGTCCCAACTAGTTGAGAGGCTGAGGTGGGAGGATCACCTGACCCCTGGAGGATGAGGTTGCAGTGAGCCGAAATCACACCACTGCACTCTAGCCTGAGTGACAGAGTGAGACCCTGTCTCAAAAAAAAATAATAAAAAATAAAAAGAACAACCTTCCTCACCTTTTGTATATGGGCCCAAGTTTTATCCATCCTTCAATGCTGCCTCAAAAATACCTCTTCCTTAGTTGTTCCCCATCTTTCCTTAGAGTTGGTAGTAATTTTCCCTTCTGATTTCTCATAACACTGTCTCTCTGTGGTATTATCCTTTTGTGCCTGTATTCAGCCCAGTTTTACATCTTACTAGCTTTGTGACTCTAGGCAAGTTTCCCCAACTCTCTGGGCCTAATTCCTTATTATCTGTAAAATGGAAATAAAATGATAGTTCTAATTATTTATGATATTGTAGTCTTTTTCCTTTCTGATAAAGGAAGAAACTACAGAAAGCTTTTATTTATTTATTCAAAGTAACCAGTGCTATTGATGCAAAAAAGAAAAACCCAACAACTCTTCCAACACTTTTTTTCAAAATGAGCATATAAAACTTGATTTTCATTAGAATGTAGTTATTTTGTCACACTAGTAAATAAAAAACCAGGACGCTCCCCCCCACCCTTTCTTGTTTTTTTTTGTTTTTTATTTTTGTTTTTTTGAGATGGAGTCTGTCACTCTGTTGCCCAGGCTGGAGTGCAGTGGCGTGATCTCGGCTCACTGCAACCTCTGCCTCCCAGATTTAAGCGATTCTCCTGCCTTGGCCTCCTGAGTAGCTGGGATCACAGGCACCTGCCACCATGCCCAGCTAATTTTTATATTTTTGTAGTGACAGAGTTTCACCATGTTGGCCAGGCTGGTCTTGAACTCCTGACCTCAGGTGATCCACCTGCCTTGGCCTCCCAAAGTGCTGGGATTACACATGTGAGCCACTGCACCCGACTGCAAATTTTATATATATGTTTGTATGTAACAAGAATGCCAAGTTAGTCTTTCTTCATAAAAAGCAATTACAATTTGAGGACACTTCATATTTGCCTTTTGTGCCAGCACCAAGTCTGTCTTATCTGAATCCTTCCATTTCATGAGCAACATCAATTCTTCACTGCCGTCTGTGGCACCAATTATTCTTTCAGGATCAAGACCTCTGGCAAATCCTCTTGGTTTGTCAACAGCATCTCTTTTCTTCTTTGATTTGCTGTCATCAGATTCACTGTCAGATAAAGATTTTCTTTTTGTACCATCTTTTTCTTCACCAGCTTTTTGAGAATTAAGAAATGCTTCAGTTAACTCTGGACAATCTAAATTTTCTTCAGGTTCCAAAGTATTGTCAGCATCTGTAAATCCCTTCAGGAAATATTCCACTTTCCCATTCCCTACATGTCTATCTAGTACATTTTCCACCACAAATTCTTCAGGCTCTGCCTCTTCAACTTTTTTACTTTTCCATTCTGTTTCTTTCCCATGTTTTGCAATGTGGTTTTGTTGGAGGCCTTTTTTTTTTTTTTTTTTTTTTTGAGAAGGAGTCTCGCTCTTTCACCCAGGCTGGAGTGCAGTGGCGCGATCTCGGCTCACTGCAAGCTCCGGGAGGCCATTTTTTATTGCAGACCTGCAGAGCTATTATTCGCTGCCTCCAAGCTGCTCCGGTTCGTGGGTCTGTGGTGTCTCCAGTCTTGCATGTCACCAGCTCGAGCCTCATCCAAGTGGGGAGGGAGCCAGGGAGCTGTTGTTGGCAGGGGAAGTGGGGGTGGGGTGGGGTAGGGAGGGGCGGTGGATATTATATTTTACTTACATATATGTGTAATATCACTTGTTATTTCTTATAAATAGCAGATGAGTTTAATTTTTCTTTAGCCCATAAAATGCCTAATATGTATGCAAGAAATATTTGTTGAATAAATATTTAATACTCTTTATAAGCTTTTTAAAAAATTGTGGCAAAGTATACATAACAAAATTTATCGGCCGGGTGCGGTGGCTCACGCTTGTAATCCCAGCACTTTGGGAGGCCGAGGCGGGCGGATCACGAGGTCAGGAGATCGAGACCACGGTGAAACCCCGTCTCTACTAAAAATACAAAAAAAAAATTAGCCGGGCGTGGTGGCGGGCACCTGTAGTCCCAGCTACTCGGAGAGGCTGAGGCAGGAGAATGGCGTGAACCCGGGAGGCGGAGCTTGGAGTGAGCCGAGATTGCGCCACTGCACTCCAGCCTGGGCGACAGAGCAAGACTCCGTCTCAAAAAAAAAAAAACAAAAAAAAAACAACAAAATTTATCATTTAATCATTTTAAAATGTGCAGTTCAGTGGCATTAAGTGTATACACATTGTTGTGTAGCCATTAGCACTGTCCAACTCCAGAACTTTTTTCATCTTATAAGCCTTTTTTCTTTTTTTTCTTTTAATTGAGATGGGATTTCACTCCGTCCCCCAGGCTGAAGTGCAGTGGCGCTATCGCGGCTCACTGCAACCTCTACCTCCCAGGCTCAAGCAGTCCTCACACCTCAGCCTTAGGCACATGCTACCGTGCCCGGCTAATTTTTCGTATTTTTGGTGAAAATGGGGTTTCACCATGTTGCCCAAGCTGGTTTTGAACTCCTGAGCTCAAGCCATTCACCTGCCTTGGCCTCCCAAAGTGCTGGGATTTAAGCTTATTTTAAAATAAGCCTCGTAAATTATACATTTTTCATTTCATATTATAGAAATCTGTTTCTGTTTTTCTTTATGACTCAGGGTAATAATTCTTGAAGATGAACTTGAAAAGCTTGTTTGTACTAAAGAAACACAAGAACTAGTGTCAGAGGCTTATCCCATCCTAGAACAGAAATTAAAGTTGATTCAGCCCCACGTTCAAGCAAGCAACAATTGCTGGGAAGAGGCCATTTCTCAGGTCGACAAACTGCTACGAAGAAATACAGATAAAAAAGGTACCTGTGAGAGATTTCTTTGCCATATGCTTATCAGACATGCTTATTCCACTCTGGTAGGATTTTATTAGGTGGACTTCTTGTCTTTAATGATGAAACTAGCTTCAAAATTTCTTAGTTTACTTTTTTAAAATGTTGAATTTATATGTACAAAGTGACACTGAATACAATTCTTGGCTCTCATTTTGTAAATTAAAAATGAATATGATTTGAAAGTTCAGTGAATCATATCTCTTTTTTAAAAAAACTGAAATGACAGAATAAATTTTGATAGTATTTTTCTATTATTAGAACTTCCAGAAACTCTTTTTCAGTTAGGATAATAAAAGAATGAGTTTATGACGAGTTAATGGGTGCAGGAAATCAACATGGCACATGGATACTTATGTAACAAACCTGCACATTGTGCACATGTACCCTAAAACCCTAAAGTATAATTAAAAAAATAAATAAATAAATAAAAATAAAAAAAAAAAAGAATGAGTTTGATAGTCTGGGGCTAGGAACTTGAGTTTTTCTTTTAAGATAAATTTCTTACTTCAGTCATTCAAAAATAATATACAAATGATATAATTAGTGGCACTGCATATTTAGTACTAAGATCTAAAGACGTGTCATTATTTAATAATATATCAGATTGCTTTGTGCTACTAGGTAAAAAAAATATATATATAGTCTTGAGATTTTTCCACCAAGCTGCTTTTATGTGACTCTGATTTTATGCTTGTTTTTACCTCACTGATTTCATTTTTCAATGTTTGGCATATCAATTTTTGAAAACTGTGCTTCAAATCAGTACCATATTTATCTCTTGGATCTTTATTATGAGGTTACTCAGACTTAAGCATGGAATTTGCATTGCTGCTAAAGATAATTAATGCTTTAACATCCTGTTATTTTTGTGTTTACAGCTAGATTTGTAATAATTTCTTTAATGTCTTAAACAAGCTTGAACAAATCCTTAGATAGTAAAAGTATTCACTTTCTCCAAAGGAAATATTAACATGCTAATTACTGATATATTACCCGTAGGTTTTCTGAATATCTCAAATGTAAACTATGAATAATTTTTTCTCCAAAGGATAAATCTACCAAGAAACTCTGATATATGCAAATACTTATGCATATTAAACTTTCTGATATGACATCTAGGGCTTTTGTGTACATTTTCTACAAATAGAAACACTCAGAGGACCTTTGGTTGTTAAAAGATGCATCCTGGCCAGGCACGGTGACGGGAGTAGCTGTTACCCAGCTTCTCAGGAGTCTGAGGCAGGAGGATTGCTTAAGCCCAAGAGTTTGAGGCTGCAGTGAGCTATGATCGCGCCACTGCTGCACTCCAGCCTGAGCAACAGAGTGAGACACTGTCTCTCAAAAAAATAAATAAATAAAAGGCCAGGCCCAGTGGCTCACGCCTGTAATCCCAGCACTTTGGGAGGCCGAGGTGGGCGGATCATGAGGTCAGGAGATCGAGACCATCCTGGCTAACACAATGAAACCCTGTCTCTACTAAAAATACAAAAAATTAACCGGGCATGGTGGCGGGCACCTGTAGTCGCAGCTACTCGGGAGGCTGAGGTAGGAGAATGGCGTGAACCAAGGAGGTGAAGCTTGCAGTGAGCTGAGATCATGCTATTGCACTCTAGCCTGGGCAACAGAGCGAGACTCTGTCTCAAAAAAAAAAAAAAAGAAAAGAAAAGAAAGATGCATCCCATTCACCCCTCCTTTAGCACATTATGAGATGTTGAATCTTAGTCTATCACTTATCCACTATTGTTAACCATTACTGTGAAAACTTTCTCCACCTCATTGGGTAGGTAATTAAGCCATTTTCTAATTATTTTCTGTATGTGTGGCTTTGCTTATATATAATAATGATATGGATTAGGACACAAATAGTTCACAAGCTTTTTTCACTAAAAAATTCACAGTGGCCATGACTACACAGGTTTAAATTTAAAAAAATGTTCATTTGAATATTTTAAGAAGCAGGTACTTTAGTTAGCCATATCTTTTTTAAAAAAAGTCTTATTTTGAAATCATTTCAACCTTACAGAAAAGTTGCAATAGTTGAAAGTCTCCTTCATCGATATTTCCTAGTTGTTGACATTCTGTCACAATTGCCTTATCTATGTGTGTATCTGTATGTGTGTATAATTCTTTTGATGGTGGTGTTACTCTGAGCCATTTGAGAGTAAGTTGTAGACTTGAAGCCCCATTACCCCTAAATATTTCTGTATGCATTTTTGTAAAACAGGAACATTCTCCTATGTACCCACAGTATATCATCAAAATCAGAAAATGAACACCAACCATGATATTGTCATTTTATCCACAGAACCCATTCAGATTTCCCTGATTGTCCCAATATTTTTTATATGTCTAGACCTAGATTGTGCATGGTGTTCAGTTGTCATGTTCTTTATTCTCCTTTTCCTTAAAGTCTTACGTGATAAATATTTTGTAAAGAAATACTCTGAGGTTTTATAAATATGCTTTCTTCATCAAAATTTTAACCACTATGAATGCATATACCATATGACCCAGTAGTATCATTCCTACGTATTTAACCAAGAAATATAAAAACTTAGTGTTCACACAAAAGCCTATACATAAATATTTTGTTTATAAACTAAAACTAGAAGCAGCTAGGCTTTGGGATGTGACTAAGCTGTTACATCCATCCATACAGTGAAATACTACTCGGCAACAAAAAAAGTGAACTACCAATGCATACAACACGATGAATGAATCTCTGATACATTATGCCAAGTGAAAGACGTCACATTCAAACCACTACGTACTATATTATTCCACTTATGAGGTACTCTTAAGTTGGCAAAGGAACAGAAAACAGATCAGTAGTTGCAAGGAACTGGAGATGGAAGGAGGAATGGCTTGTAAAACCTTTTAGTGGAGAATGGCATTTAGAAACCAAGATTAGAGTACTTGGCTTTGGTGGCACATGTATTGAAATTAGAATGATACAGAGAAAATTAACATGTCCTTTGTGTAAGGATGATGTACAAATTCATGAATCATTCCATATTTTATATAGAATTTATATAAATACGTATGTACACACATATACATATATATACACATATGTATCTACATATATACTGTGGTAAGCTCAGGAAATCATTGAGAATAGGTTATAACTTTGGCATTACTCAAGGACTGACATAGAAAAGCATCTCCAGTTAATGAAGTTTCCCATTGTTAAAAATATCACAGGCCAGGTGCGGTGGCTCATGCCTATAATCTCAGCACTTTGGCAGGCCAAGGAGGGAGGATCGCTTGAGCCCAGTAGTTTGAGACCAGCTTGGGCAACATGGCAAAACCCCATCTCTACCAAAAAAAAAAAAAAGTTCCTTGGGAGGCTGAGGTGGAAAGATTGTTTGAGTCCAGGTGGTCGAGGCTGCAGTGAGCCATGATTGCACAACTGCACTCCAGCCTTGGTGACACAGTGAGACCCTGTCTCAAAAATATATGTGTGTGCGCATGTGTATGTGTGTGTGTCACATTATTTTAAAACGCTTCACATTTATTGCCTCTAGGACCTTGTTATTCAGAGTGGTCCCCAGACTAGTATATAAGCATACATGAGAGCTTGTTACAAATGCACCCCTGACTTTAAATCCGCCTGTATTTTAATAAGATCTGGTAATTTGTATCCACGTTGAAGTGTGAGAAATTTGAGAAGCATTGCTGTGGGATAAGGGTCTGCAATTTTTTTCCTCTAAAGATTTTCTGCCTTGCAGGCCATATGGTGTCTGTTACAACTACTTTACTCTGCTGTTGTAATGTGAAAGCACCCATAGACTATACTTAAATGAGTGTGGCTGTGTTCTAGGAAAAATTTATTTACAAGAACAGGCAGTGGGGCAGATTTGGCAAGCCCCTGCTTTCAGACAATAGAATTGAGGGATAAGTTCTTCAGGGGGGTTTTTTCACTTTATAACCTTCTGTGCTGTTTGTAAAAGCTATTACTGCAAGCACGTAATTAAAAATCTGGTGGGTTTTTAAAGTTTTTTTAGACTTTTTGTGTTTGTTTGTTTTTGAGACAGAGTCTCACTGTGTTGCGCAGGCTGGAGTGTGGAGTGCATTGGCGCGATTTCAGCTCGCTGCAAGCTCTGCATCCCGGGTTCAAATGATCCTCCTGCCTCAGCCTCTCGAATAGCTGGAACTACAGCCATGCATCACCACGCCCAGCTAGTTTTTGTGTTTTTTGGTAGAGACGGGTTTTCGTCATGTTGGCCAGGCTGGTCTCCAACTCCTAACCTCAAGTGATCAGCCCATATTGGCCTCCCAAAGTGCTGGGATTGCAGGCTTGAGCCACCACATCTGGCCTCTTGCTAGATTTTTGTTAAATGAATTGCATGCTGGAGCTAGCTCTCCAAAGATTGTTAAATATTCAGAAATTGGTGAGTCAGTTTAACATCATTGGTAGCTTAAAATTGGTCACAGTGGGTGCATTTACACCATGGGAACTGGAAATCAGGAAGTGCTGCAAATTGGGTGTTTTGTTTTGTTTAGAGCTGGATTGCCAGCACACTGTTTAATGTACCTGTTTATTGCTATTAATAGTAGTCTTATGGATTTATTTGGTTTTTTTTCTTTTCATTCAAAGAACTCAATATATGGTGTCAGCATTGATGTAATGAAATCTGTGTTCCGCTAATTAGGCAATAGTGGCAGTTTTTGAGCATGTAATCTGTAGCAGGCACTTTTCATGTATTCTTTTTTAATCTTACTAGATAGTACTATTATTTTCACCACTGTTCTACAGATAACTGTAATTTTTTTTTTTTTTTTTTTTTTGAGACAGAGTCTCACTCTGTCGCCCAGGCTGGAGTGCAGTGGCACAATCTCACCTCACTGCAACCTCCACCTCCTGGGTTCAAGCGATTCTCCTGCCTCAGCCTTCCAAATAGCTGGGACTACAGGCACACGCCACCATACCCAGCTAATTTTTGTATTTTTTTTAGAGATGGGGTTTCACCATATTAGCCAGGCTGGTCTCGAACTCTTGACCTCGTGATCCACCCACCTTAGCCTCCCAAAGTGCTGGAATTACAGGTGTGAGCCACTGTACCTGGCCCTTTTTTTTGAGACAGAGTCTTGCTCTGTTGCCCAGGCTGGAGTGTAATGATGCAATCTCGGCTCACTGCAACCTCCACCTCCTGGGTTCAAGCGATTCTTCTGCCTCAGCCTCCTGAGTAGCTGGGATTACAGGTACATACCACCATGCCTGGCTAATTTTTCTGTTTTTAGTAGAGGCAGGGTTTCACCATGTTGGTCAGGCTGATCTCGAACTCCCGACCTCATGATCCTCCCGACCTCATGATCCTCCCGCCTTGGCCTCCCAAAGTGCTAGGATTACAGGCATGAGCCACTGTGCCTGGCCAGTTAACTATAATTTAAACTAGAAAACAGCAAGAGCTGGGATGTAACCCAGGTGTGACTAACTCTACAGCTCTTAGCCACTGTGCTATTCTGTCTCTCATTAGTGCTTCCTATTAATTTATTCATCCTTCTGCCATCTTGCCTACAAACTAACCAGTCATTTTTTTGTAACATTTCCCAAATGCTTCTTTATTTTAACCATTTAACTACTGTTACTTTTGAAAAGTAAAAATCAACAAGTTTAAACCATACTTCTTTTTTTAAGTAGAAAGGTAATGATTAATGGTAGCCAGCTGGATATGAGACTAAGTAACCCTGTCATTAAATACCAAACACAAATTTTAAGAATTAATCAAAGTTAAACTCACTTGGGTGATCTTTAAAAGATATTTCCTTGTGAATTCGTTTCCAGTTCCAACCTCTGAGAGTTGAAATAACCTCAGGGTAAGATTGAAGTTTGTATTTTGTGAAGAAGAGTGATGGTCTGTCTTAAGACTGTTCCTGTGCTATGAATGATAATATTTTGTTCAACAAGTACTTATAGAGTACCTGGTGTGTACCAGATACTGTGGTGAGGTGAAGAGAGAAGGGCAGGTCCTCTTCTCTAAGAGTTTAAAGACTTAAAGTTAAGTTGTAAATCTACTAATTTATTGTTTTTCATTTTGATATCTTTTTTATAAATAAAAAGTTGTTAGAACAAGTTGGACTATGAAATTGACAAAGTATTAGTACCAAGGATTTTTTTGGTTGGGGGAGACAGGATCTAGCTCTGTTGCCCAGGCTAGAGTGCAGTGGTGTGGTCACTGCTCTCCCCAGCTCAAGCGATCCTCCCACCTCAGCCTCCCAAGTAGCTGGGACTACAGGTGTGCACCACCATGCCCAGCTGATTTTTATTTTAGTTTTTGTAGCGACAGAGTCTTACTTTGTTTCCAAGCTGGTGTTGAACTCCTGGGCTCAAGCGATCCTCCCGCCTCAGCCTCCCAAAGTGCTGGGGTTACAGGCATGAGCCACCACACCTGGCCCCAAGGATGTTTTTAGTTAGATGTTCACTCATTTCTGTATGGTCTGTTTCTTATCTTTATTCCCATCTACTCCCGTTTTTTAAAGGCAAGCCTGAAATAGCATGTGAAAACCCACATTGTACAGTAGTACCTTTGAAGCAGCCTACTCTACACATTGCAGACAAAGATCCAATCCCAGAGGAGCAGGTAAGGGTGAAAATTACTGTTCTTTCCCTTGTTGGATTTCTGTTTCTAATGAGCTTCAAAATTACAACATAATATATTGAATTTATATCATATCATTAGTTCTTAGTGCTTAACTCTGAATTCATTGAATTCACCAGCAGACTTTTTTTTGGTTGTTATTTATATCTAATTGTCCATATCTGAGTGGCTTTCAAAAGTGATTGAACACATTGAAAATTAGTACATTGGCAAAGCTACCTTTTGGGATGCTGGAAATGTTTTTATCTTGATCTGAGTAGCAGTTACTGCTATGTGTGCATATGTAAAAATCCTGTGCACTTGACTGCATGTACTATGATATACCTCACTTCTAAAAACAATTTTTTAATGATTGCATTGGATAGTGACAAAGATTACTTTTGTTCATTCTAAGGAAAACCTCTTTTCCTTAGGTCATATTATCTATTCAGTATTTTTTTTTCCGTGTATGTTGCATAACAAGTTACTATTCAGTATTCTTAATTGCAAATGGAAACCAACCCTAGTTAGTTTAACAGACAGATACTTTATTTAAACTTTTAGGTAGCTTACAGAATATTTCAGAGAGCCAGATAAGCAGGCTTGAATGAGGCTAGGGTAAACAGCCAAATCACTCAAAAGAACTGTTGCAATGGAGATATCATTGCTAAGTTAGTGGGTGGAGACATTGCCCCTTGCTTCGTCAATGCTGAATAGTAAAAACTACCTCCAGAAGTGCTACCTCAGGAAGCATATCTGCAACATCCTGCCAGAATGAATTTTTCAAAGTGCTTGCTTCTTTTTTGAGACTGAGTCTCACTCTGTGGCCCAGGCTGGAGTGCAGGGGCGCGATCTCAGCTCACTGCAACCTCTGTTGCCCGGGTTCAAGCAATTCTCCTGCCTCAGCCTCCTGAGTAGCTGGGATTACAGGTGCCTGCCACCGCGCCTGGCTAATTTTTGTAGTTTTTAGTAGAGACAGGGTTTCACCATCTTGGCCAGGCTGGTCTTGAACTCCTGACCTCGTGATCCGCCTGCCTCGGCCTCTCAAAGTGCTGGGATTACAGGCATGAGCCACCATGCCCAGCTGGTGCCTGCTTCTTTTATCACAAACTTCTAAGTCCGATCTGATGCAGGTACGTCAATTAGAGGATCCCAGGTCATTTACCTGAGCCTATACTGTAAGGTTACTGCTTGGGTAAGCAAGCATCCTACCCTCTCTGTCTTAGACATAGGGAGAACCATAAGGTGGGGTGTTCCCTAATCCTAGGAAGAGTATTCAAACTTCCTGGGAAATCCGAAAGAACCACAAGAAAACAAACGTGCCTGACCACCTCCCCAAACTGCCAGCCCTTCTAATTTTGATTGGTTTTGATATAGCTAATGACTATAACACTAAGTGTATGGTATGTTACCAGAGTAGAAAAATAACTACTGAAGTTGTTGAACTTTTTTTATCCACAGTGCTTTTTTAGTATCAACTGTTAGGTTGTTTTTGAAGATTTCAATTTATCCTTAGGTATATATTTGCCTTTTTCTTTTCCTAGCTCTGCTTTAATGACCTGTGCCAAATGCAAGTCCTTTTTTTTTAATCTCAGAGATAAGTAAGTGCAAGTAAATGAATGCTTACTAGAGAATTGTCTGCTTCAAGTAAAGTGCTTTTTCTTCTATTCATTTTCAGGAATTAGAAGCTTATGTAGATGATATAGATATTGATAGTGATTTCAGAAAGGATGATTTTTATTACTTGTCTCAAGAAGACAAAGAGAGACAGAAGCGTGAGCATGAAGAATCCAAGAGGGTGCTCCAAGAATTAAAATCTGTGCTGGGATTTAAAGCTTCAGAGGCAGAAAGGCAGAAGTGGAAGCAACTTCTGTTTAGTGATCATGGTAAGCACTGACTTCAAAGTAACAGGTTATTTCAGCGTAGGGGATTCTTTCTTTCTTGAACCATGAATGTTATTTTAGCTGAAGAATTCTGGGGTTTTATAAGGGTCCACCAGTATGCATAGTACTTTTCCTTCTAGATGCTAAATCAATTTGATTAATAAAAGAGTAGGAATGTAACCACATTGGAAATATGAAGTCATACTTTTTTTATCAGTTATTTAATTTTTTAGTAAATTTGTTTTAGAATAGGCAGCGAGTTGAATAATTTGGGATATTTTAAAGGTTATTTTCAAATTTAGTGAATTTGAGATTCTCAACTCTGTTGTCCATATGTTAAAATATTTAAAAATACCTCAGTGAAGCACAAAATTAAGAACTGTTCACATTGAAAAAAATGGCCCAGGCGCGGCGGCACATGCCTGTAATATCAGCACGTTGGGAAGCTGAGGCGGGTGGATCATTTGAGGTCAGGAGTTCAAGACCAGCCTGGCCAACATGGCGAACCCCGTCTCTACTAAAAATAAAAAAATTAACCAGGCATGGTGGTGCGTGCCTGTAGTACCAGCTACTCGAGAGGCTGAGGCAGGAGAATCACTTGAACCTGGGAGGCAGAGGTTTCAGTGAGCCGAGATCACACCACTGCACTCCAGCCTGGGCAACAGAGGGAGACTCCATCTCAAAAAGAAAAAAAAAGAAAAGAAAAAAAAAAAAAAGGAATTAAAACCTAAACCAGTGAGCCACATCATTAGCGTTATTTAAGTGGTTTGAGCACTTTAGTAGATGGGAGGGGAGGGGAGGGGGGTGCCTGTGGGCGTACTCCCCATACTCTGATTTCAGCAGAGTGGGATAGCTTGTAATACAAAAGCCTTATATTCCTTTCTGTTTCTCACCCTTCTTTTCTTAAGTCAAACTTCATGGGAGACAGGGAAGGAATCAGGGGAAGCTTAATACTTGACAATATCAACCTAGCTAATTCTTAGTTGAATTAATGCCTATGGATTTCTAAGTAGGTAGAGTATGACTTCCCTTCCATTTTAGGGTATCTGTGTGGACCCTCAAAATCAACTGCCTTGCTTTTCCCTCCTCACTAGAAGTACATAGATTACCTATACTTCTGGAAAGTTCCTCCAGTTCTCTTTTTTTTTTTCTCTCGGGAGCCCTATGTTCTCTCCTGTCCAGATCCACATTTCTTGGTTTTATCATTCCTCTTTCTTCCCATTGGCCCCCTTTATAGCCCAGGTCCTCATTAGATTATCCTTGTACATTAAAATAGCTTCTTAGCTGACTTCCATTTTCAGTACCTTTTTCTTCTAAGCTATCTTGCAAACTCTTTGCAGATTTTTCTCCAACACTGCATTGATGATGGCTCTCTATCTTAAAACCTATAGTGGTTTCTCCCTTTCTTATTGTATTGAATCTAAACTCTTTCCTGTTTTCAAGTCTCTTCATCATAAGAATTCATCTATCCAATTGTATTTTCTACTGTTTTTACTATAGATATCTTCTTATGTTTATCAGATTAAACTACAGTTCACAAATGTGTTATTTTTATTCTGAAAAAAATTCATGCTGGCCAAGCACAGTGGCTCACGCCTCTAATTCCAACACTTTGGGAGGCCAAGGCAGGTGGATCACTTGAGGTCAGGAGTTCAAGACCAGCCTGGCCAACATGGCGAAACCCCCTCTCTACTAAAAATACAAAAATTAGCCAGGTGTGATGGCACACACCTGTAATCCCAGCTACTCTGGAGGCTGAGGCAGGAGAATCGCTTGAACCTGGGAGGTGGAGGTTGCAGTGAGCCGAGATCACGCCACTACACTCCAGGCTGGGCGACAGAGTGAGACTCTGTCTCAAATAATAATAATAATAATAATAATAATAATAATAATAATATAATAATAATAATAATAATTCATGCTTACCCCTTTACCAAGAATTCTGCCTTCTCCACCAAGCTGTCTTCTCTACTAGTCTCTCCTTCTCCATGAATCCTTCTCTGAGTGCTCCAGCTCTGCCACCTCTCCTAACACTACAGACCCTCACACTAGAGGGACATTGTGATGAAATATAAAGGAAGTCTTGAACCCCAAAGCATATAGCAGAGAAGGGAAATGATTAACAGATTGATTTCTTGCAATCTGTTCATTGATATACTGGGCCTACATACATCAGAGATTAATTTTAGGCACTGTTGTTTTCTATATGTTCAGGGTTTTGTTTTGTTTTGTTTGTCTCTGTAACAAAATTACAGTCTTCTTAAATAGGGGCCTTATTATCTCACAGCATTCATTCAGCAAATTACTCATTCAACAAGTAGTTATTAGGTACTTGTTATATGTCAGGCACTGTTTACTGCTGTATCCCTAGGACAAAGATCAAGAGACAAAATGTAAAGCCTCCTGCCTGCCTTGAGACTTAAATTCTAACACACTTGTCAATTGATCCTCTCATTACTCAGATTATATCCACCCCATTTAATTAGTGATAATTGTGAATATCAACCAACTTCTAATATATGTTGCTTCCTTTAAGAGCTAACAGATTTATAAACTAAGAATGTACAAAGATTGAAAATAGCATTGTATATAAACTTATATCCTTTTTTATTGTTTAGTGTTTTCTTCATATAGCTTTAAAATTATGCTATTGACATTATGGGAAAAGATTTATCAATGAGAGAAATGTGTCTCTTTTTCAGGTATGTGCTTTTGATATAGTTTACATTGGAGAGGGTCATAATGCTGTTTTAGTTTGTGAAAATAAGTAAAAAGCTGCTGATACCATAGAATGCTTTTCCCATGAAAAATTTCAGTACATCTTCCAGAGCTGTTTTCATCTCTGCCTACAGGGGTAAAGTCCGCATGGAATTAGAGGGGGAAAGTCTGCACTGGAACCTGCTGTGGCCATTTTTTTGTTGTTGTTGCTGCTTCTCTAGTGGAGTTACTGCAGCTTAGGGATGGTTCCTGGAAGTGGACACATTTTACAAAAACGTTTTTTAAATACACGCCAGCTCTTCGAGAAGCACTTTTTTCCTTCCGTCATGCTTCATACTATATTGTATTATACTAACCCCTCATGCTGGGATGAGCGACTGCCTAGCAAGCAACCCACTGCCTACTAACATCAAGAGGGGCTAAATAAAACTGCATTTTCCTTGCAAGGACAACTTCTACCGTATGAATATATATTATATTTATGTATTATATTTTGTACAATAGTTGATCTTGAATGCAGACTTTATTTCATTTGTATTTTTCGTGGTACTACAAAATGTGTAGAAGTTATGGCTTTACTTTCATTAGGGTCTTGTTAGGTGGTTGGCAAGTAAGTTAAATTGTATGTTGCATTTTTTTCCATGCTGTTTTAACTTGTAAATATGTATGTATACATGTGGAAGATATTATTATTATTATTATCTAGATTACTTTAAGCCTTTTATCTAACGTATTATCAGTGAAAACCATGCTGCTCATTCCCTAATACAATGGTTCTCAAACTTTAGTGTGTATCAGAATCAAGATGAGGGCTTGTAAAATATAGCTGGTCCCTACTCCCAGAGTTTCCATTTCAGGAGGTCTGGGATCAGGCCCAAGAATTTGCATTTTTAACAAATTCCTAGGTGATAACTGATAATGTTGGTTCAGGGAACACACTTTCAGAACCACTGCTTTAATATTTTAAATAAGATAATATGTGAGGTGTCATAAAAACCTTCATCAAATCCCCATCTCATTTCATTTCTTAGGCATTTTCTCTCTTATCAAGTTTCCTGGATTTATAAATTTTCATTGATTTTACTAGAAAGTTTTATTTAGCTTTTATTTATTTATTGTTCTTTTTAAGAAAAAACTTAAACTGAGGGTTTAATTAAAAGTTTAAATCATTGCTAGGTCCTTAGTTATTTTTTTTTTCTTTTTTCTTTTTTTTTATTTGAAGCCGTGTTGAAATCCTTGTCTCCTGTAGACCCAGTGGAACCCATAAGTAATTCAGAACCATCAATGAATTCAGATATGGGAAAAGTCAGTAAAAATGATACGGAAGAGGAAAGTAGTAAATCCGCCACAACAGACAATGAAATAAGTAGGACTGAGTATTTATGTGAAAACTCTCTAGAAGGTAAAAATAAAGATAATTCTTCAAATGAAGTCTTCCCCCAAGGAGCAGAAGAAAGAATGTGTTACCAATGTGAGAGTGAAGATGAACCGCAAGCAGATGGAAGTGGTCTGACCACTGCCCCTCCAACTCCCAGGGACTCATTACAGCCCTCCATTAAGCAGAGGCTGGCACGGCTACAGCTGTCACCAGATTTTACCTTCGCTGCTGGCCTTGCTGCAGAAGTGGCTGCTAGATCTCTCTCCTTTACCACAATGCAGGAACAGACTTTTGGTGATGAGGAGGAAGAACAAATAATAGAAGAAAATAAAAATGAGATAGAAGAAAAGTAAGAACCAAGATTCATACGAAGTGATATTAGATTGTTCCTTATACAAAAGTGTTTAGCTTCAAGACTGGAAAGGGAATATGAGTGTAAGTTTACTATATATAAAGCTAAGATATGGATTTACAGGAAGAACCCTGGTTTGAATAACTGATCTGAAATTAGTAGTTACCTGTAAATGGCAGATCTTTTAGGAAAATAAGAGAAAGGTAAGGGCTCTTTTGAATAAACTGCTGTTTTATTTGTGGCACAACTGATCAATCTTGGAAATTCTTTAAGTATTTTTAATAAGAAATGAATTATCATTTCTTGCCAGAATTTGCTACCATAAGGTGATTGGGAAAATTCTGTTGCAAGAACATTAACATTTAGTATGACTCCTTTTTACTGTATTCTTGCAGTTAATAACTGCAGCTATTATGTTAATAACAAGTTGTTTGTATTTTATTTTTGTTTATACCAGTCTTAAAGATCCAGGTTCTGAATAAAAAAATTAATTGATACAATTGATGTGTGCTGGGGTTTGGAACTAAAAGTAGTTTCAACAGTGCGTGGGTTATGACGTTTCTTATGTTTCTTTGTTCGTGTGTGTATTTAGTAGTTAATTTTAAGATGTCCTAATGATCTTTAAAAGAAAAATATTGTACCATTTTTTAGAATTACACTTTCACCTTTCTTTTTGCCATTGAAAGTGATGATGTCAAAGTGGGATTTCTGTACTCCAAGGCCCCACCCCCAATTTAGCAAGCAGAAAAACGTTCCTTGTATCACTTTACCTTGGATAATTGGGTGCCATTAACACAAACAGGTCACAATCCTGCTGTTTTCTTGCCCTGTCCATCATAGTGAGATTCAGGAAACATCCTGTCAGCCTCCAGGAAAGCATCCTTGTCTCCTTAGTATTTCATTTACAAACTACCTCTTAACAGAGACTGCTTTTCAAATTGGCCAATCTTACCTGTTTTGTGTTGTGATTGCATTTTCAAAGAGTGATTATTTTCAGCGTATACAGTTTTGAAACCTGCATCTCCTATGCAATAACGTAGTTCTATAGACATTATTTGGGGGAAATGTAGGAATAACTCAATTTATGTTGCTGTCCTAGAAAGGAAATTGCATGATGAATCTAGATTGTCTTTAGAGTAAAGAAACACATTCAAATTCCTGTAACTTATCACTTTTAGTGAGTAAATTTACTTATACCGATGGGGATTTTTTTTCTTTCAGGAATCTAAGGAAATTTACTTTTTAATCTGAGAAAAAAACTTGGTTCTGCTTTATATAAACAGTAGAGATTATTGTACTATGGGTGAGTTTGCCTTTTTGCCAAAATCCTGGAACTCATCTGTAATTAACCTCTTAGGAGGAATACCTTAGGTTGGGACTTGCTTTACTACTTAGAAATAGCTAAATTTCAATTTTAAAAATCTTTGTGTGTTATAACTGTTAAATTATTCAATAATACTTAGGGTTTACTTTCTTATTTAAATCGCTTATTTAGTTTACTGACTTTATTTTTCTTTGGGTTTAGAAGAAGCAATTATGGAAAAACTTGGTAATCTCTCTCAACCTATAACCTTACACAGGAAGAATTAGAGTTTAATAATTTTTAATTCTTTTATTGTATGTTATTTTTATTACACCAGTTTAGGGGAAATATCTTCATAAAATTGTATCAGTGTTATTCAGTGTTCTCTAAGGTGATACCTTTTAATTTTGAAAGACTAAATAATTTTAATCGAGAATTTCCAGTCTTTCAGTCTGATCTATTTAATTCACTACTTGTTACATAATCCAGTGAAAACTCTACTTGTTGAAATTATGACATAAAGATCTTGCAGCTTTATTTGAATATTTGTTCTTTTGTGCAGTTTCCATCTTTTAAAATATTTAAAATATTTTCAAGATAAAGTATTATCTTCTCTGCAAAAATTCCTGGAGTAATTTTCTCTCATAATATTTGAAGTCAGTGGTTCTCAGTTGTATTAGTGGGGTAACTACATCAAAATAAATAAAGTCTTATTTTTAAAATGCAAATTTTAGACCATACTCCCAGTGATTCTTAGTTGGTCCTTTTGGAATGAGCCATAGGTAATGTTTATGTCCAATAAAATCCAGGAACCTCTGTCTAGGACTTTGCTCTTCTTGCCATGAATACCTTAGAAAGTATTAAAAAACAGGCCAATGTAATGTAAGTAGGTTTTCTTGTTTGTTACTTTTCTAAGAATATTTTACTTCCCTTAGCAGGTTTTTAATTAGCTTTCAAAGCTGCCACCCTGGCCGGATGCGGTGGCTCACGCCTGTAATCCCAGCACTTTGGGAGGCTGAGGCGGACAGATTGCCTGAGCTCAGGAGTTCGAAACCAGCCTGGGCAACATGGTGAAACCCTATCTCTACTAAAAATACAAAAAATTAGCTGGGCATGGTGGTGGGTGCCTATGGTCCCAGCTACTCGGGAGGCTGAGGCAGGAGAATGGCGTGAACCCGGGAGGCAGAGCTTGCAGTGAGCCGAGATCATGCCACTGCACTCCAGCCTGGGCAACAGAGCGAGACTCTGTCTCAAAAAAAAAAAAAAAAAAAAATGCTGCTACCCTATATACAGAAGAAGCCGTCTGGGGAAAAAAATAAAACACTGCAGGGAAAATTTACAATTGTGCTTTTTAAGTTTTACAATATGATTTTTAACAGTATGATTCTTGTTAGGAGTATCATCCTGACAGTTTTTAATACAGATATTTCTGTAGTTTGTTTTACCAGCACAAACCTAGTACTTAATGGAAGAATGCATGTGAGAGTCTATTTAGGTCACTCTTGAAGACAGAATTTGTACCCTTTGTCTACCTCCAGGTAGGAAAGTCCATTTAAAACTCAATTTTCTTAAAATAATAGTAATATTCTGATTTATGTAAGAAAAGTTATAAAGCTTTTAGTGTTAAGGCATTAAAAAAATCAAGTCCTGATACATTCCACAAAATTGTAAGTCAGTGGAGTGTTTACAGATCATTTCACTCTGGTGACTAACTCTTCACTTCCTATCAGTAATGTAAAATATGAAAAAGTTCAACTGATTTGGTTTAATCATAGTGTATTGTTCTTATACCCAAAACAAAGAAACAGACTAAATACTGTAAGAGTGTATTATAGCTCAGCTAAATCATTGTTTGAACTAAAGTAGATATTATGCTAAGAATGACAACCAGACAAGGCATAAAGATAGATTTATTTTTCCAATTCTACTTACAAGAAAACAGTTATGCAGTTCACAATTAGAAAATAAAGCTACAAATATTTTAGAAGAGAAAATATAGAAAAAAATGCAGTAACAATTCATTTATCTGTCATCATAGACAGGTGATTAATTTGCCTAAGTTAACTTCTCAGCTAACTAAAACAAATCCATCTTAATAATTTAATAACTAAACGCACTAGTTCTCTACTTTGTCTAGAGTACATAGAATATAATTTAACTTTTTCTGTCATCTTTAGGAATATCAGTTTGTATCATGGGGTGATAAAAACTCATCCTCAGGGGCTACTGAGATATATGTCAGGTGCCCCTTTACAACATGACCTCACATTGGTGTGCTTTTTTGAGTTACGTCTGTTTTTCACAGTTTCTCTATCTTCCCTTATAATCAGCTGTCACTTTTGCCGCTGTCTTGTGTGCCTGCCTCCTGCAATAGGCCCCTAATTTGCTGCTTCTAATCTGCTGTGGACTGAGAAACCAGATTGCCAAGCTTGCTAGAATTGTGTCTAAAATAAGAGTAAGTAGACTGAAAGAGAGCTAAGGGGCTTTTCTGTCAGTAAATTGCATGGACTTTGTGATACCTGCTTGACTGCTTAGCATTGTTTTGTTTGCCTCTTAGTTCTTTACTAAAAACTTGCTAAAACAAATACTTGGTTGAATATGTGATTGCCATATATTTGAAGTTCTAATTCAGTGTTTATATAATGATGTTTCTAGGACTTCCATTAATGAATTCAACTATAAGAGAAATTTGACTATCAATCATTTTTGAATAAATTGTGTATATTTCAGAAAAATGTTAAATATATTGTTATCATTAATTGTTCTTAGTACAGTACACAGATTTAAAACTTATGGCACTATAAATGTAACTTCAACTCTGTTCATCAAGACTTATGTTCTAGAACTATTGGTATGAGACTAAAGATGGCTAATTTAGTAAGAACTGGCTAAATTGAATATTTGGGGAATGAGTCATTCTAGATATCCCAGTTTCCTGCAGAGCTTGAACCTCTTTCAGCCCTAAAATTTTTTGGAATAATATCTGAAGGAAATCTTCATAAAATTGATATGCATTACTGTCTTCTTAAATAATATATGAATGTATTTTAATTTGTTTGGTATCAAAATGATCACCATTAACATCACTTATTATAATCTGATAGACTAATCAGACATTGAGAGCTGTTTGTCCCTGTACTAAATGGCTCCATTCTGCTGTGCTCGTTTTAGTTTTCATGTCTTTAACAGTCGTTCTGATTCTTCCATTTCTATTACTGCTTGCTTAAGTGTGCCTGTAGCAGTAGCCCTTCTCCACCTTCATAAAGTGCCTTCTGATCTGCTTTCATTTTGGAGACCAGATGAACTAAGTTTATTAGACTTCTGTGTAAAGTAAGAATAAATAAACTCAAAGTGAAGACTTGAGGAAGTGGATTATGCTTAAATGCATGGATTTTGTGACGTCTGTTACTTTACTACCTGTTTCATTGCTATAGTTAAAATAAGTGAAGCTACCGAATTAGATAACCTGCTCTCAAAATAGGAAAGTTGTTATTGTACAAAAGGAACCATTTTGTTTACATACTTTACTTTCTCTAAAGTTAGTTCTATACTAGAATTATTTGGCGCTGATTAAAACTGGTCCACTCAAGTTAGCATTTTCTATAGTATTTTCTATTTGAATTGGAGATTACATGCTGTTAAGAATTTCTTTGGCTTTTTTTTTTTTTTTTTTTTTGAGACAGAGTCTCGCTCTGTTGCCGAGGCTGGAGTGCAGTGGTGCAATCTCAGCTCACTGCAAGGTCCACCTCCCAAGTTCATGCCATTCTCCTGCCTCAGCCTCCCGAGTAGCTGGGACTACAGGCGCCCACCATCACTCCGGCTATTTTTTTGTATTTTTAGTAGAGATGGGTTTTCACCGTGTTAGCCAGGATGGTCTCGATCTCCTGACTTTGTGATCCACCGGCCTTGGCTTCCCAAAGTGCTGGGATTACAGGCGTGAGCCACCGCGCCCAGCCGGCTTTTTTTTTTTTTTTTTTTTTAAGAGAGAAATGTATCTTCATTTCCAAGACATGAAAATAGATTAAGCCCTGAAAAATAAGAAAACATTCACGATTAATATCACAGAGACCTGAGAAGTAATAAAATTTATAGACTACAGGCAATTATACCACAAAGAATTTATTTTTTGATTATGCTAGTTTTGAAAACAGGAGTCTTTATTTTTATTCACCTATAGTAAGTGTACCTTAAAAGCTTACCAAAAGTTTTCAGTGTTAGATCTAATGATATTGGCAGATATTTGAATGACTAAATTCCCACTGTCATTCTGTACCGGGCATGATTCAATTGTAATTTAATATTAAATAATTAAGCAGGATCACTTTTCTCTCTTGAATGAAAAATAAAATTTGCACGCTATAATATTTACAAGTAAAAGTCAAATCTGTATAGAAATGGATATCCTAACATCAAACAACTTATTTTTAGCAACATGCTGATTATTTTAGTAACCATATATTGACTCATGCTTTCATTACAAAGTAATTGTCAAATCAATCTGTTTATTTTATGACCATGCCTCATAGTCAGCATTCAGTTATCCATGTTAATGGAAGGGATCTGTGGTATAATAATCATAAAAGATAAGTGGTCCAGGCTGGGCGCGGTGGCTCATGCCTGTAATCCCAGCACTTTGGGAGGCCAAGGTGGGCGGATCACGAGGTCAGGAGTTCGAGACCAGCCTGACCAACATGGTGAAACCCCGTCTCTACTAAAAATACAAAAATTAGCCGGGCGTGGTGGTGGTACCTGCCTATAATTCTAGCTACTCAGGAGGCTGAGGCAGGAGAATCGCTTGAACCCGGGAGGCAGAGATTACAGTGAGTCGAGATTGCGCCATTGCACTCCAGCCTGGGTGACAGAGTGAGACTTCACCTCAGAAAAAAAAAAGATAGGTGGTCCAAACCAGTTTCTTGAGTTGAGACTGCCATTATAGAAGAGATAGTCACGATGCCAAAGCCAAGTTAGTGATAAAAGAAGAAAACTTCTGAGTGTAGTTGTGAGAGGAAAGTGATTCTATTCAGTGTAATTGCTGTAAACCAAAAAGAGGATGAATTGATTCAAGGATTCACACATGTAAAAGTTTAGCATGAATAAGGAGGAACTGATTTTATAGATATTCTAAAATGTGTGATAAGCTAGGACGTAGTGGCTCACACCTACAATCCTAGCACTTTGGGAGGCTGAGGCAGGAGGATCTCTTGAGGCCAGGAGTTCAAGACCAGCTTAGGCAAGAAACAGCAAGACTTGGTCTCTACAGAAAAACTTAAAAATTAGCTGGATGTGGTGGCACACACCTGTAGTCCCAGCTGCTCAGTAGACTGAGGCAGGAGGATCACTTGAGCCCAGGAGGCCACAGCTGCAGTGAGCCGTGATTGCACCACTGCACTCCAGCCTGGGCAACAGAACAAGAGACCTTGTCTCAAAAATAAATAAATGAAAATGGGCCGGGCGTGGTGGTTCACACCTGTAATCCCAGCAGTTTGGGAGGCCGAGGTGGGTGGATCACCTGAGGTCGGGAGTTCAAGACCCGCCTGACCAACATGGAGAAACCCCATCTCTACTAAAAATACGAAATTAGCCGGGTATGGTGGTTCATGCCTGTAATCCCAGCTACTCAGGAGGCTGAGGCAGGAGAATTGCTTGAACCTGGGAGTCAGAGGTTGTGGCGAGCCGAGATCGTGCCAATGCACTCCAGCCTGGGCAACAAGAGTGAAACTCTGTCTCAAAAAAAAAAAAAAAAAAAAATGAAATGTGTGAGAAAGTGCATATAGTATTTTTTTATGGTATACATTTTAATGTATTTTAGCTTGTCAGCAATGAAATTAGTTTTATCTCTATGTATTGAACTTCATTTAGCCACATATTATTGCAATAGTACAGTATTTAAGCTGCATATTCTTTTGACTGCATTATCCTTTAAAATCGGCATATTCTATGAGATATGGTTATGGATACATATATTTCCTCTCCTATTTATATCTTAAGATTTTCTTAAAGTAAAGGATAATTTTACTGTTTTAGGCTTTATGTTTTTCAGTTTTATATCATTTCCTAAACGTTAGCTACCTACAAATGAATATTATTGAAGAATTTTTCTAAAACTAAAGCATGTCTTTTATGTTTACTCTTTTATAATATCCTAAACAAAGCATATCCTTTTCCCCTTCCTTAAGTAAATTCATAAGGAATTAACTTCATTTCTAAATCAAAGTATTTTCTGCACTTTTATTGCACCAATCTGTTACCTTCTGTTCATACCATGACTTAAATAATGCTTACTCAGGCACAGTACTATCTGCTGACAACATACAGAAGGCTCCAGAAATGTAACTCCCATCCCTTAAAGGTTGGTGTATGGTCCTGGTACAATCGTGGAGGTCCATATGGGTGAAAAGCCCAGAAGTCGACCTGAGCTGAACACACTCCCAAGGAGTTTGGTTTTGTTTGGGTTTGTTCTAGGTATGGTCCCAGGGATCCCAGATCAAACCAGGCCCCTGGGCCTATCCTAGAACCAACCTAAACTCGCGCATCATTCCTGGAACATCAAGAGTGTGAAGACTGAAGATAACCTGAGGCCTACCAGACATCCTATATTCACCAAGATTCACACTTTTTGGTATGCGTGCCTACATTTTAGCAAAAATTGGTTGGTTAATCCTTCTAAAATTAGAGGGATGACATTGGGTAACAAAGTCTTCCTAGCCTTTGTCATTATAGTAATTTCTCGCAATAGAAATTCCATACAGTTATTATTACCAGTGAAGAGAGTCATTCTTGTTTATTATCAGTTCTATATTTTTAGCTGAAGCAACTTAGCCCTAAAAAACCCCCAAAATCAACTTCTCCCTCCAAATTAAACTCTCCCCCAAATTTAATGGTTTCTGTTTTCTTAAATGTTTTTCTACTTGACACTGTTATACCAGTCTCATGTAACTGAATAATTGTTCATAATTTCTGAAGAGCATTTAGTCTTTGCCATCTGGCTTCAGTGCCAAATGATTTTAAATTCTTGTTTCTGGAGACTAATGACTTTTTCCTTAATTTATTATCAAATTTGCAACATTTTAGAGCTCACTTTTAGAAATTCTGCTATGGTTAATGAAAACAAGCTAGAATGACACAGTAGAAATGGGTTAATACCTCACATTTTACATCACTATTTTGTAGAAGATTTTTAGTAAGTTTCTCTATTTTTATTCCTTGCCACTCTGGATTTTAAAAATATTCTGACCTAGTTGATCCATCACATGGTCTCGTATCACAACTGTTGCATCGCTATAGTCACATAGATGTTTTTCTGTTTAATTTAGAAGACAATATTTCTGAAAAAGTATGAAAGGACCCCAAATCCAAAAGTTATGATGCACAATCAAAATGTATGCTTTTAATAATGCTGGCATCTGCAGTAGGTGTAGACCATGTTTGAAATAACCACAGACTAATCAGAAACTCCACATGTGAAAGGAACTTGAAATTGTGCTGTTCCTCCAAGCTTATAACACCAGCAAATTGGGTCAATAGGTTATTCCTTTAAAATAGGACTATGAGCCTACAGAGGCTCACTCTGAAGAACTCAGCCGTGGAGTTAGTTCTGTACTATATCCATCACAACAGATATGCTTCATCCCATAGACTTCTTGACATAGCTTGAAATGAGTGAACCCATCCTTGATTTATATACAATATATGTTCTCAGTATTTTGGGAGCCTTTCCACTTTTTTAAACATTATTCATTATGAACACTGAAAATAGGAATTTGTGAAGAGTTAAAAAGTTATAGCTTGTTTATGTAGTAAGTTTTTGAAGTCTACATTCAATCCAGACACTTAGTTGGGTGTTAAACTGTGATTTTTAAAAAATATCATTTGAGAATATTCTTTCAGAGGTATTTTCATTTTTACTTTTTGATCAGTTGTGTTTTATATATTAGGGTAGTACATTTCCTACCCTACCTGAAGACTTGAGATTATAGCCTTTGGGGGGATGGGCAAAGTACTCTCTTTTTTTGCATCTGTTAAATTGTGATTTTTAAAAACACATATAAATTTTACTATCTTAACCATTTTTATGTGTATAGTTCAATGAGATTAAGTCCAGTCACATTGTTGTGAAACAGATCTCCAGAATTTTTTCATCTTGCAAATCTGAGACTCTATACCCATTAAACAACTCCCATTTGCCCCTTCCCCACAGCCCTGGCAACCATCATTCTACTTTTGTCTATGAATTTCACTACTTTAGATACCTCATATAAATGGAATCATACAGTATTTGTCCTTTTGTAGCTGACATATTTCACTTAACATGATGTCCTCAAGGTTCATCCATATTGTAGAATGTGATAGGATTTCCTTCCATTTTAAGGTTGAATAATATTCCATTGTATGTATTTACCACATTTTTTTATCCATTCATCTGTTGGTGGACATTTGGGTTGCCTCCATCTCTTGGCTATTGTGAATAATGCTGCTGTAAACACGAGTGTGCAAATATCTATAATTTTTTTTAACACAGTACTTTATTTTCTGTATTTAATCATATGGAATTTTTTGTCAATTATGTTAAAGGATTTAACAACAACCCAACTATAGATTTATATGTGTATTATTGTTGTTCCTTCTAAGTTTAAGAAGTCTCTAATAAAATCCATACTTCCTTATATCTTTTTGTGTGTGTACCTTTTTTATTCTGCTCTTTGCCATATGGATTAGTACCAAAAGGTAAAAAATCCCTTTTCCTTATCTCTGTTTTTCTTCCATTATAGTATTTTTCAGAATTTGTTAACATGCCAAAAGATGGCAATTGTCTGGGAAAGCCATTGATTTATTACTCCAAGTTTTGTTTGTTCATTTAAGTGCCTTATATGATAATTTATCACAGTGAAAACAGCAGCGTAAATTTTAAAGTTCCGTTTTTGCCATTCCCGGTGATTGTTAGCCACTGAATACATTCTGGGCATGTTATGTTTATTGACTTATATAACCTCCTTGACAGAAAAGACACTGACACCAAGAAGGTCATGAACACCTGATGAAGCATACTTTGAAAAGTTGGTTGAATTAATGTTATTGGTTTGAACCTTTCTAGGCTTACCTACACTCTTAAGAACATTCATGGGAACTCCAAAATGGCTCTGTATACTAAAAGCTAGTTAAAGAGAAAGTGGCCTCCCTTGAACTGGACTTTTAAATAATAAGCCATTTCTTTTCAGAAAAGATTTAAGGCAAGGAATAAATATCCATAAAGGCAATTTTTGAAACTTGACCCTTGTCTGGAATTTTCTAATTGAAAGTATGAGATAAGGTAGAATATGTGTAATTACTGGATTCTGAAGTCATTGAGTAGGAAATATCCCATATAGTAGTCCTTCCTTGTCTTCACAATTTGCTTTTGAAGGTCTTTAGCAGATATGCTATAGCCATTGAAAATTAAGTTGGCAAATGGTAATTTTGCCCAAATGTACATCTGTAAAAGTTAATGAACATTTTCAGAATCTGGTCATTAAAAAGTAGTCCTATTTAAAAGATCTCCAAATGTGTCTTTATGAGAAAATGTTCATGGTATACACATAAAATAGTCATCATACGTGTTCCTAGAAATATATTCCTAGAAGATATTGTTTAAAGATAAGAAAACAGGCTCAGTAGTTTTCTCACTCAGTCACACACACAAAATGTCAGAACCAGTATGCTAATTAGATAATTAGATCCTAAGAGATACCAACCATCTGCTGTTCATTGTTATGATAAACAGACAGGAGAATCGCTTGAACCTGGGAGGAGGAGTTTGCAGTGAGCTGAGATCGCACCACTGCACTCCAGCCTGGGCAACACAGTGAGACTCGGTAAGAAAAGGTGGCAGGGGAAGGAGACCCTAGTTTAAAAAAAAAAAAAAATGTAGCTAGTTCCAGCACAGAACTTAATACTGCTGAGGGCAAAGTATACCCTTATATTTTCAAGCAGTCCAACGCAAGTACTTGAAAGGTAAAGTGTACACGTTCAAAAGGAACAATAGCTCCCTGTGATTACTTGTTATTCCTTTGTCCTTAGATAGCATAATCTTTTCATTATGAAGGGATGTCCTATTGCAAGGTTTTCTTTGTGGGTATACAAGTTTCTGGCTTATCTTCATTTCTGAAACAAAAGAATCTTGTTTCATATCTAGAACCAACTATGAAGCCATTGTTGGCTGTAATTGAGTTATGTGTGGTTCCTTGATCTAAAATGGTTTGTCTCTGTTCTTTAGCACCCATGCCTGGCTATTAGCCATCAAGCCATTCATCTTGCTTCAACTTAGAAGATTAAGCTATGATACATGGGTCATGATAGCCAATGACAAGATTACAATACAAAATACATATGTGAATATTTTATAAGATCTGAAGAACTTAATGATTATTTCTAAACAGTGACATAAGGATGATTTTTAGCCAGTTTTTTTCCCCCAAAATGAACATGAAATACTTGTATCATTGGAGGGGGGGGAAATGAAATTTAAAAAATTGATTAAGGACCAGGTGCGGTGGCTCAAGCCTTTAATCCCAGCACTTAGGGAGGCTGAGATGGGAGAATCACTTGAGCACAGGAGTTTGAGACCAGCCTGGGCCACATTGTGAAACCCCATCTCTATGAAAAATAAAAAATTAGCCTGGCATGGTGGCACACGCCTGTTGTCTCAGCTACTTGGGAGGCTGAGGTGGAAGGATTGCTTGAGCCCAGGAGGTTGAGGCTGCAGTGAGCCATGATTGTGCCACTGTATTCTAGCCTAGGTGACATAGCAAGACCCTGTCTCAAAAAAATTTGTTTTCAATATGTTGATAATGTTTCATTCTTATTTGGGGCTTATATTCACACATAAGAAGAAAGTTTTCCGTTCTGTATATATTCAAGCTATCACCTCATAGGCCTAACTTGGCACCTAGAGAAACCAGGGCAGGCCTGTGTGGTCAGTTCTTGCAGGCATAGCTTAGTCTGGTGATGTTTTATTGAGTTTTAATTTTAGTAGAACTTCAAAACCTGTAATAATCTAACCTAGAGGTTGTCAGCATTTTAACAACCAAGAACCCATGATACTCACCATGGGTGTCATGTTTTGAAGGCTTTCTACCACAAAATCTACATTGATTAAAAGCCCTGTGATTAGTGCACACACACATACACACACACCCCCTTTTCAACATTAACCAAAGCCAGCCTGGCATGGCGGCTTACACCTGTAATCCCAGCACTTTGGGAGGCTAAGGCAGGCAGATCACTTGAGCCCAGAAGTTCAAGACCGGCCTGGACAACATGGCAAAAGCCCATCTCTACAAAAAAATACCAAAAAAAAATCAGTCACATATGATGGCACACTCCTGTAGTCCCAGCTACCTGGGAAACAGATGGAAAGATCACCTGAGCCCAGGAAGTCAAGGCTGCAGTGAGCCTTGATTGCACGCCACTGCACTCCAGTCTGAGCAACAGTGAGACCCTATCTCAAAAAAATGAAAAAAACAAAAATTAACCAAAGCCATAATGGCCACTCAGAGTGTTTGGTGCTAAGGACAGAGCAGGGAACAAGGTTTCTGCCCTCAATGAATACTAGAGGGTAAAGTTAGACAATAAATATATATTGGGAGGCAGGTGATGGTAAATGCTGTATAGAAAATAAAGCTGAACATGAGGGCTATGGGGGAATGGAGAATACTTTTTTACACAAGGTGGTCAGACGTGAAGGGAGTGAGGGAACCATCCCCACAAATACCACAGAGAGAAGAGTTTCCCAAAAGTGGTGAGAGGTAACTGGCTAAAGCCCTGTGAGAACGGGGCTAGGAAGGTCAAGGAGCACCTTGTAATGAATAGAATATGGTTTTACTCTTAATGAGATAGGAAGCCACTGAAGGGTTGTAAGCAGTGGAGTTGACATGATTTGACTTAGGTTTGAAAAGCATTATTAAGTTTAAAAAGCATTCTTTTTCATGGAAGTCTGACAGGGATGGGGGAAAAGGGAGACCTGTTGGTTATTGCAGTGATCTATGTGAGGGAGGATAGTTGGTGGTGAAGGTTGTGAGGAGGGTCAAATTCTGGATATATGGTGAAGGTAAGGCCAAGAGAGTTTGCTGATGTAATGAATCTAGTCTGAGAAAGGGGAAGTCTAAATAATTCTAAGGTGTTAGATCTAAGAATCTGGAAGAACAGAGGTCCTTTTCTGAGATGGGACAGGCAGCTGGTTTTGGATAGGTTCAGTATGAAATAGCTATTAATCAACAAGTGGAAATGTTGAATAGGCAGTTTGATATAAGAGTCCAAGTTCAGCTGGGCGCGGTGGCTCACGCCTGTAATACTAGCACTTTGGGAGGCTGACGTGGGTAGATCATTTGAGGTCAGGAGTTCAAAATCAGCCTGGCCAACATGGTGAAACCCCACCTCTACTAAAAAATACAAAAATTAGCCAGGCATGGTGGTGCATGCCTGTAATCCCAGCTACTCAGGAGGCTGAGGCAGGAGAGTCATTTGAACCTGGGAGGATGAGGTTGCAGTGAGCTGAGATTGCACCACTGCACTCCAGCCAGAGCGACAGAGCAAGACTCTGTCTCAAAATAATAGTAATAATAACAATAATAATAATAATAATACCAAAGTCATGAACATAGGTTGGAGTACTGTATCAGAACTCTGACATCCTTGGGGAATCTACATTTCAGACGTTAGGAGACAAAAAGGAACTTGCAAAGGAGACTGAAAAGGAGCAGTTGGTGACAGAAGAAGTGGTGGCCTAGAAGCTGGATAACATTTTGTTATAAAAGAGGCCATGATTAACATGTCAAAAGCTGCCATAACATCAAGAAGGATGGGGCCATTTGTATATCTTTTTTGAATAAATGTCTGTTCAGGTCCTTTGCTTGTTTTTGAATTCAGTTGTTTATTTTTCTTGTTGTTGAGTTGTAGTTCTTTACATATTCTGGATATTAATTCTTATCAGATTTTGCAAATTCTCCCATTCTGTAGGTTGTGTTTCCACTATCTTGACAGTATTCTTTGATGCACAAATGTTTTTATTTATTGTCCAATTTGTTTTTCTTTTGTTGCTGAGTTTCCTTATCTTTTTCAAACGGGACAATAATGCTATCTGATTCATAGGCTTGTTATGTTGATTAAATAAATTAATACATGTTAAATACAGATAAAGGGATTGGGACAGTGCCTGCCACATAAGAAGCACTCCATAAATGTTAGCTATCATCCAGGCTAAACTTACAGTAGAAAACCCAGTGGTCAGCGATATAAAATTAGGACATGTGACACAGAAGCCAGAGGAGGAAGGGGTTTAAAGAAGTGCATGATCAACAGCAAAGATGATAAAAACAAGCAAACAAGCAAACTTAGACATGACACGTAAAAGTCAGACAGTGGTGTTCAGGTCAGACGCCAAATTATACTGGATGAAGAAATGTTGCTAGACCCTTTCTGATCTCCAGAGCCAGATCTCCTGCTGTTTCAGCTCTTAGGGTGCTACAAAATGAGACAATCTGTTGGACTTTGCTGAGACATGGCAGAGAGAACACTAGATTTAACTGGGTTAAAGTGTCTGGTCTTTCTTTTACCACTTGATCTCTGTGGTTGCCTCCCATAGCTCCAGTTCTCTCCCTTTTTGAGAACAATTATTCCTATTTCACAAGGGCATTGACAGGTTACAGTGAAGAGTAAGCATAATAGTAAGTCATTAATTATTAAGATCAATACATGGCTCCTTTCTGACTCCATGCCTTGTTCTGTTATTCCAACACTGTTGGAATGAACACTGTTGTTCTTCCAGCACACCAGGTTCCACCAGCCACAGGCACCTGTGAGGTGGGACATTCCCATTTTACAGATACATGTCTTATAGGTTTGCAATAATAAAATGAGATTAATACACATCAAATGCTGGCAACAATATTGGCTGCAGTTTTATTCTAATGGAAAGTTCTTGCCTGATTTTTAGTAGTGCTTTTCTCTTCAGGTCCAATTTCTGGGCCACTGCATTCGTTATAGCTTGCGATGGTCACCAACTTACCCAACCTCAGTATTGCCATAAGAAGCAAGTGCTTATATATTATCATTGAACGTATCAATGAAGCTTTTTGTTCCCTCTGCTTTGGTTGCAGATATGAGAACGCACATTAAGTGGGTTATGAGTGTTCTGTTTGAGGATTTCATCTACTGGTGAATAAACAAAACATGGTGCTCTTCCTGGGTTCCTACAGCTACCAAAGCAAAGATGTCTTCAGTAGAGTAACTATGTCCGGTCCTGATCACTTTCGCCCTTGCAAGCCACATTTCAGAGCAGGATGTAAGTCATGTTTATTTAGTCTGGTTTTTACCCTGTTGTCTGGCTCCTGTTTATTCTTTTTTTAAGGTTTACATTTATTTTCTCTTTTCTTTTCTTTTTTTTTTTTTTTTTTTTTTTTAACAAAGTCTCACTCTGTCACTCAGGCTGGAGTGCAGTGGCACAATCTCAGTTCACTGCAGCCTCAACCTTCCCGGGCTCAGGTGATCCTCCCACCTCAGCCTCCCAAGTAACTGGGACCACAGGTATGTGCCACCAGGCCCTGCTAATTTTTGTATTTTTTTGTAGAGATGCGGTTTCGCCATATTGCCCAGGCTGGTTTCAAACTCCTGGGCTCAAGCAATTTGCCTACCACAGTCTCCCAAAATGCCAGGATTATAGACATGAGCCACCGAACCCGGCCTATATTTGTTTTTGATTTATTACATATTCTAAGATACCTTAGGAATGAATAGATTTGGAAGTAGAGTAAGAAATTCTATAGAGAATACCTGAATGGTTTAGAAAAGCCAAAAGAGCTATTATTTTATAATATTTTGTTTATTAATAATGTATGGTAACAGAATATTTAATTCAACATGCATTTATGGAATGACCTTCCTTGTACTAGACATACATTCACAGACATGCTCACATACATGCATGCGAATCCTAATTACCACTTCAGGCAACATAACAATACCCCGTCCACATTTAGTTTAATCACAGGGCCGCTAAAAGAAGTTAATCAAGGCTGGGCATGGTAGCTGACACCTGTAATCCCGGCACTTTAGGAGGCTGAGGTGGGCGGATCACTTGAGGCCAGGAGTTCGAGACCAGCCCGGCCAACATGGTAAAACCCTGTCTCTACTAAAAATACAAAAGTCAGCCAGGCGTGGTGGTGGGTGCCTGTAATCCCAGCTACTCGGGAGGCTGAGGCAGGAGAATCTCTTGAACCCGGTAGGCAGAGGTTGCAGTGAGCCGAGATCGTACCACTGCACTCCAGCCTGGGTGACAGAGTGAGACTCCATCTCAAAAAAACAAGAAGTTAATCAGGTGGGCAATTTATTTCTCTGTGTGTTGTTCTCTTACATATTAAAACTATTCAGCTCATTTCTTTGGACTCACTCCCCCATGCCGCCATCCTCAATGTTTAAATTCCTTATTACTCGTCAGGTTAATGTGAGAATCCTACTGCAAAAGCACTGTGTAAACTGAAAAGGTTTTCTTTTTATCTGGTTGGGGGATCCAGTCTGGCCTACTTTATCTAGTTGACTGCAGTGAGAGGTTAAATGTTTAAACCCTACCAGTTACACCATTGTTCCAGGAATTGAATTGAATGGAATTAAAAGACTTTTCCAAACAACTCAAACCAAGCAAACACTCCCTGATTTGTTCTTTCAAACAAAATATATTAGCCTGTGGTGACTAAATATTGACCTAATGACTAAATGAAAGCAAACAGATTCTATAACGCTCTGAAGTACTCGCCACTCAACCTCAATGAAACTCAATGAAACTTCCCAAGAAGCTTCCAGAGAGCAACTCTTTCAGTTAAGTAGGGACTGGAAAAGGTGCATGTCTTTAAGTAGGGAGAGAAGAGACCTCGAAAACACTCCCCCCGAGGATCCTAAAAGTCTCATTTATATAAAAACAAACAGGAGACAACTCCCCCACCCTATCTGCCTGTGCGATATCCTATTTTAAAAAATAGACCAGGGGCTCAACATTGCTAATGGACCCATTTAACCCCCCATTTCTACACACACACGCACACACACACACACACACACACCATCCTCACTACGTTTACCACCATCATCACTAGTCAAAGTCGTAAAGATTGAGCTCCATATGTGAGTGTGACGCCCATTCCCTCAAAATACCATCAGCCCTTAGTATCCAAGGTTCCACATTCATGGATTCAACAAACTGCAGATGGAAAATATTTGGAAAAAAAAAAAGAACAATCAATAATAAGTAATAATACAAATAAAAATGCAGTACAACTATTTACATGACATTTACATTGTGTTAGGTATTATAAGTAATCTAGAGATTAAACTATATGGGAGAATGTGTGTAGGCATATGCAAATACTATGCCATTTTATATCAGAGACTTGAGCATCCTCAGATTTTAGTATTCTTGGGGGTTTCTGGAAGCCCAGACTATACCACTATGCAATAGAGGTATGCAAGAAATATGCACTTGTGCACCCTAAATATACAAAAATTTTTAAAAATTAAAAATGGCTACTAAATTAACTTTTAAAGCACAGAGCCATTACAGCTGTCACATAAAGGATAAGGAACAGCTGTGCACTGGGAATTCCTGATCTTAAAATAACTATCATGGCCACCCACAGTGGCTCATGCCTGTAATCCCAGCACTTTGGGAGGCAGAGGTGGGCAGATCACCTGAGGTCAGGAGTTCAAGACCAACCTGGCCAACATGGTGAAACCCCCTCTGTACTAAAATATAAAAATTAGGTGGGCGTGGTGGTGCATGCCTGTAATCCCAGCTACTTGGGAGCCTGAAGCAGGAGAATCGCTTGAACCTGGGAGGCAGCGGTTGCAGTAACCCAAGATCATGCTGCTGCACTCCAGCCTGGGTGACACAGCAAGACTCCGTCTCAAAAAAAAAACAAAAACAAAAAAACTATCACGACATCAATGTCAATCAGATTTTCATACTTCCTTGGTAGGTACTGGTTTTTCTTTCAGTCTAAGAAAAGCTTTTTCTTAAGGCTGCAGGTAGAAGACATGTAAGCCCCTGTTCAAACATGCCTCTAAAAGCAGAAACTGGAAATGGGACTATAGGGTGACTGGCTGCTCGCATACCATGTTTGGCTGGTGGGATTTGGTGAGGGAAGTTACTAAGTATATCCACATTAAGAGAGGACTTCCATTTCCCTTCTCTCTGTGACCATCCAGCCCCCCTTTAACACTGTGACCATTCCCCAAAGCTCAGCATGATGAAATCTCTGTTTCTTACCTATAACTTTGACACCTAAGTTCTTAAACTTGTTTTGATAACCACATCCCTCTTGACTTGCCAACAGTCACAGAAGGAGTCACAGGCCAAGGAGTCACAGGCCTCCTTGCCAAGGAGAACCTGCATTCTAATTCCTCAGACTCAAACCAGACATGCCCAAACCAGCTGCTTCTAGATATTTGTACTGGTCTCCATGGTACCAGACTCGCATACTTAGAGTGAACTTCGAAGAGTTCAAAGCCACACTGAAGGAGGTACTAGACTTGGAAAGAAAACAGAATGAAAAATTCAATTATTTGTAATTGTCTAATTATTAGTTGGTTTTATTCAGATTAATTCTTTTCTTTGTTTTGTTTTGTTTTGTTTTGTTTTGTTTTGTTTACAAACTGTTTTTTGGGAGAGTCTTGCTCTGTCGCCAGGCTGGAGTGCAGTGGCATGATCTTGGCTCACTGCAACCTCTGCCTCCCGGGTTCAAGAAATTCTCCTGCCTCAGCCTCCCAAGTAGCTGGGATTACAGGCATGAACCACCGCGCCCAGCTAATTTTTGTATTTTTAGTGTAGACGGGGTTTCACCTTGTTGGCCAGGATGATCTCGATCTCCTGACCTCATGATCCGCCCGTCTCGGCCTCCCAAAGTGCTGGGATTACAGGCGTGAGCCACCATGCCTGAACAGATTAATTCTTTTCTTAAACTCCATGCAGTATTTATTTTGTTTTTTAGAGGAGAACTAGGGGCCCATAAAAATAGCTATAAGTATTTATGTTTCTGTGGCCCATCTTGTATGGCTCTCACTGGGTAAAGTGTTAAGAGTGAAGCTGCTGTTTAGCTTTCAAGCATATTCTGTTTGTGCGAATTCTCCCTGTCCTAAGCTTCAATTCCTTGATTTTTCTTTGAGACAGAGTCTCTGTCGCCCAGGCTGGAGTGCAGTGGCGCGATCTCGGTTCACTGCAACCTCCGTCCCCCGGGTTCAAGTGATTCTCCTGCCTCAGCCTCTTGAGTAGCTGGGACTACAGGCACGTGCCACCAAGCCCGGATGATTTTTTAGTAGTGGCAGGGTTTCACCATGTTAGCCAGAATGGTCTTGATCTTCTGACCTCGTGATCCGCCCGCCTCGGCCTCCCAAAGTGCTGGGATTACAGATGTGAGCCAACGCACCCAGCCACATTTCCTTGATTTTTCTAGCCACTCTCTCTGTTACCATGCAGGGAAAATGGTGAAAAGGTAATTTACTTAGAAGAATAAAGAGCGATCAATTTCACTCTCAGTACTTTCCCCTGTAAAAGCCCTAATGGAAGTGTCACCCAACCTTCCTAACTAGCAATGTTATATTAGGTTACCGCAAAAGTAATTGCAGTTTTTACCATTAAAAGTATGCAATTACTTTGCACCAACCTAATAGGAAGCAAACTTTCAAAGCCATTGATCTCTCAACAGCTATGCCTTTCTATTCATGTTACACTTTGGAATTAGGATATGCACCTATGAAGACTTTTCCAAACTAGAACTCATGGCTAAACACATGATTTTGCATGTGATTGCACAGGTGAGTCAGATCAGACTCACATTATATCTCACTTCATCAGTGAGGCCAATCAGACTTTATCTCTTATGGGCTGCATCTGAAGCATAAACTTTCCAAGATAGACAATATTAAAAGTCGATGCCATCTGGCAGCAGCACCCCGGAAAGAAGGGTGCAGAGTGTCTGCTGCTGAGATTGAGGCTGCCCTGGCTCCCGCCTCTCCCAGGGTTTTACCAAGGAGCTGATGAAGCCTGTCTTTGACTCTGTAAATTGCCCTAAATCCTTTAAACCAACACCCCACTTAGGTTAATCAGAATTGGTTTCTGTTGCTTGCAACCAAAGATCTTTGGTTGATTAAGAAACAAAACACAGGCCTGCATGCCTATTACATGGAGTGGAGTATAACACTAGGAGGAAGAATGTCAATTTTTTTTGTCACTACCTTTTCCTTGTTGTTCAATGTATTTATAATTAGAAGGTACATTTAGAAATTCAAAAAGGAAGGAAGGCTTTGAGCTTTGATACAGAATAATTTATTCGGGAACATTTGCTGGCTGAGCCAAACAGATTTCTAGTTTGTGTGCTATTTGTATAGCTCTATGAAAATCAGTTCACTTCCTCTACAGCAAAAATAATTTTTATGACACTCTTAACCTTGATCTCTGGCTACATCCTACTTGGTATTTTTTTTTGAGGGAGCATTGGGGAAGAGGTCCTTTTTTATCAACCTTTTAAAAATTCAAATTCAGTGGTTTTTAGTATATTCACAAAGTTGTACAATCATTACTACTACTACTTCAAGAACATTCTCATCCCCCTAAAATAAACCCCATATCCACTAGGAGTCACTTCCCATTTTCCCCTCACTCCAGCATCTGGAAGCCACTAATCTAGTGTCAGTCCCTATAGATTTGCCTATTCTGAACATTTTGTATACATGAAATCATACCACATGTGGTCTTTTGCGTCTGTTTTCACTTTGCATAATGTTTTCGAGGTTCATCAAGAGGGCTTTTAAAAATATAGCCCTTAGGCCGGGGGCAGTGACTCATGCCTATAATCCAAGCACTTTGGGAGGTCTAGGCGGGTGGGTCACCCGAGGTCAAGAGTTCGAGGACATCCTGGCCAAAATGGCAAAACCCTATCTCTAGTAAAAAGACAAAAATTAGCCGAGTGTGGTGGTGTGTACCTGTAATCCCAGCTACTTGGGAGGCTGAGGCAGGAGAATCATTTGAACCCGGGAGACGGAGGTTGCAGTGAGCTGAGATAGCGCCACTGCACTCTAGCTTAGGCAACAGAGTGAGATGCAGTCTCAAAAGAGATATATATATATATATCCCTTAGGCTCTCATCAAATACAAAATTAATCTCAATAACTTTATCTATATATATGTAGAGACACTCCTAGAATCATTTTCCCTTTAAGATCTTATGAAGATTTATTATTTTGAACTCTAATGACTTGTGGATACATTCATGAGGAAGGAAAGAAGGAAGGAAGGAAGGAAGGGTTTTTCCCTTTAAGATCCTACGAGAATTTATGATTTTGAAATCTAATGACTTGTGGATATATTCATGAGAAAGGAAGGAAGGAAGGAAGAAAGGGAAGGAGGGAGGAAGGAAAGGAAGGAAGGAAGGAAGGAAGGAAGGAAGGAAGGAAGGAAGGAAAGAAAAAAATTTTACAGGATAAAAACAAGGCCTAGAACCTTCTAAGGAACACCTTGGGGTCACCCTTTTCTGCTGCCCCTCTTTCTCTCTATCCCTCTTTTTCCTTATCTTCATTTTTATTACACCATTGATCACTCCCAACATAATATTTATTCAGATATGTTGACTCAAGTCCTTGGAACACCTCCAAGTGGAACAGTCCAGTATGCCTTTGGGTATATGGGTCCAAGGCACAGGGGGATGTCTGAGTTGGTGGTGGACATTTGGGTTTCACCAGCATAAAGAACTAGTCACTGAATCTGCAGGAAACTGTGGACAGTTTGAAGAGGACTCATGGCAGGCAGAACACTGAGGCATGTGACATCCAAGAGGGGCATTCCTCAACCAGGAATGCTCTCTTAAATATCTTGACCCCTTCATGATCCAGATCAAAAGAACTAGTTTTCCCATTTGCAATTCATCCTTCCTTTTTCTGGTTTTTGGAGGACACAACATTCTAAGCCCTGTGTTCTTTAATTTAACACTGACTGTAAATTATGATTGAAGCAAGCCACAGCAGTTTAACAGCAGACCTGAGTATTTATCAAGACAAATACTCAACAACCCAATACATCTTAGACAGATTTAAGAAAAAGGATGATAAATGTTTACATATAAGCTACCATAAAATGTGTACTTATTCTGTAGCTTGTCAGTTTAAAGGTGTCTTTCTCAGATTGTTTGCTAAGGAGGGCAAAGAACTTTCTGATGATATATAAAGATTTGTTGTAATGGTTCCAAGTCAACAAGATGGCTGACTTGTATCCACGAGACCATAAATATTGTAATTAGAAACTGCATTTGTTAAGACGATGTTTGTTTAAAGTTATAAACTATATTTGCATAAGAGGTTGATTTTTACCCACCAAGCTTGAAATAATTAACTTCATCGACTTTATTCTATAGCTTCTCTAGACTCTAACTGGTGCCTAGGGGATGTGGGAGGAGAAAAAATAAACAAACTGGTGCCTAAGGTTTTTTTCCAACCAGAAAGCATCTAGATATTTTGTCTGGATTTCTTCCTACAGGCTTGTATTTTAATAAGCCTGGCAACTCTAGCACTCTAGCAATTATTTCTGGAATATTATTTCTGGAAATAATTGCGTCAGTTTTTCTTCATCACTTGCCTAAGAAACGTGTCTCTCTTTTTTTTTTTTTTGAGATGGAGTCTCACTCTGTTGCCCAGGCTGGAGTGCAGTGGTGCAATCTTGGCTCAATGCCACCTCCGCCTCCTGAGTTGAAGTGAAGTTCTCCTGCCTTAGCCTCCTGAGTAGCTGGGACTACCGGTGCCCGCCACCACACCTGGCTAATATTTGTATTTTCAGTAGAGACAGGGTTTTGCCATGTTGGCCAGGCTGATCTTGAACTCCTGACCTCAAGTGATCCGCCCACCTTGGCTTCCCAAAGTGCTAGGATTACAGGCACAAGCCACCATGCCTGACCAAGAAATGTGTCTTTTCCAAAGTGTTCAACCAGCAACTGGGAGCTCAGTAGCAATCCCCTGATATGGCTGCAGCTCTGCCCTTAGAAAAGGCATTTTTCTGATTGACTGTTAGAATTAGAGGGATACCTAGAGATCATTTAATCCAGGCTCCCTTGATTTACAGATAAAGAGACTAAGGACCAGAAAGGTGAAGTATCTGTGGTCTCCCAACAAGTCAGAGGCTGACCAGGACTAGGATCAAGGTTTGCTGCTTTTCCTACACTGCCTCTCTTTTCTATTGTTTCTGAAATCTTTCTATATTGTGATAGAATATATGTATCATAAAATTGACCATTTCAGCCATTTTTAACCGTACAGTTCAGTGACATTAAGTGCATTCACATTGTTGTACAACCATCAGCACCATCCACCTTCAGAACTTTTTCATTATTCTAAACTCCCAGAGTCACTGTTTAATAACTCCATATGCTCCCTCCTCTATTCCTGGGAACTGCTGTTCTGTTTTTTGTCTCTATGTATGTGACTATTCTAGATACCTTATGTAAGTGGAATCATACAATATTTGTCCTTTTGTGTCTGTCCCATTTCACTTAGCATTGTCTTCAAGGTTTACCTGTGTTGTTGAATGTGTCAGAGGTTCATTCCCCTTTAAAACTGAACAATATTCCACTGTCTACACACACACACACACACACACACACACACACCACATTTGTTTATCCCTTCATCTGTTGATGGAGACTTGGGTTGTTTCCACCTCTTGGCTGTGTGAATGATGCTGCTATGAAATAATTATCTGTTTGGGTATATAACCATATGTGGAATTGCCAGATCATTGAGGAAATGCCATACTGTTTTCCATAGGGGCTGTACCATTTTACATTCCTGCTCCTTGTTATTACTATTATTTTATGTGGAGATCGAATCTTGCTATGTTGCTGGGCTTGAACTCCTGGGCTCAAGTGATTCTCCCACTTCAGCCTCCCAAAGCTCTGAGATTACAGGTGTGAACCACTGCACCAGGCCTACTCATTCTTTATTTTATTTATTTATTTTTTTGATGTGCAGTAACATTTAGAAAGAGGATTGGATTGAAAGTTGTCAACCCCAACCTCAGGACTGATTAGCTGTACAATCTTGGGTAAGCCAATTCACTCCTCAGACTCAACCTCCCCAGTCAGGAAGAGAGAAATGCTTTGCTGACCTCACAAAACTGTTATAAATGTGATACACATACAAGATGAAATATACCAAATGCTTTATAAATTAAAACAGGTTCTTTGATGTAAATTATTATTAGCCATTTATACTAAATTCAAGTCAAATCCAATTCTAAAGGAGAAAACTCTGAGGTATTAGGAAGGAAAGAGCTCTTTATTAGTAAGGAGAGAAACATACTGTCCAGCAAAGATTTTTTTTTTTTTTTTTTTTGGGATACAGAGTTTCACTCTGTTGCCCAGGCTGGAGTACAGTGGCGAGATCTCTGCTCACTGCAACCTCCACCTCCTGGGTTCAAGCAATTCTCCTTCTCAGCCTCCCTTGTAGCTGGGATTACAGGCACATGCCACCACGCCTGGCTAATTTTTATATTTGCAATAGAGACGGGGTTTTGCCATGCTGGCCAGGCTTGTCGCGAACTCCTGACCTCAGGTAATCCTCCTGCCTCAGCCTCCTAAAGTGTTGGGATTGCAGGCGTGAGCCACGGCGCCCAGTCCAAGACTTCGAACTAAAGGTCTTTTTTTCTAAAACCTAGGCAGTTGGACTCTAAATAAAGAACGCTGTTCCTAAGCACAAGCACTAAGTTCCAGCCAGCTTGGAGGAGGATGAGAAAAAGGCAAAACGGCACATTTGAAAGCAGCAGTGGCTGGGATCTGCCAGCTGCTTCAGCCTGAAGCTCTGTAATTCAGTGTTTTATCAGGAACATTTAGAACTGTGTTTACGATCCTCTATAAACACGTCATCCCCATGACAATGTGGCTTATCCCTTTGATTGATGATAACAGTTGCTGAAATATGTCCAACAAATTTCTTCTGAACTTAAATTACAGGCTTAGTTTTACTTCTGTAGATTAAACAGTAGCCTCTCAAATAGGAAATAAAAACTCCATGCACACTTTTGAAAAAAGTTAGGGATACCTGTTTTATTAAATTCATTCTTCATCACAAAGCAACTAGACAAATATTGATTTTGTAGTTACTGTAAAGGATTGAACAAAAATATGAAGAGCAGAGTTTCTACTCAAATGTGATCAAAGTCAACACTGAGGATCTCACGAGATTAAAACAATGCTACTAACCTGGATAAGGTGGCATCCCCTGAAAGACTATTTTCTTATCTTTATTTGTTTGTTTGACAGAGTCTTGCTCTATCACTTGGCTGGAGTGCAGGGATGCAATCACAGCTCACTGCAGCCTCTAACTCCTGGGCTCATTTTTTTCTTACCTCACATTTACTTATATTTCTTCAGCCATCTCTTTTCTGCATCTATCCCAAGTAGTATCCCTGCCCCCCCCCCTTTTTTTTTTTTTTTGAGACAGAGTCTCACTCTGTCACCCAGGCTGGAGTGCCGTGGCACCATCTTGATTCACTGCAACCTCTGCCTCCCAAGTTCAAAAGATTCTCCTACCTCAGCCTCCTGCGTAGCTGACATTACAGGTGTGCGCTACCGTGCCTGGCTAATTTTTTGAATTTTTAGTAGAGATGAGGTTTCACCATGTTGGCCAGGCTGGTCTCAGACTCCTGACCTCAGGTGATCCGCCTGCGTCGACCTTCCAAAGTGCTGGGATGACAGGTGTGAGCCACCACACCCGGCCAGTAGTATCCCATTTTTAAAGACACCAAAGGCCTATGGTGTTTTTATGACATGATGCTGAGCTCCTTAACTATTAAACAAAAAAGGCTATTGGACCTAGAGAGTGTGTATATGGTCATATTGGCCAGGAAAGAGACATTCTTCCTAGGCTCCAAAACTCTATGGTGGGGACAGCGAAGCAAAATCAGTGTTTTGTGCATCTGGTACTAAGGAGAGGAAAGGAGATGCTCAGGATCATAAGGTCAAGGGGAGACTGAAGCATAGGGGAAGAGGGTGAACGCTGGGAAGAAAAGTAATTGCCAAGAGAAAAGGGGCCCAGAGAATAGAAGGAAGGCACCCCCTCAGGGTAGGAATTTCTTCTGAGATATCTCCTTAAAAAATTATATTCTAGCCTCTGGAAAAAAGAGCTCACTGCTTTATAAGGCTATTCATTCCAACATTTGGACAACTCTAATTTTTTAAACATTCTCCTTTAAAATAATTTACCAGCTTGGGCAACACAGCAAGACCCCATCTCTAGGCTGGGTGCAGTGGTTCACACCTGTAATCCAGCACTTTGGGAGGCCAAGGTGGGCAGATCACAAGGTCAGGAGATCGAGACCATCCCGGCTAACATGGTGAAACCCCATCTCTACTAAAAGTACAAAAAATTAGCTGGGCAATGGGGCATGCCTGTAGTCGCAGCTACTCAGGAGGCTGAGGCAGGAGAATGGTGTGAACCCAGCTACTCAGGACGCTGAGGCAGGAGAATGGTGTGAACCCAGGAGGCGGAGCTTGCAGTGAGCCGAGATCGTACCACTGCACTCTAGCCCGGGTGACAGAGTGAGACTCCATCTCAATAAAAAAAGACCCCTCTCTACAAAAAATGAAAACATTAGCTGAGCATAGTGGCATGTGCCTGCCATCCCAGCTACTTGAGAGGTTGAGGTGGGAGGATTACTTTAGCCCAGGAGGTCAAGGCTGCAGTGTGCCATGATCACGTCACTGCACTCCAGTCTGGGTGACAGAGTGAGACTCTATCTTTAAAAATAAATAAATAAATAAGTAATTTAATATCCAGCAACACATGATGTAATAATAAATTATGGTATATCCATATAATGGAATATTATGCAGCCCACACAAATGATGCTACTATGAAAGAATGTAGTAACAATACTTAGTGATATAAGGACTTCCCTATAATATGCTTATAATATGTTGTTCTAGGTACTCCAAAATCCTAATTCGGTGTGTGTGTGTGTGTGTGTGTGTGTGTGTGTGTGTTTATAAATATTAGGAGGATATACAAGCGCACCTCAGAGATACTGCAGGTTTGGTTCTAGACCACTGCAATAAAGCAAATATCACAATAAAATGAGTCACAGATTTTTCTTGGTTTTCCAGTGAATATAAAAGTTATGCTAATACTATACTGTAGGCTATAAAGAGTGCAATAGCATTGTCTAAAAAAGGTATATACCTTAATTAAAAAATACTTTATTGCTAAAAAGTGCTAAGGATCATCTGAGCTTTCAGTGAGTCATAATCTCTTTGCTTTTGGAGGGTCTTGCCTTGATGTTGATGGCTGCTGACTAATCAGGGTGGTGGTTGCTGAAGGCTGTGACTGTGGCAATTTTTAAAAATAAGACAACAATGAAGTTTACTGCATTGATTGACTCTTCCTTTCATGAAAGATTTTTCTGTGGCCTGCAATGCTGTTTGATAGCATTTTCCTTAGAGTAGAACTTCTTTCAAAATCGGAGTCAATTGGCTGGTTGCAGTGGTTCATGCCTGTAATTCCAGTGCTTTGGGAGGCTGAGGTGGGCAGACCACCTGAGATCAGGAGTTCAAGACCAGCCTGGACAACATGGTGAAACTTAAAAAAAAAAAAAAAAAGTGTAATAGAAACCCATCTCTACTAAAAATACAAAAATTAGCCAGGCATGGTGGCACACAACTATAGTTCCAGCTACTCAGAAGGCCGAGGCATGAGAATCATTTAAGCCCAGGAGGTGGAGGTTGTGGTGAACCAAGATCATGCCACTGCACTCCAGTCTGGGTGACTGAGTGAGACTCTGTCCCAAAAAAAAAAAAAAAAAAGAGTCAATCCTGTCCAACCCCACTGCTGCTTTATCAACTAAGGTTATATAAAATGCCAATCCTTTGTTGTCATTTCAGCAATGTTCATAGCATCTTCACCAGAAGTAGATTCCATCTCAAGAAACCACTTTCTTTGCTGATTTATAAGAAGCAACTCCTCATCCATTCAAGTTTTATGAGATTGCAGCAATGCACATCTTTAGGCTCCATTTCTTTTTTTTTTTTTTTTTTTTTGAGACAGTGTTTTGCTCTTGTTGCCCAGGCTAGAGTGCAATGGCATGATCTCAGCTCACTGCAACCTCCACCTCCTGGGTTCAAGCGATCCTCCTGCCTCAGCCTCTCAAGTAGCTGGGATTACAGGCATGCACCACCATGCGCAGCTAATTTTATATTTTTAGTAGAGACACGGTTTCTCCATGTTGGTCAGGCTGGTCTCGAACTCCCCACTTCAGGTGATCTGCCCGCCTCGGCCTCCCAAAGTGCTGGGATTACAGGCATGAGCTACCGCGCCCGGCTAGGCTCCACTTCTAAATCAAGTCTCACTTCGAAATCTAGGTCTCAACTGTGGGTTTAAAATATTTAGTAAACCATGGTAGAAACAGATGTGCTGTCATCTAGGCCTTGTTGTTCTATATAGAGTGCAGGCAGAGTAGATTTAGCATAATTCTAAAGGGCTCTAGAATTTTTGGAATGGTAAATGAGCACTGGCTTTAACTTAAAGTCACCAGCTGCACTAGCCCTTAACAATAGAGTCAGCCTGTCTTTTGAAGCTTAGAAGCCAAGCATTGACTTCTCTACAGCTACAAAAGTCCTAGCTGGCATCTTCTTCCAATATAAGGCTGTTTCTGTACAGGATTCCTAACGTATTGTAAGTAAAGATGTCACTTTCTAACAGGCCCAGAAGCCCCAAGCTATCTTGGGACCTCAAGAGGAGAGGAATTTACTCAACTCCTAGGTATTTGAGGATACAAACCCATGGCTGGGCTCAGCTTTAGAAAGGTCTGATCTGAGATTCCTTATGGAACAGAGTTCCATCAAAGCCAACTTTAAAATCCTATATGAAAAAAAATTATTCTTGCTGTACTTTATACAAATAATCAGTCCAAGTATAATAAAGCAAATCAGTCTTACCATGATTTGTCTTTAGTAAAAATGGGAGACTGGAGAGAGAAAAAATTTATGTTTCAAGAACTATGGTACACCTGATATTAGATTCTAGTCTCATTGGTTGTTTTTGAGGGATTTTTTCCACTGCAATTTAGGCTAACCTTGCTTATTCCTGTGAACCAATCAGTGATCTCCAACTGCAACTCAGAAGAAACCAGAGGGATGGGTAGTATAAAAAATCTAGATCAATATTCTGATACTGGGCACCTACTGGAATCAACTAGCAACCCCATATCAGCTTGGTTCCAGCAGTTGCCCAGTTCATAGAAAGCCTTCTTATTTAGTTTACTCGGGATAATTTTTCTTATTTTGCTTTACTCTTGTGGAATATATTGCTATTGTACTCTTTGCGTAGGAATGAGGAATAAACTTACTCAATGTTTTCCTAAATTAAACATTTATTAATCTTCCAGATAACATGTTTGGTCAGAACTCAAAGTTATGAATGGACCTCAACCTACTAATGCTTTTTGACTGAGCTCCTCTCTACCCTGAATGCAAGAGACCCGGTAGTTAGGCAGGAATATCATTGCCCCTATTCAGCCTAAATAAGTTATAGAAGATGGATCTTCATCCCTCTGCAACCCTTAGGATTAAAGTTTCTCTTATAAAAGAGAGGAGGGAAATGTCAGAGGCATTTGAACTGGAGCGACTCCATCTTGTATAGAGACTAAGTAAAATAAGGCTGAGACCTCCTGGGTGGCATTCTAAGGCATAGGATGAGTTAAAAGGTAGGGCCGGGTGCGGTGGCTCACGTTTGTAATCCCAGCACTTTGGGAGGCCAAGGCGGGCGGATCACGAGGTCAGGATATCGAGACCACGGTGAAACCCCGTCTCTACTAAAAATACAAAAAAATTAGCCGGGCGTGGTGGCGGGCGCCTGTCGTCCCAGCTACTCGGAGAGGCTGAGGCAGGAGAATGGTGTGAACCCGGGAGGCGGAGCTTGCAGTGAGCCGAGATTGTGCCACTGCACTCCAGCCTGGGTGACAGAGCGAGACTCCGTCTCCAAAAAAAAAAAAAAAAGGTAGGCACAAGATATAGGTCATAAAGACCTTGCTGATAAAACAAGTTGCAGTAAAGAAGTCAGCCAAAACCAAGGTGGTGATGAGAGTAACTTCTGGTCATCCTCACTGCTACACTCCCACCAGTGCCATGACAGTTTACAAGTGCCATGGCAACGTTAGGAAGTTGCCCTATATGGTCTAAAAAGGGGAGGCATGAATAATCTACCCCTCATTTAGCATATAATCAAGAAATAATCATAAAAATGGGCAACCAACAACCCCTGGGGCTTCTTTGTCTATAGAGTAGCCATTCTTTATTCTTTACTTTCTTAATAAACTTGCTTTCACTTAAAAAAATATATATGTATATGGCTGTTTCATCGATGTTAAAAATCTGTTATTTAGTGTAGCCACCTTCACCAATGATCTTAGTTAGATCTAGAGAACTTACTGCAGCTTCTATATTTAGGACTTGCTGCTTTACCTTGCACCTTTATGTTACAGAGACCACTCCTTTTCTTAAACCTCAGGAACCAACATCTGCTAGCTTCGACTTTTTCTCCTGCACCTTCCTCATCTCTCTCAGCCTTCATACAATTGAAGAGAGTTAGGGCCTTGCTCTGGATTAGGCTTTGGCTTAAGGGAATGTTGTGGCTGATTTGATCTTCTATCCAGATGACTAAAATTTTCTCCCTATCAGTAGTAAGGCTGTTTTGCTTCATTATCATTTGTGTATTCACTGGAGTAGCATTTTCATTTCTTTCTAGAACTTTTCCTTTGCATTCACAACTCGACTAAACTGATTGGTGCAAGGCAGCCTTGCTCTCGGCCTATGTCAGCTTTCAACATGCCCTTCTCACTAAGCTTAATCATTGCTAAATCATAGCTTTTGATTTAAAGTGAGAGTTGAGCAACTCTTCCTTTCACTTGAACACTTAAAGGCCACTGTAGCCCTAATTTCAATATTGTTGTGTCTCAGGGAATAGGGAGGCTAGAGGAGAGGGAAAGAGACTGGGAAAATAGCCAGTCAGCAGAGCAGTCAAAATACACGCAACATTGATCAAAATTAAGCCATTTTATATGGGCTTGGTTTGTCGTGCCTGAAAACAGTTACAACAGTAATGTCAAAGATTATTGATCTCAGATGACTCTAAGAAATACAATAATAATGAAAAGTTTGAGGCCAGGCTCTGTGGCTCACGCCTTTAATCTTAATACTTTAGGAGGCTAAAGTGGACAGATCGCTTGAGCCTGAGAGTTCAAGGCCAGCTTGGGCAACACGGCGAGACCCCATAGCTACTAAAAATACAAAAAATTAGCTGGGTGTCGGGGTGCGTGCCTGTACAACCAGCCACTCAAGATCAAGAGGCTGAGGTGGGAGCTTGGGAAATGGAGGCTGCAGTGAGTTAAGACCACGCCACTGCATTCCAGCCTGGGTGATGGGAGGGAGACATTGTCCTTAAAAAAAAAAAAGTTTGAAATGTTGCTACAATTATTAAAATGTGACCCAGAGACATGTGGTGAGCTCATGCTGCTGGAAAAATGGTGCTGATAGACTTGCAGGACACAGGGTTGTCAAAAATCTTCAATTTGTAAAAATCACGATATTTGTGAAATGCAATATCTACAAAGCACAGTAGAATGAGGCGTGCTCATACACCTAACCATTAGCAGTGCTTAGTTCTGGGTAGCAGAAGTGTGAATACTTTTAATTTCTTTCTTTATGCTTTTCTGCATTTTCAAAAATCAAAGTATACCAGAGGACCCTCCCTGAAAATAATCTGTGGTGCTGACTTCTCACAAAGCAGTCATATAAGCCTCCAAAGACCTTCAGGATCAGAATACTAAGAAGGTAAAATAAATTGGAAGATGTGGCCTGGGTGTGGTGGCTCACGCCTGTAATCCCACCACTCTGGGAGGCCTAGGCGGGTGGATCACCTGAGGTCAGGAGTTTGAGACCAGCCTGGCCAACATAGTGAAACCCTGTCTCTACTAAAAATACAAAAATTAGCCTGGCCTGTTACAAAATTTACCAAAAAAAAATACAAAAATTAGCCTGGAAGGCACCTGCTATTTCCAGCTTCTTGGGAGGCCGAGGCAGGAGAATCACTTGAACCTAGGAGGTGGAGGTTGCAGTGAGCAGAGAATGTGCCACTAGACTCCAGCCTGGGTGACAGAGCAAGATTGTCTCAAAGAAAAGAAAAGAAATAGGAAGGTGAGTGGATGTGTGCACATCTCTGCAGGGACAGACAGATATGGGTGTTCCAGGAGCTGCTTACTGCTCTGCTCTGGTGAGTCCCAGAAAGTTCTCAATCTCTGCTGCCCAAGGCCTCCTCTCATAAATCCTTTTACCCTCTCTGCTGATCATGTGGTTGGTCCCTGCAGAGTAGAGGCTACCAAAACTCTGATAAAATATCCTTAATATATACTGAATAGGATATAAAAATGCACATGGAGTGGGGCATGGTGGCTCACGCCTGTAATCCCAGCACTTTGGGAGGCCGAGGTGGGTGGATCACCCGAGGTCAGGAATTCGAGATCAGCCTGGCCAACATGGTGAAACCTCATCTCTACTAAAAATACAAAAATTAGAAAAAAGGGGGGTGGAGCCAAGACGGCCGAATAGGAACAGCTCCGGTCTCCAGCTCCCAGCCCCAGCGACACAGAAGACGGGTGATTTCCGCATTTCTGCTTGAGGTACCGGTTTCATCTCACTAGGGAGTGCCAAACAGTGGGTGCAGGACAGTTGGTGAAGCGCACTGTGCACGAGCCGAAGCAGGAGGAGGCATTGCCTCACTCGGGAAGCGCAAGGGGTCAGGGAGTTCCCTTTCCTAGTCAAAGAAAGGGGTAACAGACGGCACCTGGAATATCGGGTCAGTCCCATCCTAATACTGCGCTTTTCCAAGGGGCCTGGAAAACGGCACACTAGGAGATTGTGTCCCGCACCTGGCTTGGAGGGTCCTATGCCCACGGAGTCTCACTGATTGCTAGTACAGCAGTCTGAGATCAAACTGCAAGGCGGCAGCGAGGCTGGGGGAGGGGCGCCCGCCATTGCCCAGGCTTGCTTAGGTAAACAAAGCAGCCAGGAAGCTCGAACTGGGTGGAGCCCACCACAGCTCAAGGAGGCCTGCCTGCCTCTGTAGGCTCCACCTCTGGGGGCAGGGCACAGACAAACAAAAACTCAGCAGGAACCTCCACAGACTTAAATGTCCCTGTCTGACTGACAGCTTTGAAGAGAGTAGTGGTTCTGCCAGCACACAGCTGGAGATCTGAGAACCCACAGACTGCCTCCTAAAGTGGGTCCCTCACCCCTGAGCACCCTAACTGGGAGGCACCCCCCCAGTAGGGACAGACTGACACCTCACTTGGCCAGGTACTCCTCTGAGACAAAACTTCCAGAGGAACTATCAGACAGCTGAATTTGTGGTCTCACGAAAATCCGCTGTTCTGCAGCCACCGCTGCTGACACCCAGCCAAACAGGGTCTGGAGTGGACCTCTAGTAAACTCCAACAGACCTGCAGCTGAGGGTCCTGTCTGGTAGAAGGAAAACTAACAAACAGAAAGGACATCCACACCAAAAACCCATCTGTACATCACCATCATCAAAGACCAAAAGTAGATAAAACCACAAAGATGGGGAAAAAACAGAGCAGAAAAACTGGAAACTCTAAAAAGCAGAGCACCTCTCCTCCTCCAAAGGAATGCAGTTCCTCACCAGCAACGGAACAAAGCTGGATGGAGGATGACTTTGACGAGTTGAGAGAAGAAGGCTTCAGACGATCAAACTACTCTGAGCTACGGGAGGAAATTCAAAACAATAGCAAAGAAGTTAAAAACTTTGAAAAAAAATTAGAAGACTGGATAACTAGAATAACCAATGGAGAGAAGGGCTTAAAGGAGATGATGGAGCTGAAAGCCAAGTTTCGAGAACTATGCGAAGATTGCAGAAGCCTCAGTAGCAGATGCGATCAACTGGAAGAAAGAGTATCGCTGATGGAAGATGAAATGAATGAAATGAAGAGAGAAGGGAAGTTTAGAGAAAAAAGAATAAAAAGAAATGAACAAAGCCTCCAAGAAATTTGGGACTATGTGAAAAGACCAAACCTACGTCTGATCGGTGTACCTGAAAATGACGGGGAGAATGGAACCAAGTTGGAAAACACTCTGCAAGATATTATCCAGGAGAACTTCCCCAATCTAGCAAGGCAGGCCAACATTCAGATTCAGGAAATACAGAGGAAGCCACAAAGATACTCCTCGAGAAGAGCAACCCCAAGACACATAATTGTCAGATTCACCAAAGTTGAAATGAAGGAAAAAATGTTAAGGGCAGCCAGAGAGAAAGGTCGGGTTACCCACAAAGGGAAGCCCATCAGACTAACAGCTGATCTCTCGGCAGAAACTCTACAAGCCAGAAGAGAGTGGGGGCCGATATTCAACATTCTTAAAGAAAAGAATTTTCAACCCAGAATTTCATATCCAGCCAAACTAAGCTTCATAAGTGAAGGAGAAATAAAATACTTTACAGACAAGCAAACGCTTAGTGATTTTGTCACCACCAGGCCTGCCCTAAAAGAGCTCCTGAAGGAAGCACTAAACATGGAAAGGAACAACCGGTACCAGCCACTGCAAAAACATGCCAAATTGTAAAGACCATCGAGGCTAGTTTGCATCAACTAACGAGCAAAATAACCAACTAACATCATAATGACAGGATCAGATTCACACATAACAATATTAACGTTAAATGTAAATGGGCTAAATGCTCCAATTAAAAGACACTGCCTGCCTGCCTGCCTTCCTTCCTTCCTTCCTTCCTTCCTTCCTTCCTTCCTTCCTTCCTTCCTTCCTTCCTTCCTTCCTTCCTTCCTTCTTTCTTTCTTTCTTTCTTTCTTTCTTTCTTTCTTTCTTTCTTTCTTTCTTTCTTTCTTTCTTTCTTTCTTTCTTTCTTTCTTTCTTTCTTTCTTTCTTTCTGTCCCTCTGTGGCCCAGGCTGCAATCTACTTGGCTCCCTGCTGCCTGCGCCACAGACCGGCACGCTCCACCGCTGCCTGCTTTTTCTCCTTTGGCTGCAGGCACGCGTTCGCCATCTTGGCCACGCTGGTCGCCAGCTCCTGACACCGAGTGCTCTGCCCGCCTCAGCCTCCCGAGGTACTGGGACTGCAGACGGAGTCTCGCTCACCCGGTGCTCGGTGTTACCCGGGCTGGAGTGCGGTGGCGTGGTCTGGCCTCGCGGCAGCCTCCGCCTCCCAGCCGCCTGTTTTGGCCTACCAGGGTGCTGGGATTGCAGCCCCTGCCGGGCCGCCGCCCCGTCTGGGAGGTGGGGAGCGCCTCTGCCCGGCCACCCATTGTCTGGAAAGTGAGGAGCGCCTCTGCCCGGCCACCCATCGTCTGGGAAATGAGGAGCACCTCTGCCCGGCCGCCCCGTCTGGGAAGTGAGGAGCGCCTCTGCCCGGCCACCCACCGTCTGGGAAGTGAGGAGCGCCTCTGCCCGGCCACCCATCGTCTGGGAAGTGAGGAGCGCCTCTGCCCGGCCACCCCGTCTCGGAGGTGAGGAGCGCCTCTGCGCGGCCACCCACCGTCTGGGAAGTGAGGAGCGCCTCTGCCCGACCACCCACCGTCTGGGAGGTGAGGAGCGCCTCTGCCCGGCCACCTGCCGTCTGGGAGGTGAGGAGCGCCTCTGCCCGGCCACCCGCCGTCTGGGAGGTGAGGAGCGCCTCTGCCCGGCCACCCGCCGTCTGGGAGGTGAGGAGCGCCTCTGCCCGGCCACCCCGTCTGGGAGGTGAGGAGCGCCTCTGCCCGGCCACCCCGTCTGGGAGGTGAGGAGCGCCTCTGCCCGGCCACCCATCGTCTGGGAAGTGAGGAGCGCCTCTGCCCGGCCACCCATCGTCTGGGAACTGAGGAGCGCCTCTGCCCGGCCGCCCCGTCTGGGAAGTGAGGAGCGCCTCTGCCCGGCCACCCATCGTCTGGGAAGTGAGGAGCGCCTCTGCCCGGCCACCCATCGTCTGGGAAGTGAGGAGCGCCTCTGCCCGGCCACCCATCGTCTGGGAAGTGAGGAGCACCTCTGCCCGGCCGCCCCGTCCGGGAGGAAGTGAGGAGCGCCTCTGCCCGGCCGCCCCGTCCGGGAAGAAGTGAGGAGCGCCTCTGCCCGGCCGCCCCGTCCGGGAAGAAGTGAGGAGCGCCTCTGCCCGGCCGCCCCGTCCGGGAGGAAGTGAGGAGCGCCTCTGCCCGGCCGCCCCGTCCGGGAGGAAGTGAGGAGCGCCTCTGCCCGGCCGCCCCGTCCGGGAGGAAGTGAGGAGCCCCTCTGCCCGGCCGCCCCGTCCGGGAGGAAGTGAGGAGCGCCTCTGCCGGGCCGCCCCGTCCGGGAAGAAGTGAGGAGCGCCTCTGCCCGGCCGCCCCGTCCGCGAGGAAGTGAGGAGCGCCTCTGCCCGGCCGCCCTGTCCGGGAGGAAGTGAGGAGCGCCTCTGCCCGGCCGCCCCGTCTGGGAAGTGAGGAGCGCCTCTGCCCGGCCACCCATCGTCTGGGAGGTGAGGAGCGCCTCTGCCCGGCCACCCATCGTCTGGGAGGTGAGGAGCGCCTCTGCCCGGCCACCCATCGTCTGGGAGGTGAGGAGCGCCTCTGCCCGGCCGCCCCGTCTGGGAAGAAGTGAGGAGCGCCTCTGCCCGGCTGCCCCGTCCGGGAAGAAGTGGGGAGCGCCTCTGCCCGGCCACCCCGTCTGGGAAGTGAGGAGCGCCTCTGCCCGACCACCCACCGTCAGGGAAGTGAGGAGCGCCTCTGCCCGACCACCCACCGTCTGGGAAGTGAGGAGCGCCTCTGCCCGGCCACCCATCGTCTGGGAAGTGAGGAGCGCCTCTGCCCGGCCACCCCGTCTGGGAAGTGAGGAGCGCCTCTGCCCGGCCACCCCGTCTGGGAAGTGAGGAGCGCCTCTGCCCGGCCACCCATCGTCTGGGAAGTGAGGAGCGCCTCTGCCCGGCCACCCATCGTCTGGGAAGTGAGGAGCGCCTCTGCCTGGCCACCCATCGTCTGGGAAGTGAGGATCGCCTCTGCCCGGCCGCCCCATCTGGGAAGTGAGGAGCGCCTCTGCCCGGCCACCCATCGTCTGGGAAGTGAGGAGCGCCTCTGCCCGGCCACCCATCGTCTGGGAAGTGAGGAGCGCCTCTGCCCGGCCACCTATCGTCTGGGAAGTGAGGAGCGCCTCTGCCCGGCCGCCCCATCTGGGAAGTGAGGAGCGCCTCTGCCCAGCCACCCATCGTCTGGGAAGTGAGGAGCGCCTCTGCCCGGCCACCCATCGTCTGGGAAGTGAGGAGCGCCTCTGCCCGACCACCCACCGTCAGGGAAGTGAGGAGCGCCTCTGCCCGGCCACCCATCGTCTGGGAAGTGAGGAGCGCCTCTGCCCGGCCACCTATCGTCTGGGAAGTGAGGAGTGCCTCTGCCCGGCCGCCCCATCTGGGAAGTGAGGAGTGCCTCTGCCCGGCTGCCCCGTCCGGGAAGAAGTGAGGAGCGCCTCTGCCCGGCTGCCCCATCTGGGAAGTGAGGAGCGCCTCTGCCCGGCCGCCCCGTCCGGGAAGAAGTGAGGAGCACCTCTGCCTGGGCGCCCCGTCCGGGAAGAAGTGAGGAGCGCCTCTGCCCGGCCGCCCCGTCCGGGAAGAAGTGAGGAGCGCCTCTGCCTGGCCGACCCATCTGGGAAGTGAGGAGAGCCTCTGCCCGGCCACCCATCGTCTGGGAGGTGAGGAGCGCCTCTGCCCGGCCACCCATCGTCTGGGAAGTGAGTAGCGCCTCGGCCCGGCTGCCCCGTCTGGGAAGTGAGGAGCGCCTCTGCCCGGCCGCCCCGTCTGGGAAGTGAGGAGCGCCTCTGCCCGGCCACCCACCGTCTGGGAGGTGAGGAGCGCCTCTGCCCGGCCACCCACCGTCTGGGAGGTGAGGAGCGCCTCTGCCCGGCCACCCCGTCTGGGAGGTGAGGAGCGCCTCTGCCCGGCCACCCCGTCTGGGAGGTGAGGAGCGCCTCTGCCCGGCCACCCATCGTCTGGGAACTGAGGAGCGCCTCTGCCCGGCCGCCCCGTCTGGGAAGTGAGGAGCGCCTCTGCCCGGCCACCCATCGTCTGGGAAGTGAGGAGCGCCTCTGCCCGGCCACCCATCGTCTGGGAAGTGAGGAGCGCCTCTGCCCGGCCACCCATCGTCTGGGAAGTGAGGAGCACCTCTGCCCGGCCGCCCCGTCCGGGAGGAAGTGAGGAGCGCCTCTGCCCGGCCGCCCCGTCCGGGAAGAAGTGAGGAGCGCCTCTGCCCGGCCGCCCCGTCTGGGAAGAAGTGAGGAGCGCCTCTGCCCGGCCGCCCCGTCCGGGAGGAAGTGAGGAGTGCCTCTGCCCGGCCGCCCCGTCTGGGAAGAAGTGAGGAGCGCCTCTGCCGGGCCGCCCCGTCCGGGAAGAAGTGAGGAGCGCCTCTGCCCGGCCGCCCCGTCCAGGAAGAAGTGAGGAGCGCCTCTGCCCGGCCGCCCCGTCCGCGAGGAAGTGAGGAGCGCCTCTGCCCGGCCGCCCTGTCCGGGAGGAAGTGAGGAGCGCCTCTGCCCGGCCGCCCCGTCTGGGAAGTGAGGAGCGCCTCTGCCCGGCCACCCATCGTCTGGGAGGTGAGGAGCGCCTCTGCCCGGCCACCCATCGTCTGGGAGGTGAGGAGCGCCTCTGCCCGGCCACCCATCGTCTGGGAGGTGAGGAGCGCCTCTGCCCGGCCGCCCCGTCTGGGAAGAAGTGAGGAGCGCCTCTGCCCGGCTGCCCCGTCCGGGAAGAAGTGGGGAGCGCCTCTGCCCGGCCACCCCGTCTGGGAAGTGAGGAGCGCCTCTGCCCGACCACCCACCGTCAGGGAAGTGAGGAGCGCCTCTGCCCGACCACCCACCGTCTGGGAAGTGAGGAGCGCCTCTGCCCGGCCACCCATCGTCTGGGAAGTGAGGAGCGCCTCTGCCCGGCCACCCCGTCTGGGAAGTGAGGAGCGCCTCTGCCCGGCCACCCCGTCTGGGAAGTGAGGAGCGCCTCTGCCCGGCCACCCATCGTCTGGGAAGTGAGGAGCGCCTCTGCCCGGCCACCCATCGTCTGGGAAGTGAGGAGCGCCTCTGCCTGGCCACCCATCGTCTGGGAAGTGAGGATCGCCTCTGCCCGGCCGCCCCATCTGGGAAGTGAGGAGCGCCTCTGCCCGGCCACCCATCGTCTGGGAAGTGAGGAGCGCCTCTGCCCGGCCACCCATCGTCTGGGAAGTGAGGAGCGCCTCTGCCCGGCCACCTATCGTCTGGGAAGTGAGGATCGCCTCTGCCCGGCCGCCCCATCTGGGAAGTGAGGAGCGCCTCTGCCCGGCCACCCATCGTCTGGGAAGTGAGGAGCGCCTCTGCCCGGCCACCCATCGTCTGGGAAGTGAGGAGCGCCTCTGCCCGGCCACCTATCGTCTGGGAAGTGAGGAGCGCCTCTGCCCGGCCGCCCCATCTGGGAAGTGAGGAGCGCCTCTGCCCAGCCACCCATCGTCTGGGAAGTGAGGAGCGCCTCTGCCCGGCCACCCATCGTCTGGGAAGTGAGGAGCGCCTCTGCCCGGCCACCTATCGTCTGGGAAGTGAGGAGCGCCTCTGCCCGGCCACCCATCGTCTGGGAAGTGAGGAGCGCCTCTGCCCGGCCACCTATCGTCTGGGAAGTGAGGAGTGCCTCTGCCCGGCCGCCCCATCTGGGAAGTGAGGAGTGCCTCTGCCCGGCTGCCCCGTCTGGGAAGAAGTGAGGAGCGCCTCTGCCCGGCTGCCCCATCTGGGAAGTGAGGAGCGCCTCTGCCCGGCCGCCCCGTCCGGGAAGAAGTGAGGAGCACCTCTGCCTGGGCGCCCCGTCCGGGAAGAAGTGAGGAGCGCCTCTGCCCGGCCGCCCCGTCCGGGAAGAAGTGAGGAGCGCCTCTGCCTGGCCGACCCATCTGGGAAGTGAGGAGAGCCTCTGCCCGGCCACCCATCGTCTGGGAGGTGAGGAGCGCCTCTGCCCGGCCACCCATCGTCTGGGAAGTGAGTAGCGCCTCGGCCCGGCTGCCCCGTCTGGGAAGTGAGGAGCGCCTCTGCCCGGCCGCCCCGTCTGGGAAGTGAGGAGCGCCTCTGCCCGACTACCCACCGTCTGGGAAGTGAGGAGCGCCTCTGCCTGGCCACCCATCGTCTGGGAAGTGAGGAGCGCCTCTGCCCGGCCACCCATCGTCTAGGAAGTGAGGAGCGCCTCTGCCCGGCCGCCCCGTCTGGGAAGTGAGGAGCGCCTCTGCCCGGCCACCCATCGTCTGGGAAGTGAGGAGCGCCTCTGCCCGGCCACCCATCGTCTGGGAAGTGAGGATCGCCTCTGCCCGGCCACCTATCGTCTGGGAGGTGAGGAGCGCCTCTGCCCGACCACCCACCGTCAGGGAAGTGAGGAGCGCCTCTGCCCGGCCGCCCCGTCTGGGAAGTGAGGAGCGCCTCTGCCCGGCCGCCCCGTCCGGGAAGAAGTGAGGAGCGCCTCTGCCCGGCCACCCATCGTCTAGGAAGTGAGGAGCGCCTCTGCCCGGCCACCCCGTCCGGGAAGAAGTGAGGAGCGCCTCTGCCCGGCCACCCATCGTCTGGGAAGTGAGGAGCGCCTCTGCCCGGCCACCCATCGTCTGGGAAGTGAGGAGCGCCTCTGCCCGGCCACCTATCGTCTGGGAAGAAGTGAGGAGCGTCTCTGCCTGGCCGCCCCGTCTGGGAGGTCTACCACCGAGGCCAGAAGCAATGTGGGGGCTGGATGTGGTGGCTCACGCCTGTGGTCCCAGCACTCTGGGGGGCGAGGCAGGTTGATCACTTCGGGCTAGGAGTTCGAGACCAGTCTGGCCAACTTGGCGAAGCATGAAAAATACAGCAGACAAACCAACCAACCAACTCAGTGACAACAAAACAGGTCTACCCTGGAGTCATACTCTAATTTTTTCTATTTTCCTCCCTTTCTGATCCTTTATCCCACTTTCTTTTTCTTCCTCTTCCTTCTCCCTCTTCTTTGTCAAATAGAGGATTGAGTTATTATCACTGATCCATATAAAGTCCCTCTCTCATTTATTTTAACTTCCACCCCCCATTTTTATTCCCCGACTTCCCATGTGCAACCTTCCTAATATGTTTGATACACATCTTTTTGTTTGTATGTATTTTTAGAAAATGTTTATTGTTTGTGTGCAAAAAAAATTAATAAAAAAAAATTAAAAAAAAAAAAAAAGACACAGACTGGCAAACTGGATAAGGAGTCAGGACCCATCAGTGTGCTGTATTCAGGAAACCCATCTCACATGCAGAGACACACATAGACTCAAAATAAAGGGATGGAGGAAGATCTATCAAGCAAATGGAAAACAAAAAAAGGCAGGGGTTGCAATCCTAGTCTCTGATAAAATAGACTTTAAACCAACAAAGATCAAAAGAGACAAAGAAGGCCATTACATAATGGTAAAGGGATCAATTCAACAAGAAGAGCTAACTATCCTAAATATATATGCACCCAATACAGGAGCACCCAGATTCATAAAGCAAGTCCTGAGTGACCTACAAAGGGACTTAAACTCCCACACAATAATAATGGGAGATTTTAACACCCCGCTGTCAACATTAGACAGATCAACGAGACAGAAAGTTAACAAGGATATCCACGAATTGAACTCAGCTCTACATAAAGTGGACCTAATAGACATCTACAGAACTCTCCACCCCAAATCAACAGAAGATAGATTTTTTTCAGCACCACACCACACCTATTCCAAAATTGACCACATAGTTGGAAGTAAAGCTCTCCTCAGCAAATGTAAAAGAACAGAAATTATAACGAATTGTCTCCCAGACCACAGTGCAATCAAACTAGAACTCAGGATTAAGAAACTCACTCAAAACCGCTCAACTACATGGAAACTGAACAACCTGCTCCTGAATGACTATTGGGTACATAATGAAATGAAGGCAGAAATAAAGATGTTCTTTGAAACCAACGAGAACAAAGACACAACATACCAGAATCTCTGGGATACGTTCAAAGCAGTTTGTAGAGGGAAATTTATAGCACTAAATGCCCACAAGAGAAAGCAGGAAAGATCCAAAATTGACACCCTAACATCACAATTAAAAGAACTAGAAAAGCAAGAGCAAACACATTCAAAAGCTAGCAGAAGGCTAGAAATAACTAAAATCAGAGCAGAACTGAAGGAAATAGAGACACAAAAAACCCTTCAAAAAATTAATGAATCCAGGAGCTGGTTTTTTGAAAAGATCAACAAAATTGATAGACCGCTAGCAAGACTAATAAAGAAGAAAAGAGAGAAGAATCAAATAGATGCAATAAAAAACGAAAAAGGGGATATCACCACCGATCCCACAGAAATACAATCTACCATCAGAGAATACTACAAACACCTCTATGCAAATAAACTAGAAAATCTAGAAGAAATGGATAAATTCCTCGACAAATACACCCTCCCAAGACTAAATCAGGAAGAAGTTGAATCTCTGAATACACCAATAACAGGTTCTGAAATTGTGGCAATAATCAATAGCTTACCAACCAAAAAGAGTCCAGGACCTGATGGATTCACAGCTGAATTCTACCAGAGGTACAAGGAGGAACTGGTCCCATTCCTTCTGAAATTATTCCAATCGATAGAAAAAGAGGGAATCCTCCCTAACACATTTTATGAAGCCAGCATCGTCCTGATACCAAAGCCTGGCAGAGACATAACCAAAAAAGAGAATTTCAGACCAATATCCTTGATGAACATTGATGCAAAAATCCTCAATAAAATACTGGCAAACCGAATCCAGCAGCACATCAAAAAGCTTATCCACCATAATCAAGTGGGCTTCATCCCTGGGATGCAAGGCTGGTTCAACATATGCAAATCAATAAATGTAATCCAGCATATAAACAGAACCAGAGACAAAAACCACATGATTATCTCAATAGATGCAGAAAAGGCCTTTGACAAAATTCAACAACGCTTCATGCTAAAAACTCTCAATAAATTAGGTATTGATGGGACGTATCTCAAAATAATAAGAGCTATCTACGACAAACCCACAGCCAAAATCATACTGAATGGGCAAAAACTGGAAGCATTCCTTCTGAAAACTGGCACAAGACAGGGATGCCCTCTCTCACCGCTCCTATTCAACATAGTGCTGGAAGTTCTGGCCAGAGCAATCAGGCAGGAGAAGGAAATAAAGGGTATTCAGTTAGGAAAAGAGGAAGTCAAATTGTCCCTGTTTGCAGATGACATGATTGTATATCTAGAAAACCCCATTGTCTCAGCCCAAAATCTCCTTAAGCTGATAAGCAACTTCAGCAAAGTCTCAGGATACAAAATCAATGTACAAAAATCACAAGCATTCTTGTACACCAATAACAGACAAACAGAGAGCCAAATCATGAGTGAACTCCCATTCACAATTGCTTCAAAGAGAATAAAATACCTAGGAATCCAACTCACAAGGGATGTGAGGGACCTCTTCAAGTAGAACTACAAACCACTGCTCAATGAAATAAAAGAGGATACAAACAAATGGAAGAACATTCCGTGCTCATGGGTTGGAAGAATCAATATCGTGAAAATGGCCATACTGCCCAAGGTAATTTATAGATTCAATGCCATCCCCATCAAGTTACCAATGACTTTCTTCACAGAATTGGAAAAAACTACTTTCAAGTTCATATGGAACCAAAAAAGAGCCCGCATCGCCAAGTCAATCCTAAGCCAAAAGAACAAAGCTGGAGGCATCATGCTACCTGACTTTAAACTATACTACAAGGCTACAGTAACCAAAACAGCATGGTACTGGTACCACAACAGAGACATAGATCAATGGAACAGAACAGAGCCCTCAGAAATGATGCCGCATATCTACAACTATCTGATCTTTGACAAACCTAACAAAAACAAGAAATGGGGAAAGGATTCCCTATTTAATAAATGGTGCTGGGAAAACTGGCTAGCCATATGTAGAAAGCTGAAACTGGATCCCTTCCTTACACCTTATACAAAAATTAATTCAAGATGGATTAAAGACTTAAATGTTAGACCTAAAACCATTAAAATCCTACAAGAAAACCTAGGCAATACCATTCAGGACATAGGCGTGGGCAAGGACTTCATGTCTAAAACACCAAAAGCAATGGCAACAAAAGCCAAAATTGACAAATGGGATCTAATTAAAATAAAGAGCTTCTGCACAGCAAAAGAAACTACCATCAGAGTGAACAGGCAACCTACACAATGGGAGAAAATTTTTGCAACCTACTCATCTGACAAAGGGCTAATATCCAGAATCTACAATGAACTCAAACAAATTTACAAGAAAAAAACAAACAACCCCATCAAAAAGTGGGCAAAGGACATGAACAGACACTTCTCAAAAGAAGACATTTATGCAGCCAAAAAACACATGAAGAAATGCTCATCATCACTGGCCATCAGAGAAATGCAAATCAAAACTACAGTGAGATACCATCTCACACCAGTTAGAATGGCCATCATTAAAAAAGCAGGAAACAACAGGTGCTGGAGAGGATATGGAGAAATAGGAACACTTTTACACTGTTGGTGGGACTGTAAACTAGTTCAACCATTGTGGAAGTCGGTGTGGCGATTCCTCAGGGATCTAGAACTAGAAATACCATTTGACCCAGCCATCCCATTACTGGGTATATACCCAAAGGACTATAAATCATGCTGCTATAAAGACACATGCACACGTATGTTTATTGCGGCACTATTCACAATAGCAAAGACTTGGAACCAACCCAAATGTCCAACAACAATATACTGGATTAAGAAAATGTGGCACATATACACCATGGAATACTATGCAGCCATAAAAAATGATGAGTTCGTGTCCTTTGTAGGGACATGGATGAAATTGGAAAACATCATTCTCAGTAAACTATCGCAGGGACAAAAAACCAAACACCGCATGTTCTCACTCATAGGTGGGAATTGAACAATGAGAACTCATGGACACAGGAAGGGGAACATCACACTCCGGGGACTGTTGTGGGGTTGGGGGAGAGGGGAGGGACAGCATTAGGAGATATACCTAATGCTAAATGACAAGTTAATGGGTGCAGCAAAACAACATGGCACATGGATACATATGTAACAAACCTGCACATTGTGCACATGTACCCTAAAACCTAAAGTATAATTAAAAAAAAAATAGTAAAAATAAAAAAATTAAAAAAAATAAAAATACAAAAATTAGCCGGGCATGGTGGTACACGCCTGTAATCCCAGCTACTCAGGAGGCTGAGGCAGGAGAATCGCTTGAACCCAGGAGGCGGAGGTTGCAGTGAGCCAAGATCATGCCACTGCACTCCAGCCTGGGCAACAAGAGCAAGACTCCCTTTCAAAAAAAGGCTGGGCGCCGTGGCTCACGCTTGTAATCCGAGCACTTTGGGAGGCCGAGGCGGGCGGATCACGAGGTCAGGAGATCAAGACCACGGTGAAACCCTGTCTCTACTAAAAATACAAAAAAATTAGCCGGGCGTGGTGGCAGGCACCTGTAGTCCCAGCTACTCGGAGAGGCTGAGGCAGGAGAATGGCGTGAACCCAGGAGGCGGAGCTTGCAGTGAGCCGAGATCACGCCACTGCACTCCAGCCTGGGTGACAGAGCGAGACTCCGTCTCAAAAAAAAAAAAAAAAAAAAAGCATGTGGTTGCAGTTTGCCCTAAGAGGGCCCATGCTGTCTGGGTGTTCAGTAGCTAAAGTTAGAAAAGGCTTTGAAGTGTCTGAAGAGGAGAGACAGGGAAGTGACTCACAGCTCAACAGCTTCACCCTGTGGCTTTGATGGTCCTTGGTTCCGTGGTGCTCAGTGTCTGTGTGAGTCTCAGGGAGCGAAAGCCCAATCCACGGCCCACCTGTTTGTATTCCTCACCCTTATTCGAGGTTTTCAGAACTCAATGAGAACTCCTTTAGAAAATACGACTGCAGTTGTAGTGTAATTGAAATATCAAAAACCTTTGTTATTAAAAAACCCCAAACCTTTATTATGTCACATGTAATAAAATATAAATGTGCTAACTTGGCTCAAATTGGTTGGATCAAATAATATTAAATAAAGCAAAGGAGAAAAAAGAAACTTAAAAATAATTTTTTTTGATAGGGTCTCACTATGTTGCCTAGGCTGGTCTTGAACTCCTGGTCTCAAGCAATCCTCCTGTCTAGCTTCCAAAAGTGCTGAGATTACAGGCCTGAGCTACTATGCCCAGCCAAGAAACTATTTAAGTACTGTAAGTTTTGTTGTGCTCGCTTTGGCAGCACATATACTAAATACTAAAAGTTTTGTGATATAATTTCTTAAGTTGATAATTCTATTTTAGTCTTTCAACCTGATTATAAGAATTTGGAACAAAGTCTCACATAAACATGACTTTGGCTCGGTGCAGTGGCTCATGCCTGTAATCCCCCCATTCTGGGAAGATAAGGCAGGAGGATCGATCACTTAAGGCCAGGAGTTTGATGCCAGTCTGGGCAACATAGACCTCGAATCTACAACAAATAAAATTAGTCATGTGTGATGGTGTGTGCCTGCAGTCCTAGCTACTTAGGAAGCTGAGGCGGGAGGATCCCTTGAGCCCAGGAGTCAAGGCTGCAGTGAGCTATGATCATGTCACTGCACTCCAGTCTAGGTGACAGAGACTCTGTCTCTCTTTAAAAAAAATTAACATGGCTTCATTGCTCATAAAACATTGTGATGAAGAGTCACAATGTTTTGAGTCACTATTCTCTTTACTCCATCTTTGGAGAGGTACAGTGGAGGAGAACAAAAAATGGCCCAAACCAAGCCTTTTAAAGCCTCCTGAAACACTCAACTCATTTTCTGTCTTGTCCCTTTAAAGGAGAGACTTGGTTGGTTCCATCATTCTCTCTCCTCTACTGCAGTGTCACTACACACTTCCACCATTTCCACTGGTCACCTGGAATTGTAACTACAGACTACAGTATTTGTTCCTGTTTGTTGTTGTTTGTTTTCAAAACGGAGTCTCACTCTGTCACCCAGGCTGGAGTGATTCTCCTGCCTCAGCCTCCCAAGTAGCTGGTATTACAAGCACACGCCACCATGCCTGGCTAATTTTTGTATTCTTATTAGAGACGGGGTTTCACCACGTTGACCAGGCTGGTCCTGAACTCCTGGCCTCGAGTGATCCTCCTGCCTCGGCCTCCCAAAGTGCTAGGATTATAGGTGTGAGCCACTGCGGCTGGCCCGTTCCTGTATTTGCATCTGAACAGTATTTGTATCTGGACAGGAACTCTCTTTCCTCTTGTAGCCAAGGATCACGTCAGAACAGACAAAATAATGTAAATATGTGAGCTGGCAATTTGGAAATAACATTCACAGAGACAATCTTGTCCCGCCCCAGAGCCCTGGATGCACATGTGTATAAAAAAGAACACCTCGGTTAAAGAATCCTTCCAGCCCCATGCACCTGAATAAACAGCTGAAATGAATTTTCAGCTGAGTTTTCACAACGCTCATTGCAAGCTCTTTGCCCTCATTAAATTATCAGGAAAATGCAAATTAATTTATTATGGGTAATCACATCATTCTCCTTAGCACTTCGCCCAGAGAAACCTAGCCCAATATGGTAACATCAGAACAATTCTTCACCTCACATCTTCCCTTGAAAGATAAAGAAAACACAATCATTCTGCTTCTCTCCGGGAAGGAAGGCAAAGCGTTACCCGAGGCCCTCAAAACACCATCTGGCTGCAGTCTTTCCTTTTAGGGACCTGGTGTTTTCTGGCCCAGGGACAAAGCGCATTTATTTCAGATGGATCAACACTGTCACCCAGCGGGCAGACAGCTAGGCAGGCTGAGGCCTTAGCCTTGCTCTTGGCTTGACAGCCAGATACTGACAGCCAGTATTTGAATAGGAACCTGTTTGTTTCGGGTGATCAGGATTAATTGTTACTATTCTCTTGGAGGGAACTGGGACAACCTCAGCTGACAAGCCTTTGATTTGGATGTCACGGGTGAGTGCAACTTAAGAAAGACATATGTTTTCATTGTGCTGTTGCTTTTTTTTTTTTTTTAAAGCCACAAGTGAATTTATAGGAAGCACAGGCTGTAAACCAACCAAGCACGTCTACCAAGACTCCCAGAATCAAATAGCTTTGCAGGAGCAGGGTGGTATTTGGTCACCTGTCAGGTACTGCGGGAAGACTCCTCTACCACAAAATAAGACTAGTTGCTCATTGTTCATAGTGACAGTGATGAATATTTTGAAAACAGATGTGTGTGTGTGTGTGTGTGTGTGTATCTGTGTATTGAAATGTCAGGAAATAATCTGCATTACTATGGTGAAATCAGTGGATGAGTTAGTCTTTCTCTACTTTGTATATATCTCGGAAGACACAGGATGCAGCCTCTGTCCCATCTCATTTGTACCAAGTCCTTTTCTCTTGTCTAAACTGTCACTTGACACTTGAAACAAGCTGGATTCCTTTGCATATTGAGGTAGGCTCTGCGCCTTCTTGCTAAATGTACGTTTGAATTATTTCTTCTCCCCAGCTGGAACTCATCAACAAGCTGAAAGCATTCATCTGGGATCACTTTACACTTATGAGCATGTCCGAGGAAGTGGGGGCTGAGACTTCACCTTGTAGAAACTCTTGCAGAATTTTGATTAAAAGCAATCTCTGTTCATAGTGAGAAAATCTGGATTTGAATTCTGATCCCACCACATGCGAGCTCCTTGACCTTAGATAAGTTAACCTGTGTCTCAGTTTCTACCTCTATTATCAGGGATAAAATTAGTACCTACCCCCTGGATTGCTGTGAGGATTTAGATAAGAAAATACACGTGAATAACTTAGCACAGTGCCTGGGCACATAGTTAAAGATCAATAAACATTAGTATTACCATTGTCATAATTATTACAGTGATATCTATCATATATATTATTCCCAAAATGCAACTTTCATAAAGTGCTTCTAGGCTAGCAGATGAAATCATGGCATCTTTTTAGCTGGAAGGGTCCTGAGAGATCATCTAGTCATTGCTTCTCATTAAAATCACCCAGAGACGCTTTTAAAACAAATGCTAATACCTCATTGTAGCCAGACAAAATAATACTTACTGTATGAATCCTCATTTTTTTTTTTTTTTGAGATGGAGTCTTGGACTGTCGCCTAGTCTGGAGTGCAGTGCTGTGATCTCCACTCACCACAACCTCTGCCTCCCAGGTTCAAATGATTCTCCTGCCTCAGCCTCCTGAGTAGGTGGGATTACAGACACCTGCTACCACACCCGGCTAATTTTTTGTATTTTTAGTAGAGATGGGGTTTCACTATGTTGGCCAGGATGGTCTTGAACTCCCTACCTCGTGATCCACCTGCCTCAGCCTCCCAAAGTGCTGGGATTACAGGCATATGAATCCTTTTAGATGAAATTCTAGAAGGGACAAACCTAATCTATAGTGACAGAACGCTGATCAGTGGTGATCTGGGGATGACATTGGAAGGACTGGCAGCTAATGGGCCAAAGGAAACTTTTTGGGGTGATGGCAGTGTTTTCTATCTTGACTGTGGAAGTGATTACATGGGTACATACGTTTATCAAACTCATTGGCGCTTAAAATATTCACTTGAACGCATTACGTTGTCTGTAAACTATATTGTAGCAAAGAGAATACTGATGCTGGGTCTCATCCACAGACATTCTGATTTAATTGTTCAAGGGTGAAGCCCAGAAGTCATTTTTTTTCATGTATCCAAAGCATCAGCTGTGATTGAGAGCCACTGATCTAACCCAGTCTTCTTTTTTTCCAAATGACATGAACCCAAACAAATACAGCTGGTTAAAGGTGAAGGTCTTAGACTAAAATTCAGGTCACCTGGTTTCTTGTGCGCCAAACCTTATCTTTACTTACAACATGTCCTCTGCCTGGAACCTCTTTCTCTTCCTTCTTCTCATCTCTCTGACAAAATCCTACCTACCCTTAGGGGCTAGTATACAGTTGGCTTTAACCAATAGTATGAGCAATAGCATACCGCATAACTTTTGAGGCTGGAGTGCAGTGGTGTAATCACAGCTCCCTGCAGCCTTGACCTCCAGGCTCAAGTGATCCTCTTGCCTCAGCCTCCTGAGTAGCTAGGGCTACAGGCATACACTACCAAGCCCAGCTAATTTTTTTAATTTTGTAGAGACAGGGTCTCACTATGTTGCCCAGGCTGGTTTTGAACTCCTGGGCTCAAACAATCCTCCCACCTTGGCCTCCCAAGGTGCTGGGATTACTGGCATGAGTCACTGTGCTCAGCCAGGAACATTCCTTCTTCAAACCAGCACCATGTTGTGAGGAAACCCAAGTGGCTATGAGGAAACCCAAGTGGCTATGCACATATGACACTTCTCAGGAAGCCTCAGGCTGTGGCTCACCCCACTGGACTAGGAGCTCCTTGGCAGAAGGAACTGTGGCTCATTTTATTGACTGAGTGAGTGAGTGAGTGTATCTTCGGTATTCAGTACTTGTGTTTGGCACAGAGCAGACAGTCAATAAACATTTGTTGAACTGAAAAACCAGTGGAAGGGAATTAGCATTTATTGCCTATGATGTACCAGGAATTGAAACAAGCACTTTGTGCACATTATCTCACTGAATTTTTACAATAATTTTATGAGTTAGTTATTATTTCTCCCTTTTGAAAGGGAGGATACAACCTCAGAGAAGCTTAGTAATTTACCAAAAGTCACACAGCAAGCAAATAGTAGAACCAAGGTTTGAACTCAAGTGTGTTTTTTTCAAAGTTCATGCTTTTTCTCTACCACACTAGGCTGTCTTGATTATGGTAGTTATTCTACTAGGTCTTACACTATGAATTTTTATGTAGCCATATCTCCTCAACTAGGTTATAAGCTTCATAAAGGTGAGAATTAAACTTTAGCACTTAATTTTCATATGAACTCATGAGGTGAATGATTTGGCCACCTCAGTTTTAACAGAGTATTCAATTTTTAAATTCATTAGAGTAACAGTAAAGATAATGCAACAGTTTTAAATCCGCAGTTATAAGAACACCTGAAGTCAAGGGTTATCCTAAGGTTGTGATTTAAGCTGAGCTATTTTGGTAGCCTTCTGTTGACCCTATGAATAATCCCCAAGTCATGCAAACATCATACACAACAGCCCAGTTAAAAGAGTCATTATATCTCAAAGCACATACCAAAAAAATTCCTGGGATGATATTGTGCCTTTGAACCAGAAGAGGACAATTGCTCCCCATGAATTTAGAAGCAGATACAATGTTATATTTGAGGAACCGAAAGGAATCCGAATGACTCTAAAAGAACAAAGAGTTGTAAAGATATTAAATTCCAGGCAACAAATCTTTTGCTTCATTCAGCAATATTTGCATCCTTGAACAAAAAATTTTAAACTCTATCCTCATTCTTCCATTAGAAATGCCTTCATAAGCTCACCAAAGACCTCTGTATTGTCAAAACCAGTGAACATTTTCATGTTTCTAATATTACTTGACCTATTTATTTATTTAGATAGGGTCTCGCTCTGTCGTCCAGGCTGGAGTGCAGTGGTGCAATGACGGCTCACTGTAGCCTTGACCTACTGGGGCTCGGGTGATTCTCCCATCTCAGCCTCCCTAGTAGCTAGTGCCATAGGCACACATCACCACACGTGGCTAAATTTTGTATTTTTTGTAGAGATGGGATTTCGACATGTTGCCTAGGCTGGTCTGGAACTCCTGGGCTCAAGTGATCCACCTGCCTTGCCTCCCAAAGTGCTGAGATTAAGGCGTGAGCCACTGCACCTGGCCTACTTGACCTCTTTATGGCATTTGAAAGTATTGAACAGTGTCTCCTCCAACTCTCTGCTGGGCTTCTATGGCCACTTTCTCTTCTGTCTTCTGTTCTCTAGGTCTTGCTTCCTAGTCTTCATGTCATGAAGACTTTTTCTCTACTTGACCTCTAAATATCTACTGTACTAAAAGCTTGCATCTTGTCTCCTGCCATTCACTCTCTTCACACACTCTTTGGATAATGCGTAATTCTAACTACTATTTATGTCTACCAAGTGACCAAATGTCTATCAAAGTTAGTGCTCTCCTCTGATCACCAGACCTGTGCACTGACTTGCCTAATTCTTGAAGTCTCTACATTGATATCACTCAGGTACCTCAAACTCAACATATCCCACCTGAAATTTTCATCTTTTTCTTCAAACATTCTTATGGTGGATTGAAAATGGCTGTGTATTCTTTGCCTCTCTACCCATCAAGAGATGGAAGGCTATTTCTGTTTCCCTTGAATCTGGGCTGGCCTGTGACAGGCTTTGAAAAATGGCAGACTGTGTAACTTTTGAGGCCAGGCATTAAGAGATGTATAGTTTCCATCTTCACCTCTTAGAGTTTTCCTTCTTCAAACAGACGCCATGTTGTGGGGAGACCTGAGCAGCTATGTGGAGAGGCCTTCATAAGGAGAATGGGGCCCACTGGCTAACAGTCATAACTCAGCTCCCAATGGCAGTGGCACTGCCTGCCAGCCCTGTGAAGGAGGATGTTTTTCAGCTGTACTCAAACTGTCCCAGCCAGTGCTACATGAGTTAGGCCATCCCTGCAGTGTCATAAATAAATATAGGTTGTTGTTTTAAGCTTCCAAATTTTTTGTTTGTTTGTTTGTTTTTTGTTTTTTTATAGAGACAGGGTCTCGCTATGTTGCCCAAGCTAATCTTGAACTCCTGGGCTCAAGCAATCCTCCCACCTTGGCCTCCCAAAGTGCTGGCATTATAGACATGGGCCACCACACCCATCCCGGGGTGGCTCGTTGTGCAGTAATAGATAACAAGACATTTCTTCTCCTCCCCCTTCTGAATTCTCTATCTCAAAAAATAGTGCTACTGTTCTAAGTGCCCAGGTGAGAAGCTGGAGGTACCTTAAATTCTTCCTTCACTGACATATCAGATCTTATAGAGTCCTACTTCTGACTGTCACTCATACCCAGCATCCTTTTCCATTCCCACCCACTGTTACTGCCTAATCATTTCCCTCCTGGTTAAATGCTTAATAGGTCTCTCTGTCACTTGGATCCTTTCCATACTATTCTTCCAAAATGATTTTTCTAAAATACAAAAAAACCTCTTCATGTCACTTGTCTGTTTAAGGTCCTTTAATGATGCTGGGCATGGTGGCTCATGCCTTAATCCCAGCACTTTGGGAGGCTGAGGCAGGCGGATCACTTGAGGCCGGGAGTTCAAGACCAGCCTGGCCAACATGGTGAAAACCTGTCTCTACTAGAAATACAAAAATTAGCTGGGCGTGGTGGTGGGCACCTGTAATCCCAGCTACTTGGGAGGCTGGGGCAGGAGAATTGCTTGAACCAGGAGGCAGAGGTTGCAGTGAGCGGAGATCATGCCACTGCATTCCAGCCTGGATGACAGAGCAAGACTCCATCTCAAAAAAAAAAAAAGGGGGTACATGGGGTACATAAATAAGACCCTCTCTATATCCAAAGATATTGTAGCCTGTGGGATTTGATGCACCTTGTTATCCCAATGAGAAGTCTGACCCCTCTTACCTGTGATTCTACCCTCCCATCCACCCAGTTTCTCTGTATCTGCAGGCGAACCAGCTTCTTTGTATCTGCAGGTGAAACCTAGCTCAGCAGCTTATAAGCCCATAGTCCTAGAAACACCTGCAATGAGACCAAGAAAGAATTAGCAGTGACCATGGCCATCAGACTGAGAGACCATTCACTCATTCATTGGTTCATTGATTCATTCAGCAAATATATTTTCAATGTTTACCATGAGCTGGGCCCAGGGACAGGGACTGGGGCTACAATGGTGAACATGACACAGTCTTACCATCAAGAAGCTTCCAGCCTAGGGGCAGAGGCATCCAACTTCAAAGCAGGCTGGGAAGGTAGGGCTGTCTTCCCTATACTCCCAGAACCCACCACACACTCTCTGTGGCTCAGGCCACCCTTGTAAGAGCTCTGTCTACACCGTGATGCTTCCACCAGATTATCTACTGCTGTTCACCTTCCAGGTACAGCTCAATCATTTCACTATCATGCAGGCCTTTTGGTTCCCTGGTTAGGTGGAATGAAAGAGAATTAAGAGATAGCTAAGGCCCTGATCCAGCCACGCAACTCTTTTGGAGGACACTAGAGTTCTTGGCTAAGTTTTCTGTGTTTTATAACCTTCTTCATTCTTTGTATTCTCTTTAGGTTCTCTGGTCACGGGATTATTCCCTTCCTCTTTCTGACCTAAAAAATAATCAACTTTCTGGAAATTTAGGGGACTCAGCCAATGCTGTTGTGATTCTCCTTCTTTAGCTTTCAGTTACAGAATGACATGTGACCTCCTTGCAAGGTTGCTGTCAGCCTTGTTGTACAAAATAATATGTCCTTGGTCAAAATTTACATTTTGTGCCTCTTATTAAAGATGTGTCTGTTTGCCTGCGTCATCTCTAAAGGCCTAGCCCATCTGCAATGCCACCTCCTGGAATGGGACACAGCTGTTTAACTGAACTGATTTATTCTTAGGACTAAGAGACTGATTCAAGAAGACACGGAACGATATATTTAAATTTGCCCGTTTTTGCTTATCCCAATTTGTTTTTTTCCACTCCTTTGCCTATCTTTATCTCTGCAGCCTATCACCCAAATCTCTGCAAAGCTATCAACTTGGCTTTTCAGATGTGAAACTTTTTCAGGTTTCAAAGTGAGGACTGAAGGAAATAAAAATATTTCACCCCGAAATATACTTCTTTGGCATATTTTGAGGTGGCTGTTCAGAGAGCCAACGAATAGAAGTCACCCTGCAGAGCTGTCTTTTGTGGGGGAAATTTGCATCTGCAGACAATCTGCATTGATGCAGGCAGAAGAAGACTTTCTCTGAGGCCTTCTCTTGTCCGATCGAGGAAATATTAACTGAGACTCTGATACTTTAAAGATCTGAAAGAAATATTTGCCATCTACAGGCAGGGCTGAGAGAGCCCCAGCGGGAGTGGGCCCTCCATGTCACACTAAGGAACTTGGACTTGGCCTAAAGGGAAGTCCTTAGAGACTTATAAGCAGAAGAATGATGCAGACATGTTTGGATATTAAAAAGAACACCTGGCTGGGCACGGTGGCTCACACCTGTAATCCCAGCACTTTGGGAGGCCGAGGCGGGTGGATCACGAGGTCAGGCATTCGAGACCAGCTTGGCCAACATAGTGAAATCCTGTCTCTACTGAAAATACAAAAAATTAACCGGGTGTGATGGCAGGTGCCTGTAATCCCAGCTACTTAGGAGGCTGAGGTAGGAGAATCACTTGAATCTGGGAGGCAGAGGTTGCAATGAGCTGAGATTGCACCACTGCACCCCAGTCCGAGTGACAGTGTGAGACTCCGTCTCAAAACAAACAAACAAAAAAAGGCCAGCCGCCGCTCACGCCTGTAATCCCAGCACTTTGGGAGGCCGAGGCGAACGGATCACAAGGTCAGGAGATCGACACCATCCTGGCTAACACGGTAAAACCCCGTCTCTACTAAAAATACAAAAAATTAGCCGGGCGTGGTGGCGGGCGCCTGTAGTCCCAGCTACTCGGGAGGCTGAGGCAGGAGAATGGTGTGAACCTGGGAGGCGGAGCTTGCAGTGAGCCGAGACCACGCCACTGCACTCCAGCCTGGGCGACAGAGCGAGACTCCATCTCAAAAAAACAAAACAAAACAAAACAAAAACAAACAAACAAAAAAACACCCTGAAATGGGTAGGAAATATTAGAGGTCTCAAGACTAGAAGCAAGAACCAGTTAGAGCATTGGAGAAAATCAGGTCGGGAGTGATGAAGGCCTGAAGTAGGCAGAAGCAGTGGAATTGGAAAGAAGGGACAGTCAGGAAATGAAAGTCGCAGTGATAGATTCCAAACTTAGTTTCGTAAGTGGCTTCTGAGATCAGTCTGTGGTGGCTATTTGGTGTGCAATCAGCAAAAAAGAGTTTAGGGCCCAGTCTAGGCTCAGTTGAAAAGAATGATGGGCTAGGAATGGTGGCTCACGCCTGTAATCCCAGCACTTTAGGAGGCCAAGGTGGGCGCAGATGACTTGAGGTCAGAAGTTTGAGACCAGCCTGGCTAGCACCGTGAAACCCCATCTCTACTGAAAAAAAAAAAAATTAACTAGACATGGTTGGTGCTTGCCAGCTACTCGGGAGGCTGAGGCATGAGAATCACTTGAACCCAGAAGGTGGAGGCTGCAGTGAGCTGAGATCACGCCACTGCACTCCAGCCTGGGCAACAGAAAAAGACTCTGTCTCAAAAAAAAAAAAAAAAAAAAAAAGATGGATTAGTGATGTCTGCTATGGACACAGAATGGGGGAATATTGGCTCATGACTGGTATTTACTATTCCCATTCTCTGGTAGAAGAAGCATTAAAATGAACTGTGTATCAACAAGTGCACACTGTGTGAGTCCATGAAGATCTAGAACAGACGAAAGTAATTCATGCTGATAGAAGGCAGAATAGTGGTTTCCTGGGGGTGGGCAGGTGGGTAGGTTATTCAATGAGAAGGAGTAGGAGAGAGATTTTTCAAGCCTGGAGGAATTCTATATTTGATCTTGGTTGTGATTACACAGGTGTGTATATACATAAAAATTCATTATGGTATATACCCTTAAGATTTTTGATCTTTATTATATGAATGTCATATCTCAGTTAAAAAAAAGTGTGTTGAGAAGCCAGCAGAAAAATTTTAAAAAAAAGTATATAGCTCCCTATATACTTTGGCCACTTCTTTGATAGTCTTGTCCTTTTATTTGGAGAAGAAGACATAGACTATGATGACCTGGTCCACAGAGGACATCTGGCTGCTTCTAAGGTGATCATACTCCAGGTCTGTCACTTTCAGGATGCTGTGAGAGCTACATTGGCACGTGTGCCCTCTGTCCCTGCACAGTGTTCCTTAGGACCATGGGACAAACCAGCTGGGAGGCAAACCAGGTGTCCTTGCTTTCAATGGGAAGAGGAACCCTAGAAATATAATGGTTAGAAATCACATTAAAGAAATGAAAGGACAGAAAGGACATCCCTGATATACAAGTGATTACTTTCGTAAAGCATTGACATTTAATTCTGGACAGAACTTTATTTGCCAACATGCTAAAATATTTGTCAATACACTAAAAGAGTTAAACGTAAGCCTTTTCAGCTATACAGGTACCGATGGCTCTGAAACAAACATAAAATATGTGTTCAGAGGACCAATGAATCCAAATGATTGCAAATAATTGACCAGTAAGAATAATACTAGAATGTTAATTGCACTGTAACATACCTGAGAAGAATGCATACAAGGCTGGTCTGTAAGTTACTTACTTTTATTTCCTTACAGATGAGAAAACTGAGGCTCTGGAAGTTCAGTAATTATACCAAAAACACACAAGCAGTAAATGACAGCTGTGATTTGAACACATGTATATATATTTTTTCTGTTGTAATACTGCTATCTTGCTGGCTCCTGAAATACCTGTAAGGTATTTATGAGTCGGTTTATTGTCTCTACTAAATAAGCCATGTAGCCCAACAGCTAGAATGGAAATGAGAAAGCTAAATTTGTATTCATAATCTGTCACTTACTCTTTTTTTTTTTTTTTAAGGCAGAATTTTTGCTCTGTTGCCCAGGCTGGAGTGCACAATCTCGGCTCACTGCAACCTCCGCCACCTGGGTTCAAGAGATTCTCCCGCCTCAGCCTCCCAAGTAGCTGGGATTACAGGCACCCACCATCATGCCCAGTTAATTTTTGTGTTTTTGTAGAGATGAGGCTTCACCATGTTGGCTAGGCTGGCCTCGAACTCCTGACCACAAGTAATCCACCCGTCCAGGCCTCCCAAAGTGCTGGGATTACAGGTGTGAGCCACCATGCCTGTCCTGTCACTTACTCTTAATGTGATTGCAAATCTTCTCACTTCTTTGTGCTTCAGTATTAACATCTATTATGTAGGGGTAAGTTTGTGTTTCGACAAAATTTCCAGGGGGGTTATGAAGCATATAAAATCAAGCTTTCATGAATTTTAATTAGCTTAAAGAATTTTATGAGATGCTGAGATTTGTTTAAAAATATAATATTTTAATTAGGTTATTTTAAACTGGCATTCCTGGGTAGCTAGAAGAGTACATCTTATTTATTTTTATTTTTATTTATTTTTATTTTTTGAGACAGAGTCTCGCTCTGTCGCCCAAGCTGGAGTGCAGTGGCACGATCTCCACTCACTGCAAGCTCTACCTCCCAGGTTTATGCCATTCTCCTGTGTCAGCCACTCGAGTAGCCGGGACTACAGGCACCTGCCACCACACCTGGCTAAATTTTTTTTGTATTTTTTAGTAGAGATGGGGTTTCACCGTGTTAGTCAGGATGGTCTCGATCTCCTGACCTTGTGATCCACCCACCTCGGCCTCCCAAAGTGCTGGGATTACAGGCGTGAGCCACAGCGCCCGGCCTATTTTTATTTTTTAATACAGAGATGGGGTCTTGCTATGTTGCCCAGGCTGGACTCAAATTTCACCTCAAGCATTCCTCCCACCTTGGCCTTCCAAAGTGCTGGGATTATAGGCATGAGCCACTGTGCTTGGCCAGGAGTACATTTTATTATCATTAAAATATTCACTGTTGATTTCAGCGTCTTTTTTTTTTTTTTTTTTTTAATGAGACAGAGTCTCTGTCTGTCGCCCAGGCTGGAGTGCAGTGGTGCGATATTGGCTCACTGCAACCTCCACCTCCCGGGTTTAAATGATTCTCCTGCCTCAGCCTCCCGAGTAGCTGGAACTACAGGTGCCCACCACCATGCCTGGCTAACTTTTTGTATTTTTAATAGGGACAGGGTTTCACCATGTTGGTCAGGCTGGTCTCAAACTCCTGACCTTGTGATCTGCCTGCCTCCAAAGTTCTGGGATTACAGGTGTGAGCCACCGCGCCCGGCCTTTTTTTTTTTTTGAGACAGAGTCTTGCTCTTGTTACCCAGGCTGGAATGCAGTGGAGCGATCTTGGCTCACTGCAACCCCTGCCTCCCAGGTTCAACTGATTCTCCTGCCTCAGCCTCCCTAGTAGCTGAGATTACAGGCATGTGCCACCATGCCTGACTAATTTTAGTATTTTTAGAAGAGACGGGGTTTCATTATGTTGGCCAGGCTGGCCTCGAACTCCTGACCTCAAGTGATCCTCCTGCCTCAGTCTTCCAAAGTGCGGGGTGTTTTCGGTTTCTTTACCCTTAACCTGGGTGCTGTGGACTCAATGTGTCCCCCCAAAATTTGTATGTTGACACTCCAAACGTCAATGTATTTGGAGATAGGGCCTTTATGGAGGTAATTAAGCTTAAATGATGTTGTAAGGGTGGGATCCTGATCTGTTAAGATTAGTGTCCTTATAAGAAGAGGGCACCAGAGAGCTGGCTTTTGCTGCCTGCCACGTGAGGACACAGCAATAAGGTGGCCATCCATAAGCCGGGAAGAGAGCCTTCATCAGACACTGACGCTACGGACCTTGATCATGGACTTCCAGCTTCCAGAACTGTGAGAAAATTAATTTCTGTCATGTAAGTCCCTTGGGCTCTGGTAGTTTGTTAAAGCAACTGAAGCAAACAAATGCACTAAGCAACTTAGTGTGATGAATGACCAGCTATGTTTGTTGAAGCCATGCTTTTTGAAATATCTTGATGCCTTTCCTCAGCAGAAACGCATTTCTAGGAAATGATGGTAATTTACAGTATCTGCTTGGCATAAGAAAACCCATGCATGCAAATATAATACATTATTTCAGCATTTGCCTTAATGCCCCACCAGACCTCTTTTCAATATATTTTTTCCTTTTTCAGCATAATGTTTATTAGTGAATTTAGATGCAGGCTAACTTAGAAATGGATCTTCTTTCATGGAAAGACAAACACATAATATCAGTAGACTATTGTTTCTTCGAAATGTTCAGAATAGTACATTTTGAATTATAGTAAAAGTTTACATATGTGTGTTGGTGTGTACATATAATGCAGTAGTTAATACATTCATAAAAATATGAAGATAATATAACACCCTCATGCACACCACCCAGCTTTATTGTATTAATATCAAATATTAATACAAATTAATGTTTTACTCCATTTGCTATTTATGCTTATATTTTTTCCATTGTTACAATTTGAGACACAACTGAAAGTCCCTGAGGACTCCTGCCTGATTTCATTCAATGTTTTATCCTAATTTTGGTGTATGTCATCCTCATGTATGTCATATAAGTATGTAATAACCCATAATCTGTTAGGATGAGGGTTTTTATTTGCAAGCAACAGAAACAAACTGGTTAATTTAAGCAAACAAACAAACAAAAAGGAATGTATTCAATAACTTGGAAGACCTTTGCAAGAGTGGAAGACTCGGGTTTGGAAGCTCCACTGCCAGGGAAAGTGTCCCTAATCATGCTGTAGAATGTGTCCAGTAGCAACACCACAACAATGGCTGCTGGACAGACCCTATGGCTTGCACTGTTGGTCCTCCTGACCCAGAACACGGCTGCAGGAACCACAGCCATCACAGCCACTAGAAGCCAAGCGGAGCCACTGCTCTTCCTCCCAGGAAGTCTGGGCAGCCCCTGCAGCTGCATGAAAGTCTGGGGCAGGCGCATCTGATCTGTGGAGCCTGGGTCATGTGTCTGGGCCCTAGCTGCAGGAGAAACTGGGAAATCAAGAAGATGGGACTGGGTGTGGTGGCTCATGCCTGTAATCCCAGCACTTTGGGAGGCCGAGGTGGGTGGATCACTTGAGGTCTGGAATTCAAGACCAGCCTGGCCAACATGGTGAAACCCCATCTCTATTAAAAATACAAAGAAATTAGCTGGGCATGGTGGTGCATGCCTGTTGTCCCAGCTACGCGGGAGGCTGAGGCAAAAGAATTGCTTGAACCCAGGAGGTAGAGGTTGCAGTGAACCAAGATTGCACCACTGCACTCCAGCCTGGGTGACAGAGGGAGGCTCTGTCTCAGAAAAAAAAAAAGTATCTGGTATTTTTGGCTTTTATTGTGGGAGGGGACCCTGCCTCAGCAGGTAGGGGAGTCCCCAAACTTAGGAGGGAGGTATAGATGCTGCATGATAAGAACCAATGGCAGTTGTCCACAACAAACAACTGATACATTCTCTTGTTGATGGACATTTACATAATTTCCAATTTTTTACTACAGTGAACTGCTACAATGAAATTTTTGCTTTCCTATGGTATAGAATTTCTCTGGATTATTCGTACCTTCAGCTTTGCTAGATGTTGCCATATTGTTCAGCAGAGGGTCTATTTGCCAATCATATATTTTGCTAACATTTGTCTCCATCTGTGGCTTGTCTTTTCCTTCTGCTTATGGTGTTCTTTTTATATGGAAGATTTTTATTTTAATATAGTTAAACTAATTAATCCTATCCCTTATGTTTGTAATTTTTTGGTGTGCATTTGGTTTTGAATTTATTTTCAGCCAGGTGAGGTGGCTATGCCTGTAATCCCAGCACTTTGGGAGGCCAAGGTGGGTGGATCACCTGAGGTCAGGAGTTTGAGACCAACCTGGCCAATATGGTGAAACCCCGTTTCTACTAAAAATACAAAAATTAGCCAGGTGTGGTGGCGTGTATCTGTAACCTATTATAGATTACTGTAATCCCAGCTACTTGGGAGGCTGAGGCAGGAGAATTGCTTGAGTCTGGGAGGTGGAGGTTGCAGTGAGCAGATCATGCCACTGCACTCCAGCCTGGGTGACAACGCAAGACTCTGTCTCAAAAAAAAAAAAATTATTTTCTATCTCAAGGTGATAAAAAAAATTATCCTGATGTTTTATTCTAAATGTTTTATTATTTGGCTTTTCATGACTAGCTCTTTACCTGGAGTTTATTATGGAAAGTAGGAATCTAAGTTAGATAATCAGCTGTCCCAGCACCATTGATTGAATAATCCATTCCTCCTGGTTTGTAATTCGATCTCTGTTGTAAATCAAGTTTCCCCATGTTCCTGGGCCAGTCAGGTCTTTCTATTTCTGTTCCATTGGTCTATTTAACTAGCCTGGTGCCAATACTACAATATCTTAGTTACTATCACGTCATAAAAACCTTAACATCTGATAAAATGAGTCCTCCACTTCCCCCTCACCCCAATGTATTAATGCTATTTCCAGAGTGAGCTATTAGCTATCTTATATCCTGAAGAGCACAATGACAAAAAAAAAAAAAAGAGAAAAGAACTTTCGGAGTGTGTGGTTCGGTATAAAATATGGGTGGGCCGTAAGAAGTAGCAAGAGAATCAACAACACCTTCGCCAGTGGCTGGGTGCCTGCAGAGAGCTGAGAACCAGAGGCAGAGATTTAAATCAAAGAAATCAGATGCATTTGAATTAAAGCTCTGACCTCCACCCTGTAAGAACAGGCTTCTAAGACTCTCAGCTTCAGTGACACTATTCTTGTTTTCCAATGACCACTGACTCCTCCATCCCCACCTTTCCTTTCCTGGGGCCTATGGCAGGTAAACACAGCGTGGCAACATCAGGTTACTGGAGTGGCATTCTGAGCATCCCTGAATAATTCTGATGTGTCAGCTGGTGTCTGTGGAATCATTAAAAGTCAAGTTTCAAGCTACAACTCTCTACTTCTGCTCAAAAAGGCATTTTAAGTTCTTGCTTTGAGCAAAGCTTCCAACCTCCTGCCTCAAACACATCGCAATGAGAGGTAAAAGAGAAAAAGAAGCAATCTAAAGGACAAAGCTGCACGCCAACCAAGATGAACACCCTGTGCATGGAAGCCCAATCAATAGACTTGTGGGGCTGAAGCCACAGGCTTGCTTGGCTCTAGGTCTAGAAGCAGCGAAAGCAGATATGAATTTAGCTCTTGTGGGAAAACAGAATAAAATAAAATGCCCCTCTCCAGGCTGGAGAGCAGGGTAGGGGATGTTGCCTGTTTTGCTTCTTGAATCCAAGAACCAGGGTAGGGCTTCCACCACTCCGCATGAGGCTAGAATAGCTGCTTTCTACTCCTGCTTGGCCACATGATGGCTCACAGGATGCTTCGTGCCCAGGCAGGTGAGAGAACATGGCCGCAGCCACCCAATCAGGACTAAGCTAAACTGCTTGCTGGCCTGGAGATTGGATCTGCAATAGTCCTAATATTGATGAAGTGAGACACCCAAGCCACCATTATTAGACCTGGTTCAACCACTACATGGGAGGAAACCTTGCTCATGTGCACACACACCCACACCCACCCACCTGCCCCAACACACACACAGAGAAAGAGAAAGGAAAAACCTTCCACTCAAGATGAGCCCAGAATCCAACATTCCAAAACACACAGAGAAAGCTAATTCTATTTTTTTTATACGGAGTCTCACTCTGTTGCCCAGGGTGGAGTGCAGTGGCACGATCTCAGCTCACTGCAACCTCCACTTCCTGGGTTCAAGCGATTCTTCTGCCTCAGCCTCCCAAGTAGCTGGGATTACAGGCACCTGCCACCACACCTGGCTAATTTTTGTATGTTTAGTAGAGACAAGGTTTGCCGTGTTGGCCAGGCTGATTTCAAATGCCTGACCGCAGGTGATCCACGTGCCTCAGCCTCCCAAATTGCTGGGATTACAGCCGCCTGCCACCACGCCAGCTAATTTTTGTATGTTTAGTAGAGACAGGGTTTCGCCATGTTGGCCAGGCTGGTCTCAAACTCCTGACCTCAAGTCATGATGCCATCTTGGCTCACTGCAACCTCTACCTCCTGGGTTTAAGCAACTCTCCTGCCTCAGCCTCCTGAGTAGCTAAGATTACAGGCATGCACTACCACGCCGTCTAATTTTTGTATTTTTGGTAGAGATGGGGTTTCGCCATGTTGGCCAGGCTGGTCTCAAATTCCTGACCTCATGATCTGCCCACTTCAGCATCCCAGAGTGCTGGGATTACAGATGTGAGTCACCATGCCTGTCCTTAAAAGTTATTTTAAAAATGTATGTTTAGAATCCTAAACGTAAAAAATGACAGAATAAATAACGGAAAAAAAGGATTAAAAGACTTTTAGTTACCATAGGATGAATTGAACACTCAGGTTTACTTTAACTCCTTGCTAATATCTTACCACAGAGACTATTAAAGGGTAATAAAGGTAAAAACCTAAAGGCCTATTGTATCACGTGTTATATCAGTAAGGATGCCTTTCTTTGGCTGCAAGTAATGCAACTCAAACTGGCTTACTAAGGACACTTACGGGCTCCCACAGTTGGAAGTCTGGGGGCAGGGCTTTGGGGGTGGCACTGCCCAGTGGCTCCATATCCATCCCCCTCGTCCTCTGTGTCAGCTTCTTCTGCAGGAAGGTAACAGATGGCCAACCAGCTCCAGGTCTCACACCTACTCAGAACAACCATTACAGAGGAGAGTGGGCTTCTGACCCCAGCATTCCAAACCAAAAGCCTGGGACTCACTATGTCTTGTGTCACATGCTCACCCTCAACCCCACCAACCAATGACTGTTGCCAGATAAATGAAAATTCTCAATTGCCTTAAATCCCAAGGCTCATCCCTGGAGCTTTGGCTGGGGTCAACTGCCCCCGATGCATCTGGGTGATTGAGGGAATGGGCAGACACTAAATAAACCCAGGGTTCTGTGAGGAAGGACGAAGACGGAAATGACTCCGGTATTCAATTAAAAATATTCACTCAATGCTGTATGTGGAAACTGTTTTTAAAATGTTGGCTAGGCATGGTGGTTTATGCCTATAATCACAGCACTTTGGGAGGCTGAGGTGGGAGGATCACTTGAGAACAAGAGTTCAAAACCAGCCTGGATAACATAGCAAGACCCTGTCTCTACAAAAAAATAAAACAATTATCCAGGCCTGGTGGTGCACACCTGTAGTCCCAGCTACTTGGGAGGCTGAGGTGGGAGGATCTCTTGAGCTCAGGAGTCTGAGGATGCAGTGAGCTATGATTGTGCCACTGTACTCTGGCCTGGGTGACAGAGTGAGACCCCATCTCTAAAAGAAAAACAAATATTTACCAATGTTACCACAAATATTATAATTTAAAATGTGCACTTTCTGAAAAAATTAGAAACAAAGCATAAAAAGTTAGGGAAAGGGCTATGTTAATACTAGTTCACTTGTAAATTGTTATTTGTATAGACTGTGATAGTAGATAAAACTCTGACACCCTGCTTATGCGTTGCCTCACACTATCAGTGACTGTATTCCTTTTGTCAAATAGCACTTAGGTAGACAGTGCTCACAGTAAGTTCTCTGACTGAATATCACTTTTAATTTATAGTCTGCTCTAGCCTTATCAAAAAACCTGCACAGTGTTGCATAGACACCCTTTTTCTTTTTTATCAGTAGTAAATGGGCTTTAAAAATAATTCTGTCCTTATTCTCAGAAGCATGTTGCATACTGGGATGGATGGTTCTGGAAATGAAGGGATGTTTACCCTTGCCACTGTAATTCAATGCCATAAATGGTGACTGTGAATCATTACAAAAAATGTGGCAACTTCCTTGTGTCTAAAAGGAGCAATTGGAACTAGAAAGTATGACTACATAGGGACCTCGTAGGTTTGTTAATTGATCTGTAACTAAACCTTAATGTGTTTGTGTGTCTGTTCATTGCCCTCAGCATTTCAAGACATCTAAATACTACCATAAAAACCAGCATTTTCCTGTGCATTGACTTCTCGTGTGAAAACAGTTACTGAAGTTGGCAAAAAAATAAATTTTAAAGTTTGGATGAAGGTATTTTTGGTCTGTTTACTGCTCTTCTCAGGTTTATTCAATAAACTTGCATTTTGAGGGTTGTATTGGCAACTTCAACTTTAAATGTGCATCATGGTGGAAGGTGCTGAGTTTATTGGAAGGGAATGGAAAGACAAAGTTACCATGAGGAGGATCCACAGACCACGTCCTAAAAAGAAATTGGCTCAGCCCTCCATGAATTGGGTCTTTGGGCTACTTAAAATAGAAGTAAACATTTTTTAAAAGTTAGGGAAATTAACAAGCCTCTCCGTTATACCCATAGATATATGGAATCTCACTAAGTTTTTCAGACACATGATAAAACAGCATACATCTCTCACTTACAGGCGGAATATAACATTAACCATCTTGCATTGAAGAGTTACAGATTGGTAGACACAGTGCCAAAAACTTGATAAGCTTGTCTCATTTCATCCTTACACAACCTTGTGAAGTAGGTATTATTATTGTGCTTTTTACATATAAAGAAACAGAAGCTTATTCTGCAATTATAGAGGAAGTAAAAAACAAAAGAAAGAAACAGAAGCTGGGCGCAATGGCTCACGCCTGTAATCCCAGCACTTTGGGAGGCTGAGGCAGGCACATCACCTGAGGTCAGGAGTTTGAGACCAGCCTAGCCAGCATGGTAAAATGCTGTCTCTACCAAAAATACAAAAAATTAGCTGGGCATGGTGGCTCATGCCTGTAATCCCAGCTACTCAGGAGGTTGAGGCAGAAGAGTCACTTGAACCCAGGAAGCGAAGGTTTTGGTGAGCCGAGATTGTGCCACTGCACTCCAGCCTGGGTGACAGAGTGAGATTTCATTTAAAAAAAAAAAAAATAAAATAAAGCCAGGTGCGATGTCTCATGCCTGTAATCCCAGCACTTTGGGAGACCAAGGCGGGTGGATCACGAGGTCAGGAGTTCAAGACCAGCCTGGCCAACACGGTAAAACTCCGTCTCTACTAAAAATACAAAAAAAAATTAGCCAGGCGTGGTGGCGGGCGCCTATAATCCCAGCTACTCGGGAGGCTGAGGCAGGAGAATTGCTTGAACCTAGAAGGAGGAGGTTGCGTTGACCTGAGATTGTGCCATTGCACTCCAGCCTGGGCAACAGAGCAAGACTCTGTTGAGAGAGAGAGAGAGAAAAAGAAAAAGGAAAGAAGGAAGGAAGGAAGAAAGAAGAAAGAGAGAAAGAAAGAAAGAAGAGGAGGAAAGAAAAAGAGAGAAAGAAAAGAAAGAAAGAAAGGAAAGAAAGAGAGAAAGAAAGAAAAGAAAAGGAAGGAAGGAAGGAAGAAAGGAGGAAGGAAGGAAGGAAGGAAGAAAGGAGGAAGGAAGGAAGGAAGGGAGGAAGAGAAGCTTAGAGAGGCACATTATTGCAGAAGTTCACGCAGCGAATACATTCTGCTTGTGTCGTATCAGGACATTATGCTGTTGTCCCTCCACCAGGTATCAGCCTATCCATCGCAAGTCAAACACAGGATTTGGTTGGAAATGGAACTCCAGCATGGAAACCATACGGAGGAGTGATCACAGGGAAGATAGATGTTCTTGCACATGTTGCTTATTTTTAATTCATAGGTTAGGTGAAGTCTTTATGTTTTTTAATTCAAGATTTAGAGTCCAATTGTGGATTTAAAAGTCGCAGTTAAGTTTTTGCAGGAATAAATAAAGCCCTTATTTAATTGGTATTAATCTCTTCAAATGTCACTGCTACTTTCGTAACTGAGCCATAAAAATAATTTTACAGTGGCATGTGAACTGATTGGGTTTTGACTTGGTAAATTCGAAAGTCTGAATAAATATTTTGGAGCTGCCTTGCACAGTGCCTGTTCGCTTCATCGTTGCAGATTTTAAAGGATTGGGTTAATTTTGTCATTTGCACACAGTTCTGGCCTGAGGTCAAGGGGCCATGATATGGCCCCAACCCTGCCTATCATCTGTGTCACCCTAAGCTCCAGCAAAACCAAACTGCTCAGTATTCCTACGATTTGCCTGCATTACCTCTCCTACGTGACTTTGCTCCAACCCCTGCGTTGCTGCACACTAGCTGTGTCTTTGGGCAAATTACCTAGCCTCTCTGAGCCTCAGTTGCTTTAGCTTTAAAATGGGGGCTGGGGAAGACAGTGAGGGTTATAATTATAATTAACTAATTATAATTAATCCCTCAGGTGTGTTGTGAACATTAAATGAAATCCTGCAAGTAGAGTGTTTAGCATGGTGTCTAGTGTATAGTAACTGGTCAGCAAATGTTAACTATCCCTGACATTATTAGGGTCATTGCTATCCTTCTCATCACTCATCTCTCCACTTAGAATACCCATCCCTCCCTACCTGCCTATCCCAATTCTCCCCATCACTCAAGACTCTGATCAAAAATGCTCCATAAAAAAATCCTTTCTTTCTGGTCAGGTGCAGTGGCTCATGCCTATAATCCCTGCACTTTGGGAGGTCGAAGTGGGCGGATGGCTTGAGGCCAGGGGTTCGAGACCAGACTGGCCAACATGGCGAAACCCCATCTCTACTAAAAATACAAAAATTAGCCAGTGTGGTGGCAGGTGCCTGTGGTCCCACCTACTCAAGAGGCTGAGGCAGGAGAATTGCTAGAACCCAGGAGGTGAAGTTTGCAATGAGCCGAGATTGCACCACTGCACCAGCCTGGGTGACCGAGAGAGACCCTGTCTCAAAATAAATAAATAAATGAAAATAAATAAATAAATAACCTTTTTTCCCCAAAAATACTCTCCCTCCCCAAAACTTCTTTAGCGTTCTATCTATACAGCTCTGCTAGCAGTTCCTTCCTTGTTATTTATTTATTTATTTATTTTTTTGAGACGGAGTCTCACTCTGTTGCCCAGGCTGGAGTGCAGTGGCGCGATCTTGGCTCACTGCAAGCTCCACCTCCTGGCTTCACGCCATTCTCCTGCCTCAGCCTCCCAAGTAGCTGGGACTACAGGCGCCCACCACCATGCCCAGCTAATTTTTTGTATTTTTAGTAGAGGGGGGTTTCACCATGTTAGCCAGGATGGTCTCAATCTCCTGACCTCGTGATCTGCCAGCCTCAGCCTCCCAAAGTGCCGGGATTACAGGCGTGAGCCACTGCGCCTGGCCTCCTTCCTTATTTTTCATTTATTAATGGTACACACTATCTTATGTCTTCCTGCAGCCTTGAAGCCTTGGGAAGACCGGGGCCAAGTCTTTATGTTGCCCCCTGGGCCTAGCTCACACACCTGTCAGTAGCAGATAACAGCCACTGGTTGCATGAATTCATTCCATGGTCAGGGGTCTAACAGCACTGCTTGCTTTAGTGGCGTTAGTAAAGTATCTTGGCAATACTACGAATACAGGAAACATTGCCCTCATTGTATTTACAACTTTTCTTTCAATGCACAGTGTGCACCAAATGTTACTGAAGCAATATTAGGTTTGGGAGCTCGAGGGAGTCTCAGCTCCTGGGGGATCTTGGAAGATGTGTGCTCAGCTAATTTACAGTATGTGTAGTGTTAGGAGGCAAGGCTTCGCTTAAGGCTTCCAAAGGCCACCACAAAGTAGAGAGACCAAGCTGCTCCTGCAGCAACCCCCTTCCCTCCCACATGCTACCTAAACCTGGAGAGAATGACACACGGCCTTCTCTGCCTGAGGTAGGAAGCAGCCCTGTTTGGTGGCTAGTCCTGGAGATACAAATGCAGAAAGAACAGGGCATTTTATGCTGATGAAGATAATAAGGGCACATTTCCCCCAGGAGTGTTGGTATGAGAAGGCAAGAGAAGCAGGAATTTGTGGCTCTTATATACTATCACCCAGCATAGATTAAGAACTTTTCCGCATAGGGCCAGGTTTTGAACAAGCGTTCACTAAAGAAACGAAAACAAACTGAGTCTTGATCCCAGATTGATGCGACTCCACTGCTAAATGGGAAGCCTCTTAGCAAGCAGACTGAGGAGAGCTCAAAGGCTTGAATCTGGGCATGTACATTTGTCCCAGTTTTAGGAAAGATTTTCAGTTGATTGCATGAAAGTGGCCACTCCTTAACCCAAACATGAGCTGGGCTATGAATTATTAAGGCAAAGGAAGCTTGTTACCGGAAGGTCTGATTGCTGGCTGGGGCCTTCTGGATGTGACAAAAGAGGCAAAGCCTTCAAGACACCCTTTTGTTCTAGGAAAGTATTTCGGCATTGAAGGTACTCCTTATCCTCGCCTTTCTCCTTTGCACCTTGTTTCAGAGAAACTTTTGCTGATGAGGAGTTCTCTTTCCTGGGTACTATTTGTGGAAACTTGGGTATTTTGCAAATGCACTGCGGTTCCATTTCTGAAATGTAAACAAAATATATTCCACCCAGCAGCCTTAGTAGACCAAGGCATCTGTAGGCTGAGCCGTTTGGGTTAATTTGGCTGCTATAGTCTGAATGCTCCTTCACCCATTTACAGAAGTTCCTTCTGTTCGTTCTTCAATTTTAAATGCACCTCTTGATCTACTCGGAGGACACATGGCATCTATGTAATAAACAAAGAAAGTTTCCAGGCTATCGACAAATCTAAACCATAGGAGTTTGATTGCACTTATCTTGTACCAGGAAATGAGCCAGGCACTTTAAATACATTATCCCATTGAAGGAAGCACCCCCATGAGTTGAATACTCTTATTTTCATGATATCGTAGATAAGTTCAAGTCACTTGGCTAGACAGAGGCAGAATCAGGATTTTGACAGGCCTATGTGATTCCAGACTGAGCTTTTACTTACTATGCTGTATAAAGACCAGTGCTTCCCATTTTTTTTTTACATCACATGGAAAAGTGTAAATTGTAAAGCCCATGTACATATAGATTCTTATCATAGAAAATGTACTATTAAGAAAGAAGGCCAGGTGCAGTGGCTCATGCCTGTAATCCCAGCACTGTGGGAGGCTGTGGTGACTGGATTGCTTGAGCCCAGGAATTTGAGACCAGACTAGGCAACATGGTGAAACCACTGTCTCTACAAAAAAAAAAAAAAAAAATTAGCTGGGCATGGTGGTGTACACCTGCAGTACCAGCTACTGGGAGGCTGAGGTGGGAGGATCACTTAAGCCCAGGAGGCAGATGTTGTAGTGAGCTGATGTTGTGCCACTGCACTCCAGCCTGGGCATCAGAGCCAGATCATGTCTTAAAAAAAGAAAAGAAAAAGAAAAGAAAAGATGATGTATTTGTGTGGCACACTGGTATAAATTTACTAGGCTGCTTGTGGGTGGAAGCGCCCATCCCAGTGACTTAATCACCCCAGCCCAGCTGGGTGGCCCTGAAGGCTGGTAATGTCCACTTTTCAGTTCGTGTGTAAAACATTTGAGGCACACCCTTTGGGAAGCTCTACTCTATACCACAGTATATAGCAAACTACCTCCCCAAATGGAGACGCTTGCCTTTGTATTTAGCATACAGTCAATGTGCACTATTCACAGATTGTGTATTCATAACTTTGACTACTTGCTAAAATTTATTTGTAAACCCCCATGTCCGTATTGGTGGCACTCTTGTGGTCATTCACAGATAGGTGCAGAGCAGTGAAAAATTTGAGTTACCTCTCATGAGTGTTCCCAGCTGAGGTCGAACAAGCCTAAGCTCTTCTTGTTTCAGGAATACTGTAAACGTGTCTCTTTGTGGTCTATTTAGTGGCATGTTTCTTGCATTTCTGTGCTGTTGTTGGTGATGCTGTTTAAAATGAGCTGCAACTGTAATACTGATGTGTTGTCTAGCGTTCTAAGCTCAAGAAATCTGTGATGTGCCTTACAGAAAAAATACACATGTTAAGTAAACTTCTTTCAGGATGAGTTAAAGTGCTGTTGGCCATAAAGTCAATGTTAATGTATCAGTGATATCTAGTAAATAAGGTGTTTTTAAAGAGAAACACGTAAAATGAGGTTATGTATTGATCAATTGACGAAAATATTGTGACCCTGGGAGCTACCCCTACAAGCAATGGTTCAGTATTTGCTTAGTGTTTGCCAAGACTTTACAGAACCTAATTTCCATGAATAACGAGAATAAACTGTGTTATATCATCAGTCAAGAACTGAAACTGTGATAGGCTCTGTAGTTAACACCAACTACGAGTTGACATTACAACAGCACACTCCACTGTGGGAACACAGGCCCCTTCTCAACACAGAAGGTGAACCAAAGACATTGGCAAGGATTGAGGTTTTGGTGGGAACGCTAGGGGGTGATGGTTGAGGGGTGAGAGCATTTTCCAATCCAAAAAATGAGTATGAAAGCACCTCTCCTTAGGAAAACACAGAAGTGGCCAGATATATTCTCTTCTTCAAAAAGAGAAAGGAAATAAAATCAAGTTTGCTTCTCTTTTCCTGCTACAGTCTATCACCTGCATCCATGACAAGAATCCTTCTGCATAGGGCTTTACAGTTTACAAACTCACCACCTCAGGAAGGAGGGAAGAGGTGTTTAAATGCTGGTTCTCTGGAAGTCTCAATGATGGGAACCGGCTATTATGAAGCAACACAATGGATTCCATAACTGACCCAATGCAAATCTGTAGTGATTATAGCCAGTGAATGAGGATGTGCCGGACTTTTCCCTAGTCTTCTTAGCTTGACAGCTGTGGCAAAGTCACGCATGGGGCTTATGTCCACTGCTGGATCAAATGTATCTGTATCCACTGGGTCTGCTAAACTTGAAGGCTTCAAAACAGGAAGATGTGTGTTCTACACACACACACACACACACATATATGTATATATAGAGAGATACTATTTACTATATACATGATTAGCAAACATCAATTCTGTCACTTGTTCATTCACTAGGTAGGTCATTCAACAAGTGTTTATGCCATTTATGGGCCAGGTACTGTGACAAAAACTAGGACTAAAGACATATATAAAAATCCACATTACCTTGGGAGGCCAAGGCTGGCAGATCACTTGAGGTCAGGAGTTTGAGACCAGCCTGGCCAACATGGTGAAACCCCATCTCTACTAAAAATACAAAACTCAGCTGGATGTGGTGGCATACGCCTGTCATCCCAGCTACTTGGGAGGCTGAGGTAGGAGAATCACTTGAGCCCGGGAGGTGGAGGTTGCAGTGAGCTGGGATCATGCCACTGCACTCCAGCCTGGGAGACAGTGCAAGACTCCATCTCAAAACAAAACAAACCAAACCAAAACAAAACAAAACAAAACAAATAAAAGATCCACATTCCTTTGTGAATGTACTTAACGCCACTGAATTATAAACTTAAAAATGGTTAAGATGGTAAATTTTATGTCATGTATATCTGACTACAATAAAAAGGGAGAAAGAAAAAGCCATTTCCTTCCACCAAGGAGCTCACAGTCAGTGAAGAACTGGTTGGGTTAACAATTACCATACAGCACAGGGGCTGTGTTAGATGGAAGTAGAATGTTACCAGAGCATAAGTAGGAAATTTAATGTTTGTAATGTTGACTTTCTATTTAGCAGAAGTTTCTAAGAAGTACATCATGAAGACATTAGACTTTAAAGTATATTGTTATAGTGAGTAGTATGTGTGATCTTTTCAAAACATATTGGGTATATAGTTATTTTCATTTGGATGAGCTTATGTGACTAGAAAAATTGTTGATAATTTAGTTTTTTTGTGGGTTTTTTTTTTTTTTTTTGAGACAGAGTCGCACTCTTGTTGCCCAGGCTGGAGTGCAATGGCGTGACCTCAGCTCGGACATTTACATACTTACATATAAAATTAGGCATGATTGTATGCTTAACTCATTGTCCAGGTGTCATTTGCATAATTTTGGCATGTCACAGCAGACCCAGAGGAAAGTGTGCAGAAACCAGGAAGAATATGAAGAGAACAGAGGATTCAACGACCCATGAAGAGATTATTGAAGTGGATAATAGGGAGAGTTTTGAGGAATTTGGTCTACAGAAATCAGGCAATAAAAGTTGAGATTTTATCTTGAATCCCGGAAAAATCAACCACATCTGAAGGGCAGGGACTTGAACTTCCTTGTCATAATGAATTCAAAAAAGACTCAGAGAACCCATTTGTGGGATTGATAAAAATCACTAAAAAATGTGTATATTAGTTCCTGAGTCTCAGCCTCCAAAATCTGGTGGGTAAATAAACTTCAGAAAAGTTTAAAATTTAAGTAGAGAGATAAATTAATCCCACAATATTAAAACTTTAACGTATATGAATAAATTTTGAATTATGAGATAAACTTGTGTATTTATTATGTTTGAAATATTAAAGAGATTTCAGTCAGTTAGAGAATGTGAGAGATTTCCTTTGGGCTTTCAACTTAAATTTGATAAACTGATTTTAGATTTGTGATTATTAAGTTTATAAGTTTAAGGTAGTTTGACTAAGTTCAAAAATATAATTGGAATATTTAAGAGAACTTGAGATTCCTCCAAATTTAATTTATTTGCTTTATAAAAGTTAAGAACTTGAGAATGTTTTGCTTGTTAGGGTTATAAATACTTAAAGGGGAAGTACTTAAAGGGGAACAAAATATATTCAAAATATAAATGCACTTTAAAATATATGAAGGGGGCCATGTGCAGTGGCTCACACCTGTAAACCCAGCAGTTTGAGAGGCCAAAGTGAGAGGATTGTTTGGGCCCAAGAGGTGGAAACCAGGTTGGGTGAGGTGGCTTATGCCTGTAATCCCAGCACTTTGGGAGGCAGAGGCGGGCTGGGCTGATCACCTGAGGTCAGGAGTTCAAGATCAACCGGCCAACATGATGAAACCCTGTCTCTACTAAAAATACAAAAATTAGTCAGGCCTTGTGGCAGGTGCCTATATTCCCAGCTACTTGAGAGGCTGAGGCAAGAGAGTCACTTGAACCAGGGAGGCTGAGGTTGCAGTGAGCTGAGATTGCGTCACTGCACTCCAGCCCTGGGCGACAGAATGAGACTCCGTCTCCAAAAAAAAAAAAAAGAATTGGTTGGCGATCAGCCTGGGCAACACAGTGAGACCCCATCTACACACACACACACACACACACACTATATATATATATATATATATATATATATATATATATATATATATGAAGGGTTGTTCTTCATTAAACTGTATATGAGTCTAATTTTTATAGAAAGTTGAATCGGCTCAATTTGAGTTAAACAAACATTTATCAAGGAAAAGGTAAAGACAATTGTTACCTTAGAGTTTACAGATAAAATAAATAGATTTTTAATGGCCTTAAAACTTAGTAGAGAGGGTTTTAATGGGTTGCTAATAAAATGAATTTTGCTTTTAAAACCAAAGTGATTGCATTTTTCTATGCACAAAAATATCTTGAACATAAAAACCCTGCACACTGGCACTGCACTTTTTAAAGCCTCTCCCCATTACATGTTTACTGAATTGGTTAATTATAACCAAGGTGAATCCTTGAGAGGTTTTCTTTTAATTTTCTGTCAATTTAAATAGAGTGAAATTGCAGACATGACTACTATCTGTGAGAAATAAATCTTTGAAAAATATAAAGGCAAAAGGACCAAGAAAAAGTTTTCCCTCCCAAATGATTAGTAAATGCAAATATTAGGTCCAAAAAAGTAATATACAAAACCCCCAAATTCCTGAAACATGACTATCTCCCTCCACAGGTGCATGGGCTCTGTAGGAATTGTTTCCTTTTTTTTTTTTTTTTTTGAGACAAAGTCTTGCTCTTGTCACCCAGGCTAGAGTGTAATGGCATGATCTTAGCTCACCACAGCTTCTGCCTCCCGGGCTCAAGCGAGTCTCCTGCCTCAGCCTCCCGAGTAGCTAGGATTATAGGCACCTGCCACCACGCCTGGCTAATTTTCGTATTTTTAGTAGAGACGGGATTTCGCCATGTTGGCCAGGCTGAACCCCTGACCTTGTGATCCGCCTGTGTCAGCCTCCCAAAGTGCTGGGATTACAGGCGTGAGCCACCGCACCCGGCCAGGAATTGTTTCTTTGAGTTTATATAATTAACAGACTGAGCCAGAAAGATAATGAGGTAGCCGTCACAAAAATAATGAATAAAATAACAGAAAAAACTGCACTTTTTATTTTGTCTGAACCACTTCAACAAATAAGAACTCATTATGATTTGGCAACATCCCCCAGTACTCTCTAGTCCATGTGCCCTCATATATACAGCAAAATTTCATTTTTCACTTTTTTTTTTGTTTTGGAGGCAGGGTCTCACTCTGTCCCCCAGGCTGGAGTGCGGTGGCAAAGTCTTGGCTCACTGAAACTTCCACTGCCCTGGCTCAAGCAGTCTGCCCACCTCAGCCTCCCAAGTAACTGGAAGTACAGGTGCTTGCCACCACACCCACCTAATTTTTTTTTTTTTTCTGGTTGTGGTCTCACTATGTTACCAGGCTGGTCTCGAACTCTTGAGCTCAAGCAATCTGCCTGCCTTGGCCTCCCAAACTGCTGAGATTACAGGCATGAGCCACCGCACCCAGCTTCATTTTTCACATCTGATGCTCGAAGTGTGTCTAGTTTATGGATCTCTTCTTCTACTTGACCCTTCACTGAATCTATACTCTTTCCTGAAGTGTTTTTTAGTTTATCAACTTTTTGGAGGTGTAATTTACATATAAATGACCACACCTTTTAAAGTGTGTCATTTAGGCCTGGCGCAGTGGCTCATGCCTGTAATCACAACACTTTGGGAGGCTGAGGCAGGAGGGTCACTTGAGCCCAGGAGTTTGAGTCTGCAGTGAGCTATGATGGCACCACTGCATTCCTGCCTGGGCGACAGAATGAGACCCCATCTCTAAATATAACAAAATAAAAAATAATACAGTGTATCATTTGGTGAAATATTGATCCCTTGTAAGCACCACCGTAATCAAGTTTGAGAGCCCTTACCATTAGCCTCCAAACTTTCCTCCTTCCCCTTTGCAAGAAACTCCGCTTTGGCCCCAGAGTCCTTTCCAGAGTTTCAGATAACTGGAATCATACCATACGTTCTCATTCATGTCTGGCTTCTTTTGTTCAGCATGTTTTTGAATTTGATCTGTTTTTGTGTAGTGGTTCATTCCTTTTTATTGGTGCATGATATTCCACCATTATGCATGTATTTTGTGTACCCATTTACCAGCTGATGGACATTTGGATTGTTTCCAGTTTGGGGTATTATGAATAAAGCTGCTATCAATATTCACGTAGAAGTCTGTGAAAACAGGTGTCCAGCTTTGAGTAAATAAATATATAGGACTGGAGTTGCTGGGTCACGTTGTAGGTAGAAGTTTAACTTTATAAAGTGCCAGAATGTTATTCATATTGCCATAACATGTTCTGTTCCCACCAGCAGTGTATGAAAGTTCCAGTTGTTTCACATCTTTGTCAACACTTGGTCTTGTTAGTCTTTTACTTATAGCCATTCTAATTGAGGTATTAGGTGATATCTCATTGTGGTTGTAATTTGCATTTCTCTCATGCTGAACACGTTGAACCTTTTTTTTTGTGCTTGTTGGTGATACCTTCTTTGGTGAAATATGTTCAAATCTTTTCTGTATTTTTAGTGGGTCATTTGATTTATCATAGAGTTGTAAAAATTCATTGTATACTCTGGACCCAAGTTCTTTGTCAGACGCGTATATTATGAATATTTTCTGCCTTTCTGTGGCTTGCCTTTCCATTTTCTTGCTAGTGTTTTCAAGGTTTTTTTGTTTTTGTTTTTGATTTTCAGAGTACAATTTATCAAGTTCCCTGAATTTCTTTGGAAATGAAGTGTTGTTGCTACTCTGGGCCAAAGTACTGATGACCTTTATATTGCTATAGAATGATTTAAATGGGCTAAAGCCTGAGTACACATATTTTACTGGCTTTTTATTACATTCACTGTAAATTGTTACTTTTGATCTTGTGCATAGGAATGTCATGCTTTCCAGGGTATATGTTTCCTTCTTTTTTTTTTTTTTGAGACAGGGTCTCACTCTGTTGCTCAGTCTGGAGAGCAGTGGCAGGAACACAGCTCACTGCAGCCTCCTCTTGGGCTCAAGCAATCCTCCTGCCTCAGCCTTCTGGGTAGCTGGGATTACAGGCATGTGCCGCCAGGCCTGGCTTTTTTGTTTTTTTTTTTTTTTTTGTACAGATGGGGTCTTCCTGTGTTGCCCAGGCTGGTCTTGAACTCCTGGGCTCAAGCAATCCTGCCACCTCTGCCTCCCAAAGTGCTGGGATCGCAGACGTAAGCCACTGTGCTTGGCAATGTGTACTTTTTAAATGAAATTTAAAGAATATAGGAAAAAGAATATTATTAATAAAAGATATACCTATGTACCCACTACCTAGCAAAATAAAGAGAACATTATCAATGCCAATAACTTTAAGGCCTCGATGCAATCCTCCCAATTTGTATTCCCTCTCTCCCCATAAGAAAGTATAGGCTGGACGTGAGCTAAGCTGTGAGGACACAAAGGCATAAGAATGATACGATAGACTTTGGGGACTCAGGGAAGGGTGGGCGAGGGGAGGGATAAAAGACTACACATTGGGTACAGTGTGCACTGCTCAGATGATGGGTGCACCAAGATCTCAGAAACACCACTAAAGAACTTATTCATGTAACCAAACACCACCTGTTTCCCAAAAACATATTAAAATAAAAATAAAATTAAATTTAAAAAAGAAAGAAAGAAAATATAGATCAGTTGTGGTGGCTCATGTCTGTAATCCCAGTACTTCGGGAGGCCGAGTCGGGTGGATCACTTGAGGCCAGGAGTTCGAGACCAGCCTGACCAACATAGCAAAACCCCGTCTGTACTAAAAACACAAAAAATTAGCTGGGCGTGGTGGCAGGTGCCTGTAATCCCAGCTACTCAGGAGGCAGAGGCACGAGAATCGCTTGAGCCCAGGAGGCAAAGGTTGCAGTGAGCCGAGATTGCATCAATGCACTCCAGCCTGGGTGACAGAGTGAGACTCTGTCTCAAAAAAAAAAAAAATTATTTACAATTTTGGTTTTAGTGGGTTTTATTCTGTTTTTACCATTATTTTATTTCTTATGTATGAATTATTAAACAATAAGACTAGTTTCCTTACTTTCTTGTAACTCAGTAATACATTTAAAATTTTCTTAGTTATGATATATTCAGTATCCAGGTGTTTTGCAATAAAAGGGCTTCTCAGAATGTCTCTTCTGCTATATAAATAGAAGCAAAGGTGTCCAGGCCAGATTTTTTTTTTAAACAGCTTTATTGAGATATCATTCACATTCTAGACAATTTATTTCATTTCAAAGTGTAGAATTCAATTGTTTTTAGTATATTCATGGAGTTGTGCAGCCACTGCCACAATCTAATTTCAAAACATATTTGTCACCCCCCCAAAAAAGATCCTGTTCCAATTACCAGTCACCCCATTCTTTCCCAACCCCTAAGCCCTAGGCAAACACTAACTTACTTTGTGCCTCTAGAGATTTGCTAGTGCCAGTCATAATCCCTGAAGTCACAATTCCAAATGCCGTAATCCTGAATGTTGCAAGGCTGAAACATTAAAATCCCTAGAGTCTAAAATGTCTAACATCTAAAATTCCAAAAATCATAATCCCAAAAGATCAAAATCCTGAATTTGGAAATCTTAGAAAGCTGAATTCTAGGGAAGGAATTAATGCGTTTTGGGTTGTATTCAGGACAGTTGCGTCATGTTAGTTGTATCATGTTATGCAGAACTATTACCTTCTCATTGTCTTTATTTGCATTTGGTGGAAAATTCAGGTGAGTGGATTGGCCACATTATAATACAGTGATGAAAACTTCAGTTTAAAAATGCATCATTGGCTGGGCACAGTGGCTCATGCCTGTAATCCCAACACTTTGGGAGGACAAGGTGGGAGGATTGCTTGAGCCCAGGAGTTCGAGTCCTGGGCAGCATGGAGGTACCTCAACTCTACAAAAAGTAAAGGAAATTAGCCAGGTGTGGTGGCATGTGCCTGTGGTCCTAACCACTCAGGAGGCTGAGGTGGGAGGATCACTTGAGACTGGGAAGTTGAGGCTGCACTGAACTGTGATCACATCACTGCACTCCAGCCTGTGTGACAGAGTGAGACCCTGTCTCAAAAAAAATGAAAAATAAAAATAAAAATAAAAATGCATCCTTTGTCTGCATTGGCAGCCCTTCCAGCTGATGAGATTCTAGGAATTTTTAATGAACTAAAGCCAAATTTGCTTGAAGAAGCCAGCAAAGTTACTGGCTGGTTCAAAAATAATCATGTGCACAGTAGGATAAAATAATGCACAACGATGTTGGAGTTCAGTCAACAACATGGCTTCTGTGAAATTTGTGGTCTGCATAAAAGTGCTTGTGGAGTGGATTTCTGTATACCCAAAATTACACAGAAGTATGGCACAAAAGATATGAACATTATACAGGAATGTTCATGTTGTTGTATATTAACTCAGAAGAATTTCAAAAAGAGCAGTGCCACGTAGAAAATCAATGTGAATGTATTCTCTGTGAATGTATTTATACCCTAAAAGGGGAAAAAGAAAGCAGGTATTCATGGACATGCAAGGCTTCAAATATAGTTAATGATTGTGAAAGTTGGTCAGCTCTATGGACAACCTCTGTGCAATTGCCCATAATCAACATACTTTTTCATATGCCGAATTTTTTTCTTAGTTTTTTTAGTTTTGTTTTTTCTTTTTTTAGTATTTTCTCCACTATTTTATTTTATTTATTTATTTATTTTTTGAGATGGAGTCTCACTCTGTCTCCCAGGCTGGAGTGCTGTGGTCCAAACTTGGTTCACGGCAACCTCCACCTTCCAGATTCAAGTGATTCTCCTGCTTCAGCCTCCCAAGTAGCTGGGATTATAGGTGCCCGCCACCATGTCCGGCCAATTTTTGTGTTTTTAGTAGACACAGGGTTTCTCCAGGTTGGCCAGGCTGGTCTCGAACTCCTGACCTCAGGTTATCTGCCCACCTCGGCCTCCCAAAGTGCTGGGATTACAGGCATGAGCCACGGAGTCCCGGCCGTTCCCCACAATTTTAAATTGTCAACATTATTTTTTTGCAATTTGCTATACTATGGATTTCATCTTTGCATCATTTTAATACTGGAGATATAAATTGTGTAAAGACTTTTAGAGCTCTAATTCATTTTATGTATTTTGTTTTTTACAAATTTGACTTCACGAAAGTACATTATCACATTGACTCTGTGTAAGCATCACGTGTGTATGCAAAAATGTTGAATCTTCCTCAGTAGATGAAGAGATGTCCTTTCTGTGCACATGCATTTGTGAAAGAGAAAACTTCTCGAGATCTTGGCTCTTTGGGTGGCTGCATATGTGGTGTTGACCCATCGTGGTTTTTGATCAGTCTCATCAAAAGACTTACTTTGCTGGTCACAGTATTTCAGATGACTGAGGTTATAAAGCTGGGTGCATGCAATTACCAACCATAGTGATGTATTTATTCATTTTGCTTTCTGACCTATTTCTTTAATAATACATTTTTCCCACTTATAACTGTACTCTTGCGACTGTAGTTAGTATACCTGCATGTTTATGCTTAAAAATATGTATATTATTATTGTCTTTTGTTGTGTATTCTGTTGTGTTTCTATGTTTCTCAAATGAATCTCCTTTAAAAATGTAAATAAATGTCCTTGTATTTTCTAAAAGTTATTTTTTCCAGAATTCTTTTTTTTTGACATGGAGTCTCACTCATGTTGCCCAGGCTGGAGTGCAGTGGCACAGTCTCATCTCACTGCAACCTCTGCCTCCCAGGTTCAACCAATTCTCCTGCCTCAGCCTCTTGAGTAGCTGGGATTACAGGCGTCCACCACCACGCCTGGCTAATTTTTGTATTTTTAGTAAAGACAGCGTTTCACCATGTTGGCCAGGCTGGTTTTGAACTCCTGACCTCAAGTGATCTGCCTGCCTCGACCTGCCAACGTGCTAGGATTACAGGTGTGAGCCATTGCGCCCAGTCTATTTTTTCCAGAATTCTAATTTTGAGATTTTGATCTTTTGGGATTGTGGTTTTTGGGATTTTAGACTTGAGGGATTTTGATCATTCCAGGTCATAGCACTCAGGATCGTGCCTTTTGGGATTATGGCCCAAACCTGAGATTTGCCCATCCTGAACATTTCATATAAATGGAATCATTCAACCTGTCATCTTTTTCTTACTGGCTTCTTTGACTTAGCATGTTTTCAAGGTTCGTCCATGTTGTAGCATCGATCAGTACTTCATTTACGGCTGGATAATCTTCTATTGCATGGATATACCACATTTTGTTTATCCTTTTCTAAGTTGATGGACATTTTTGTTGTTTCCCCTTTTTGGCTATTATGAATAATTCTGCTATGAACATTCATATGCAAATTTTTGTGTGGATGTATGTTTTCATTTCTTTTGGGTATATAGGAGTAGAACTGGTGTTCATATAGTAACTCCATGTTTAGTTTTTTTAATGTTTTCCAAAGTGGCTAAACATATATTCCCACTAATGAGGAATAAGGGCTCCAATTTCTCCAAACCCTCACAAAAACTACTTGTCTGGGCTGGGCGTGGTGACTCACGCCTGTAATCCCAGCACTTTGGGAGGCCGAGGCAGGCGGATCACGGGGTCAGAAGTTTGAGACCAGCCTGGCCAACGTGGCAAAATCCTGTCTCTACTAAATATACAAAAATTAGTTGGGCGTGGTGGTGGGCACCTGTAATCCCAGCTACTCAGGAGGCTGAGGCAGGAGAATCACTTGAACCCAGGAGGCGGAGGTTATAGTGAGCCGAGATGATGCCACTGCATTCCAGCCTGGGTGACAGAGCAAGATTCTGTTTCAAAAAAATAAAAAATGAAAATAAAAATACATAAATAAAACTAGTTGCCTGTCTTTTTAAGTATAGTAACTGAATATAGTTTAGCCATTCTAGTGGGTGTGAAGTGACGTTTCATGGTGGTTTTGGTATGCATTTCCCTGATGACTAATGATGCTGAGTATCTTTTCACAGGCTTATTGGCCGCTTACATGTCTTTGGGGAAATACCTATTCAGATCTTTTTCCCATTGAAGAAATTGGATTATCTTTTCATTGTGGAGTTGTAAGAGTTCTTTATATATTCTTGATACAAGTCCCTCATTAGATACATGATTTACAAATAATTTCTCCCATTCTTTGGATTGTCTTTTCACTTTCTTGATTATATTGTTTGCAACACAAATGTTTTAAAATTGATTAAGTCTAATTGATCTACTTTATCTTCCCTCACTTGTGCTATTGGTACTGTGTCTAGGAAACCATTGCTGAATCCAGGATTGTAAAGATTTATGCCTATGTTTTTCGGACAGGGTCTTACTGTGTCACCCAGGGTAGAGCGCAGTGGTGCAATCATGGCTCACTGCAGCCTCAACCTCCTGTCCTCAAGCAATCTCCTCCTACCTCAGCTCCCCAAGTAGCTGGGACTACAGGCACATGCCACCATGCCCAGCTAATTTTTTTATTTTTGGTAGAGATGGGGCCCCACTATGCTGCCCAGGCTGGTCTCGGAACTCCTGGGCTCAAGCAATCCTCCCACCTCTGCCTCTAAAAGTGTTGGAATCACAGGCATGAGCCACCGTTCCTGGCCAGTTTTCAGCTCTTAAGCTATCAAAAGAACTTGGCACTGTTAAACTGGTGATCATTTTTAAAAAGCTATTTAATATAAACCAATGTTTAGAAATTATACTCTTTTTAATGTTTATAAATTGATGAAATATGCAAAAAAATTGATGAAATATGCTTTTAGTCACGGTTTCTCAGTGTGAGGAATTTGCTTCCTTTTCATATGTATGGCCTTTAGCTTCTAAGGAAAGTAGTATCACAAAGGCCCTTTGATGTTCATAGAATGTTGTTAAGTGTAGAGAAAAAAGTAGATGTCAAGGTAGTATGTAGTATATGATTCTGTATTGAGTCAAAGTAAAAATATTCTTATATGTATTTACATAGACTGGGAAAATGTATCATTAATTTTTTGTGTTGAATACATTACTTTTGAAATGAGAAAAGAAGATATTTGTGAAATGTGTAAGGAACTCACAAACGTGAAAATGTTATGGGTAATATTAGCAGAGAAACCAAATCAGACAACAGCATTGTAATTATCAAAGGACTGCAGTTCTGAAGGTTTGAGTGCAATAATTTATACTCATTTCTGCCATGAAATTTACCATTTTCCAAAGACTGAGAATGCAGACACCCTCTCTATATGCATGGAAATCTTCCTTATGTTATTTTCATAATAAATATTGACATATCTATCTCTCACATTCAAAAATGGCATAAAATAATCATCAGAGTCCCTTTTTGTAACTTCCACAAACAACTCCTACAATCTGCAATTTTCCCAGGCATCCCACCCCTCAAAAATAAATGTTCAAGTTTGCATAACAAGAATCAACTTCTCAAACTGTGAAAATGTATTCTTTTTTCAAATCTTTTTAAAATATGGGTTATTTTTAGATGTTTTATATTATCTTTGTATAGTATTTCCAAAGGAGAATGTTAAGGCATGACATTTTCAAGGTAGATTTTTTGTTTGTTTAATTTTCTCCCAGTAGTGTGAGCTTTCACATGAATATCTGATGGGCTAACTCCAGCATACCAAAACACCAACAACTGTAACAAGTATACCACTGAGTCTTCTACTTTTGGAACCGTACACATAATTCACAGATAGATGTCTGACACTTAGGAAACGATTTTTCATGCCAAACATTTCTTTCTTTCTTTCTTTTTTTTTTTTTTTTTTGAGACGGAGTCTCGCTTCATCGTCCAGGCTGCAGTTGAATAGCGTGATCTTGGTTCACTGCAACCTCTGCCTGCCAGGTTCAAGTGATTCTCTTGCCTCAGTCTCCTGAGTAGCTGGAATTACAGGCATGTGCCACCACACCCAGCTAATTTTTGTATTTTTAGTATAGACGGGGTTTCACCATTTTGGCCAGGCTGGTCTCGAACTCCTGACCTAAAGTGATCCTCCTGCCTCGGCCTCCCAAAGTGCTGGGATTATAGGCATGAGCCACTGCGCCTGGCCCAAACATTTCTTTCAACCTGCTTTCTTTGCAGCCCAATGTGAAAGGCAAGCTGCTTTCCAAGTTCATTACCTTTCACAGACCCCTCACTCTACCCAGTGTGTTTGTAAATTAAGCCAATCATGAAGTCAAGAAGGGGGTTGGGAAAGTATAGTAAAGATCAAGGCCGAGCGCGGTGGCTCACGCTTGTAATCCCAGCACTTTGGGAGGCCGAGGCGGTGGATCACGAGGTCAGGAGATCGAGACCACGGTGAAACCCCGTCTCTACTAAGAATACAAAAAATTAGCCGGGCGTGGTGGCGGGCGCCTGTAGTCCCAGCTACTCGGAGAGGCTGAGGCAGGAGAATGGCGTGAACCCGGGAGGCAGAGCTTGCAGTGAGCCAAGATTGCGCCACTGCACTCCAGCCTGGGCGACAGAGCGAGACTCCATCTCAAAAAAAAAAAAAAAAAAAAAAAAGATCAAATAAGTGATAGGAATTCAACTCAAAAAAGCCCAGTGAAACATGAAATGAAGGCCAGCCATGGTGCCTCATGCCTGTAATCCCCACAGTTTGGGAGGCCGAGGTGAGTGGACTGCTTGAGTCCAGAAGCTCGAGACCAGCCTAGGCAACATAGTTAGATCCCGTCTCTTAAAAAAAAAAAAAAAAAAAAAAAAAAAAAAATTAAAAAAAAATAGGTGTGGTGGTGTGCACCTGTAGTCCTAGCTACTTGGGAGGCTGAGGTGGGTGGGAGGCTCACTTGAGCCCAGGAAGTGGAGGCTGCAGTGAGCCAAGATCATGCTACTGTACTCCAGCCTGGGCAACAGAGTGAGTGAGACTCCATTTCAAATAAATAAATAAATAAAGGTAGAATCATGTTGACTAGAGGCTAGAGGGAGGGGAAAATGGAGAGTTAGTGTTTAATGAATGGGCACAGAGTTTCAGTTTTACAAGAGGAAAAAGTTCTAGAGATTGATAGTGATGGTTGCACGACAATGTGAATGTATGTAATACTATTGAACTATATACACTTGAAAATTGTTACAATGATTAGTGGGGAAAAGTGAAAAAAAAAACCCAACAACAAAAAACCAAACAAACAGAAGTCAGCCGATGCTCCTTTCTGTATAAATGGGCCTACCTGTGTTTAATAGCTTGGCTCTTTGGCTCTCGAAAACAAATCCAGCTTACACTGGAAGAGAAAACCACTTCTAGAGTAACATGGAAACTACAACCCTCCTTTGCCTGCAGTATCAAAATATTTCACATGTTTTAGTTCTGTGTTGTGAATCTCAGTCGCTTGTACTTCATTTTGTAGGCCTTGAACAACTCCCTGGCTTCTCCGGAGATGGAATTGATATTGGGGAATGACTGAGAGAGAGTGTAAGGGTCTTTTCAGATGACATGGTTCATAAAAACCCAGAGGCAAGACAGCTTGACATAAAGACGCTAATCATGGCAGAAAGTATATAACTTCAGCATATTCAAAATAATCATAGTAATTCTAAAGAGTAACACAGTTTTGATGTCAGTCCCTAAAAAAACAAATCTCATATGTGTTCATATTCTTTCTGTATTTTGTGTCACATTCACATAAATGCGCTTAACATTTGTAAAATTTTCAAAAGTTTGGCCAGGTGTGGTCGCTCATGCCTGTAATCCCAGGACTTCAGGAGGCTGAGGCCGGCGGATCACCCAAGTTCAGGAGTTCAAGACCAGCCTGGCTAACAGGGTGAAACTCCATCTCTACTAAAAATACAAAAAAAAGTAGCTGGGCATGGTGGCTCGCGCTTGTAATCCCAGCTACTCAGAAGGCTGAGATAGGAGAATCACCTGAACCCAAGAGGGGAAGGTTGCAGTGAGGTGAGATCACTCCACTGCACTCCAGCCTGGGTGACAGACCAAAACTCTGCCTCAAAAAAAAAAAAAAAAAAGTTTGATCAAAATCAATCAAGCTAGCTCACTACCTATCTATATGAAAGTAGAGATATTCATGTTTAGTGTTTCACCTCTTGACAAACAAAGGTCTTAGCCTAGACTTCCTCAACAGAGGTTTAGTGAGTGTGAAATGATTATTTAGAGAAGTTATTTTGGGCCACAATTTTAACAATGCTCTAACATCATGTTTTTTTGGAATGTTACTGTCTTAAAAGAGTAACTTTAAATTGATTTAATTTCATCTGACTTATAAAACAATGTGTAAGCCCCATGCTGTTTCTATTTTTAAGAGATAATAGATTACATAATGCAAACAATTCAACCAAGTAGCACAGAAGAAATTAATTCTCTCTATTAAAAAATTATTACTCGCTAATGTTTATTAAGTTCTTGGGTTTTTTTGTTTTGTTTTGTTTTTGAGACAAGACCTCACTCTGTCGCCCAGGCTGGAGTGCAGTGGTCCTATCACAACTCACTGCAGCCTTGACCTCCCCTGGCTCAGGTGATCCTCCCCCCTCAGCCTCCTGAATAGCTGGGACTATGGGCACACCACCATGCCTGGCTAATTTTTGTATTTTTGTAATTCTTTTTTTTTTGAGACAGAGTATCACTCTGTTGCCCAGGCTGGAGTGCAGTAGCATGATCTTGGCTCACTGCAACCTCCACCTCCTAGATTCAAGAGATTCTCCTGCCTCAGACTCCTGAGTAGCTGGGACTACAGGCATGCACAACCACGCCCGGCTCATTTTTTTTTTTTTTTTGTATTTTTAGTAGAGACAGGGTTTTGCCATGTTGGCCAGGCTGGTCTCCAACTCCTGACCGCAGGTGATCCACCTGCCTCAGCCTCCCAAAATTCTGGGATTACAGGCATGAGCCACCGCACCCGGCCAATTTTTGTATTTTTTATAGAGATGGGATTTCGCCATGTTGCCCAGTCTGATCCAAAACTCCTGAACTCAAGCAATCCACCCACCTCAGCCTTTGAAAGTGCTGGGATTACAGGCATGAGCCACCATGCCCGCCAGAAGATTCCTAACCTTTCTCTAAACGCTTAGGAATCACAGCCTTAGAATAAACTAGGTATTCATTTTTTTCCCAATTCTACCTTTACCTTCTAACCTCTCCTCTTTTTAAACTTTTAGTTATTTCACGAGTAAGGTTCATAAACAGCCCTGGTAGGATTTCTAACTAGGCAAGATTCCAGCATCCTTACTGTAGAAATTACCAGGTGATACTAAAAGTTAAGAATATGACATCAGTCAACATTGCTCCCTCTCTGTCTGGCCGAAGTGGTGGCATGAAGATGATCAAGACACCTCTGGACCTACCACCTTAGGTAGGCATGGAGGGAAAGGCTGGCATTTTACAGGTGCCAAAGATAGCTTCAGGCTTTGGGAATGCCACTTGTAGACCAAGGTGGTGGCAGAAAGTCCAGAAATCTTCACAGTGATGAACCTATTTACCTGAGGATAACAGAAAGGAGTGTCATTTCCTGTGTGGAATCCTCATTCTCATGATTCAGATGGAAATCACGTATTTGCATGACATGTGGATGGAAATTTGAGACTGACATTCACAGACAGCTATAGTCTCTTGATTTAATTCTATTACATTTTTTAGTTTTGGGCTTTGTGTTGCAATTTCCTGTGTTGTTATGACTTGCGGAGGGAAAAAGACAAGGGAGGAGAAACTATTTTGCAAGTAATGTAGTCATGTCTGGTAAAGAAGATCAGGTCCGTTTTAGATTGAAAAAATGCTAGGTCAACCTACAGGCACTTCTCAGCCCTAATTCTAGCCCCTGAGACATAGTGAGTCTCACCTGTAAAATCCGATTGGCAACATCTGACTCCCTTGGTGTTGAGAAAAGTCAATGGCTGCCAAGTGCTTAGATGTTTTACAAGCCTTAATCTTCCTGTGAAACCCATTAAAGTTGGAGAGATTTTACAAAGGACAAGAATGGGAAAGTAACAATAAACGAACAACTTTGAACATCGGTGGATTTGTAGAGCATATTTAAAAGGCTTTCGGTAAATAAAGCATCTTAATTAAGTCAGCTGCTCTAAGCAGACAAAGACTTGGTTTGGTTATAGTTTACATTCCCTTGCTTCCTGAAGGCTACTAGCTGAGGTAATCTGAGCTAAATAACCTGCTTCATTGGTGATCCTGATTGTTTTTTAGACAATAGGTGAGGAAATTCTGACTTTAAAGTGTCAGGAAATTTGCATATAGAATCCTGGTACTATTTTTTTATTATTTTTATTTTATATTTATTTTTATTTTACTTATTTTTATTATTAGAGTATTTTATCTACTCTACTTCCCTAAGCCTCCAGAGTTAATAAACAGTACTTCTTTAAAAGTTACCATCTAAATAGTCTATGCAGAGCATGTGGCTGCCACAGATGATTTTGTAAGTTGTATAGAACAGAGACCTAGAGGTTATTCCCTATGCAGTAGCCTATAATGGTGCGGTCCAATGCAAGCCACAAATATAAACCAAGTGAGTAATTTTTAATATCTCTCTTTCTCTCTGCGCGATCTCGGCTGACTGCAAGCTCCGCCTCCCGGGTTCATGCCATTCTCCTGCCTCAGTAGCTGGGACTACAGGCACCTGCCACCATGCCCGGCTAATTTAGTTTTGTATTTTTAGTAGACACGGGGTTTCACCATGTTAGCCAAGATGATCTTGATCTCCTGACCTCGTGATCTGCCTGCCTCGGCCTCCCAAAGCGCTGGGATTACAACTGTGAGCCACGGCGTCTGGCCCTTTATTTTTTTTTAAGAGACAAGGTCTCACTCTGTCGCCCAGCCTGGAGTGCAAGTGGCACAATCATAGCTCACCACAGCCTTGAACTCCTGGCCTAAGTGATCCTCCCACTTCAGCCTCCCAAGTAGCTGGGACTACAGGTGCACACCACCATGCCCAGCTCATTTTAAAGTTTTTTTGTGAAGATGGGGTCTTGCTATGTTTCCCAGGCTGATCTCAAACTACTGGGCTTAAATGCTTCTCCCACCCTGGCTTTCCAAAGTGCTGAGATTACAGGTGTGAGCCACCATGTCTGGCCTAATTTAAAATTTTCTAGTAGACAGGTTAGAATAAAAAGCAGATGAAATGAGTACCTTTTTCATTTTGACATGTACTACATATAAAAATTATTAATATGATAGTTTCTGTTCTCTTTGTACTAAGTCTTTGACATCTGGTGTGTATTTTATCCTTACAGCATATTTCAATGCTTCAATAACCATGGATGCCTAGTGGCTGCCATATTGGATAGCATAGCTCTCTATAAGTGGTGCCCTGAAGGTTGATTGTGCAGTGAGGCACCTGCACATCCATATACAGTGACTCTGGACTAATGCAGCCCATTTTGTATATATATACATGCACGTGTACGTGCGCTCATGCGCGCGTGCACACACACACACACAGTTGAAGTAACTATACACAAAGTGAGAAAATCTAATGCAGAGCTTTCAGACTGGCAGCTCAGAAGTGTTTGAATTAATCCTGTCAAAGTTTGAATTAATTGTCAACAGTTAAATATCAGCATATTTCACATAAAAATCTGAATTTCTAGCTGGAAAAAAACATAAAATGTAGTAGCCCCAGACCCATATTCCTATGTGGCAACAATCTTCTGGCCCTGAGTAGAGGCTGTTCCCCTCAGGTGGGACACTTCCAGTTCACTGCCATTCCTACTTGGCAGACTCACTCTTATATTATCTCAATTTGGAATCTTTGATCCTATACAGATATACACCAAGCTATGAACATGGTTGATTTCTGCAGAGTGAAATTGAGGGGGAGGAGACTTTCACTTTGAACACTATACTCTCCTATTTTAGAAATGTTTTTATAGTAGGCATGAAATGCTTTTCTAATAACAATTTTTTTAAATTACTGTTTGAAGCAACTGCTGTTTAGCAAAGATACATCCATTAAGAAAGGGCCAAGCATAGTTTGCCAAGTGAAATGAAGAACTGAGTAAAAACGTATCACATCCAGGGACTGGTTATTATCTGAAGTGAAATAAGCCGGACACAAAAAGACAAATATCGCATGTCTTCACTTATATGTGGGAGCTAAAAAATGTGATCACATGGAGGTAGAGAGTGGAAAATAGAGAACAGAGACTGGGAGCGGTGAGACAGGGGTAAGGGGAGGACAAAGAGAAGCAGGTTAAAGGGTAAAAACACACAGTAAGACAGAAGGAATACATAAAATGTTTGACAGCACAGTAAGGTGATTATACTTAACAAAAATGTTTTGTACTTGGGCTGGGCATGGTGGCTCACGCCTGTAATCACAGCACTTTGGGAGACTGAGGCTGGAGGATTGCTTGAGCCCAGGAGTTTTGAGACCAGCCTGGGCAATACACTGAAATCTTGTCTCTATAAAAAAAGAAAGAAACCAAAAACCCCAAAACCGTTTTTTACTTGGGTGACAGACACCCCAAATACCCTGACTTGACCACTACATATTATATACATGTAACAAAGTTGTACATGTAATAAATATACATATAATAAATTTGTACAAATAAAAAAATGTATAGCCAGCAAACTAGTTCAGTCTTCTCAACCTTGTTTTCCCTTAATAGCATATTTTTATTTTATTGTTTTTTTGAGATGGAGTCTTACTCTGTTGTCCAGGCTGGAGTGCAGTGGTGCAATCTTGGCTCACTGCAACCTATGCCTCCTAGGTTCAAGTGATTCTCCTGCCCCAGCCTCCCAAGTAGCTGAGATTACAGGCATGCACCACCATGCCCAGCTAATTTTTGTACTTTTAGTAGAGATGGAGTTTCACCATGTTGGCCAGGCTGGTCTTGAACTCCTGACCTCAGGTGATCCGCCTGCCTCAGCCTCCCAAAGTGCTGGGATTACAGGCGTGAGCCACCGTGCCCAGCCCCATAATAGTAGATACCCGAAGTAAATTACTGTTGCAACATAAAAAATAACCATAAGAATGCTAACTTGTAAAATAATACCCAAATTTCCACTGGATTATCAAGTTTTCCCTTTGAAGGCCAGGTCCTTTCCCTTATGATGTTTCCTTTTCTGCTGATCACCAGGCCTCCGTCCTGATTAAACATCATTGCTACTTTTTGTCTACAAAAAAGACAGAAATGTGACCCATTTAGAACAAGAAAAATTCATGCACTCATTGATTTGGCTGCGGTGATGGAAGTCACCAAGATACAGCTTTTAAGAGCATAGGAATCTCTCCTGTCACATTCCTGGAGTATAGTCACTCTCTCTGCCTGTATATCTTTCTGGAAGGAAGCTTGATACATACCTGCTCAGCTGATTAGATGTCCCTTCTCTGAGACAGGCCCTCTCCCTCCCTTTGCATCTATAGGGTCGTAGGAATGGATCCTGCCAGCCACAATTATCATACCATGTGGGCCTGCTACCTTGGCTATGGCTGATTGAATCAGGGGTGGACATTTAACCCATAGCTGTGTTCCAAATGGATATACCCATATGTGTAAAAGGACTTAGGAGAGGAGGTGGGCATAGCGCATTCAAAGGACTGAAAGGAAGATAGTATGACTAGGGTCAAGAGTGGCATAAATTAGATGGGAGTAATTGGCAGGCAGTGGTCAGATATGTAGGAATCCTTGGCCACAGCATAAGTTTTATCTTAAGGGCAAAAAACCAGGCTGGGCGCAATGGCTCATGCCTGTAATCCCAACACTTCAGGAGGCCTAGGTGGGAAGATTGCTTGAAGCCAGGAGTTCAGGACCAGCCTGGGCAACAAAGCAAGACCTCATCTCTATTTTAATAATAATAATAATGATAAAAAGAAAAAAGGAGCAAAAAATAATAGAAGGGTTTTAATAACTAAGCAAGGAGCCTACATGGTCAAATGGACTGGGGAGGGACCACAGTAAATGCTGGGAGACCAGTTAAGAGGTCATGACTAGCTGAGTGGTCCAGGGAAGATGGCAGCTTGGATGCGAGCACAAGTGGGAAAGATGGAGACACATGTATGGATTCAAGAACCATCTAGGGTTTGGATGGATGGGATTTGGGTGGTGAATAAGAGGGATGTGTTGATGTTATCTCCCCTATACTCTCTCGGTCTGTGAATGCAGCTAAGCCTTTTATTAGTTTCAGGATCAGTAGCATCACACTATGAGTCCTTGTCCAAATCATCTTTGGGCCTTCTCTCTTTTGGGCAGAGCCCCTGTCACAGAGAAAAAGCTTAAGGAAAGTCTGTTGAATCATGTTGACAAAATGGATTCAGTTAAGCCAATATATTTTGAATAATTATTAGACGCAGGACACTGTTCAGGCATTCTAGGGATGCCCTGATTGCAGTTCTCTCTCTACACTTACGACATTTTCTGTCGGGGTAATAATTATTTTGATAGACAACATTTATTATAGAGCCTACTAAGCTCTGAGTGTTGTATGAGAGCCTTAACTACATGCTTTTAGTAGGTAGTGTTGCTTAATGGTTCCAAACTCTATACAGCCAGACTGGTATGATATTGAATCTGGCTCATCTGTGTGCTATTGTTGAATGCTGAGTGAGGGTTGTGATCAACTCAGTATACCACTGGAGGCTGTATGAGTAAACAGCAAACTGTTCTCATGAAAGCTGGATGTTGGCAAACTGACAAACTGCTTCTGCTGCCCAGAAGGAATGCTGAGGCAGTCAAGCCCCAAGCACAGTGTTTCTTGTGATTAGGCGAATCTGAAGCCTGTTACCAATAATGTGAACCTGTGATCAATTAAGCAGCTGACCAGTCGTTACCGCCTCCTCCCTGCTCTTGCTACCCAATAAATACGAAGGGCTGTAGAAGCTCAGGGTGGCTGCTACCTTTGCTCACTACAAGCAGGGAACCCTTTTCTTCTTCCCTGGCCCCTTCCTTTAAAACAGTTTCTTTTGTCTTAAGTTTTCATTTCTATGTTCGTCCCTCTTCGTTCGGTCTCATAATGATAGTCTTAAGTAGTAACAGTAGTAACTGTCGTAGTGACGGTCTCAAGTAGTAACCATGGCAGTCTGCCACATCCCATTTATGTAGATTTGGATTTCCCTCCATTCTCTTCTCTTCTCTTCTCTTCTCTTCTCTTCTCTCTCTTCTCTTCTCTTCTTTCTCTTCTCTTCTTTCTCTTCTCTTCTTTCCTTCCTTCCTTCCTTCCTTCCTTCCTTCCTTCCTTCCTTCCTTCCTTCCTTCCTTTCTTCCTTTATCTGTTGCCCAGGCTGGAGTGCAGTGGCATGATCATGGCTCACTGCAGCCTTGACTTCCCAAGCTAAGGTGACCCTCCTGCCTCAGCCTCCTGAGTATTTGGGACTACAGGGGCATGCCACCATGCCTGGCTAATTTTGTCTATTTTTTATAGAGATGCTCTCACTATGTTTCCCAGGCTGGTCTTGAACTCCTGGGTTCAAGTGATCCTCCTGCCTCAGCTTCCCAAAGTGCTAGGATTAGAGGCATGAGCCACTATGCTTGGCCTGACTTGGACATATTTTTCAACCTTTTTGTGGCTCAGTTTCCTTGCCTTAAAAGTGATAATAACAATAGCACCTACCTCACAGGGCTGTTGTGAGAGCTAAATGAGTTAATACGTGTAAAACACTTCAAACAGAGCCAGGCACCTTGAAAGTTCTATAAAAATGTTGGCTTTCATGATTAAGTCCTCACAGTCCCATCTATAGGTATTATGAGTCCCATTTCATAGACAAGAAAACAGAGGCTGAGAGAGGTTAGTTAATAAACTACCTGCAGCCTAATATAAAGTTTGATAGGCTCACCCTCTACCAGAAGGATGAGAATAGCTCACAGTATAAAAGGAGGGCTTTGGGCTTAACCAAGGAGCCTGCAAGCTGGGTCGGAGGAACAAAGCGATCTAGCCAGTGGAAAAAAAAAAAAAAAAAAGCAGAAATAGCAGTGCCAAGTCTTGGCTACCTAGAGCACATTCCTTTCTTGAACAGCCTACCCTTTCACTCACCCTGGGCAGTCTAGCCTTCAGCTGTTCTCATTCCTGCCAGAAGCCTCAGCAAACACCCTACCCATCCACCGTGCATTTCGGTAGGAGCTTTGGCTAAAGCAGCTGTCTTCCTGTCCACACGGTGTTTCCCCATCCACTGAATCCTGGCAACAGGGGTCCCACTCCACACCCCTCTTTTATTCCTTTTCCTACCTGCATGGGCTGCTGAGCCTTCTCACCAAGACCCCCTTTGGTGGGAGGGCAGATGCCCAAAAGGAGGATTCTTTTAAAAGATAATTAATAGTGAAATACTGAAATCCCTTTAAAGGGAGTTTTCTTTTTATTTTGCCTTGTCTCTTTCAGAGTCTTCAGTTCTGCTGAAAGTAGACATTACTCTCTGCCAAGAAATGGGCTGTGAGGCCCGGATAACATTACACAGGGGCAGGACTTAGCGTTTTGGCTTAGTGTTTTGGACTTGTGCGAAGTTCCCAAAATACCGTCAGCAGATGGTGTTGCATTTATCTGCTTAGATGCTATTATCAAAGAAGACAGGGGGAGGATGAGGAAGGCAACCACCCCAGAGAGGCGAGTGGAGAAAATTTTGTGATCTCCTGTTTATTTCACGGATATAATTCTCATCTTGGGCATTTAATTTTATGTGTCAAATAAAGGGAACAATTTCCCTGTGTAAATGTAACTGTTGGGAAATATCAAAGTATGATCAGGGCACTGAACATTCTAGCTTCTGCTTAGAAAGTGAAGATTTGTGATGTATTTTTATTTCCATTTTAATGTTGTTGACTTCTAATTCTCTAAGACTGTCAATTAGTCATAAAGGACATCTCAGGAATCATGTTGCTCAACTCTTGCATCAACCACTACCTATTAATTTTTTCATGTGTAGCTTTTATTTTTAATTTAGTATTCCTGGAATGATAATTCTTTTAAATTTCATAAAATTGGAGTGAACAAGAAATACCAAGTGTAAGTCCAATTTTCCTATTAGGTGAAAGGGAAATAATGACACCTACTTTAATCATGCAATACAAGACAGCAAATTATATATTAATTTATTGAGCAGTGTCTGTCTTTATTTTTTAAATACATTTATTTATTTATTTATTTATTTATTTATTTATTTATTTATTGAGACAGAGTTTTGCTCTTGTTACCCAGGCTGGAGTGGAATGGTGTGATCTCGGTTCACTGCAACCTCCACTTCCCAGGTTCAAGTGATTCTCTTGCCTCAGCCTCCCATATAGCTAGGATTACAGGCATGCGCCACCACGGCCAGCTAATTTTGTGTTTTTAGTAGAGACGGGGTTTCACCATGTTGGCCAGGGTGGTCTCTAACTCCTGACCTCAGGTGGTCCACCCACATCGGCCTCCCAAAGTGCTGGGATTACACACGTGAACAATAGTAGTTTTTAAAAATACCTCCCTTTTTTATATAATAGCTTTATTGAAATACAGTTCTCACATCACACTAGTCACCATTTAAAGTATACAGTTCAATGGTTTCTAGACTATTTACAGAGTTGTGCAACAATCATGATAATCAATTTTAGAACATTTTTTATCACCCCAAAAAGAAACCGTGTGTCCACTAGCAGTGACTCCGCATCGCTCCCTCTCCTTGGCCTCTGGGCAGTCACTGATCTACTTACTTTCTGTATAGATTTGCCTAATCTAGATGTTTCATGCAAATGGAATCATACAATATGTGGTCTTTTGTGACTATGCTTTTACTTAGCACAATGCATTCAAGATTAATCTATGTTGTAACATGTATCAATACTTCATTCTGTGTTATGAATGAAATAATATTTCCTTGTATGGCTATACCACATTTTAGATATCAATTATTTGTCAATTGAGTGCTCCTTTTGAGGATGTGTTAATGGTACTGTAATGAAATTATCACAGGGCCTCACAAACGGGGACTCTGTTTTTAGCTCAGACTTCAGGACAAGAAGTACTTTTTTTCATCAGGAATTTAAAAGAAAGAAAGAAAAGTAAGCAAACATATGTGTATATAGATGTGGGTATGTGGATATAAACTCACTGTATTTTGAAGACTATATAAGATACTTTTTTTTTTTTTTGAGATGGAGTCCCGCTCTGTTGCCCAGGCTGGAGTACACTGGCATGATCTTGGCTCACTGCAAACTCCGCCTCCTGGGTTCAAGTGATTCTCCTGCCTCAGCCTCCCAAGTAGCTGGGATTATAGGCACAGGCCACCATGCCTGGCTAATTTTTGTATTTTTAGTAGAGATGGGGTTTCGCCATGTTGGCCAGGCTGGTCCCGATCTCCTGACCTCAAGTGATCCACCCACCTTGGCCTCCCAAAATGATGGGATTACAGGCGTGAGCCATAGTGCCTGGCCCAAAATACTCTTTGCCATGGATATATCTGCAGAATGGATAAGAGGTTGAGAGGAAGAGAAAATTTTAATTTCCAGGTAATACTCTGTAGTTTAATTTTTTACCACATGCATGAATTACTTTCATTAAAATACATGTATACAAAAATCAATATACCTTCACCCCTGTGTCAGAGTGGGCTTTCTCACTGAGAAGTTATAAACAGTAAATTCTCTGGTTAGAGAAGCAGAAAGCTGTAGCAGCCCTTAGTCAGAGCCAGCATTTGCAACAGGCCAGAGGAAAGTTGAAGATCACACAGGAATCAATTCATAAGGACTCGACATTAATAAATGATACTTAAGCAAAGATTTAGACCCAATTATAAGGATGGTGCCACAAGAAGAGGCATCTCAGCAGAGTCTGATTCTCCAGAGTTGAGTGTGGTGGGACACAGCTTGCACTGAACTCAGGCTTCAGTCTTGCCAGGGAGATGTTTTCACCTTCTTAGCTGGCTTAAGGGAGGAGACCACCCCTCATATTGTCTTATGCCCAATTTCTGCCTCCAAAGAAAGAAGTAAAAACTAAAAGGCAGAAATGAAATCCACAAGCAGACAGCCTGGCACCACACCCTGGGCCTGGTAGTTAAAGATCGACCCCTGACCTAATCAGTTATGTTATCTATAGAATCCAGACATTATATGGAAAAGCACTGTGAAAATCCCTGTCCTGTTCTGTTCCGTTCTAATTACCGGTGCATGCAGCCCCCAGTCATGTACCCCCTACTTGCTCCATTGATCATGACCTTCTCACGCAGACCCCCTTAGAGTTGTGAGCCCTTAAAAGGGACAGGAATTGCTCACTCGGGGAGCTCGGTTGTTGGAGACATGAGCCTTGCCGAAGCTCTCGGCTGAATAAAGCCCTTCCTTCTTTAACTCGGTGTCTGAGGGGTTTTGTCTGCAGCTCATCCTGCTACAGATGAAACTGAACACTGATCTCAGATGCTTCTGAACATCCTTGGCAGTTCACTTCATATCAGTACCTATAATATGGAGTTTATCACTATAGTTTATAGGCTTAGATCTTCTCAACCAGTTCTTTACAATCTCCACACTGTCCCAAGTGTCATTACATATTGACATCTCAATTAGATGGACCCTGTGAAAGGAAAATCTTGAGGCCCCCAAATTACTAAGCTGAAGAATAAAGTGAAGCTGGGAACTTCTCAGGGCAAAACCTGCCTCCCATTCTATTAAGTCATCTCTCTGCTCACTGAGATAGATGCATATTCTGATTGCCTCCTTTGCAAAGGCTTATCAAAAACCCCAAAGAATGCAACCATTTGTCTCTCACCTGCATGTGACCTGGAAGCCCCCTCTCTGCTTTGAGTTGCCCCTGCCTTTCTGGATGGAACCATTGTACATCTTACATATATTAATTGATGTCTCATGTCTCCCTAAAATGTATAAAACCAAGCTGTGCTCTGACCACCTTGGGAACATGTTGTCAGGACTTCCTGAGGCTGTGTCACAGGCATGCAACCTTAACCTTGGCAAAAAAAAATGTTCTAAATTAACTGAGACCTGTCTCAAATTTTCAGTTCACATTTTGGTAACCACAAAGGGATTCTGAGCAGAGATGCCCCTCCCTTTGACATATCTCCTATCGGTGCTTGGTACCAGCATGAGCTAACTTTATGTCTCAAACCAATAGGACAATTTGCTGAGGTCTGAGAGCACGCCCTCCAGAAAGTCCCTGATTTCCTAAAATTTGGTCAAGATCTAAAGTTTATTTTGCTGTACAATTCCTCCTTTTTTTTTTTTTTTTTTTTGGTTTTACTTGCTTCCAAAACAAGGAAGGCAAGTTTTTCCTGCTTCACGATGGAAGACAAATAACCCCTTCATGGAATTTGAGCTCGCTTCCAACAGGGAAGCTTTTTCCTGCTTCTAGGATGGTAGAGAGCAGTCCTCAGCCTGAGACCCATCCCTAGGTAAGTAATTGAACTGGTGTTTTTCTTGGCTAAAGTTAAGATTAACAACCAGCTGATCTTAATTTCCCCTCACCATTAGAGTGCTCAGTGATCATAAGGTTGGGATTTTTTGTTGTTGTTTGTTCCAGTCTTTCTCCCATTGGATTTGACCAACTGTACCTGACTTCGTCAAATCTGAGTGAGAATTCCAAATTATGGGTAACATGGCCTCTCTAATTTGGCTAAAATTCCTTGCAGCTGCAAAAAAACAAACAAACAAAAAACATGTGTTTGGTTTCTGTGTTTGCTAAAAAAAAAAAAAACTTGTCCTGTCATTTACTTTTCTTCCGCCCTATACCTCCTTCCCCCTTTTGCCATCTGCAGTGCCAAAAAATCTAGAGAAAGCCTCTAATGTCTTGAACCCCTTTTAAAGAATTCAGAACAAAGGTGCCGCTCACCCCCTTTTAGGGTGTTCTGTCTTCTTTGTGGAGTTTCGAGAGTCATGGGCAGATTCTTTTTAGGTTGAAAGCTCTGTTTTCCTGGATTGCATGACCTGACTTTTTTGGCTTTGGGATACCAGAGATGACTGCACTGTGAGAGGATTTGACCTTGGCATGTACAGTGGCAAATGAGAGCTACGAAGTTACAGGTGGTTGAGCACAGTTTACAGGAAGTGGTCTTGGCTGTTTATTTTTCTTTTCTCTCCTAGGAAGTTGTTGTTTAAGGATCCTAATTCTAGTTCAGAGATGCACTAAAGGGTCTTCTGTATTGCTTTTACTCCCAAATTTAATCTTAATTCAGTTTTTGTGTGCATTTGCATGAGGAACTGAACTGTTGTTTTCTTTTTTTTTTTTTGAGATGGAGTCTCGCTCTGTCTCCAGGCTGGAGTGCAGTGGTGTGATCTCGGCTCACTGCAACCTTCACCTCCCAGGTTCAGGCAATTCTCCTGCCTCAGCCTCCTGAGTAACTGGGACTATAGGCGTGGGCCACCACACCCAGCTAATTTTTGTCTTTTTAGTAGAGACAGGGTTTCACCATGTTGGCCAGGATGTTGTTTTCATACGTTAATGAGAGACTGAGTTTTCTCAGCTTCAAAGAGAAAAGGCACTTGCTCCTCCCAGTTGAAAGTTGCCCCTGGGTGACCAGGGGCCTCATGGGAGTGTCTGGGGGTTGACCCCTCTTGACGTGCAGTGGCCCTGCAGGGAAATCACCCCAGAAAAAATTTTTTTAATGGCTCATCCAAGAAATGCATGTAAGGGCTGATCACCCAACATTTTGAGCCCTCTCTGAGGTCATAGACCTCTAGAGAGAGAAACTAAGACACGTAAGAGGGTGGAAACAACTCAGTGGTAACACACTGTGGAGTCCTGTTCACAAGTGGCACACACTGATCCACCACACAAAACCCTAGGGCACAGCTCAGTTCCTCCTTTCAAGAAAAAAAGAAAGTGGGAAACAAATAATCTAAGAATGATGAGAAAGCAAGGAGAATGACCCCCTTTGGAGCACTGTGTAGATTTTCTGACACATCTACCTGCCAAAGATTATATAAAATGGAAATAATATGGTCTTTGTACACATTTACTTAAGGAAAAAGAGCCCTAAGGTCGATCTGCAAACTACAGTGTTCCTAAGTCCTCTTTTTCTCTATTTTTTCTTTTCTGCCTGCTCTAAATTGGCTGTTATTTTTTATTAAGACAAATACCACTGTTTAGATCCAACAAGTTCTTTTTGCAAGCTGGTGAATTTGTACTTATCTCATGGCTAAAAGTTCTGAAGTAAAAGCAATAGGATCTTTGTGCATATGTATGTGTCACCGTGTATGTGTGTGTGTGTGCGTATATATTTAAAAGGCCTTTATAATTTCTATAATTTGTTTAATTGGCAATTAAACCATTTTAATTCCCCTCCAGCACACCAAAATTTTTCTCTCTGCACCTTATAATGTAAAATTTGCTATTTGACTTTCACCTGAGTTGCTTCCTTTAACATACACATGAAGGCTATTTAGCTAACAACTACCCAGGATTGTGAAACAAGTCATCAAGAATCTGAAAGTCTAACATAGGAAAATAAAAGGTTTTTATGAATCTATAAGATGTATTTCCATTGGCATGCCTAGTATGTCTATGTATTTGTGTGTTGTGTATACAATGTTTCATTCCTAAAAATATATAAAAGAGTTCTAATTAATCAGCTTAAAAAATAAAAGAACTTAAGTCAGATACTAAAAAAGACTAGTCAAATGCTTTTTTAAGTTATGTAACTTAAGTAAAATCTTTAATAAATAAGCTAGCTTTAAAATTATTGGTAAAGTAATATTAGAAATGTCTTAAGAATTACCAGAATACATTTTTGTTTGCATTTATTAATCAAGCAATTTCATACTTATCCCTGCCAAATACTATAAGGTGTCAAAATTTGTCACAGAGGTTACAAAACTGTAAGCCCATCCCAAGACAGAATGATCTTTGCTTGCGTAATCTTTAATAAATAAGACATTGATATTGGTTTAATGAAAATAGCTACATCTTGAATTATTTAGTATAATTACCATAACTTCTAATCTTGTGGCTTCAGGCAATCTAGTCCACAGGGAGTAAGGAGGTCTGTTTTGGGAAAGGATTGTTATCGCCTTTGTTTCAAAGCTAAACTATAAATTAAGTTTCTCCCAAAGTCCAGGAATGAACAAGGACAGCTTGGAGGTTAGAAGCAAATGGAGTTAGTTAGGTCATATCTTTTTCACTGTCTCGGTTACAGTTTTGCAACAGTGGTTCCATAACTTTAAATGACTATTGCAGTTTTCATAAATAATCTAGGTAAACAATATATTAAAACAAAATAATTAGGTAAATGTAATAAGATACTTGCAGACAAATTCATCATAATTTAGAATATAAAGTTTTATTAAATTAAATAATAGATATTTCATTATTTGGGTATTTTCCAATAAAAATATAATTGTAGGAAAACATTCTTTCCAAAAAAAAATGTGTCCTGTTAAAAAAGGTGAACAGTTTTTGTCTAATTCAAAGCTTATTTAAAGGTCATGTATCAAACAAGGTAAAAGGAGCCAGGAAATAAAAGAGATATAAAGACAGTTTTTTTTTTTTTTTGAGATGGAGTCTCGCTCTGTCACCCAGGCTGGAGTGCAGTGGCCCGATCTCAGCTCACTGCAACCTCTGCCTCCCAGGTTCAAGCGATTCTCCTGCCTCAGCCTCTCAAGTAGCTGGGACTACAGGCGCGTGCCACCACACCTGGCTAATTTTTGTATTTTGAGGAGAGACAGGGTTTTGCCATATTGGCCAGGCTGGTCTCGAACTCCTAACCTCAGGTGACCCGCCCACCTTGGCCTCCCAAAGTGCTGGGATTATAGGCGTGAGCCACTGTGCTCAGCCAAAGACAGTTACAAAAATAAAGAGGTAGTCTTTATTGGTAAGAAAGCTTAAAGAGAAATAATTTTATATGCAGAAGAATCTTGTACAGTAAATTTAGTCCTAAAATAAAATGACTAGTTGTTTAAGAAGGAGGGATGTTCAGGACAAATTAGAAAGCCCAAGCATGTCATGAATGGTTGGTATAAGTCACAATAAGAGGATTAATATTTTTAAAAAACCCAAAAACTTTTATATGATCAGTTTGTCATATTAAGTTTTGGTTTGCTTAAGAAAAAAAATGACATATAAAAAATTTTCTTAATTAAGGTTATTACATCCATATAGCTTCCTGTATGTGCTTTTAAATTTCTTGTGACTGAGTTACAGGGCTTTGACTCCCTCCCACTACACAGCTCACATTCTAGTTGCACAAGCTAAACTCAATAAATGAAAATTTAATTTCAGATTGTGAATAGTGCTAAGAGGAAATGAATAAAGTGATATGCAAGAGTAAAGGAAAGGAAAGGACAGGGCTTCTTAAGATGATTGGAAAATCTCTTTTGAGAAACTATCTGGAAGTTGCTCAGAAGGTTAAAAATAGAGTTATCATGTGACCTAGCAATTCCAGTCTTAGAAATGGAAATGGAAACATAAATCCACACAAAAACTTGTATAAGAATGTAGTAGCATTATTCACAGTTGCCAAAAAGTAGAAATGCAAATGTTCATTAACTGATGAACAGAAAAACAATGTGCGATATATCCATACAATGAAATATTATTCAGCCATAAGAAGAAATGAAGTACTGGTACATGCTGCAACAGGGATATACCTTTTTTTTTGAGACATGGTTTTGCTGTATCACTCAGGCTGGAGTACAGTGGTACAATCATGGCTCACTGTAGCCTTGAACTCCTGGGCTCAAGCTCTCCTTCTGCCTCAGCCTCCCGAGTAGCTGGGACAACAGGTGCATGCCACTGTGCCTAGCTTTTTTTTTTTTTTTTGGTAGAGACAGGGTCTCCCTATGTTACCCAGGCTGGTCTTGACCTCCTGGGGTCAAGTGATCCTCCTGACTTGGCCTCCCAAAAGTCCTGGGATTACAGGCATGAGTTCCTATGCCCGTGCCCAGCCTGGATGCACCTTGAAAGCATTATGCTAAGGGAAAGAAGCCAGTCACAAAAGACCCTATGTTGTATAATTCTATTTGTACGAAATGTTCAGAAGAAGCAAATCTCTAGAGGCAGAAGGTGGGTTAGTGGCTGCCTAAGGATGGAGATAGGATGGGGAATGATGAGTGACTGCTAATTGGTACAAGTTTTCTTTTTAGGATAATGAAAATGTTCTAAAATTAGATGATGATGATGGCTGCCAAACCCTGTAAACATACTAAAAGCTATTGAGTTGTGTGCTTTAAATGAGTGAATTTAATGGAATGTAAATTATGTTTCAATAAGCTGTTTAAAATACAAAGAAAAAAGAAAAGTTTTCTCCAAGAAGGTGATATTTAAACTGGGACCTGAAAGATAAGAAGAAACCAGTCATGCAAAGAGTGGGGACAAGAGCTTTCAGGCACAGGGCACAATGTGTGCAATGGTCATAAAGAGAGAAAGAAGGGCCAGGCGTGCTGGCTCATGCCTGTAATCCAAGCATTTTGGGAGGCCAAGTTTGGAGGATCACTTGAGGTCAGGAGTTAAAGACCAGCCTGGCCAACATGGCAAAACCCTGTCTCTACTAAAAATACAAAAATTAGCCGGGCATGGTGGAGTGCACCTGTAATCCCAGCTACTCGGGAGGCTGAGGCAGGAGAATCGCTTGAGCCGGGGAGGCGGAGGTTGCAGTGAGCCGAGATTGTGCCACTGCACTCCAGCATAGGTGACAGAGTGAGACTCTGTGTCGAGAGAGAGAGAGACACAGAGAGAGAGAGAAGGCTCATAAAGAAGGGGCAGATCATAGACAAGGTTGGAAAGGGGCCAGAGCAGGCAGCGTCTTCTGAAACTTTCCAGGTCACCACGTTCCATTTAGACACAAACTATAATCAGGCAGTATCATTCATATGGAAGTCAACATGAAATATGTTAACAGCAAAACCCATGGATGGGACAGCAAGTGAAGAGCTGTTAACCTCAAATTCTACAGCTGCAAAACACCTGACTGTGGAGAAAAGAGGTATCATCAAGTTTTAAAAGGGAAAATATTTAAAACAACACTTAGCCTATAACCAGGGAAGTTCATTAAATTACTCCCACCATTGTCATAAAGATCAATTTCTGTAGCCAGCTCATAAAGAATTCACATCTCTAGAAGGTTGTTAAAGTTCAGATACTATGAAGTCTGTATTTATATTGCTTTAATGATTTCTGTTCCTGTTTGGTGTATCTGAACTTTGTGAGTAGCTGTAGGTGACAGATCTGAGACCTGAGATAAAAGGAGGAGATCAATCCAGGTTGCACCAGCATGGGATGTAGAAAGGGATCAGAGGATGAAACAGAATTCCAAGTGAGAATATAAGACTATCCAGGAAAGAGAAGATAACCAATCCTTACAAGTTTTCATCAACATCCTTGATAAACACACTAATGCTGGCCTGGTCATCCATCTTATATGTATTTACACTTCTCAAATTCCCCTATGCATGATTCATCCAACCTCTAACAGTATTGGAGGTGGAAAAGGCAGTGAAGTAGACAGAGAATAATTTAGATTCAATTGTTTCCCTTCTGGTTGATTGCCAAAAATGACTGCAATATTTTAGTGCTTTCTGAAGAAAAGCAGGAGTCTATTTCTCCACTTGCCGAATCTAGGTTTGGCCGTGTGACTTGCTTTAACTGATGGGGCATTAGCAAACATGATGCTAGAGAAGGCTTGAAAAATGCTCATGCATTGGGCTTCATCTTGTCTCTTGCTGCTTTTGGAACCCAGGCACCATGTGAAAAAGCCTGAGCTAGCCTGCTAGACACTGGAGACACATGGCCCAGCTACCTTGTTGCTGTAGCCAATAGCCAGATACATGAGTAAGTTTTCTATCTATTGTTACTATCAGAGGGCCTTTTTTTTTTTTTTTTTTGAGGCAGTATTGCTCTGTTGCCCAGCCTAAAGTGCCCAGCCTAACCTGCATGAACACGGCTCAATGCAGCCTCAAACTCCTGGGCTCAAGTGATCCTCCCACCACAGCCTCCCAAGTAGCTGGGAACACAGGTGCATGCCATCATACCTAGCTAGTTTTTACACAATTTTAAAAACTCACTATGTTACTCAGGCTGGTCTCAAACACCCAGCCTCAAGTGATCCTCCTGCCTCAGCCTCCCAAAGTGCTAGGATTACAGGCATGAGCACCTGGCCAAGGAATCTCTTAGTATTGTTCATCTGGTGTGTACTCAGCTCCAGGCTTCTCTTTCTCTCAACATGTTCAGGGTTGGAAAGGTAAAAAAGCATTGGAATTAGGGTCTGAAAACTGACTTCAGTACTCTCCTCTGAGCTTTGGAAAAGGTATCCATCTTCTCCAAGCCTCAGTTTCCTCCTCTGGGAATTACACCGAGTCATAGTGTTCCTGGGAAAATTAGATAACCTGTGAAAGTGCTCTCTAAAGTGATATATATCAGCAATTAACAGGGATGAAATATGAGTCAAGCTCACCAGAAACAGTGTAAAAGGAACCTAACTTTAACAATCCCTGGAATATCAAGTGCAATCCATTTTTTCTTCGTGAAAGCCATGATTACTTTTCCATCTTGTCTGTAGTGTCACAGAATAAGATGTTCAATTAAAATGCCATAAAATTACATCATGCTTGCTCATCTGTCTTTCGAAACTGTTGAATGACTAGAGTTGGGAGATGAAAAGACTTTTTGAAAGTAAATGCTTTCTCAACTTTTGAAATGCTTCCAGATTCTGTCATGTTTCTTTCATCTCAACATCTAAGCTGGGAAAGACTCTTCGACACCAAGGGCTGGTGTTTACATGCAGCTAATCCAGGTACTTTGCTAACCTATTAATCTGTCTCTCTCTATATATATTTGGATCTTCAGAATCAAGCGTTAGTGTTTTGTTTCTTTTAGGTTTCTGCTGACTTGTACTCTTTGCTGGCAAGCTGCTGACACATTTTGACAGGTGACTTGGCTCATAAAAACAGCCAGGGAAGGGAAACGGTGAGAAGGGGCTTCACCAGGAGCATGGTCAGCACATATGAAATGCTGAACGTGGTAGAAGCATACAAAAGGATATTTATGAACTGGTTTTTTAAAAAAAAGTTCTTGCTCTCTGGATGACCTGGTTCTCAACTCCGTTCATCTTGAAGACTTAAGTCAAAATATAGGGGTTGGGAAGTATGTGATTGGAACTCAGTCAATAAATTCAAATTCAGCAAATCTGGAGGGCGAATTGGTGAATTTATCCTCATGGTGCTTTAGTTCACTGAGAGGCTGCCTTGTGAATAAGTTATAATGTCAATCTCTTCCTAAAGATCCAAGGGCCAGAGCATGTTTTTCTAAACCCCCATTTCATGCTTTTTTTCATTTGCTGCATTTATATGCTTGAGGTGTCTTTGTTTTACATTTTTCATCTAAGGAGCTTTAAATATGAATCATCTACTAAATTGAAAGTGAGCACATGGAAGAGGATTAGGCAGAGGTATGGGGTAAGTAATATCCTAAGGAAAAGTAAATACAGAGAAATAGTAATTACAGTGAGTTGAATACTGGTCCTTTCCATGCATGTCCAACCTAAACCTCAGAATGTGATCTTATTTGAAAATAGGGGCCAGGTGCAGTGGCTCAGGCCTGTAGTCCCAGCACGTTGGGAGTCCGAGGTCAGAGGATTGCCTGAGCTCAGGAGTTTGAGACCAGCCTGGGCAACATGGCGAGACCCCATCTCTAAAAATAAAGTTAAAAAATAAAATAAAATAGGGCCTTTGCAGATGTAATTAGTTAAGGATCTTGAGATGAAATCATCCTGGATTTAGGGTGGGTCCTAAATCCAATGACTGGAGTGCTTATGACCAGAGCAGAGATCACACAGAGAAAGTGGCAATGTGAATGAAGGGAGAAGCAAATGGAAGTGAAGCATCTGGAAACCAAGAAACGCCAAGCATTGCTGGCGACAGCAGAAGCTAGGAGAGAGGCATGGAAGAGTCTCTCTCTCTGAGCCTCCAGCAGAAACCAATCCTGTCAACACCTTGGTTTCTCACTTCTAGCCTCCTGAACTGTAAGAGAATATATTTCTGTTGTTTTAAGCTGCCCAATTTATGGTAATTTGTCATGTCGGCCCTGCAAAACAAATACAGTAAATGAATACCTGCTGCAGGTAGTCTTGAAGAGCCCGGCAGCCTCCGCCACCTGCACTTGGTTGTCTGTGGAAACTGACATTCTCATCTGACTCCTTCAGCCCACCTCTGACCTTATCCTGACCCTCACTACCATTAAATGCCATCTCTTGCCCTCCTCTTCCTGAGCCTCTGCAGTATGACATGGGGAGGGATTGGAGTCGGGCAGGCTGTGGGATATTGTGTATGTCGGGAGGAACTTTGGATAAGGCATGAGTTAGTCAAGGCTGGGACTGGTGAAAGGATCAAGGTCAAGCATTGGATGAGCCTGTGTGAGCACACAGTGATTGGTAAATTTTTTTCTTTTTTTTTGAGACAGAGTCTTGCTCTGTCACCCAGCCTGGAGTGTAGTGGCGCAATCATGGCTCACTGCAGCCTCGACATCCCAGGCTCAAGCCACCCTCCCATCTCTCTCCCTACCAAGTAGCTGGGACCACGGGTGTGCGCCACAATGTTGGGCTATTTTTTAAAAATATTTTGTGAAATTGGGGGTCTCACCACATTGCCTAGGCTGGTCTTGAAATCCTGAGCTCAAGTGATCCCCCCACCTTGGCCTCCCAAAGTGCTGGGATTACAGGTGTGAGCTACTGTGGCGCAGACAGACTGGTACTATTTTTAAAAGCCAAAAATAATGGTCAAAAGGGCAAGCTTTGCAACACAAACATCTGATAGCCTTCACTTGATGTGGTAGGTAGAATAATTGTCCCTCAAATATGTCCATTCCCTAATCTCCAGAATCTGTGAATATGTCTTTACATGGCAAAAGGGACTTTGCGAATGCCTCTCAAGCTAAAGATTTTGAGATGGGGAAATTATCCTGGACTACCTGAATGGGCCCAGTGTAATCACAAGGGTCCTTCTGAAAAGGAGATGGGAGAGTCATTCAGAAAAGGAGATGTGGTCGGGTGTGGTTGCTCATGCCTATAATCCCAGGACTATGGGAGGTTGAGGTGGGAGGGTTGCTTGAGCCCAGGAGTTTGAGACCAGCCTGGCAACATAGTGAGACCTTCTCACTACAAAAAAAAAAAAAAAAAAATCAGCTGGGTGTGGTGGCACACACCTGTCATCCCAGCTACTTGGGAGGCTGAGGCAGGAGAATCACTTGAGCCCAGGACTCTGAGGCTGCAGTAAGCTATGATCAGGCCACTGCACTCCAGCATGGGTGCAGAATGACACCCTGTCAAAAACAAACAAACAAACTACAACAACACTATAAAGTATTATTGGCTGGGTGCAGTGGCTCACACCTGTAATCCCAACACTTTGGGAGGCTGAGGCAAGAGGATTGCTTGAGCTCAGGAGTTTAAGACAAGCCTGGGTGACGTAGGGAGACCCCATCTCTACAAAAAGTTTAAAAATTTCCAGGTGTGGTGGTGCATGCCTGTAGTCCTAGCTACTCAGGAGGCTGAGGCAGGAGGATCACTTGAACCCAGGAGGTCAAGGCTGCAAGTGACCTGTGATTGTGCCACTGCACTCCAGCCTCAGCAACAAAACAAGACCTTATCAAAAAAAAAAAAAAGAAAAAGAAAAGAAAAGAAAGAAAATGTAGTAACAGAAGCAGAGAGAGGAATTTGAAGATTCTATGCTGCTGTTTTGAAGGTGGAGGAAGGGGCCAGGAGCCCAGCAATGTAGGCCATCTCTAGACTCACTCCCTCAGAAAAGGCAAGGGTGCGAGTCTCCCTCAGAGCCTCCCAAGGAATGTGGCCTGGCTGATACCTTGATTTTGCCCAGTGAGACTCAGTTTGGACCTCTAACATCCAGAGCCACACAAGTACAAATCTGTGTGAAGTCACTAAGTTTGTGGTAATCTGTTACAGCAATCATAGAAAACTCTCCTCCTGGGCCACTGACATGCTCCTGCTGTGGGGGAGACGCCCACTGCTTCCCAGCCTTCCCCTCCAGAAACAGCCTCATGAGCAATCCCCAAGGATACAGAAAATGCCCTGGTATGATAGAGAACAGGAGAGGTCTCCCTGGTCAGTCCCCGCTCTTGGGCAGTGTACACCCAGCCATCGCTGGTTTCACAAAGAAACACTTATGCTATGGCACATTTCCTAAAGCACTAGAAAGCTGTAGTACCTTGAAACACCAACTTTCATGCTCCTATGGCAGTATCCCTTCATCTCATTCCTGCCTGTGCACTGTCACGGGCACATTCTCAGGCTCGGTGTTTCCCATTACGCTTGGGGATTCTCAAACCTCCCCATTCCACACATCTTCTGCCTTCTCCCTCTCTCTCTCTTGCTCTCTCTCTCTCTTTTGAAATGAGGATCTCATTATATTGGCCAGTCTGGTTTTGAATTCCTGGCCTCAAGCAATCCTCCTGCCTTGGTCTTCCAAAGTGTTGGGATTACAGGTGTGAGCTACTGCACCCAACCACCCTCTGCCTTCTCTTTCTGCCATTCAGAATCACTGCTTCATGGAGTTTTCAGGTCTTTACCTACCTACCTATCTCCATATCTATCTGTCTACCTATGAATGTATATATGTTTCTATCATTTATCTACCTACCTACCTATGTATCTGTGTATCTATGTATCTATACATCTGTCTATCTATCTATCTATCTATCTATCTATCTATCTATCTATCTATCTATCTAATCTATCTATCTTCTACTTACCTACCTATTTCCCCATTGTCTATCTATTGTCTATCATCTACCTATTATCTCTCTATCTTTTTAAAACTACTTTATTGCGGTATGAACAACATACAAAAAGCTCTGGTATATAATGTCAACAATTTGATTAATTTGGAGGTAAGTACATACCCATGAAACCAACACCACAATCTATGCTATAAACATATCTATCATCTCCAAAGTTATCTATCTCTGTCTTATAACACACTAAAAACTTCCATGGTAATTTGTCTTGTTTAGATCTTACAATCATACTATGGGATAGGTACAATGTATATATGTGCATATATATATATGTAAAATATGAATTTTAAAAATAATATTTAGGTTTTTCTGATTATAAATGCAATGATACCTATGCGCTCCTTGTTAACTGACTATAAACACGGTGTGTAGACTCTTATGTGTTCTTTATTGTAACATGTACATAAAATAATTAATTAAATTTATTTTGGAGATATATATGTTTATATACACATATATGTATATTCCAGGTATTAACACTTGGGCATGCTATGTCATGTAGTGGGAGAAATTTGCAATGTTTTCTCTTCCCAGTCTTTCCTTTTTACCCATAACCTTCTCCTACTCAACTAAGATATTGGACATCACCTAAGGCTTCTGGAAAGGGTTATGAGAAGAGAAGTGTCAAATTCTTGGCTTTTGAGTTTGAGAAGTTAAGATCTAGACATATGGCAAAGGGGATATGGAAGAATATGTAATATCAGGAGCAGGTTTTTCCACCCCAAAGGAGTAGGGGATAGGAAGCAGTGTGGGAGGATGAGATCCAGGTGTGAGAGGCTCCCTGAGAGACAGCCCTGTGCTGTCCTCCTTAGGCCAAGCTGTAGCACGGGGGAACTCAATAGAGGCCCCAGATCGGAAAGCCTGGAAGCTGACCTCAGGCCCAGTGTAACTCAAGAGAAGGAGAACAGATGGTTGTGCGCAAGACAGTCTCCATTTCCCCACGTTCCGCCCAGGACAGGAGCAAACAAGTGTTTCTCTTGTGCCAAGGACGTGGAAGCAGCTGAGAGAGAGCTTGCCCCGAGAGGCCGGGGAAACTGGGGTCCAGGGGACACAGCCGTGAGCTTCAGGGACCAATCACTGCAGACCATTTGGAGTGAAGGTGCCTGAGTATCAGATGTCAATCCCCCAACCGCCAATGCCTTGTCATTTCTTCAGCTCCCCGGAGCTGAGATGAACTCATAGAGAAAGGATTCCAGCGCTGCAAGTTTCTGCTACCTACTGGTAGGGCCTTACCTAGAAATTAAGTTGAGTGGCAGAGTTTTTTTTTTCCAAGTTGCTTTTGGCCGGCCATGATGGCTCACACCTGTAATACCATCACTTTGGGAGGTGAAAGGATCATTTGAGCTCAGGATTTCAAGATCGGCCTGGGTAACATAGCAGAAACCCTGAAACCCCATCTCTACAAAAAATACAAAAATTAGCCAGGTGTAGTGGCCTGCACTCCAGTCTGGGCAATAGAGCGAGACCCTATCTCAATTTAAAAAAAAAAAAGTTGTTTTTCCTGCTCACCTGGATGTGTGGATGGAGATTTGTATCCATGACAACAGTACCTTGTAGCTTACTCCCCCATTGCTCAGCTGGTAGATACTTAGGTTGTCCTCCCCACTCATGGGAAGCTACCAATACCAAGACTGCGGCAACGTGGTGCTCTCCCTTCCCTTGGTATGAATAAACTCGCTTTTGTCTGTCAACAGGTTGATATCTGGGTGATATTTAACAGGAGCCAGCATTCTAGAGGTCATGGTTTTGTTTGGATATGTCAAGCGTGCTCTTACCAGAAGGCTTTGTTCTGACATTTCCTTCTGCCTGGAACAGTTTGCCTACAACAGCATGTCTGCCCCTCACTTCCACAGGTTCTGCCCAGATGTCCCCATATCAAACAGGCCTTCCTTGGCCACTCCCAAAATAGCATCTCCCCATTCCCACTATCCTATAGTCCTTCTTACCTGCTTTTTTTTTCTTTACAGCACTTTTCTCCACCTGATATGGAATATATTTATTTACTCAGCCTCCCTTCACTGAAATGTAAGCTATACAAGGGCAGAGACTTTATCTTGTTCCCTGCTGTCTCCCCAGTGCTTAAACAGTACCCACACTATTAGGTACTTTGCAATTATATGTTGAATCAATGTATATAAATATCTTCTACAGATAGCTTTTTGTTTCAATTTTCTGTATTTTTTTCTTTTTATTTATTTATTTATTTATTTATTTATCGAGACGGAGTCTCGGTCTGTCACCCAGGCTGGAGTACAGTGGTGCCATCTCCGCTCACTGCAACCTCTGCCTCCAGGGTTCAAGCAATTCTCCTGCCTCAGCCTCCCCAGTAGCTGGGACCACAGGTGCGCTATCATACCCAGCTAATTTTTGTATTTTTAGTAGAGACAGGATTTCTCCCTGTTGGCCAGGCTGGTCTTGAACTCCTGACCTCAAGTGATCCACCTGCCTTGACCTCCCAAAGTGCTGGGATTACAGGTGTGAGCCACTATGCCTGGCCTTTTTTTCTTTTTAAATATTGCCCTTAGGCTCCTGATAAGACAGCTCTTAACAAACAGGAACTGCATCTTACACTACTCTTTATTCTGAGTGTCTGGAATGTAATAGATGCTCAGTAAATATTTACTACAGGAAGGGAAGAAAGAAGAAATATGTAAGCAAATGAATAAAACATATAGTAATGTTATGGCTGAGGGCAGGGTGAGATGGTAAAGTAACTGCACCCCTCTTCCTTGATTTCTCACTGCCACCCCCCACCTCAGGATGGCTCATCCAAATTGTTCACCAAGTAAAAGTTGGCTGATTTGGGTGTACAGCTATAATGAGTTGAATATATCTTCCATAAGAAAATGGAAAAGCTTGGAGAGGAGGGGGTGGCATGAGAGGGGAAAAAAAAAGGGCTCTTAAAACAGAAAAGAGAAAAAAGAGGATCCAGGAGAGGAAAACATGAAATACTGGGCAACATTTTAGGACAAAATGAACACTTCAGTACATTTTACACTCCAAGGAAATGGCTTGTATTATTCTACTGTAAATTCCCCATGACCCAAACATCAAGATACTTGGCTACCCTCACAGGCCTTGGGTGAACGGTTTTTATGTGTGAAAATTAAGAGAAGGAGCAAATTCCCCAATTGGCTCAAATCAAAAGGGAACCAAAATAAACCTACAGATACAAGGCACGGATGAGAGAAACAGATTCCAAGGAGGCGGGATGTCAAAGCCAGAGGAGACCATGAGATCATAATCCCTAAGAACTTTGCAGAAATCTTCTATGTATGTATGTATGTATGTATGTATGTATGTATGTATCATCTATCTATCTATCTATCTATCCATCTATCTATCTATCTATTATCTATCATCTATCTCTATCATTTATATCTATCTGTCTATTTATTTTTACTTGAGACAGGGCCTCGCTCTGTCACCCAGAGTGGAGTACAATGGTGCAGTTCACAGCTCACTGCAACCCCTAACCCCTGGGCTCAAAGAATCCTCCCACCTCAGTCTCCTTAGTAGCTAGGACTACAGGTATGCGCCACCACGCCCAGCTAAAATTTTTAATTTTTTTGTAGAGATGGGCATCTCACTATTTTGCCCAGGCTGGTCTCGAGCTCTTGGGCTCAAGCAGACTTCCCGCCTCAGCCTCTCAAAGTGCTGGGATTACAGGCATGAGCACCATGCCCATTTCAAAAATCTCAAGGAGGATATGAGACCATCCTTGGGGCAGGGAATGGGGGTCCTGCCAGTGTTATCTAGTTCTTAAGGGGCAGGGAGGCCCGGCTGATACCTGGCTCACTGAAATGACAGCCTCCCTGTTCAGCTCCCAGCCTGTGCTTTCCTAGGGTCTTGCCTTTGTGCAGGTCCCTCTGCTCTAGAGAGCCACAGATCCCCACACAGATGGTGCAACTGGATTGAGACCCATGGTCTTCCAGCCTAAGCTACTGCAAATCTGTACAAGGAACAGCCTTGGGCACGTGTGTACGTTTCCTTTTCCTTACCTGCTTTCCCAATTAGAGTGAGAGTCAGAAAGATTGCTTCCCTTTGGTCAGGAGTTAGCTTTTCTTCTGCCCCACCCCCGACTGCTTGCCACCCCCCACCCATACCCACCCCCATACCTTACCCCAAAGTTCTAGTTTGTCTGGAATCTCATGTACCTCTTAGGAAAAGAAATGCTGCCACATCCAAAAGGTGTAAAGGTTCCAAAGATAACTGGATTTGGCAAGTCACTGAATATGTTGGTGTACACAATACCTGAAGGGAGGTCAGAATAGCTTTGACAGACAGCTAGGTGCCCAGAAGGATAGATGAAATCCAGGTTAAGGAATTCATATTCATTAACAATAATAATTCTTATATAGAAAGATGTTAGCTGTCATACACATGTCCTTATTTATTTATTTATTTATTAATTTTTTGAGATGGAGTCTCGCTGTGTCACCCAGGCTGGAGTGGAGTGGTGTGGTCTCGGCTCACTGCAACCTCCACCTCCCCCGGTTCAAGCAATTCTCCTGCCTCAGCCTCCCAAGTAGCTGCAATTACAGGTGTGTGCCACCATGCCCAGCTAATTTTTTGGTATGTTTAGTGGAGACAGGGTTTTACCATGTTGGCTGGGCTGGTCTCGAACTCCTGACCTCAGGTGATCCACCAGCCTTGGCCTCCCAAAGTGCTGGGATTACAGGTGTGAGCCACCGCACCCGGCCTATTTTATTTTTTATTCAGCAATTTACATACCAGGCACGGTGGCTCATGCTTGTAATCCCAGAACTTTGGGAGACCAAGGCAGGCGGATCACTTGAGGTTAAGAGTTCGAGACCAGCCTGGTCAACATGTTGAAACCCTGTCTCTACTAAAAATACAAAATTAGCTGGGCATGGTGGCACATGCCTGTAATTCTAGTTACTTGGGAGGCTGAGGCAGGAGGAAGGCTTGAACCTGGGAAGTGCAGGTTGCAGTGAGCCGAGATCGCACTATTGCATTCCAGCCTGGGTGACACAGTGAGACTCTATCTCAAAAAAAAAAAAAAAAAAAAAAAAAACCAGGCTGGGCGCGGTGGCTCAATCCTGTAATCCCAGCACTTTGGGAGGCTGAGGTGGGTGGATCACGAGGTCAGGAGTTCGAGACCAGCCTGGCCAACATGGTGAAACCCTGTCTCTACTAAAAATACAAAAATTAGCCGGGTGTGGTGGTGGGCACCTGTAATCCCATCTACTTGGGAGGCTGAGGCAGGAGAATTGCTAGAACCTGGGAGGCGGAGGTTGCAGTGAGCCAAGATCTTGCCACTGCACTCCAGCCTGGGTGACAGAGCAAGACTCCATCTCAGGGAAAAAAAAAAAAAAAAAAATCAGCAATTTACAGATAAGGCAATGGGAGGGCCAGAGAGGGTGCCTCTCACTCCCATAGCCTCTGAGCGTGATAACGGTAGCGCCACACCAGCACACAGGCTTCATGACTTTCAGCAGCATGTTCTTCCCATCCATGCATATTTCTGCACCCTCATTTTAATCCTAAATTCTTTGAAGCCAATCTGTGAATAATAACAAGGGAGTCTGGTTAGACTGGTCCTGTCAGTGGCTAGAGTGCTGGAAACCAAAGCTGTGCATTGTGACCTAGTATTTCTCAGTGAGCTCATTCCAGCATAGAGCAGGAGGATCAGGTGTCCTGACAACATCTGTGGATAGGTAGGGGTAAAGAGGGGCTGAGGATGATTACAGATATGCAAACAATTTCACAAAACCTACCTGTACCGACCTCTCCAAAACTGTCTGCGATGGACTCTTGAGGCCTTTTTCATTTTGGAGCTGATTATAAAAGTTCTCTTCTTTCTTAGCTAGATTCTCTAGATGCTAAATCCCCATGGCATTCTCTCTAACCAGGAAAATAAACCAAGGACAATTTGTTTTCTCAGAAACACCTGAGCCCTCAGGCACTTCACACAAATATCAGCTACACGGCTGGGTGCAGTGGCTCACACCTGTAATCCCAACATTTTGGGAGGCTGAGGCAGAAGGATCACTTGAGGCCAGCAGTTTGAGACCAGCCTGAGCAATATAGTGAGACACTGTCTCTATTTTAATGTAATATTAGAACATTAAGTTTAAAAAATTAGAATTAAAAAACAAACAAAAACGTGCAAAAATATATACACACGATGACCAGAGCTTCCCTTAAAAAGAAGGGAGGTTGGGCTGAGTGCAGTGGCTCACGCCTTTAATCCCAGCACTCTGGGAGGCCGAGGCAGGAGGATCCGTTGAGGCCAGGAGTTTGAGACCAGCCTGGGCAACATGGTAAAACCCTGTCTCTACAAAATATACAAAAATTAGCTGGGCATGGTGGCATGTGCCTGTAATCCCAGCTACTCAGGAGGCTGAGACGGGAGGATGGCTTGAGCCTGGGAGGCCGAGGCTGCAGTGAACCAAGATTGTGCCATTGCATTCCAGCCTAGGCAACAGAGCAGGATCCTGTGGGGCGCGGAGGGGGAAAGAAGGTTGTAAAGTGAGGAACTTGCCCCAACTTCTTTTTTGGGTTGATTTCTCTTGCCCCCAGATTGTGGGCATGTGGACCATTGGGGAAAAGGGATGAACAAAATCAAGGTCTGAGACCTCTTTTCCCAATCCTTCCTGGGTTTTTTCTGCTGAAATGGAAACTCGCAGCTGTGAGCCCCTTCCATCACGACCTGCCGCCTTCATCCTCCTTCCCTCCTGGGATTTTCACAAGGATATTACGTCAGAGAGGAGCCGTCCACCAGAGCGTAATGGAATTTTTTCCTGTTGGGGTCAGCCTTTCTGACAATTGGCATCTGAGGCTTCTTCTCCAGTAGCTCCAGCCAGAAACTCTGTGAGCACTGCTGATCCCTGCTCTCCTCCATGCCTTCCAGGTCCTCATAGTGGCGCCAGGTAAGTTGTTGACGCCCTCTTTTTGTTGCTTTGCTTCTTCTATTTTTCTGTTCAAAAGAAGAGAATTCAAGACACGGCTTGCTTCTTGGTCTTATCAAGTTCTGCAAGAGGGCCAGGGGCTCTGTTTGAGGCCCCTGGAGCCTCACATTTGCATGGATGTAATAAGCTTCCTTTAAGTCGGAAGAGCTGGATTTCAAGATTCATCCTGAGTCCCTAGCTAGTGTGTATTGAGTGCTTCCAATTTTTAAACAGTTATTGAGCACCTCCTGTATGTGCAGCACTGTACCCGAGGCTGTAGGAAATATAAGGAATACTGCATCGTCCCTGTGCTCACAGGAGCAGCATGGAGCAGTACAGGCTCTGGATAAGAACTAAGTGTGAGGCTGGGCGTGGGGTCTCATGCTTGTAATCCCAGCATTTTGGAAGGCTGAGGTGGGTGGATCACTTGAAGCCAGAGGTTTGAGACCAGCCTCGCCAACATGGTGATATCCTGTTTTTACTAAAAATACAAAAAAAAAAAAAAAAAATTATCTGGGCATGGTGGCATGCGCCTGTAATCCCAGCTACTCAGGAGGCTGAGGCACAAGAGTTGCTTGAAACTTGGGAGGCAGAGGCTGCAGTGAGCCGAGATCATGCCACTGCACTCCAGCCTGGGCAACACAGCAAGACTGTCTAAAAAAAAAAAAAAAAAAAAAAAAAACAACTAAATGTGAATCCTGACTCTGCCACTTGGCACCGCAGGAATGAGACAGACTACTAAACTCCTCTGAGTCTTGGTTTCTTCGTCTGTAAAATAGGGATGCTAATACCTATTGGAAATGTAAGAATTCTCTGATTAATGAATACAAACCTCTGTGCATAGACCCCTGCCTTTAGTATGCATTCTACAAATCCTAGTTGTTATGGTTACAATTTGGTGAGGAACATACACATTTGTTAATAATAACATGGTAAAGGAAAAAACACCTGTCATTTCTAGGTTTTACACTGAGACCCTGATATGAAGGTAGCATCTTAGAATATTCATGTATCGTTCACAAATATTCATTAGGTTTCTTCCACAGGCAAGACTCATAACAAAAGAAGTGCCTGAGTTATACGGCTACGTGACTGCGTGGTAAAGCCAGGATTCAATGTCATGCATACCCCAATTCCAAACTCATTACTAGACCTCCCCGGGCTCTGTATCTGAGGATAAAGCTGATGAAGCAGACCTTCCTAGTTCTTGCCCAGCCCAGCTTTTCAATCCCAATACACATGCACACACGTGCACGTATGTGTATGCACATACTTATAAACACAACCACAGGCACTCCTGTACCCAAGCACGCCAAGCAGTAGCTGTTAGAAACCTCAGTCAGGTGCGGTGGCTCACGCCTGTAAACCCAACACACTGGGAGGCAGAGGCGGGAGGATTGCTTGAGGCCACGAGTTTGAGACCAGCCTGAGTAGCACAGCAAGACCACGTCTCTAAAAATAATAGTAACAAAAAAAAATTAAAAGGAGAAGGCTCCAAGAGTCAAGCTGGCAAAGCAGAGGTCATGTACTGGAGAGACATGCTTAGCTCTCTCGGACACCAGCATCACCTGTTTAATACCTGCATGGACTGGCTGGCTTGCCTCTACTCCTTGGCCCCAGCAGCCAAAGGCAGGCTGCTGGGCTTCTCACTCATTGAAACAGATATGGGGGCTGGGTGCAGTGGCTCACGCCTGTAATCCCAGCATTTTGGGAGGCTAAGGCAGGCAGATGACTTGAGGCCAGGAATTCGAGAGCAGCCTGGCCAACATGGTGAAACCCTGTCTCTACTAAAAATACAAAAATTAGCCAGGCATGGTGGTGCTCGCTTGTAATCCCAGCTACTTGAGAGGCTGAGGCAGGAGAATCTCTTGAACCTGGGATGGGGAGATTGCAGTGAGTTGAGATCGCACCACTGCCCTCCAGCCTGGGTGACAGAGAAAGACTGTCTAAAAACAAAACAAAACGAAACGAAACAAAACAAAACAAAACAAAACACAGTGTGGGGATGTAACTGGGCAGAATGAAGACCAACCCTTGAGAACAGCCAGAAGTGCCAGGAATCTAGTTAGGAAAAGTTAGGAGATGTGGGAGCCTTCTTCTCAAAGAAGTCAGCAGTTTGTGCATTTCCAATATGGACATAGAGTAAAGCTCAAAACAAACAACTAGATCTCAGCAACAGCGTGAAGACAAATCTCTGAAGCCACCTTTGGAGAGTTCCTTCAGAGTCAGAGCAGATTCCACTGGGAATCCCCAATAGTTTTCATTTTTAAGGTGTACTTAAAATTTCCTAAAATTGAGCTGGCATATGTCAAGGAGGCTTTGGAGTGTTTAGGAGAATTGGTCTCTGTGTTTTGTGTGTGTGTGTATGTATACGTGTGGCACATTTATTGGATGGGTGTGGGGCTTGAGGAGTGGGAAGAGCTATGCTGAAAGGAAACTTTTTAAAGGATTAAGAATAACTACTTGGAAATAATATAGCTGATTAAGAATGCAGGGAAAGGTATAATAGCCACACCATTGTTGGGGAAGGAACTAGAGCCAGAAGGGTTGCTAAGGGCCAGATCTGCCACACACTGAGTAGCTGGAAAATAGAAATGCTTGGTTAAAACAACTGCCCCCTCTCCCTTCCTTTTTGTCTCTTGTCTTGCTTCCCTCCTCCTGACTCTCCTTTCTTTCTTTCCCATATTCTCATGAAAATGTATCCCACTGTCAAAAATGAGGTGAGTGGGCAGAATTTTTGAACAACGTGACAAAAGCAAAGCACTTATAGATTGCCACTCTTCCCCACCCCAGAACACATGCATGCCACTCCATTGAAAAGCACCAAAGGCTGGCAGAATGTCAGCCTAACAACACGTATTTATAAGCCCAAGCCTAATGACCACTTCCCAAGCCCACACCTCAGCCCTTTCATTCAGTGCCTACATGGGATTCTATTTTTCTGACTTTCTGCAAATGGACCTTTTGGATTATTCTTAAAAGAAAGCTAAGTACTCTAAAGTATGAGTACCTATAATCATTGGGAGAAAAAAGGCACACTTCCCCTCCCTACTAACAAGGCCAAATATTCAGATACAAAAGCCCTTGTGCAAAAAAAAACCCCAGGCAAAATCTCTCATTCTATAAATGCCACATTAATCAAATACATTGAGTAGGCAGCTATGATTTGGGAAAGTTCCCCATTACCTTTTTAAAAGCAGTGCTTCCTTTTCTAATCCCTTTAACATGCCCTAGACAAAGAGTCTTTTAGTCATTGTGTCAAGGCCAATCAGCCTGGCATGCCAACAAAGACGGCCTTTTCTCTGCCTTTTCTCAAGGTTGACAGTGGCAGTTGTCCTGCCTTCGTCTTGCCTGAGGGCCAGAAGTTGATCCCTGGATTCTCCAACAGGTGACAATTATCACCAAGTTTATTCGTTTGTCAAAGGCACCCTAATACTTGCACAAAATGGTTTCTTGGAAGTTTCAGGTAGCTGGTCATTCCCAGGGAAAGCCATTTTCAGGTCTTACGGAACAGTCATTCTCTAATTCACAAGTTACCCAATTGTTCTATCCCTCTAGGACAGAGGCTGGAATAAAAGGGAACTACATCTCAAAAAGGAACTATATCTCAAATCTCAAACTACATCTCAAAGCCAATCTTAGATCAGCTCTAATCTAATAGTAAGCTAAATTCAATATGGTAGGGGCACTCGTTGAACGTAAGAGCTGAAGGATGCTTGGAGAATATCTAATCCCATTTTACAGATGAGGGAGCCAAATGCAGAAAAGGGAACAATAATCACAATATGATAGTTAACTGCTTATCAAACATTTGCTATACTCTAGAGATTGTGCTAAGGTATTTAGCTTATGATTTCATTTAATGCTTTCAATAACCCTATGAGGTAGATTCTATTAGGATTCCCATTTTACATGAGGAAAGTAAAGATTTGAGAAGCTAAATGTCTCAAATCCCATGATTGGCAAATGAGAGTCATGTGGACTCCAGAGCCTGAGTTCTAAACCTTTATGCTATATTGACTCTTATATCCCTGGTCGCACAGCTAAAGAATAGTAGGATCAGGGTTAGAAGCAAGCCCAGAATGCCCCTGCTTTGCACCGCCATGCTGCAACAGTGAATATGACTAAAATCAGAGAACTTGAGTGTCATCAACTACAGACCAGAGATCTGATTCAGGACCAGACAAAAGGTCCACATAGACCCTTCCCGGGGAATAAGCTCTGCTTTCAGAAGTACCTTGGGAACCGGTCTGGGATAGTTTCGCTGTGTTTGTCAGACCAGACTTCTTGTGTAAACCCACAGAGTCTATCCCAGGGTAGACCTGCCCCTGGAGTTAGAGAAGCTTCCGTCTTTTTTCCTGCCCTTAATTTCCCTGGGCCTGACTTAATAGTAAAGTTCTATAATGTTCCACATTGAGCAAACATAGAAATTTGGTAGGGTAACTAGGCTGAAAGTTCTGATTTGCCTAAAATTGCAGTTCACCCAGCAAGCATTAATTTAATCTCCATGGTATTTCTAATGCCAGTAACCTGGGGATGTTAAGATTTTGCTGCTTTTCTTACAGAAATGTTTCATAATACACGTAAAATTACATGTGCTGTTTTTAAAGCTTGGAGTCTACATATGACAGATCCCTTTGGAATGAATTCTAGCAACTTTAGCACATCTCATTAAAAAACCACTGCCGTGAGAGTTTGTTATTATGGGTTATGTATAATGGCCTCTTACTCATCCCTGCTGCTGTGTGCCAGCTAAACTCTCTTCCTCCATCATCTCTGTCAAGTCATCTCTTCTTGGTTCTAAACCCACTTGTTTCAAGAAAACACCTCTGGGCCAGGCACAGTGCCTCATGCCTGTAATCCCAGCACTTTGGGAGGCTGAGGCGGGTGGATCACTTGAGGTCAGGAGTTCAAGACCAGCCTGGCCAACATGGTGAAACCCTGTCTCTATTAAAAATACAAAAATTAGCTGGGCATGGTGGTGCGCTTGTAATCCCAGTTATTCGGGAGGCTGAGGCAGGAGAATCGCTTGAACCTGGGAGTGGGAGGTTGCAGTGAGCCAAGATCACGCCACTGCACTCCAGCCAGGGTGACAGAGCAAGACTCCATCTCAAAAAAAAAAACGAGAGAGAGAAAAGAAACAACCTCTGATGGTACTAAGTTATTATTTTTAAAATGCCTTTTACTTGCTTAGTGCTTTATTGTCTACAAAACATGTTTATGTATATTGTGTTGATTTCAGCTTTATAACCTGCAGTACTAAACAGAGACATGTTATTTTCCCTAACTGACTGAAGACATTGAGGTTCAGGGAGTTCAAGTAACTTACACAAGATCCCACACCCATTGACTATGGAACCTGAGTGTTCTGACCTCAACTGGGGTTTTATATTCTTTCAAATAAAAAAAAATGCTTCATTATTCAGAACAGTTTTAGGTTCATAGCAAAATTAAGCAGGAAACACACACACTTCCTGTACACTCCCTGCAAGTTTGGTTTTCTTTCCATTAAAATATGCTACCTACTCCTAAAGGGCTAGGATTACAGGCATGAGCCACTGTGCCCAGCCAGAAATTTCTTAAAAGATCAAGAAATACAAAGTAAATCTTTCTAATTATTAAAGAAATAGACACTTAAAAGAGTATTTTTTTGCCTATCAATTTTGCAAAGTTGAACAAGTGTGTTAATTCTGTTCAGTGCTGAGAATGCTGTGATGGAGCTGCACACGGTGGCTCATGCCTGTCATCTCAGTACTTTGGGAGGCTGAAGCAAGAGGATGGCCTAAGTCCAGGAGTTTGAGACCAGCGTGGGCAACATAGCAAGACCCCATTTCTTAAAAAAAAAAAGAATGCTGCAGTGGGATCTCTCATACTTTGCTATGAAAAGTTAGCTGGCATTTTTGTTTGAAAAGCAATTTTGTGGTACATCTCTAGAGCCTTAAAAATGTTCATATCCTTTAACAAAATTTCACTTTGAGAAATCTAGCATTAGGAAGGACCCAAAGAAACAAAAAAATGTAGGACAGTTGTACAAACATAAATGTCCAATAATAGGAGAATGGTTCAAAAAAATCATAGACCATCCATGCAATGGAATTCAAAGCAGCCATTCAAAATCTTTTTTCTGAAGAACTTAATATCACAGGAAAATGCTAATGATCAAGTGAAAGAAAAAAAAGCAGGACAAAAATGGTATTAAAAAATAAGTATATTATATATATATATATACACACACACACACACACAAATACATGGTATATATTCACTATATGTATGTGTGGGGTGGGTGTGTATGTATATTGGAGAAAAGTTTGGAAGAAAATATGCCAAAATATTGAAATGGTATTCTCTTGGTGAAAATATTGTGTGATTTTAATTTCTTTCTGACACTTTTCTAAATTTTTGAAAAATTTAAATACTAAGCATGTATTACGTTTAAAATACACCCTCAAAAGCAATAAGTGGTTTTTTTCACACCAAACACTAGTTGAAGAACTGGAGTAGAAACAATTCATGGTGAAAAATGGGCTGGGCAAAGTGGCTCACACCTGTGATCCCAACACTCTGGGAGGCCAAGGCAGGAAGATCACTTGAGCCCAGGAGTTTGAGACCAGCCTGGGCAACATAGCAAGACCCTATCGCTATAAAAAATTTTAAAATTAACTGGGTGTAATGGCACACACCTGTAGTCCCAGCTACCCAGGAGGCTGAGGCAGGAGGATCACTAAAGCCCAGTAGTTTTAGGTTACAGTAAGCCATGCTGTGCCACCACACTCCAGCCTGGGGGACAGAGCAGGACTCTGTTTCCAAAAATAATAATATAAATAAAAAAGAAAAATAAATAAATGGACTTAGGAGTCACACAAAGCTGGGTTTTACCCCTGGCTCTGCCTTTTTCTAGCTGTATCACTGTGAACAAATGGCCACACTTTATGGTACATCGGTACCATCAGTAAAGGGGGGATCATCATACTTGTCTCATGGAGTTTTTGTGAGGAGTATAGATGACCTATTTAAAGCATCAGGTCTGCTGTCTAGCACAGACTAGATATTTTGTCAGTGGTTTCTATTGTTACTAACACCTCCCGATTATTTGATTTGTCCTCTGTTGATTGTTAGCTTGCTGAAATGCTTAGTTTCCCATCCTAGGTAATAAGTTCCTTGAATATAGGGACTGGATTTATGTTTTCTTAGAACGGTGCTTTGCCTACAACTGACTTTTCTTTCCCTGGCTTCCTCTTTCCTTCCTTCCCTCCTCCCCGCTACTTTCTTTTGTTTGTTTGTTTGTTTTTACTCCCCACTATTTTCACATATAATCCTTTACCAGTCACCTAACAAGGCTGCTGCACTGATAAGTTCAGGTGCCATATAGTGAATTTCCCATAAGTTACCAGGAAGAGAGGAGTTTGTGCGTGCAGCTGTGTATATATGTTTTCATATTACAGATACAATAGGCAGGTATCATGATAAGGTGACTTGTCTGGGGGGCCACATGCTCTGCGTTTCTTCTTGCCCATCAAACAATATGTTTTATAAAAGTCTATGATTATCAAGACTACGGCGGGCTTCCTACATTTGAATTAAGGCTGCTTGTAGTCTCTTCACAGCTATACTGGGGACTGTCTTCCACTTCAGAATTTCCCATTTTGAGTAAGGATATTGAAAGATCCAACCTTAAAAAAGAAGACACACATATTAAACACAAAAAGAATATAAATAAATAAACAAACATAAAAGGGATATTTCAAAATTTATACCAGTTCAGTACTCACTGTGTAAATCCTGCCCAGCCATCAGTCTACCAAAGCCTACATATAAAAGGAATCAAAATCCATTTGTATCAAAGTATACAAATCATCAGCCTAAGAATAACTTCTCCTCAAGAGGACTTGCACTGAAATGGGATCGAAGCTTTAACCTTAAGTAATTAAGTCTCTATGATGGTGGGCTGAGCCCAGTGGCTCACACCTGTAATCCCAGCACTTCAAGAGGCCAAGGTGGGCAGATTGCTTGAGACCAGGAGTTCGAGACCAGCCTGGGCAACATAGTGAGATCCCATCTCTTAAAAAAAAAAAAAACTTTATGATGGCATCTCAAGTATTTGAGGCCTTTCAAGAATCCCTACGTACTGTGTGGACCTACAGATAAGACTCTTCAGCATCTCCCAGTTTCAGACAGATTCCCATCTACCAGTGAAAACACTTTCTCAGCAGTCAATAGACTTGAGTTCTGTTTTTGACTCTCCCATTAACCAGCCTGAGTACTCAGCATCTCTGAGGCCGGGCACAGTGGCTCATGCCTGTAATCCCGGCACTTTGGGAGGCTGAGGCAGGTGGATCACTTGAGGTTAAGAGTTCGAGACCAGCCTGGTCAACATGTTGAAACCCTGTCTCTACTAAAAATACAAAATTAGCTGGGCATGGTGGCACATGCCTGTAATCCCAGTTACTTGGGAGGCTGAGGCAGGAGGAAGGCTTGAACCTGGGAAGTGCAGGTTGCAGTGAGCCGAGATCGCACTATTGCATTCCAGCCTGGGTGACACAGTGAGACTCTATCTCGAAAAAAAAAAAAAAAAAAAAAAAAAAAAAAAAAAAACCAGGCTGGGCGTGGTGGCTCACTCCTGTAATCCCAGCACTTTGGGAGGCTGAGGTGGGCGGATCATGAGGTCAGGAGTTTGAGACCAGCCTGGCCAACATGGTGAAACCCTGTCTCTACTAAAAATACAAAAATTAGCCGGGCGTGGTGGCATGAGCCTGTAGTCCCAGCTACTCAAGAGGCTGAGGCAGGAGAATGGCCTGAACCTGGGAGGCGGAGCTTGTAGTGAGCCGAGACCACGCCACTGCACTCCGGCCTGGGCGACAGAGCGAGACTCTGTCTCTAAATAAATAAATAAATAAAAATAAAAACTTTTTAGGCCAAGAGACAGAATTCATAATCTCTAAAACTCCAGGCTCTGGAGGTGTTTTGGAATCTGTAGTGAGCATGTAAGGGGGTGGCTGTTCCAGCCTGACCAACATGGAGAAACTCTGTCTCTACTAAAAATACAAAATTAGCCGGGTGTGGTGGCACCTGCCTGTAATCCCAGCTAGTCGGGAGGCTGAGGCAGGAGAATCGCTTGAACCTGGGAGGCGGAGGTTGCAGTGAGCTGAGATCACACCACTGCACTCCAGCCTGGGCAACAAAAGTGAAACTCCGTCTCAAACAAAAAAAAAGGGGGGGTGGCTGTTGCTTATACCAAGAACCTTAGTGATTCTTGCAGAGTTTGAATGGAACATGGGCTTTCAGACTCCAAACCCTAGGCTAAATATATTCCATTCTTTTGCTTCCGTTTATCCAGTTTGTGTGATTACAACAGCTGGTGATGGTTTAGGTTTCTGTAAAAGGGGAGTGAGGGAGAGAAAGAGAAAAACAGCCTTCCTGGAGGAATAGTCTTAACCCGCCTGTTGAGTTTTCTGAGGCTAGCTCTGCTGCTGCAACAATACTGTGACTGTGAGTTGGGAGAGGAGTTTATTTTTGTCCTCATGATCTCTTAGGACCTGGCTTCTTGGCATTCTATCAGTGACTAAAAACAGATAGGCACAGCAGTGCATAGAAATCCCAGGAATAGGAAATTTAGATGTTTTTGTTTGTTTGCTTTATTAGTCTGTTGGTGCTTTCTTACATTTCTAATTCAGTGTTTTCCTTTTATACACCCATGCTCTCTTTCTTCTCTCTCTCTCTCTTTTTTTCTGTTTGTTTGTTTTTTTTGGGACAGTCTCGCTCTGTTGCCCAGGTTGTAATGCAGAGGCTCCATCTCGGCTCACTGCAACCTCCACCTTCCGGGTTCAAGCAATTCTCCTGCTTCAGCCTCCCAAGTAGCTGGGATTACAGCACACACCACCATACCCTGCTAATTTTTGTATTTTTGTAAAGATGGGGTTTCACCATGTTGGCCAGGCTGGCCTCAAACTCCTGACTTTAAGTAATCCGCCTGACTCGGCCTCCCAAAGTGCTGGGATTACAGGCGTGAGCCACTGTGCCCGGCTGACTAATCACTTTCTTCATGGCAATGATGAACTTGATAATTATGAGCACTAGGGGGCTAAAGAAGCACTGAATATTGTCTCTGGGTATATTTTTAATTTTTATACCAGCCAGTATGGAGGGCATGGTGGGTAGAACCACATTATTGAAGCTAGAAAGACTCTAAAAGGTTTAGAATCTCAGCTCTACCACCAACCAGTTCTGTGAATGTGGGGAAATCTGAATCTTGATTTCCTCGTCTGTAAAGTGAGGATGACTAAGGGTAGAATGTTGTTGGGAGAATTAAATGATATCATGCATATAATTTTCTTGTATTATTTCTTTTGATGCAACCTATTTGTTATGGGAATCTGGACTTATGGACCTCCTAATTCATTTCTAAACTTTAAGAGGCTCTCGTGAGCTTTGCTTTCTTTTCACATGTGTCTCTTTTTTTCTTTTATACAGCTTATAAAATATTTTTTTCTCCATAGGATGAATTCATTCCACTTCATAGATTTAATATAGTTTCTTGTTTTATATTTATAGTCTAGCACAAAACTTAATAATGACACAGAGGGGCATTGTGTCCTGGAAGCCTTTATGTGGGTGTGTGTGTGCTTTTACTGTTACTCAATTGCTGAAAGAAGGAATGAAAATAAAACATGAATCCTTTATGAGTAGCCTCATGTGGAAGGGCAGTTCTTAGAACAAAAGCATAAACAGTATTTTAATAAATCAAGAAATTATGCAGCCAAGTTTTTAGTTTAGAAGGCAGATTCATTTCCAGAGCAAATAATATATGTTTTTTCTTTTTGAGATGGAGATACACTGTGTCGCCAGGCTGGAGTGCAGTGGCATGATCTAAGCTCACTGCAACCTCCGCCTCCCGGGTTCAAGTGATTCTCCTGCCTCAGCCTCCCGAGTAGCTGGGACTATAGTGCGTGCCACCACACCCAGCTAATTTTTGTATTTTTAGTAGAGATGGGGTTTAACCATGTTGGCCAGGATGGTCTCGATCTCCTGAACTTGTGATCTGCCTGCCTCAGCCTCCCAAAGTGCTAGGATTACAAGCATGAGCCACCGAACCTGGCCAATACACATATTTCATGGGTTATTGTTGATATTTATGGAAAACTTTGCTGATGCCCTGATAAGAATATTAAAGTACCGGCAATGGGAGTTTCTGTTGATGATGCTCTTTTTCTCTCTTTGTTCATGTTCCTCCTTTTTGCCTAGCTCTTGTCAACCACAACCACGGTTCCCAGATCTCCCAGGAGAGCAGTTTACCTGTTGTCACCCACTTTTCACTGTCATCCAAGATCTGTTTAGAAAATGGTAAGATCCCTTTACCCACCCAAATCAGGCACCACTCTGATGAGTAAACCAGAGTGAGAGTCACTTCCCTTCCCTGAATTTGGAATCTTCCCCCAGCCATCCTCTTGCTGTAACCTCAGTCAGAGCCAGACATTCAAGCTCATGGATTCCAAGTCATACTTTTCAAAGGCATCCCCCTCCGACCCAGCCCTCCCTCATTTGTCCATTGTATACCCCGGGAGTATTTTCTTCAAGGTCTTGAGAAGCCAGGACCATGGCTTTAGTGACAATGACATTCATGTGCTTGGAAGTGTGGCCCAGGGCCTTTCTATCACAAAAACAACCTACCGTGTTTTGGGAACCAAGGTTTCTGCGTTCAAAGGCAAAAATATGTTCTTATATTTTTAAAATGTTATAAAGGAGACTTCCTAGGGAAGATTATGGTTGCACAAATCTAGAAAGAATATTATCTATCCCTGAATGAGGTAATAAAGGAAATAATATATGGGCTGGTAGAAAAAGAGAACCTTGCCCTCCTTTGGAGCATGGACATAAGAGAGCTAACTGCTGTGTGGCTCAGGGAATGAGTGGGAGGTAGGGCTGACTGGTGTGGGTCTCACGGACTTGCTTTTCAGGACCTTTTCATCATAGATCTAACACCTTAAGAACTGTTGAAGGGTTCTTGGTTTTAGAGAATGTGCTTAGGTGTCAAGTGTTCCTTCCTTACGTCCCCATCCCCAACATATACTTCTGGACTTGATGTAATGAGGGATCAGCATTTAGGACTGGATCTGTCTCACTGGGGCGGGCCAGATATTGAGGAAATAGATCCAGGTGCATATGCTAAGAACAAGCCCAGTAGACACGGCAAAATAGCAAGTAGGAGTGAAGTAAACCAGAAGGTATTCAGAGGACCCAGCATGAAAATGCCCCGGAACTTAAATAGGTGGTCCAGGGACAGGAATTCTCTTAGCAGCCAATCAAGTGGCAAGCAGCTGGTTGGCCCAGCAGGTAGTCTGTGAGCAATGAGGCAGGCCTTGGTCATTGAAGGGCAGGACTCAATCCCAGGCTGGGAGGTTGGGAACAATTAGGACATTATCCAATTCTAAGGAAACCAGGATGGACCTTGTTCAGTCTTCCAGTCTAAGACTAGGATGGTTCTCATGATCCAGTGGGAGTGAGCCTGAATGTGATCAAGATTGTTAGCCAGGGTTCTCTTGGTGGTAAGTAACAAGAACTCAACTCACATTAGCTGAAGTGACAGGATAATTATTTGTTCATGTCCTGTGGGGTGGATTACAAGATTAAAAGAAGAACTGCAAGTACAGGGTCCAGGGGAGGACGTGGGGACTCAAGACGGCAGAATCTCTTCTCTATCCATCTCCACGTGGCTGCACGCTGCAGACAGGCCCTCTCCACGTGTTGAAGAGATGGTCACTGCCATCCCCAGATTTGTGTGTCCCTTTCTTAGGAGGAAAGCAATTATTTTCTCCCAAAGTCGCGTGTCAATCCCAGCTAATGACTGATTATGATTAGCTTTATTTGAATTAAGTACTCACTCTAGGCTGGGTGCAGTGGCTCATGCCTGTAATCTCAGCACTTTGGGAGGCCCAGGTGGGTGGATCACTTGAGGCCAGGAGTTTCAGACCAGCCTGGGCAATATGGTGAAACCCCATCTCTACAAAAAATACAAAAATTAGCCAGGCATGATGGCATTTGCCTGCAGTCCCAGCTACTTGGGAGGCTGAGGTGGGAGGATCACCTGAGCTTGGTGAAGTCAAGGCTGTAGTGAGCTGTGATCACGCCACTATACTCCAGCCTGGGTGACAAACCACGGTCGTGTCTCAAAACAACAACAAAACAACAGTAAGTACGCACCGTATGGGCCAATAATGGTTGCCTGGAAGATGGGTGATGGGTAATATTAGTCAAACCTGGGTCATTGGCTCATGGGTGCAAGGGAGTGTAATTATCAGCTCAACGTGAGCCACATGGAATGGGGTGTGATAATACCCCAAAGGAAGGGAAGTCAAGTAGTTCCATAGTTTCAGAAGTGAAGATAAAGCCTGTTTTTTTTTTTTTTTTGGGAGACAAGGTCTTACTTTGTTGCCCAGGCTGGAGTGCAGTGGCACAAACACAGCTCACTGCAGCCTCAACCTCTTGCGCTCAAGCAATTCTCCTGCCTCAGCCCCTCAAGTAGCTGGAACTACAGGTGCACAACACCACACCTGTCTAATTTTTCTGTTTTTTGTAAAGACAGGGTTTCACCATCTTTCCCAGGCTGCTCTCAAACTCCTGAGCCTAAGGGATGCATCCACCTTGGCCTCCCGAAGTGCTGAGATTACAGATGTAAGCCATTACACCCAGCTAAAGTCTGTTCTTAATCTAGGGCTAAGGTGGGAAATAGAGGTAAGAAGAAAAGAGAGGAGCCACAATGCCCTGATTTAAAGCTTCACCTGGAGTTGTGGCTAAAATGAAGAGCTTATGGCAAAGGCAAAAGACCTGGACATAGAATACTGGTTACCCTTTCTAATTACAACTAATGTTTTCCCTGCACATAGGGCAAAAATTCTGGAAGGAGATACCCCAAAATGTTGACAGTGTTTGTGTGGTAGGATTCCATATTCTTTTTTCTCTGTTTCATTTCATTATCTTCCAAATTTTCTTCTATATGTAACTTACTGGTTTATTGAATGGACTAGACTAGATGGGATGAAATAAAGAAATAGCAGGTTTTCCTCTTCTCCTAAATTCCTGAAAGCTGTCTTTAGATCTTTCCATATGTTCACTATAAGGTAGGATTTTTACAAGAGAAGAATGTGAAAGCTGAGAGGGCCTTATAGATCATCTTGTTTAGTTCTCTTATTTTACAGATGAGAAAACTGAAGCCCAGAGATGATTTTTCTTTTTTTTTTTTTTTTTTTTGACAGGGTCTCCCTCTGTCGCCCAGGCTGGAGTGCAGTAGCACGATCTTGGCTCACTACAGCCTCTGCCTCCTGGGTGTGATCCTCCCACCTCAGCCTCCTGAGTAGCTGGGGCTACAGATGTGTACCACCACGCCTGGCTGATTTTTGTATTTTTGTAGAGACAGGGTTTCACCGTGTTGGCCAGGCTCATCTCAAACTCCTAGACTCAAGCAATCCTCCTACCTCTGTCTCCCAAAATACTGAGATTACAGGCATGAGCCATTGTGCCTGCCTGACAGTCACCCTTTTAAAGTGTTCACTGGTTTTTTAGTACATTCACAAAGTTGTATAACCATCACCACTATCTAATTCCAGAATATTTCTATTACCCCCACAAAGAAACCCCATACCTATTAGCAGTAACTCCTCAATTCCCTCTCACCCCAAATCCTAGCAACCACTAATCCACATTCTGTTTCTGTGGATTTGCCTTTTTTGGAAATTTCATAGAAATGCAATCATACGCTGGGCATGGTGGCTCATGCCTGTAATCCCAGCACTTTGGGAGGCTGGGGCAGGCGGATCACCTGAGGTCAGGAGTTCTAGACCAGCCTAGCTAACACGGCGAAACCCCTTCTCTACTGAAAATACAAAATTAGCCGGGTATAGTGGTGGGTGCCTGTAGTCCCAGCTACTTGGGAGGCTGAGGCAAGAGAATCGCTTGAACCTGGGAGGCGGAGGTTGCAGTGAGCTGAGATCGCGCCACTGCACTCCAGCCTGGGAGACAGAACGGGATTCCGTCTCAAAAAAGAAAAAAAAAAAAAGAAAAAAGAAATGCAATCATACAATATGTGTCCTTTTGTGACTTGCCTTTTCCACTTAGCATAATGTTTTCAATGTTCATCTATGTTGTAGCATATATCAGTATTTCATTCATTCCTTTTCTTTTTTTGAGAAAGGGTCTCACTCTGTGGCCAATGCTGGAGTGCAGTTGCATGATCATGGCTCACTGTAACCTTAAACTCCTGGGCTCAATTGATCCTCCCACCTCAGCCTCCTGAGTATCTGCAACTACAGGCAATGCCACCACACCTGGCTTTTTTTTTTTTTTTTTTTGTAACGACGGGGTCTTACCATGTTTCCCAGGTTAGTCCTGAATTCTTGGTCTCAAGCAATCTTCCCATCTTGGGCTCCCAAAGTGCTGAAATTATAGGCATGAGCCACTGCCTGGCCTCATTCATTCCCTTTTACGAGCGAATAATATTCTATTGTATGGGTATACCACATTTTGTTTATCCATTTTTCAATTGACAGGCATTTTGGTTATTTCCACATTTTGGTTACCATGAATGACACTGTTATAAACATTTGTTTATAAGATTTCATGTGGCCGGATACAGTAGCTCATGCCTGTAATCCTAGCACTTAGGGAGGCCAAGGTGGGTGATCACCTGAGGCCAGGAGTTCAAGACCAGCCTGACCAACATGGAGAAACTCTGTCTCTACTAAAAATACAAAATTAGCCAGGCGTTGTAGTGCATACCCGTTAATCCCAGCTACTTGGGAGGCTGAGGCAGGAGAATTGCTTGAACCCAGGAGGCAGAGGTTGCAGTGAGCCAAGATTGAGCCATTGCACTCCAGCCTGGGCAACAAGAACGAAACTCTATCTCAAAAAAAAAAAAAAAAAAAAAAAGATTTCATCTGGACATGTTTTTAATTTTCTTGGATATGAACCTGGAAGCAGAATTGCTAGTCATGTGCTATCTGTTTAATTTTCTGAGGAACTGCCAAACTGTTTTCCAAAACAGTTGTACTATTTTAGATTCCTATCAGCAATGTATGAGGGCCCCAATTTCTCCATATCTTGTCTAACACTTATTATTGCCTATCTTTCCAATTATAGCCATTCTAGTAAATGTGTCTTAATTTTTAAGCTTAATTTATCTAGTAGTGATTTGATGGTGGACCTAACTGTTTTACAAATATGTTATCTCCTAAAACTTTCTGTGATAGTAAAATTGTTTTATTTTTTATTTTTTTATTTTTTGAGACAGAGTCTCTCTCTGTCGTTGAGGCTGGAGTGCAGTGGCACAATTATATCTCACTGTAGCCTCAATCTCCTGGACTCAAGTGATCCTCTTGCCTCAGCCTCCTGAGTAGCTGGGACTACAGGTGCACACCACCATGCCCAGCTAATTTTTGTATTTTTTGTAGAGATGGGGTTTCACCATGTTGCCCAGGCTTGTTTCAAACTCCTGACCTCAAGCGATCCACCTGCCTCAACCTCCCAGAGTGCTGGGATTACAGACGTGAGCCACCACGCCTGGCCAGCTTGTTCTTATAAAGTAAAAAACTTATTGCTGAAATTATCTTGTAAAAGCAAATGTATTGGGCCTCATGAGCCGTCAGGAACCAATATTAATACCTATATAACCAAGGGTAACAATGAGGGTCATATGAGACAATGGGGATAATAGTAACAATAAACACATGTAATATCCACTCTGTTCAGATACTTTTCTAAATGCCTTAGTATTGACTTATTTAATATTCAGAACAACCCTGGAGGAAGTACCATTCGTAGCACCATGTTACAGACAATGACACTGGGACAAAGAAAGGCTAAGTAACATGTTCAAAATTGTATCACTAACAAGTGCCAGGGCCAGGATTTGAGTCCAGGAATTCTAAAAGCAAAGGCTTAACCACTGATGAGGTTACTTCCCTATCTCAGAGGGGTTGTTATAGGGAAAACTACAACAACCATTTATTATTGCTAATATCATTTCCATTATATGCAAGTAGAATGAGAATTAGGGATAAAGTTACAGAAAGAACATTATCCCGGGAGTCAGGAGACCAGGGTTGGGGTCATGGCTCTATCAGCAATCATACGACTTTGGGAAAGTTACTCAGCCCCTTGGAATCTCAGTTTTCCTCCTCAATAAAAGGGAAATCCAGCCTAGGCAACATGGCAAGACCCTGTTTCTACAAAAAAATTTAAAAATTAGCCAGGCATGGTGGCACATACCTCTGGTCCCAGCTCCTTGGGAGGCTGAGGTGGGAGGATCACTTGAGCCCGGGAGTTCCAGGCTGCAGTGAGCCAAGATTGTGCTACTGCACTCCAGCCTGGAAAAAAAAAAAAAAAAAAAGCCAGGCATAGTGGCTCACGCCTGTAATCCCAGCTACTTGGGAGGCTAAGGCACAAGAATTGGTCGAACTTGGGAGGCGAAGGTTGCAGTGAGCTGAGGTTGCACCACTGCACTCCGGCTTGGCCGACAGAGCAAGACTCTGTCTCAAAAAGAAAGAAAGAAATTCTATTATCATCCCACAGTGATATCAGGATGACTAAACTAAACAATAGCTAGAAAGCTCCCTGTGATCTGTGGAATACTATAAGTGAATATGATTTTATTATTGAAAATGTCAGTTCTTTTAATCTTCAAGTCCTGAATATAAAGTTTCATTCTTGGGAGAAAAGCTGGGTCTCCCAGGGCTCTTCACTGCATAGTGCTAATCTCAGATGAGGTTCTTCATCCTTTTTTAATTGCACAGAGCTGCTTCACTCACTCATTTTTCCTGGAAACTATCAAGTTTTCTGAAGTTACAATCAGTAAAGATTTCAGATTACTAAGCCTTTATTTATATTCCTGGGTTTGGTATTTGCAAATGTTTCTAGCATCTGAGAATGGCATCAATTTTTGGAGAGAAAAATAGTAAACTTAATTTTAACTGTAAAAAATCTAGAGGCAGCCGGGAGCAGTGGCTCCCTCCTGTAATCCCAGCACTTTGGGAGTCCAAGGTGTTGTATCACTTGAGGTCAGGAGTTCGAGACCAGCCTGGCCAACATGGTGAAACCCCATCACTACTAAAAAAAAATACAAAAATTAGCCAGGTGTGGTGGTGGGAGCCTGTAATCCCAGCTACTCAGGAGGCTGAGGCAGGAGAATCATTTGAACCCAGGAGGCAGAGGTTTCAGTGAGCCGAGATCATGCCACTGCACTCCAGCCTGGGTGATAGAGCAAGACTCTGTCTCAAAACAGTAATAACAACAACAAAACATCAAACAACAACAACAACAACAACAAACACCTAGAGGCTACGATCAGGCAAAGATCACACATATTTAAAAGGATGGAACATTTTGGGAGAGAAGAACAGACATTAGAGGCAAGGGAAGAAGGCAACAGAGCCGACTTCTCCATTAGGCGTAGTGTGCAGGGTCTGTGATACTTCCACGGGCCCAGGAAAATGTTTCTTTCAAAAAGAAATTGTTTTTAACTGAGATAGGGTCTTGCTCTGTTGCCCAGGTGGGTCTTGAACTCCTAGGCTCAAGCAGTCTTCCCCCTTTGGCCTCCCAAAGTGCTGGCATTACAGGTGTGAGCCACCACACCCAGACAGTATTTTTTATTGTGGTTAAATATCCATAACAAAATTTACTATTTCAATTATTTTTAAGTGTATAGTTCTGTAGTATTAAGTTCACGCATGTTGTACAAACACCACCACCATCGCCAGAACTTTTTCAATGTGTTCTCCATTTCTATATCTCTATCATTTCAAGAATTTTATATAAATGGAATCATATAACATGTAACTTTTGATGATTGCCTTTTCAGTCAGTTTCATTCTCTGAAGATTCATCCAGACTGTTATGTATATCAATAGTTCCCCAATTGAACCTCTGTGCCCATTTAACAACAACTTCTTATTCCCCCTTCCTCACCCCCTGTGAACCACCATTCTATAAGTGAATTATATAATTGGAGTTCTCAGTGTAATATTTGTCCTTTTGTGTCTAGCTTATTTCACTTAGAATAATGTCTTCAGGATTCATCTATGTTGTAGCATGTATCAAAACATCAATTCTTTTTGGGGCTGAATAGTATTCCACTGTATGTATACGCCACACTTTGTTTATCCATTCATTCATTGATGGACATTTGGGTTGTTTCCACCTTTTGCCTATTGTGAATAATGCTGCTATAAACATTGGTGTACAAATATCTGAGCCCCTGCTTTCAATCTACTTCAGTTGAAATTAACCTCATCCTAGGCCTCTTCTAGAACTGTAAAACTTTTAGAAAAAAATGTAAATTAAAACCTTCAAGATTGATCAGGTGCAGTGCCTCATGCTTATAATCTTAGCACTTTAGGAGGCCAAGCAAGAGGAACACTCAAGCCCAGGAGTTTGAGACCAGCCTGGGCAACATAGCAAGACCCTATCTCTACAAAAATTAAAAAACAAAAAAGAAGAAGAAAAAGGAGAAGAAGGAGGAGGAGGAGGAGAAAAGCAAAGAAAAATCTATACCTGAATGTTTTAGCAACTTTCTTTCTTTTTTTTTTTTCTCGAGATGGAGTCTCACTCTGTCGCCCAGGCCGGAGTGCAGTGGCACGATCTCAGCTCACTGCAAGCTCCACCTCCCAGATTCAAGTCATTCTCCTGCCTCAGCCTCCTGAGTAGCCAAGACTACAGGCGCCCGCCACCACGCCCAGCTAATTTTTTGCATTTTTTTTTTTTTTTTTAGTAGAGACGGGGTTTCACCGTGTTAGCCAGGATGGTCTCGATCTCCTGACCTTGTGATCCACCCGCCTTGGCCTCCCAAAGTGCTGGGATTACAGGCGTGAGCCACTGCGCCTGGCCTTTAGCAACTTTCATAACAGCCAAACACTGAAACAAAACAAAACAACAACAACAACAACAAAAACCCAAATGTCTTCCCAAAGGTGAGTAGTTAAACTATGGTACATCCATACCATGGAACACTACTCAACAACAAAAAGGAAGAAACTACTGATATACACAACAGTCTGGATGAATCTGCAGAGAATGAAACTGACTGAAAAGGCAATCATTATATAAAATTCTTGAAATGATAGAAATATAGAAATGGAGAACACATTGGTGGTTGCTAGGGTTAAAGGGAAGGTAGGGGCAGGAAGGAAGTGGGTCAGGCTGTAGAAGGATACCACGAGGGATCCCTGTGGTGGTGGAAGTGTTTCGAATCTTGACTGTATCAGTGTCAATATCCTGGTTGTGATGTTTTACTACAGTTTTGTGAGATATGATGTTGCCATATAGAGAAAATGGGTAAAATGTCTATTTTTCTCTCTGTATTACTTCTTACAACTTCATATGGATCTACAATTATTTTAAAATTAAAAAGCTTAATTAAAAAAATTATAAAGAGACCAAGCATGGTGGTGCATACCTGTAATCCCAGCACTTTGGGAGGCTGAAGTGGAAGGATTGCTTGAGTCCAGGAGTTTGAGACCAGCCTGGGCAACATGGTAAAATCGTGTCTCTACTAAAAATGCAAAAATTAACCGTGTGTGGTGACATCCTCTTGTGGTCCCAGCTACTCAGAAGGCTGAGGTGGGAGGATCACTTGAGCCTGGGGGTTGAGGCTGCAATGACCTGTGATCAGGTCACTTCACTCCAGACTGGGCAACAAAGCAAGACCCTGCCTCAAAAAAAAATGTACGTAGCCAGCATTGTATTTCTGTTGGACCAAGGATACCCTGAGGCAGAATCTTCATACCACATGGAATCTAGTAAAAGCCTAATTGATGCTTTATCTAACTGAAAGCACTATGAATTCTGGTATCTTTCTTCTAACATTCACGAATGACTTATTAAAGTGATCGACACAAGCCAAATAGCACTATTATAATGTTTTATCAATATCTCACTTACTTGCTGCTTTTATTCATTCATCCTGAAGCCTTATTTATAAATCTAACCGGTAACTTCTACTTACCTATTTTTTCCATAGATTTAGTTGATGCAACATGGTGGTCTTCTTTTGCTTTAACTAGATGATTTTGCTGATGACATTCTTCTCTTGAACCCCTGCTCATTTTGTGTTCTAGTAAGTTAACTATGGTCATGGAATTGCAACCTCCTTGCAGAGCATGGTCTTGCATCCACATTGAATTTTTGGATGCACACATGTAAGCATCTTCAGTAAGATCTTTCCAACTGTTATTTTTGAGATTTACAATTCCCTCAGGGAAAGCAATGTTAAGCTCAGCATTGCTGCAATGTCTCCCCAGGTTCACACAGTGTTTTGGGAGCAATGAGTTCGTATTCTTAAAATAGGTTATTTTGCAGGCATCTTTTGGAGAATCTAAGTTTTGAAGGAAGCTTGGACACACAAGGAGGTTGTGAGATGCTTGGTGAGTGGAATTTGTCTGCTTTCATAGATGTGGCCACTGTAGTTAGTCTTGCTTTCTTTAGTTCTTTTAACTTTGTTTTCTTTTTACTACTGTAAAACAAAATGTGAGCTTTAAAGATATTTTATACTCTTTAACCTAGTAATACAACTTCTAGGAATTCATCTTAAAATATAACAAAAAGATTTATAACATCTGCACATAAAATTGCTTACTGTAACATTATATTTTGATATGAGAAAAAATTTAAAAGAACCTAATAGTGCATAGGGATATAGCTAAGTAAATAATACCATACCCCTGCAATGGGTAGTCATAAAAAATTATTTTAAAAATTGCTTTTAATAATTCGAGAACATGTTCATGTTATAATGTTATATAAAAAGTATACACAATTACAACTGAGTGTGGTGGCTCACGCCTGTAATCCCAGCACTTTGGGAGGCTGAGGTGGGTGGATCACTTGAGGTCAGGAGTTCGAGACCAGCTTGGCCAACATGGTGAAACCCCATCTCTACTAAAAATACAAAAATTAGCCGGGTGTGGTGGCATGTACCTGTAATCCTTAATCCTAGCTGCTCTGGAGGCTGAGGCAGGAGAATTGCTTGAACCCAGGAAGCAGAGGTTGCAGTGAGCCAAAATTGTGCCATTGCACTTTAGCTTGGGCAACAGAGTAAGACTCCATCTCAAAAAAGAAAAAAAGTAGACACAATTGTACATGTGGAATGATCTCAAATGATATATATGTATACCTGGTAGTAAAAATACTAAGCAAATGTCTACCAAAAAGCTAACTTGGCTAGGAGGTGAAGAAGGATGGCCAAATAGAAATCTCCACTGATTGTCTTCCCCACAGGAACACCAAATTTAACAACTATCTAAATAAAAAAGCACCTTCAGGCTGGGCGCGGTGGCTCACGCCTATGGCTCATGCCTGTAATCCCAGCACTTTAGGAGGAGAGGTGGGTGGATCATGAGGTCAAGAGATCAAGACCATCCTGGCCAACATGGTGAAACCCCATCTCTACTAAAAATACAAAAATTAGCTGGGCGTGGTGGCACGTGCCTGTAGTCTCAGCTACACGGGAGGCTGAAGCAGGAGAATCACCTGAACCCAGGAGGTGGGGGTTGTAGGGAGCCAAGATCTCCAGCCTGGTGACAGAGTGAGACTCTGTCAAAAAAAAAAAAAAAAAAAAGGCACCTTCATAAGAATCAAAAAATCAGATGAGCAATCACAGTACCTGGTTTTAACTTCATATCACTGAAAGAGACACTGAAGAGCATCAGAAAGAGTCGAATCACCAATGCTGCCCCTACTCCATCCCCTGGCAGTGGCCATGTGGCGCAGAGAAACTGTGTGCCTGGGGGAGGGAGAGTGCAATGACTGTGGGACTTTGCATTGGAACTTAGTGCTGCCCTGTCATAGCTGAATACAACATTAGGCAGACCTCAGCCAATGACCATGGAGGGAGCATTTAGACCAGCCCTAACGAGAGAGGAATTGTCCATCCCAGCAGGTGGAATTTGAATTCTGGCAAGGCTCACTACTACAGGCTAAAGTTCTCTGGGGTACTAAATAAATTTGAAATGCAGTCTAGGCCACAAGGACTGCAACTCCTAGGCAAATCCTAGTGCTGTGCTGGTCTCAGAGCCAGTGGAACTGGGGGGCACTCAATCTAGTGAGATGATAGCCAGGGTAGCCAGGGAAGTGCTTGTACCACCCCTACCCCAAACCCAGGCAGCACAGCTTACAGCTCCAGGAGAGACTCCCTCTTTCCATCTGAGAGGAAAGAGAAGAGTAAGGAAGACTTTGCCATGCAACTTGGATACCATCTCAGCCACAGTAGGAGAGGGCACCAGACAGGGTCATGAGGGTCCCATTCCAGACCCTAGCTACTGGGTGACATTTCTAGACACATCCTGAGCCAGAAGGGAATCTGCTGCCTTGAAGGGAAGGACCCAGTCCTTGCAGGATTCATCACCTGCTGACTAAAGAGCCCTTGGGCCCTGAATAATCAATAGCAGTAGCCAGATAGTACACACCACGGGCATTGGGTGAGATTCTGAAAAATGCTGTCTTCAGGTGTGACCCAGCACATTCCCAGCTGTGGTGGCTATGAGAACAGACTCTTTCTACTTAAGAAAAGCAGAGGAAAGAGGAAACACAACTTTGTCTTGCATCTTAGGTACCAGCTTGACCACAGTGGGGTAGAGCACCAACTGGGCTCTTGGGGTCCTTGATTCTAGGCCTTGGCTCTTAGACAGCATTACTGAACCTGCTGTGGGCCAGAGGGAAGCTCACTGCCCTGAAGGGTGAGTCCCACGCCTGGCAGCATTCACCATAAGCTGACTGAAGAGCATCTGGGCCTTAAGCTAATACTGGTGGTAACCTGGCACTACTCTCCACAGGCTGAGACAGTGGTGGCTACAGAGAGAGACTCTTCTGCCCATGGAAAGAGGAGGGTAGAGTGGGAAGGACTTTGTCTTGTGGTTTTGGTGCCAGCCCAGCTGCAGTAGACTTGAGCACCAGGTAGATTTCTAAGATTTTCAACTCCAGGCACTGTCTACTAAATGGCATTTCTGGAGCCACCTGGGGCCCAGGGAAATTTACTGCCCTGAAAGGAAGGACACATGCTTAGCTGGCTTTGCCACCTGCTGATTATAGAGCCCTAGGGCCTTGAGCGAACATAGGTGGTAGCCAGGTGGTGGTTACAGTGGGCCTTAGTCAAGACCCAGTGCTGTGCTGGCTTCAGGTCTGACCCAGCACAGTCTCAGTGGTGGTGGCCACAGGGATGATTGTGTTACCCCTCCCCCAGCTCTAGGAAGCTCAGCACAGAGAGAGAGAGACTCCATTTGTTTGGGAGAAAGTAAGGCAAGAGAACAAGAGTCTCTGCCTGGTAACCCAGAGAATTCTCCCAGATCTTATCCAAGACCACCAAGGTGGTACCTCTACAAATCTCCAAGAGTCACCGTGTTACTGGGCATGGAGTGCCCCCTAATGCAGATATGGCTGCAGTGACCAAAAACTTAGATCACAACACCCAAGTCCCTTTGAATACCTGGAAAGCCTTCCCAAGAAGGAGGACAGGTACAAATAAGCCCAGACTGAGAAGACTGAAATAAATACCCAACTCTTTAATGCCCAGACAACAAATATCCACAAGCATCAAGGCCATCCAGGAAAACTTGACCTCACTACCTAAAGAATGCACCCAGGGACCAATCCTAGAGAGACAGAGATATGTGACCTTTCAGAAAGAGAATTCAAAATAGCTGTGTTTGTCTGGTGTGGTGGCTCACGCTTGTAATCCCAGCACTTTGAGAGGCCAAGGTGGGAGGATCACTTGAGTCCAGGAGTTCAAGATCAGCCTGGGCAATATAGTGAGATCCTGTCTCTATGAAAAATAAAAAATTGGCCAGGCGCAGTGGCTCACGCCTATAATCCCAGCACTTTGGGAGGCTGAGGCAGTGGATTGCCTGAGGTCAGGAGTTCCAGACCTCAGCCTGACCAACATGGTAAAACTCCATCTCTACTAAAATACAAAAAAAATTAGCCAGGTGTGGCAGCGGGTGCCTATAATCCCAGCTACTTGGAAGGCTGAGGCAGGAGAATCTACAGGTGTGCTGGCACATAGCTGTAGCCTCAGCTACTCGGGAGGCTGAGGTGGGAGGATCAATTGAGCCTGGGAGGTTAAGGCTGCAGGGAGCCATGATGCCATGATTGTACCACTGCACTCCCACCTGGGTGACAGAGTGAGACCCTGCCTCAAAAAAAAAAAAAAAAAAAAAAAGAAAGTCAGAATAAAATCTTTATAATGAAGAATGGAAAGAAAAATTGAGCAGAAGTGAGGTTATAAAATATCATCTGTTTATTGCTGTCAAAACTCACTATTAATTAAAAATGATAAAAGGATAAAATGAAGGAAAATCGTTTTGATGAATTAAAATATATATATTATTTGACCTACTCCATATATTCATACACACACACATTTATATAGATGTTGTACATCTGTATGTGTGTATATATAATTTTATATACTGTTTGGGTTTTTTTTTTTTTTGAAACAAGGTCTTGCCCTTTTACCCAGGCTGGAGTGTAGTAGCGTGATCATAGCTCACTGCAGCCTTGACCTCTCAGGCTCAGGCAATCCTCCCACCTCAGCCTCCCAAGAAGCTGGAACTACAGGCACGTGCCACCACACCTGGCTGATTAAAAAAACACTTTTTTGTGTGGAGACAGGACCTCACTACGTTGCTCATGCTATCTTGAACTCCTGGCCTGAAGCGATCCTCCTGCCTCAGCCTCCTAAAGTGCTGGGATTATAGGTATGAGCCACCAAACCTGGCTATATACGGGTTTTTAAAAGACAGGCAATCCTTGTTAACTACTATAGTAACACAGTAAATGTATTTATCACTTTATACTTACAAAGAATTTTCACATATACTACCTTATCTAACCCTCACAATAACCCTATTAGATAGTATTACATTATCTCCATTACATAGTATTCTATATATGTGAGGGCAAAACTCAGTTGTGTATAACTTAAATAACTGTGATTGATCTAAAATGTCTAATAATGACTGTTTGTCATTGGACAAGATGTTTCAACAAACCCATATGGTAAATCTTTTGATCTCTCTTTTTATTGAAGAGGAAATGTTATATTTATTTCTAGGATAAAGACTTTTCACTTTCAGCAAAACTAATTTAAAAAAAAATAGTGTCTCAGTGAGGGGCACTGATCTGGGCCTCTTCAGTTTTCTTAGCATTTTTCTAGAGTGTAGTTAAATATGAAAAATGGACTCAGGTTGTCAAATGAATTTAGAAAAATACCAGCCTAAACACTAGGGTCTTGTGATAGTAGACAGGTATTTGTCTATCCTATAAACTGGGTAGCTCTAGGCCAGAGTTCAGCAACTGGTAGCCCCAGGACAGGATCCATCCCTGAGATTTTTTATATATATAATTGGATATATTTGAAACAGGATCTGGCTCTGTCGCCCAGGCTGGAGTGCAGTAGTGAGATCATGACTCATTATAGCCTCAAACTCCTGGGCTCAAGCGATCCTCCCACCTCAGCCTCTTGAGTAGCTGGGACTAAATGCACAGGCCACCATGCCCAGCTAATTTTTGCATTTTCATAGAGAAAAAAACTCACTGCATTGCACAGGCTGGTCTTAAGCTCCTGGGCTCAAGCAATCCTCCTGCCTCGGCCTCCCAAAGTACTGTGACTACAGGCATGAGCTACTGCACCTGGCGCCTGAGATATATTTTGTTTGGCCTGTCTGGTGAAGTGTACACAGTATTTTTTTTTAAAATTGGATTTAGGGCAGGGCGCTGTGGCTCACGCCTATAATCTCAGCACTTTGGGAGGCCGAGGCGGGTGAATCACGAGGTCAGGAGATTGAGACCACGGTGAAACCCCATCTCTACTAAAAATACAAAAAATTAGCTGGGCGCAGTGGCGGGCGCCTGTAGTCCCAGCTACTCAGGAGGCTGAGGCAGGAGAATGGTGTGAACCCTGAAGGCAGAGCTTGTAGTGAGCCAAGATCGCGCCACTGCACTCCAGCCTGGGCAACAGAGCGAGAGTCCATCTCAAAAAAAAAAAAAAAAAAAAAATTGGATTTATTGCCAGCATTTGAGGACTGGGAGTATGCTACAAACATTTACATTCCAGGTTTCTCTTAAAAAATGGGTCCGGGCATGGTGGCTCATGCCTGTAATTCTAGCACTTTGGGAGACTGAAGTGGGAGGATTGCTTGAGCCCAGGAGTTCAAGACCAGCCTGGGCAACATAGAAAGACCCCATCTCTACAAAAAAAATTTTTTTAATTAGCTGGGTGTGGTGGTGTGCGCCTGTAGTCTCAGCTACTGGGGAGGCTGAGGTGGGAGGATTGCTTGAGCCCAGGAGTTCTAGGTTATAGTGAACTATGATCATGCCACTGTACACCAGCCTGGGTGACAGAGCAATACCTTGTCTCAAAAAAATGTTTAAAGAAGATTTTATTTTTAAAAAGTATGGACTGCACCTGTAATCCCAGCACTTTGGGGGGCTGAGACAGGTGGATCATGAGGTCAAGAGATCAAGATAATCCTGGCCAACATGGTGAAATATCGTCTCTACTAAAAATACAAAAATTAGCTGGGCGTGGCAGTGCGTGCCTGTAGTCCCAGCTACTCAAGAGGCTGAGACAGGAGAATCGCTTGAACCTGGGAGGCGGAGGTTGCAGTGAGTGGAGATCACGCCACTCCACTCCAGCCTAGGTGACAGAATGAGACTCTGTCTCAAACAAACAAACAAAAAAGGATGGGCTGCATTCCTGTACAGAAGAAATATCATTTAAGTTGGTTCCTCCTGTCGTTATGTTAAGGCTGTGACAGGGCAGTGGTATTAACACATCTAGAGAGATAAAGAGCTATGCTGTATCTATACTAGTACTTCACACTAGTATTTATATGAATGTGAAATTTCTATAAAAGGGAACAAACTCCATGGCCACTGCTATCCTGAGAGTTCCAGTCAAGGGATTGTTTTGGCGCTCCTCGTGCCAAAGCGGTTCACTTTTGATATGGCCCTCTGAATTCTGAATGTTTAACTCTGCTACCAAAGTGATTGCAATGAAGATCTGGCCTACCCTGGGAGAGAGAATGTGCTGCTGACCCAGGAGTATGTAAGTACTGTGCCTCCTTAGAGATTTTTTTCAAAACAATTAGAAATTAATTCACGACTTGGCACCCACAGGCCTTCCCAGTCTCACAAATATTTTGGTTGGCTCGAGTCCATATCTCAGGTCCTGATTACCTTTATCTTTGATAAGAGCCGTCTCTGGGCCCTTAGAAGCACAGGGTCTGAATCTGGAATGCAGAGGCTAAAGGAAGGTGAGACTCCAGCTGACCCTCCCTTAGATGCGTTACCAGCAATCTCCTTCTACAAATTTCTTCAGTTCCTTCCTCCATAACCTTTTAGGAACTTTTTTTTTTTTTTTTTTTTTTGAGACAGAGTCTCACTCTTGTTGCCCAGGCTGGAGTGCAGTGGCACGATCTCGGCTCACTGCAACCTCCGCCTCCCGAGTTCAAGTGACTCTCATGCCTCGGCCTCCCGAGTAGCTGGAATTACAGGCACCTGCCACCACACCCAGCTAATTTTTGTACTTCTGGTAGAGATGGGGTTTCACCATGTTGGCCAGGCTGTTTGCTCCCTCTTTTTTAAAACTTTTTTTTTTAATTGTGGTTAAATACACACAACAGTAAGTTTACCATGTTAACCATTTTAAAATACACAGTTCTATAGCATTAAGTCCATCCATATTGTTGAGCAACCATCACTGCCATCCACCCCCAGACAATTTTCATCTTGTGAAATGTAAACTCTGCACCCACCGAATACTAACTCTCCATTCCCCGTTTCCTCCAGCCTCTGACAATCGCCATTCTACTTCCTGTCTCTATGAATTTAACTACTTTATGGACTGTATATAAGAGGAATCATATGATATTTGTCCATTTGTGACTGGCTTATTTTGCTTAGCGTAATGTCGTCAAGGTTCACTCATGTTGTAGCATGCTGTAAAATTTCCTTCCTTCTTAAAAGTGAGTAATCATCCATTGTATGGATATACCACATTTTGTTTATCTATTCAACTGTCAATGGACCCTGGGTTGCTTCCACCTTTTGGCTATTGTGAATAATGCTGCTGTGAACATGGGTGTACAGCATCTGTTTTGAGTCTTCGCTTTCACTTCTTTTGAGTTTATACCTAGAAGTGAAATTGCTAGATCATACGGTAATACTATGTTTAATTTTTTTTTTCTTTTTGAGATGGAGTCTCACTCTGTCTCCCAGGCTGGAGTGCAGTGGCGCCATCTTGGCTCACTGGAACCTCTGCTTCCCGGGTTCAAGCAATTCTCTTGCCTCAGCCTCCCGAGTAGCTGGGATTATGGATGTCCACCACCACACCTGGCTAATTTCTGTATTTTTAATTTTTAGTAGAGACAGAGTTTTGCCATGTTGACCAGGCTGGTCTCAAACTCCTGACCTCAAATGATGCCCACCTTGGCCTCCCAAAGTGTTGGGATTACAGGCATGAGCCACTGTGCCCAGCCTCTATGTTGAACTTTTTGAGGGTCTGCTGTATTATTTTCCACAGCATCTGCACCATTTTAAATTCCCACTAGCAATTCTCAAGCATTCCAACTTCCCCACATCCTCACCAATACTTGTTGTTTTGTTTTGTTTTAAAATAATAGCCATCCTAATGGGTGTGAAGTGGTATACGAGAAAACTCTGAAAGTTGATTTCATTCTCTATTCAATCCAGTCTACTTTTCTACCATTTCACAGATAAACCTCTTTTAAGGTCACTGGAGTCTTATAATGCATCATCCAAAGGTCACTATTCAGCCCCCAACTCATAATACTATCCCCATACAGCATTTGACACAATTGAAATTCTTTCCTCACTTGGTTTCTGGGACACCACTTTCTCTTGGTTTTCTTGCCTCACTGGTTATTCCTTCTCCAGCTCTTCACTGGTTTCACCCATGGGTCAACTTCTCCCTGTCAGGCCTCTTTTGTTTTCTTCTCTCTACCTATACTCCCTGGATGATCTTCTCCAATTCAGTGGGTTTTTTTTTTTTTTTTTTTTTTTTTTTTTTGAGATGGAGTCTCACTCTGTTGACCACGCTTGAGTGTGGTGGCGCGATCTTGGCTCCCTGCAACCTTCACCTCCCAGGTTCAAGCAATTCTCCTGCCTCAGCCTCCCGAGTAGCTGGGATTACAGATGTGCGCCACCACGCCTGGGTAATTTTTGTATTTTTAGTAGAGACAGGGTTTCACCATGTTGGTCATACTGGTCTCGGAGTCCTGGCCTCAAGCCATCCACCCGCCTTGGGCTCCCAAAGTGCTGGGATTATGGGCATGAATCACTGAGCCCAGCCAATTCACTGGTTTTAAAAACCATCTGACAACTCACAAATGTGTATTTCCAGCTTTAACATCTCATCTGTACTCCAGACTTAAATATCTTACTTCCTATATAATGTATCTTATAGGTATCTCATATTCAAATAATCCAACACGTTCAAAACCGAACTCTTGGTTTTCCTCCCCAAACGAGTTTTCCTTTAGTTCTTATTTGTTTCAATAAATGGAATCTCCATTCTTCCAATTACTCAGGCCAAAAGCTCTGGAGTTTTCTTTGACTCCTCTCTTTCTCTCGCACCCTGTATCCATCCGGTAGTCAAATCAGTAAACTATATCTGAAATGCAATCTCGTTACCTTCTTTCACTATTGGCTGACCTACCATCATCCCTCAAGGATCATTACTGTAGATAGCCTCATACCTGGTCTTTATTCTGACCATTTCTCCACTCTTTAAAATGGAATCTCAACACAGGAGCCAGGTCTTTACTCAGATTAAGTCACGCCCCTCTTTGCTCAGACTCTAATGCCACTCAGTGTAAAAGCTTATAATCCCAGCATTTTGGGAGGCTGAGGTGGGCGGATCACTTGAGGTCAGGAGTTCGAGACCAGCCTGGCCATCATGGTGAAACCCCATCTCCACTAAAAATACAAAAATTAGCCGGGCATGGTGGCGGGCACCTGTAATCCCAGCTACTCAGGAGGCTGAGGCAGGAGAATCGCTTGAACCTGGGAGGTGGAAGTTGCAGTGAGCCAAAATTGTGCCACTGCACTCCAGCCTGGGTGACAGAGTGAGACTCTGTCTCAAAAAAAAAAAAAAAAAACCAAACAAAAAAAACTCGTATAACAGTGGCCTCCGAGGTCTTTCATAATCTGACCCTCTCCCCTTCCTCTGATTTTTATTATATATCCTACTATCCTCTCTCAATGCATTCTGCTTCAGTCACACTGGCCCCCTTGCTGTCCTCAAACATACCAAGGATATGTCCTTCCTACACATCCCATAGGCCCTCACATCCACCAAGTTTCATTCAAATATTACTGTAGAATAAGGCCATTTGAACACTGTATATAAGAAAGCATCAGTCCCATTTCCTTAATCCTGCTTTATTTCACTGTCCATACCACTATTTGTTGTCCTATATTTACTTTTTTATTTGTTTCCCTCTACTCCAATGAAGTCTCCACGAAGCAGAGACTTTATCTTGTTCACTGCTGTTTCTCTAGCACATATTTGCTCAACAAGTAGTAGAATAGTCTTACATTTTCAAGTGTTGGCAGAAAAAAAAGGTATTAGAAAAAATGAATCATTTAGGACCAGATAGCTGAATTCAGTGAGTTCAAGCCTTGCTCTGGTACAATTCTCCTTCAAGACAAGAGCCATGAGTTGGATACAGAACATTTATATCCCAAGAACATATTTTACTGAACAGCATCAACGGTGTCTCCAAGCCTCTAGATAGTTGACACAATAAAATCTAGGAAGGTGCCGGGCATGGTAGCTCACACCTGTAATCCCAGCACTTTGGGAGGTCAAGGCGGGCAGATTGCTTGAGGTCAGGAGTTCGAGACCAGCCTGGCCAACATGGCAAAACCCTGTCTCTACAAAAAAATACAAAAATTAGCCAAGCATGGTGGCAGGCACCTGTAATCCCAGTTACTCGGGAGGCTGAGGCAAAAGAATTACTTGAACCCAGGAGGTGGAGGTTGCAGTGAGCTGAGATAGCGCCACTGCACTCCAGCCTGGGTGACAGAGTGACTCTGTCTCAATAAATAAATGAATAAATAAAATCTAGGAAGGTAATTATCTTAGTTCATTTTGTGTTGCTATAAAGGAATACTAGAGGCTGGGTAATTTATAGAGAATAAAGGTTTATTTGCTCATGATTCTGATGGCTGGAAAGTTTACAATTGGGCACTTTCATCTGGTGAGAACCTAAGGCTGCTTCCTCTCCTGGCAGAAGGCAAAGGGAAGCTTGTGTACGCAGAGATCACATGATGAGAGAGGAAGCAAGAGAGAGAGTGGGGAGGCGTCAGGCTGTTTTTAACAGCCAGCTCTTGTAGGAACTAATCGGGTGAGAACACACTCACCCCCGAGGGAGGGCATTAGTCTATTCTTGAAGGATCTGCCCCCATGACCCAAACACCTCCCATTAGGCCCCATCTCTGACACTGGAGCTCAAATTTTAACATGAAGTTTGGAGGAGACAAACATCTAAATTATAGCGGTCATCAAGATATCATGGTGGGGGCACTGCACTACATGGATTACAAGGAGAGGACAACACAGTCCTTCTCTCTTTTATTCATTTATTTATTATTATTTTTTTTTGAGATAGAATCTAGCTCTGTTATCCAGGCTGGAGTGCAGTGGCGCAATCTTAGCTCACTGCAATCTCCACCTCCCAGGCTCAAGCGATTCTCCGGCCTCAGCCTCCCGAGTAGCTGGGACCACGGGCATGTGCCAGCTCGCCCGGCTAATTTTTGTATTTTTAGTAGAGATGGGGTTTCACCATATTGGCCAGGCTGGTCTCAAACTCCTGACTTCAAGTGATCTGCCTGCCTCGGCCTCCCAAAGTGCTGAGATTACAGGCATGTGCCACGGCGCCCGGCCAGTCCTTCTCTTTTCTGGAGCTTAAAATCCATAATCTGACGACTGTCATCATTCATTCAACAAATGTCTATTGCACAAGGAACCAAAACAGATTTCACTGCACTGCCCGAGGCATGAACAAGAGAACTTTAAATGAACTCTCCTCTGAAATGTTCTCCAAACCAGTTGTTCAAAGAATTCTAAGTAAGGCAGCTGCCCCCGTCATCATTATTTCAGTGTTTTCTTTCACAAGCCAATGTGGTGAAACATATCGACATTTGATGGAGTTTCACCTGAATAAAATTTTTATAAAATGGTGCCCACCACTAAAGAGCTACTTGTCTTTTTCTTCTAAATGATGGTTCCATTAGCATATTTTGAAAAATAACACTGGTTTTCCAACTAAGTGTTTAATGTGAAATAAAAGAGAAAATTTTTAAAGAACAAGAAGTATTTGAGTTAGCATAAGAAGTCCAAATGACAGCTGGGTGCAGTGGCATGTGCCTGTCGTCCCAGCTATTCAGGAGGCTGAGGTAGGAGGATTGCTTGAGCCCCAGAGTTTGAGTTTAGACTGGGGAACATAGCAAGACCCCATCTCTAAAATAAAAAAAAGGAATTCTAAATGTAAATCTCAAATCTTTGACAATTGGGCATTGGTTATACATTCATGTTGACATTTAAAAGACAGAAAGCCCATTTAAGAAATATTTATTTATTTATTTGTACTTATTTATTATTATTATTTTTAGAGACAAAAGGGTCTCGCTCTGCTGCCCAGGCTGGAGTGCAGTGGTGCAATCATAGCTCACTGTAACCTCAAACTCCGGGGCTCAAGTGATCCTTCCATCTCAGCCTCCAGACTAGTTGGGACTACAGGTGCATGCCACCACACCTGGCTAAGTTTTAAAATTTTTTATAGAGATGAAAAATTTATAGAGATGAAAAATTCTTGCTGTCTTTTTTTTTTTTTCTGAGATTGGGCCTAGGTCTGTTGTGCAGGCTGGTGTGCAGTGGCATGATCATGGCTCATTGCAACCTCTGCCTCCTGGGTTCAAGTGATTCTCGTGCCTCAGCCACACCAGTAGCTAGGATTACAGGCTAATTTTTGTATTTTTAGTAGAGACGAGGTTTCACCGTGTTGGCCAGGCTCGTCTCAGACTCCTGGCCACATGTGATCCACCCACCTCGGCCTCCCAAAGTGCCGGGATTACAGGCATGAGCCACTGCACCCGGCCTGTATATCTCTTTATAGGTTTGAAAGTTGCCCTCATGAATATCATTTCACCAAACCCTAATGCTAATGCCATGTGGCATTTATTGTGTTATCTCCATTTTATGGTATATTCTTTGTAACATTCTGAAAATATGCATGTATAACTATTACTCAGATACAATGATAAAGGCTGTGCTTTTTACAATAGTAATAGTAACAGATACTATTTATAAATTGCCTCTGTCTTGTTTTCTTTTTGTTGTTGTTTGTTTTTGGAGACACGGTCTCACTGTCACCCAGGCTGGAGTGCAGTAGTGTGATCTCAGATCACTGCAACCCAGCCTTGACCTCCTGGGCTCAAATGATCATCCCAAATAGCTGGGACCACAGGCAGGCACCATCATGCCTGGCTAATTATTTTTATTTTTAATTCTTATTTTTGGTAGAGACAAGGTCTCACTATGTTGCCCAGGCTGGTCTTGAACTCCTGGGCTCAAGCAATCCTTCCTCTTTGGCTTACCAAAGTGCTAGAATTACAGGCATGAGCCACTGTGTCTGGCTAATTGCCTTACTTCTATCATATGTAAAATGGGGCCGATAAGTATACCTCCTTCAGAGGGTTTTAAGGTTAAGAAATTTAATGTGCACTTTTAAAAATGTTTATATGCTGGCTAATTTTTCAGATAGGGTGCTCAAATAATGGACTGTCCAGTTCAAAACCAGACTTAACAATCTTAACAACAGATAATCACCAATGAAGGACTTGAAGAAGAATGAAGACTGGCCCAGTCTTAGAGTAGCCTCACTTCTCCAGGCTTAGCACATATAGAGGAATGATTCATTCATTCCACAAATATTCATCAGGCACAGTTCTAGCTTTTGTGGAGACAGAGTGAAGAGGGCAGATCTCTGCCTACATGGACCAGTTAGGGAAAGGCAGGAAGAAAAGCATGGAGGGAGAGAGAGGGAGAAGAAAACAAAGGAAAATAAAAATCACAGATAGTGATAACTGCAATGATGAAAATAAAACAGGCCACTGTAACAGTGATGGCGGTATGAATGTCTGGCTTCTTTGGACTGGGAGTCAGGGACACCCTCTCTGAGGAGGCCACATTTGAGCTGAGACCCAAATGACGATGAGGACGAGGAGCCAACCATAGAATAGTGGAAAACATCCAAAGCAGAGTGCATAGCAAATGTAAAGAATGTGAAGCAGGCTGGGCACGGTGGCTCACACCTATAATCCCAGCACTTTGGGAGGCTGAGGCAGGAGGATCACTTGAGCCCAGGAGTTCAAGACCAACTTGGGCAACATAGTGAGAGCCTGTCTCTATTGTAAAAAAAAAAAGAAGGAAGAGGAGGAAGAGGAGAAGGAGAAGGACAAGGACAAGGAGAAGAAGAAGAATCTGAGGCAGCAATGAGCTTGGTTGGTCAAAAAGCAAAACAAAACAAAACAAAAAATAGAGAGGCCAGAACAGTTGGGGAGCAGGGAGTGGAAGGGAAAACTGCCTGCGAGGAAGTCAGAAGGCAGGCACGGAGAGGAAATCTCAGAAGGGCTTGCAGGTCAAGGTAAGAAGTGTGGATTTTATTCTCGGTGCAATGGCAACGGCAGGACAATCAGTGCAAGAAATGGGGTGTCTCCAAGCAGAGTGGGCAGAAGCAACACTCAAGACCTAAGGAGGGCATCGAATGAAAAACGTGGCAGCCTGCACGCCCGTGGAGCTCTAGGATACACATACCTGCATACTGCTCATATGATAAGCAAACCCTATTGATTGAGGGCCAATGATAAGCCAAGCAATGTAAACACAAAATGATCGAGTTATGCTGAATTGTTTTTTAAAAAGAAATTGGGGGCTGGGCATGGCGGCTCATGCCTGTAATCCCAGCACTTTGGGAGGCTGAGTCAGGCAGATCACTTGAGGTCAGGAGTTCAAGACCAGCCAGGTCAACATGGCAATACCCTGTCTCTACTAAAAATACAAAAATTAGCAAGATGTTGTGGCAAGCACCTGTAATCCCAGTTACTCGGGAGGCTGAGGCAGGAGAATCGCTTGAACCCAGGAGGTGGAGGTTGTAGTGAGCTGAGATCGTGCCATTGCACTCCAGTCTGGATGACAGAGTGTGACTCGATCTCCAAAAAAAAAAAAAAAAAAAAAAAAAAAATCATGAAAAATAAAGTGGTAAAGGAGATAGTGGACTTTTAAAAACAGAAGCAGGCTGGGTGCAGTGGCTCATGCCTATAATCCTCGCACTTTGAGAGGCCAAGGCGGGTGGATCACCTGAGGTCAGGAGTTAGAGACCAGCCTGGCCAACACGGCGAAACCCTGTCTTTACTAAAAATATAAAAATTAGCCCAGCATGGTGGTGGGTGCCTGTAATCCCAGCTACTCAGGAGGTTGAGGCAGGAGAATCACTTGAACCCAGGGGAGAGAGGTTGCAGTGAGCCGAGATCGCGCCAGCTCAGTCCAGGCTGGGCGAAAGAGGGAGACTGCATCTCAAAAAAAAAAAATGCAAATAAAAACATAAAAACAGAAGCAAATTGCAATGGTTTTCATTTTTAATTTTTTTAATAGTGATGGGGTCTTGCTATGTTACTCAGGCTGGTCTCAAGCCATCCTCCTGCCTCAGCTTCCCAAAGCACTGGGACCATAGGTACAAGCCACCACGCCCATCCTTGCAGTGATGTTGAGGAAAGGTATAGCAGGTTCCAAAACACCCAAATACAGATTAGTGTACAGCAGGGTTTGTCAACCCTAGCACTATTGACATTTTGGACCACACAATTGTGGGGTGCTATCTTGTGCATTGTAGTATGTGTAGCAGCATCCCTGGTCTCTACCTATGATGACAGTAGCAACCAGCAGTTGTGACTACCAAAAATGTCTGCAGGCATTGCCAAATGTCCCTTGTGGGGCAAAATCGCCTCTGTTGGATAATTCACTGATACAATTGACAACATTTAATCTAATATACTTGTGTGATATATGTTCTAAGACAGGTTTGAGTATTTTAATTTTCCCTTCACAAGCAAAGAAATTCTATGAGTGGGCTGGGCGAGGTGGCTCACACCTGTAATCCCAACACTTTGGGAGGCCGAGGCGGGAGGATCACAAGGTCAGGAGTTCGAGACCATCCTGCCTAACACGGTGAAACTCCGTCTCTGCTAAAAATACAAAAAAACTAGCCGGGAGTGGTGGCGGGCGCCTGTAGTCCCAGCTGCTTGGGAGGCTGAGGCAGGAGAATGGCGTGAACCCGGGAGATGGAGCTTGCAATGAGCTGAGATCAGGCCACTGCACTCCAGCCTGGGTGACAGAGCAAGACTTGTCTCAAAAAAAAAAAACAAAACAAAAAGAAAAATAAATTGTATGAGTGAGTGCAAAAGTAATTGTAGTGTTGGCAGTTGGAAATTACCACTTGACACTGGAATACATTCTTAAATAAATGTGGTTATGTTATACATCATTTTAATGGGTATTTCTTGCTTTTTGTTTTTGTTTTTGCTAAGGACTTATTACTTGCCATTTATTTTATGTTTATTTTAGACTATGGAAATGAAGTTACACAAAAAGCAAATTTGAATGATTTTCATATTCAAGTTCAAAGTGGGTCATAAAGTAGCAGAGACAACTTGAAATATCAACAATGCATTTAGCCCAGGAACGCTAATGAATATATAGTGCAGCGAGGGTTCAAGAAGTTTTGCAAAGGAGAAGAGAGGCTTAAGGATGAGGAGGGTAGTGGCCAGCCATTGGAAGCTGACAACAACTAACTGAGAACAATCGTTGAAGCTGGTCCTCTCGCAAGTACACGAGGAATTGCCAAAGAACTCAGTGTCTACGATTCTATGGTTGTTCAGCTTTTGAAGCAGGTTGGAAAGGTGAAAAAGCTTGATAACTAGGTGTCTCACGAGCTGAGTGAGAATTTAAAAATCATCGTTTTGAAGTATCGCGTTCTCTTATTCTACACAACAACGACAAACCATTTCTAGATCGGATTGAGATGTGCGATGAAAAGTGGATTGTATACAGCAACCAGCGATGACCAGGGCGGTGGTTGGACCACAAAGAAGCTCCAAAGCACTTCCCAAAGCCAAATTTGCATCGAGAAAAGGTCATGGTCACTGTTTGGTGGTCTGCTGCCGGTCTGATCCACTACAGCTTTCTGAATCCTGGCGAAATCGTTACATCCGAGAAGTATTCTCAGCAAATTGATGCGATGCACAGAAAACTGCAGTGCCTGCAGCGGGCACTCGTCAACTGAAAGGGCCCAATTCTTCTTCACGACAGCACCTGACTGCATGTTGCACAACGAATGCTTCAAAAGTTGAAAGAATTGGGCTACGAAGTTTTGCCTCATCCGCCATATTCACCTGACCTCTAGCCAACAGACTACTTCAAGCATCTTGAGAACTTTTTGCAGGTAAAATGCTTTCACAACCAGCAGGATGCAGAAAATGCTTTCCAAGAGTTCATCAAATCCAAAAGCACAGGTATTTACGCTACAAGATTAAACAAACTTATTTCTTATTGGCAAAAATGTGTTCATTGTAATGGTTCCCATTTTGATTAATAAAGATGTGTGTGAGCCTAGTTATAATGTTTTAAAATTCAGGGTCTGAAACCGCAATTACTTTTGCACCAACCTAATAGTAACTAGAGGGTTAAAAAAATGTGGAATGACTCATTATTTCATTCATTTTTGTGGGCTTGACACAATTCTATGGTGTTTAATAAAGAATCTTTATTAAGCGCATTCTATATGCCAAGTACTGTTTTTGGGGACTAGGGATAGAGAAGTGAACAAGTACATTAAAAATATATATATATCCTGCCCTTGTGGAACTTATACTCTCACAAAAGTAGAGAGGGTAAACAAATAAGTAGGTATATAATTTAGAATACTAGAAATTCTAAATTATATAGAATTTAGTGCAATAGAAAAATTAAATTGGGAAGAGAGATGGGAGTGCCACGATGGAGCAGGACGGAAATCTAGAGGCTGGGTGCAGTGGCTCACGCCTGTAATTCCAGCACTTTGGGAGGCTGAGGTGGGTGGCTCACTTGAGGTCAGGAGTTCGAGACCAGCCTGGCCAACATGGTGAAACCTCGTCTCTACTAAAAATACAAAAATTAGCCAGACATGGTGGTGTGCACCTGTAGTCCCAGCTACTCGGGAGGCTGAGGCAGGAGAATTCCTTGAACCCAGGAGGTGGAGGCTACAGTGAGCTGAGACTGCACCACTGCACTCTAGCCCGGGTGACAGAACAAGACTCTGTCTCAGAAAAAAAGAAATCTAAAATAGAGTCTTACTGCAACAGTAATATTTAAGAAAAGAGTTAAAGGGAATAGGGAGAAAGTTGTGGAGAAAGCAGAAGGAACATTAGTGCAAACTCCGTAAGGCACGAGCAGAGCTGGATTTATTGCAAAATAGCTGGGAAACCAGAATGACTGGTTAATATGAACAATTATGTTTAAATTAACCACTGGCCTGACTTAAATAAAGCTCTCTGAATGACTGCACGGTCAAATCTGAAATGGCAACTCCTTGGTATAGTTTTTCAGTGGATGAGGGAATGGGAAACTATTGGTCTTGAGCATCTTATGAGCCTCTAAAGATGTAAAGTAACACCAACAATTAAAGAGTAATTCCAAATGTTTTACCTGTACTTAGCTCTTGAGGTGCATTTTGGGTGGGATAACTTTCTTCACAGGTTATCTTTTCCCATCTTTCCATTCAGGTTTCAACTAAAATAAAACAAAATGTTCTGAGTAAAATGTAGGGGGAAACACTGTCAAAAGTGAATTGATTTTTAAAAAGTAAATTATAATTTGATGAGAAGGAGCAGTATTATTACCTAATCAAAGAAATAGATGGGCCCAGTGTCCAAGGGCTTGGCTTTGGTAAATTCCTTCATTCTGCCATGAGACCTGAGACAGAGCAATTAAGAATCTGAAGACAAATGATCACGTTCATAGATGATATTTCAAAGTACTTTATGGTTTTAAAGTTTAACTCTTTTCATTTTTTTTTTTTAAATAGAGATGAGGTCTCAGCAGGTGCCAAGGCTCATGCCTATAATCTCAGCATTTTGGGAGGCTAAGGCAGGCTGATTGCTTGATACCAGGAGTTCAAGACCAGCCTGGGCAACACAGTGAGACCCTGTCTCCACAAAAAATACAAAAATTAGCCGGGCGTGGTGGCACACACCTGTATTCCCAGCTACTCAAGAGGCTGAGGCGGAGGATCAATTGAGCCTGGGAGGTTGTCGAGGCTTCAGTGAGCTGTGATTGTGCCACTGCACTCCAGCCTGGGTGACAGAGTGAGACCCTGTCTCAAAAAAAATGAGGTCTCACTATGTTGCCCAGGCTGATCTCAAATTCCTGGCCTCAGACAATCCTCCCACCTCAGCCTCCCAAACACTGGGATTACAGGCATGAGCCACCATGTCCAGCCAGATGTTTTATTTTCATGGAAGCATAAAAACATTGGGGGGAGAGGGACGCAACTGTTCCTTTATCTCCATCTTTATTTCATACGCTATTGATTTGACATAGATACAATCAGAACTGAAAGCTATTGGCAAACAAAGCAATAATGGGGTATTAATAGAGACTTTCTCACCCTCAGCACTACTGCCATTTGGACCAGATAATTCTCTGTGGCAAAGAGCTGCTTTGTGCATTGTAGAATGTTTAGCAGCAACCTTAGCTTTTACCTCGTCAGATGCCATAACATAATCTCTCACCCAGTTGTGACAATAAAAAATGTCTCCTGACATTGCCAATGGTTCCCTGGGGGTCAAAATCGCCCCTGGTTGAGAACACTGCGCAATGGCCAAAACAAAACAAAAAAAAGTTTTGTTAAAAGAGGAACTTTGTCTGTGAGGATGGGTGGCACTGATGATGGCAGGGTCATTAAAGCAGTGACACTCAAAATGTGGTCCCTGGACCAGCAAAATCAGCATCACCTGGGACCTTGTTAGAGATGCAAATCCTCAGGCCTTACCCAGACCTAATGTTAGAATCTCTGCAGGTGGCACCTGGAATCTATGTGTGGGCAAGCCCTCCGTGGGATTCTGAGTACACTCCAGTTTGCAAAGTCCTAACCAAAGGGACACATTTTACTAAGCACTTCATAGGCACTAGCATAGTTATAATGAAAAAGACAATAAAAAGGGACACATTTTACTAAGCAGGTTGTGAAAAGCACATGACCGTGATTGGAGAGGAACTCTGGGGCTGGCTAAACCAGAGCTAAATGGCCTCAGGGATTTGCAGTGACCACACAGTGGAGGACAGGGCACCAGCAACAACATGAGGACTGGGACACATGGTGGACTGAGGCTTATTAACTATCGTGATTATTGGCCGGGTGTGGTGGCTCACGCCTGTAATCCCAGCACTTTGGGAGGCTGAGGTGGGCAGATTGCCTGAGCTCAGGAGCTCGAGACCAGCCTGGACAACATGGCGAAACCCCATCTCTACTAAAAATACAAAAAATTAACCAGGTATGGTGGTGTGTGCCTGTAAGCTATTCGGGAAGCTGAGGTATGAAAAACGCTTGAATCTGGGAGGTGGAGGCTGTGGTGAGCCGAGATCGCACCACTGCACTCCAGTCTGGGCCACAGAGCAAGAATCTGTCTCAAAAAAGCAAAAACGAAAACAAAAACAAAAAATGAAACAAACCAAAAATAATTATTTGATTATTAATAATAATTTCCTGTGAATATACCAAAAAAGTTTAAAAAAAGAAAAAAATTTTAAGGCTCAGACTAAACTAACCTTTCCTTAAAGAGGAGTAGGAGAACACCTTTATTTTTTTCTTTTATTTATTTATTTATTTTTTAATGGAACGCTTCATGAATTTGTGTGTCATCCTTGTGCAGGGCCCATGCTAATTAATCTTCTCTGTATCATTCCAATTTTAGTATATGTGCTCATTGTACAGACAGAATCTCTATTTGTTCCCCAGGCTGGTCTCAAAATCTTGGCCTGAAGCTATCCTCCTGCCTTGGCCTCCCAAAATGCTGTGATTACAGGCATGAGCCACCATGCCTGGCCTGGGAAGAGCTTTAAAATGAAATTTAAGGGACACCTAAAGCTTCTGTTTATCTAAATTTTTCTATCTCTAGAGAGGGAAAAATAAATAAAATAAATTTCTCAGCCAGGCTCTGTGGCTCACACCTGTAATCCCAACATTTTGGAAGGCCAAGCGGGGCAAATCACTTGAGTTCAGGAGTTCAAAACCAGCCTGAGCAACATGGTGAAACCCCATCTCTACAAAAAAAAATACAAAAATTAGACAGGTATGGTGGCACATGTCTGTAGTCTCAGCTACTCAGGATGCTGAGATGGGAGGATGGCTTGAGCCTGGGAGGTGGAGGTTGCAGTGAGCCAAGATAGCACCACTGCACTACACTCTGGGTGACAGAACCAGACTGTCTCAAATAAATAAATAAATAAAGTCCCCTATCTCATTGTCTTGCCACTGTAACTGAAGATTCCACTTTGCATGAATCCCATATCTCCAAAATCCCTGATTAAAATGTAAATTTAGGCATTTATGGTATAATATGCTGTATGCATTCATGAAAAACGTCACATCCTGCAAAATTGTGTGCACTGAAATTAATAGGACTTATAGGAAAAATAGCGTTAGGGCAGACCACGGAAAACCTATGCCACTTCGTAACCAGAGCACAAAAGGAAAATAATGATTGGTATAGCAGGAGAAATTTGGATAGTCCAGGCAGCCGGTTGTGGCCAGAGACCGCTTCAGGAGATATGAAAAAAAAAATCAACAGAGTATAAATGCAAACTGATGGGTACTAAGATAATGTGGATGGAAGTGGAGCTCCTTGCCAGTGAGGTCAACTTTAAGGTGGGCAGGGAAGGAAGTGAAACCTGCCAGAATCAGAGAGCCGTGGAAGACTGGGAGTGCACCATTCCGGGGAGGGAGCCTTTGCTACTAGTGCTCATTTTTAATGTTTGAGTTTTTAAAAAAGAGTTGACCCCATGGTGCATGTCTCTAATCCCAGCACTTTGGGAGGATGAGGTAGGAGCATCACTTGAGCCCAGGAGTTCAAGACAAGCCAATGTAAAATGTAAAAATGGGCAAATGATTTGGATAGACACTTCTACCAAGAATATATACAAATGGGCCAGGCACGGTGGATCACGCCTGTAATCCTAGCACTTTGAAAGGCCGAGGCGGGTGGACCAGATCACCTGAGGTCAGGAGTTCAAGACCAGCCTGGTCAACAGGGCAAAACCCCATCTCTACTAGAAGTACAAAAATCAGCCAGTCATGTTGGTGGGTGCCTGTAATCCCATCTCCTCATGAGGCTGAGGCAGGAGAATTGCTTGAATCTGGAGGGCGGAGGTTGCAGTGAACTGAGGTTGCATCACTTCACTCCAGCCTGGGTAAAAGAGTGAAACTGTCTCCAAAAAAAAAAAATATATATATATATATATATATACAAATGGTCACTAACACATGAAGAGATGCTCAATGGCATGAGTCACCAGATAAATGCAAATCAAAACCACAGTGAGATACCACTTCATACCCAGTAGGATAGTTACAATGAAAAAGACAAGAAACAATGTTGAAGATATGGAGAAATTAGAAGCCTCATACACTGCTGGTGGAAATGTAATATCGTGCAGTTCCTTTTGAAAACAGTCTGGCAGTTTATCAACTGTGCTGTAGTCTGAATGTGTTCCTTCAAAATTCATATATTGAAACTTAACTGCCAATGTCATAGTATGATTGGAGCCTTAAGGAGGTGGTTAAATCATTAGGGCAGAGCCATCATGAGGGGGATCAGTGCCTTATAAAAGAGGCTTGGGGGATCCCCTTGCCTTTTCTCCCATGTGAGGACACAGCAAGAGGTGTCACGTTTGAAGCAGAGTAAGCCCTCATCAAACTTTTTTTTTTTTTTTTGAGATGGAGTCTCACTCTGTCACCCAGGCTGGAGTGCAGTGGCACAATCTCAGCTCACTGCAACATCTGCTTCCCGGGTTCAAGCTATTCTCTTGCCTCAGCCTCCCGAGTAGCTGAGATTACAGTCATGTACCACCACTCCTGGCTAATTTTTGTATTTTTAGTAGAGATGGAGTTTCACCGTGTTGGCCAGCCTGGTCTCAAACTCCCGCCTCGGCCTTCCAAAGTGCTGGGATTACAGGTGTGAGCCACTGTGCCCAGCCCTCATCAAACATTGGATCTGCTGGTGAATTGACCTTGGACTTCCCAGTTTCCAGAACTATGAGAAAATGAATTTCTGTTCTTTATATATTACCCAGTCTAAGGCATTTTGTTAACAGCAGCCCAAACAGATGAAGATACCTAGCAATGGTACTCTTACATAGATACTCAAGAGAAATGAAAAGATGTCCACAACAAAAGTTGCACAGGAATGTTCACAGGAGTATCATTCATAACAGTCAAAAAGTAGAAACAACCCAAATGTCCACCAATTGATGAGTGGATAAGCAAAATGTGGCATATCCGTACAATTGAATATATATATTTTTAATTCTTTTTGGGATATGGTCTCGCTCTGTCCCCCAGGCTGTAGCTTGGTGGCACGATCTCGGCTCACTGCAGCCTCGACTTCCCAGGAGGATCAAGTGATCCTCCCAACTCAGCCCTCCAAGTAGCTGGAACTATAGGCATGTGCCACGATGCTCAGGTAATTTTTGTGTTTTTTTTGTAGAGACAGGGTCTCACCATGTCGCCCATGCTGGTCTTGAACTCCTGAGCTCAAGCAATCTGCCTGCCTTGGCCTCCCGAGGTGCTGGGATTACAGGCGTGAGCCACCATGCCTGGCCACAACAGAATATATTCAGCCTCAAAACAGAAAGAAGTATTTATATATGCTACAACGTAGATGAACTTTGAAAACATTATGCTAAGTGAAAGGAAGCAGACATAAAGCCACAAATTGCATGGCTCCATTTATATGAAATATACAGAATAGGCAAATCCATTGAGACAGAAAGTAAATAAGTGGTTTCCAGGGATTGAGGGAGAGAGAAATGGAGAATGCTAATCAGTAAAGGGTTTCTTTTTGGGTTGATGAAAATGTTGTGTAATTAGGTTGTAGTGATGGTTGTATGACCTGTAATATACTGAAACCACAGAATTGTAAACTTTAAAATGGTGAATCTTATATGCGAATTATCATAATTGTTTTAAAGGAGTACTGAAGAATCTCAGCCAGTTCCAGCTTCCACCCATACCCATCTAGAGATATGAACTGCCAAAGATCAGCTCCTCGAAAACATCTGAGCACCTTAAAAACTACCTACCTCTGGATCACCAGCTGCTGCCAGTTTTCAGACCAAAGAATATCAGAGATCTGTTGGTTCTGACCCCAAAACAGCCTTATACCAGAGTTCCATGCAGAACCTCAAGACCAGTTGATTCCTCTCATGCCTTTTGTCTTAGTGATCCTCCGTCACCAAAAGTGTAAGCTTGGAATTTCTGGATCAAGAGAAAATTGATGGGGTGCAGTAGCTCACACCTGTAATCCAAGCACTTTGGAAGGCCAAGGTGGGTGGGTCAGTTGAGGTCAGGAGTTCGAGACCAGCCTGACCAACATAGTGAAACCCTGTCTCTACTGAAAATACAAAAATTAGCCAGGCATGGTGGCAGACGCCTGTAATCCCAGGTACTCAGGAGCTTGAGGCAGGAGAATTGCTTGAACCAGGAGGCAGAGCTTGTAGTGAGCTAAGATCCCACCACTGCACTCCAGCCTGGGTGACAAAGCGAGACTCTGAGGTATTGCTCCTCACAAGAGGGCATTAGCTGCGGGGGTCTGCCCGCAGACCCTGACCCAAACCATGGATGAATAACATGTACACTGACACACAGATATTCTGTGTTGCCAGTTCTGTTGAGTGTCCGATCCGCCTGCACACCAAGAGAGGTTTGTCACTGCGGCCGGCCTCAGCTCGGCAGGCTTGCATTAATTCATTAAGGTTAGTTAACAAAACCTGAGTCAACACCATTAGAGGGTAATTGACATTGGGGACTTCCCGAGTAAAAAGCATACATCAAAGGCTTAAGACCACATGAGTAAACAAGTTAACTAGATAACTTCCCCACATCCCATTGTTGACTACTCTAATTTATTTAACTAAAGGTAATGGGACCAGGCTGCCTTCAGCCCGGTCTATTACCAAAGTCATACGAAAACCCTCAGGCCTTCCAAAAGGATTTTGTGGCTATCATAACTAATATTTTTCCCACTAGCCTGATTGAATCCCAATAGGACTCCATCTCAGAAAAAAAAAGAAACTTGAAGGCTGAGTGCCGTGGCTCATGCTTGTAATTCCAACTCTTTGGGAGGCCAAGATGGGAGGATTGCTTGAGGTGAGGAGTTCAACACCATCCTGGACAACATAGTGAGACCCCAATCTCTACAAAAAGAGAGAGAGAGAAACTTGAACTGAGCACACATAACTTTCTTGTTGCTCCCAGTGTGTCCAGAGTTGGTTCCTGCCAGTGGGTTCGTGGTCTCGCTGACTTCAAGAATGAAGCTGCGGACCTTTGCAGTGAGTGTTACAGCTCTTAAACATGGCACAGACCCAAAGAGTGAGTGGTAGCAAGATTTATTGTGAAGAGCAAAAGGACAAAGCTTCCACAGTGTGGAAGGGGACCCGAGCAGGTTGCTGCTGCTGGCTGGGGTGGCCAGCTTTTAGTCCCTTATTTGTCCCCTCCCATGTTCCATTTCTGTCCTATCAGAGTGCCCTTTTTTCAGTCTTCCCCACGATTGGCTACTTTTAGAATCCTGCTGATTGGTGCATTTTACAGAGAGCTGATTTGTGCGTTTTACAGAGTGCTGATTGGTGCATTTTACAAACCTCTTGTAAGACAGGGAAGTTCCTGATTGGTGCGTTTTACAAACCTCTTGTAAGACAGGAAAGTTCATGGCCGGGCACGGTGGCTCACACCTGTAATCCCAACACTTTGGGAGGCCAAGGTGGGTGGATTACCTGAGGTCAGGAGTTCGAGAACAGCCTGGCCAATATAGTGAAACCCCATCTCTAACTAAAAGTACAAAAATTAGCTGGGCGTGGTGAAGGGTGCCTGTAATCCCAGCTACTCCAGAGCCTGAGGCAGGAGAATGGCTTGAACCCAGGAGGTGGAGGTTGCAGTGAGCCAAGTTCGCACCACTGCACTCCAGCCTGGGCGACAGTGAGACTCCGTCTCAAAAAAAAAAAAAAAAGAAAAGAAAAAAAAGACAGGAAAGTTCCCCAAGTCCCCACTCGACCCAGGAAGTCCAGCTGGCCTCACCTCTCAATGCCCCCTCTAAACAGGACACCCCAACTGCTGTTGGGATATGGGCAATGACCGCTCTAGCTACTTTCTGCTGGATAGGGGCAAAGAAGGGGCCCTGCAGTTGTAGTGTCCTCCAGAGGGGAACTCTCTAGGCCAAAGAGCCAGTGGGTCAGTACAGGGGTCCTCAGTAGAAGTTGTGAGTTGAGCTCATTTGGGGTTCCATTTGTCAGACCATCTGTAGTTTGATGGCCTCAATCGTGGAGGAAACAAATTTGACAAAGAGGTTAAAAATACAGGACCCGAAGGTGAGTAATAGCAAGATGGCTGTCACGGGACCTAAAAAGGGGAGAGGCCATGTCACCCAACCCCAGAGGTTGGTATAAGAGTTTGAAAGGCATTGTCTGATTTCAGAAGCCTTTTCCTATAAACACCAGGCGGCGTCTCATACTATGCCTGACTGATTAGTGTAAAAACAACACTCTTCCCCTAAGAAGGTGCAAAGTCCTCATTTCTCAGTAGTGAGGAGGTCTAGGCCTCGGCGGTTTTGGAAAGTCACTGCTGCCAAAGAGTCTATTTGGGATTGTAGAGTAATGATAGATTTTGTTATTTCTTGCCAACTGAGAAATCCTTTGAGAGTGTGTGGCAGTAGGATAATGAAGTAGATAAACTGGCTATTCCAGTTCCTGTAGCTGTGGCCATTCCTAACCCTATAAGTAGGGGTATTAGTTGTATGGCCCTGTGCTGACGGACTAGAGCTTTGAGGGGCACTGATAGGGTCTGATTTCCTGGGGCAATGTCAATGTTGGGACTTAGGAAGACTAAGGTGCAGGTGCCTTCCAGTTGGTGGGGAGGCAGATATAGGTTGAAGTTCCACATAAGAAAAATATGCCTTGGCTGGGTAGACAGAACTGGCTGTGTATGTTAAAAAGGTGTGTGAGTTTATTGTTTTCATTTTCCCATACTCCTAGAGTACTTGCCAAGGTAGCTCTGGTGAGCAGCTGGAAAGAGGTGTTGGGAACAAACTGAGTGGCTCCCTGTGTTCTATTTTCCCATTGGAGAAAAAACCGTTTTGTATCTACTAGGAACCATTCGAGAGAGTAAACGAAAGAGGGGATGAGAAGAAATTCACTAGTGGTGGGGTCCAGGGTGAATGGTCATGCAGGGAGTATATTTGCCATTATAAAACCTGGACTGTTTGTTAAGCAGGGAGGAGGTGATGATTTTTGGAGGCCCTGAGAAGCGGACAAGCCATCTGAATAGAGCTGTTTGTGTGACTTGGAAGTTACTATGATCAGCTGGGGCTTGAAGTTGTAGGGTGTAATTATACTGATGGGATAGTAGGTACTCCAGGGGCAGGCCTGATAACAGGTTGTGTTGGATGTATAAAGGGGCTTGGAAAGTTAAGATGGTATTCGTGGTTACAGGGCCATGTATGGGCTTTTTATTGCTCGTGTAATAGGTGAGGTTGGAAACGTAAGAACATAAAAGCTGGATTACGTGTCCTGTTAGGGTATTTTTGGTCCTATCAGAGATGAGGAAGTCGGCTAATGATTACGTATTTAGAAGTTGGAAAGGATCTCTTCTTTCATAACGGGGGTGGTAGGTTAAGTTAGTAAAACCCATTTTTTCTTTTGCGGGAATGGGAGTGGCAACGTAAGCAGTGACTGATAGAGAGATACAAAGCCGACAGTCGTTTGCCAGGGAAGGATTGGACTGGTTTAACAGAGAATGGGTTAAGTTGAGAGTCCTGTAGAGGTAATTAGGAGCTGCTGGTGATCCCAAGGAACCCCTGCAACTGTTTAAATGTCTTAGGGCAAGGACAAGCCAGTATAGGCTGTATTTGTTCTTTGCTGAGGGCCCTGGCTTCCTCTGGCTAAGATTAGGCCTAGATTTTTGACTTATTGTAGGCAGATCTGGGCCTTCAATTTAGATGCCTTGTACCCTTGCTTAGCCAGAAAGTTCAAGAGATCTAGAGTAGCCTGCTGGCATGAGGCTTCCGAACTGGTAGCCAAAAGTAAATCATCCACATACTGAAGGACCAGAGTGCCTGGACTTGAGAAGTGGCCTAAATCTTGGGCCAGTGCCTGACCAAACAGATGAGGGCTATCCCTAAACCCTTGAGGCAAGACTGTCCATGTAAGTTAGGATGTGTGGTCTGTGGGATCCTCAAAGGGAAATAGAAACTGGGAGTCAGAGTGCAGGGAAATGCAGAAGGTGGCATCCTTGAGGTCCAGAACAGTGAACCATTCTGCTTCCTCTGGTATTTGGGTACAACTGGATATAGAGGAATTACTGCCTCATTGATGAGTCTAAGATCTTGCACTAGTCTCCACTGACCGTTCAGTTTTTGTACTCCTAGAATTGAGGTGTGGCAGGGACTGCTGCATTTCCTTACTAAGCCTTGAGCTTTTAAATGTCTAACAATGTCCTGTAATCCTTTATAAGCTTCAGGCCTTAAGGGATATTGCCTTTGATAATGAAAAGTGGTAGGGTTTTTTAACCTGATTTGGACTGAGTGGGCATTTTTTTCCCTTCCGAATTGTCCTTCTAATGCCCAGACTTCAGGGTTGATTCCCTCCTCAAGTAGGGGACAACAAATGGGTAACTTGTTCCCCATATTCATATAGATAATAGCTCCAGCTTTGGCCAATATGTCCCTCCCTAATAAGAGTGTAAGACTTTCAGGCATAACAAGAAAGGCATGTGAAAAGAGCAAAGTCTCCCAATTACAACTGACGAGGTGGGAGAAATACCTGGTTATAGGCTGTCCCAGGATTCCTCAGATGGTAACGGACCTTGGGGATAGCCATCCAGGGCAGGAGATTAAAACTGAGAAGGTCACGCCAGTGTCCAGGAGGAAGTCAATTCCCTGGCCCTCAGTGGTTAATCTTACCCGGGGCTCAGTGAGGGTGACGGCATGAGCTGGCACTTGCCCCAGGCACCCTCATTCCTGTTGTTGGATCATCTGGTTGGGGGCTTCTGGCCCAGAGAACCTTTGTCCTCTGGGGCAGTGTGCCTTCCAGTGATTGCTTTGGCCTAGTGGACATGGGCGAGGAGGTGGCTTGTTTCTCATTGGAAAGTATTGTAATTTATACTTCCCTCAGGTGGCCATTTTTCCCCATCAGAGAGAGAATATTGGGGCCAGACCATAGTGCAGAAAAAAAGAAGCCCTTCTTTTTCAAGGTTTGTGGGTCAAATTGATCCCAATGGTTTAGGATGTATCTCAAGGGTGAGCTTGTTGTATGCCTAAGTGTTTCCCATCTGAAAGAAAAAACCGCCCCTGTTTTGGTCTGCTTTTTTTCCCCCGCCCAAGAACCCACAACAGTCCCTAGACCCTGCTGTTCAGAACAGTTGTGCTCACCGAAGCAGCAGTGGAAACACTAGTTTTCCTCCTAGACCACAAAGGGGACTGAGGAAGGTCGGATTTAGTGGCCCTTACTGATGCATTCTTGAAAACCTGCACCCTTGCCTTTCCTCTTAGACCACAAAGAGGACAGAGAAAGGTCGGATTTAGTGGCCCTTACCAATGTATTCTCAAAAACCTGTTAAAGTCCTAAGCAATTTCTCCTGTTGGTATTGGGACCTTACCCTTGTCCTATAAAGATGATATGCCTCAAAATGGAGTGGAGGGCCATACCCTGAGGGATAGAAGGGATCTCCAGGGTTGGAAGAGTGACGCCTTTTGTCCTTACTTCTCATCATATGAATAGGAAGGATATCCCCTCAATCTTGGAGTCTGTAATTTCTGAGGCTCCCCATATCCTAGCTTCGGGAATAGACTTTATTAGGCCTGCAAGTCTGACAAGGGATCCTAAAATTCCAGATAGTGCCCCCACTGACAGGGCTTCAGGCAAAAATTATGTCTTTCTGATTGGTGAGCCCAGGTGCCTAAAGAAGGGAGCAGAGTCCCAAAATTTATATTAGAAATCATCCTTATAGGAGAAACTAGAAGAGAACCAGGGACAGGGAGTGGTTTTTAGAATCAGGACTAGCCTCAGAAAAGAGAGGCAGGAGGAAGTTTGTCTGACAGGCATTAGGACCCAGGAGGCAGGGGTCAGGATAGATAGGATAGATGGGTGATCTCCCTTGGGTGGCGTAACTTTGAGAGTTCCGCTCATGGCTGCAGGGTCAACCACTTTTTGTCGGGACCCCGGAGCTGAATGGCTTTCCTCTCTGTTGACCCTCGACTCAGCCCAGAAGTGCAGGAAAAGCAGAAGCTGGTTGCAGGCAAACCAACACTCCCTATTCCAAAAAGTCAGAGGTTGTTAGAGAGCCCTTTCCCAGAAAGCCTGACACCCATGTCTTTAGTCCAGTGGCCACACTAGTCATTTTAACTGGCTGACAGATGCCCAGTGTTTAGCACCTGAACTCTAAGGAAAAATAGGACAGAATAGCAAGTGAAAGGGGTCCGATGGTACTCACCACGTGGCAATATCCTGGACGAGCCTACAAGATGTGTCAGGAGTTGGTTCCTGCCGGTGGGTTCGTGGTCTTGCTGACTTCAATAATGAAGCTGCGGACCTTTGCGGTGTTACAGCTCTTAAAGATGGCACGGACCCAAACAGTGAGTGGTAGCAAGATTTATTGTGAAGAGCAAAAGGACAAAGCCTCCACAGCATGAAAGGGGAACTGAGCGGGTTGCTGCTGCTGGCTGGGGTGGCCAGCTTTTATTCCTTTATTTGTCACCTCCCATGTTCCATTTCTGTCCTATCAGAGTGCCCTTTTTTCAATCCTCCCCATGATTGGCTACTTTTAGACTCCTGATGATTGGTGTGTTTTACAGAGTGTTGATTGGTGCATTTTACAGAGTGCTGATTGGTGCATTTTACAAACCTCCTATAAGACGGGAAAGTTCCCCAAGTCCCCACTCGACCCAGGAATTCCAGCTGGCCTCACCTCTCACCAGGACCTTATTAAAATGACACTAAAGGAATTTTTTTAAAAATCAATCCACAACACATAAGATAGGAGCAGGTGTTCCAGGGATGAGAGTTATAAAAGTTCTGACTGAAATTTGATGAAGGAGAGAAAAGTCATGAAATAGTGTGGAGGAAGCACAGCCAAGAAGTCAGTAGAATAAGATGCTTTGAAAAGGGACCCAGTTAGCCCTGCAAAACCTCTGAGAAATTCAGGACTTGGAAACACTAAGCAAGCCAGAGAGTGGGACCTGGGGCTTAAAAAGGAAGAATTAACTTAAAGTTTATATCAAGAATTAAGTCAACAAGTTTACTCTTACAAGCATAATGTCTGCAGTTTAGGTGTTTCTCCATCTTCTAGGAAAAAATACAACAACAACAAAGCTAAAAAAAATAGTGTTCTCTTCTAAGAAATTTAACAAATGATCTGGAAGCATTATGGAAATTAGAAAGGAAGTTCAGGCCAGGCGCGGTGGCTCACGCCTGTAATCCCAGCACTATGGGAGGCTGAGGCAGGTGGATCACGAGGTCAGGAGATCGAGACCACAGTGAAATCCCGTCTCTACTAAAAATACAAAAAAAAAAAATTAGCTGGGCGCAGTGGTGGGCGCCTGTAGTCCCAGCTACTTGGGAGGCTGAGGCAGGAGAATGGCATGAACCCGGGAGGCGGAGCTTGCAGTGAGCCAAGATCGTGCCACTGCACTCCAGCCTGGGCAACAGAGCAAGACTCCGTCTTAAAAAAAAAAAAAAAAAGAAAGGAAGTTCACATTTAAGCACCAAGTCCTGTGTATTCTGGAGTTTGCATCACTTAGGATGACTTTATTTATAGGTATCAGAAATCTCTAATCCTTTTTTTTTTTTTTTTTTGAGACAGAGTCTCGCTCTGTTGCCCAGGCTGGAGTGCAGTGGCGCAATCTGGGCTCACTGCAAGCTCCGCCTCCCGGGTTCACGCCATTCTCCTGCCTCAGCCTCCCAAGTAGCTGGGACTACAGGTGCCTGCCACCACGCCCAGTTAATTTTTTGTATTTTTAGTAGAGACGGGGTTTCACCGTGTTAGGCTGGTCTCGATCTCCTGACCTCGTGATCCACCCATCTCGGCCTCCCAAAGTGCTGGGATTACAAGTGTGAGCCACCATGCCTAGCCAGAAATCTCTAATTCTAAAAATGTGGAGATGCGATATCTTAACATGTTTGAATGTAGAGTGACTAAGATTTTCCAATTCAATGGCTGAATGACACCGTCAAGGGCCCAGCATCATTCCACCTCTCTGTCTTGTGCTCTTCATATCCCCAGGGATTATTCGTAGACTTGAAAACATCTAAAGAAGAAAAGAAACTATATTTTGTCTCTTTTTTTAACTTGAAACACTTTTTCCAGAAGTTCCCAATGGTTTTACCTCCACGTTTTTTTTGTTTTGTTTTTTGTTTTTTGGTTTTTTTTTTTGGAGACAGGGTGTCTCACTTTGTCACCCAGCCTGGAGTGCAGTGGTGCAATCTTGGCTCACTGCAACCTCTACCTCCTGAGTGCAAGTGATCGTCCCATCTCAGCCTCCTGAGTAGCTGGGATTACAGATTTGTGCCACTATCCAGCTAATTTTTTAAGTATTTTTTTGCAGAGCCTAGGTCTCACTATATTGCCCATGCTGGTCTCGAATGCCTGAGCTCAAGAGATCCTCCCACCTCAGCCTCCCAAATCACTGGGATTACAGGTGTGAGCCACCATGCCTGGCCCTCCATGTTTCATTGACCAAAATTGCAACACAAGCCGATGCCTAAACAAACCACTGGCAAGAGGAATTGGAATTCTCATGTATTAGTTTAGCCAAATCAGGATTTACTCTTGAGTTAAGGACAGGCTCACCTAGCTAGGCAGAAAAGCGTGGACACCTGAACCCAAAGAAGGATTATGTTAGCAAGGGAAAAACTAAAAATGAATTCTGGGTAAGTATCCAACAACGTCTATTTTCCAAAGTATATGGTCTGCTTTTCATCCATTCACACTAAAGCAAACCTCCTAGCTGACAAAGCTCTGGCTAAAAATACTGAGTTTCCAGTCAGTTTTTCTACTGCATCATTTAAAAACAAAAAACTGGGCTGGGTGTAGTGACTCATGCTTGTAATCCCAGCACTTTGGGAGGCTGAAGGGGTGGGGGCGGCGGATCACTTGAGGTCAGGAGTTCGAGACCAGCCTGGCCAAGATGATGAAACCCTGTCTCTACTAAAAATACAAAAATTAGCCAGGCATGGTGGTGGGCACCTGTAGTCCCAGCTACTTGGGAGGCTGAGGTGGGAGAAACACTTGAACCCGGGAGGTTGAAGTGAGCCGAGATCATGCCACTGCACTCCAGCCTGGGTGACAGAGTGAGACTTCATCTCACTAAATAAATAAATATAAATAAAAACTGGCAAGCAAAGCCCATCAGATGTTGACAGAAAGCCTGCAATGTGGAAGTGCTTCCACTTTCAGCCTTGATGTAGGAAAAGGACTGATACTGGACAAGACTTCCCAGTATACGCAGCTGTCAAAGTTGAAAAAAGAAATAAGTCCTTTTAGACATCCATCAATAGGAAACATAGAACTGTGATACCAGATGGCAGGGAAATGATGCAGGATTCACAATCACCCCGGCTCTTTGTGTGGAAACACTCTCCTGCATGGTGGTATCTCTGAGCTGAGGAGACATATCAGAGAGAAAGAAGCTGCACAGAAAAGAAACTCCAGGCCAAGTGAAGTGGCTCACACCTGTAATCCCAGAACTTTGGCAGGTCAAGGCAGGCACATTGCTTGAGGTCAGGAGTTCGAGACCAGCCTGACCAACATAGGGAAATCCCATCTCTACTAAAAATAGGAAAATTAGCCAGGTGTTGTAGCATGCACCTGTAATCCAGCTACTCAGGAGGTCAAGGTGGAGAATTGCTTGAACCTGGGAGGTGGAGGTTGCAGTGAGCTGAGATCACACCACTGTACTCCAGGCTGGGTGACAGAGTGAGACTCCGTCTCAAAAAAAAAAAAAAAATTAGCTGATTGCAGTGGCATGCGCCTGTAATCCCAGCTACTCGGGAGGCTGAGGTGGGAGGATTGCTTGAGCCCGGGAGGCTGAGGCTGCAGTGAGTCAAGATTGTGTCACTGCACTACAGTGACAGAGTGAGTGATAGAGTGAGATTCTGTCTCAAAAAAAAAAAAAAAACAACAGAGAGAGAGAAGGAACTGCAGAAATCTGCTCAGAGAAAGACTGTGAGTCTAGGCAAAGTATTTCATCTAGCTCTAAGCTTTCTTTCGTGAACACTTGATATTAAATCCTACTTGGCCCTGGCAAATAAGCACTTGAAAATTTGCATGAGGGCTGGGTGTGGTGGCTCACACCTGTAATCCCAGCACCTTGTGAGGCTGAGGCTGGAGGATCGCTTGAAGTCAGCAGTTAGAGACTAGCCTGACTAACATGGTGAAACCCTGTCTCTACTAAAAATACTAAAATTAACTGGGTGTGGTGGCACATGCCTGTAATACTAGCTATTTGGGAGGCTGAGCCATGAGGATCACTTGAAACCTAGAGGTGGAGGCTGCAGTGAGCCAAGAGCGCGCCACTGCACTTTAGCCTGGGTAACGAGCAAGAGCTTGTCTCAGGAAAAAAAAAAAAAAAAAGAAAGAAAGAAAAGAAAGAAAGAAAAGAAAGAAAGAAAGAAAGGAAAGAAAGGAAGAAAGGAAGGAAGAAAGAAAGAAAGAGAAGAAAGAAAGAGAAAGAAAGAAAGAAAAAAGAAAGAAAGAAAGAAAAGAAAGAGAAGAAAGAAAGAGAAAGAAAGAAGAAAGAAAGAAAGAAATAAAGAAGAAAGAAAAAGAAAAAGAAAGAAAGAAAGAAAGAAAGAAAGAAAGAAAGAAAGAAAGAAAGGAAAGAAAGAAAAAGAAAGAAAGGAAACTTTCATGTGGGTAATGATACTCCTGACATCTTGGGCATAAGAATATTGCTTTGGGCCAGGCGCGGTGACTCATGCCTGTAATTCCAGCACTTTGGGAGGCCAAGGTGGGCAGATCACCTGAGGTCAGGAGTTTGAGACAAGCCTGGCCAACATGGCAAAACCCCCCCTCTACTAAAAAAAAAAAAAGAATAAAAGAATATTGCTTTGAACCATATATGTTTTCCACAAAGCCTAAGCCTCAATACATGGGCACCATAGAAGGTAAATTTCTACTATTAGTTGTCTAACTTTATTCCAACTACAAAAGGAGATAAATTATAAGATTAATAAGTAATTTAGTTCTACTTCTGCCACTTTGTATGAAAAAGAAAAAAAATAAGTAATTTAAGTTGTTATTGGATACAACTATGATTGAGAAAGAATGTGTATTTCAAGGAAGTAAAGGAAGACAAGCTTTTTATTTTATTATTATTATTATTGTTATTATTTGACATGGAGTCTTGCTCTGTCGCCCAGGCTGGAGTGCAATGGCACGATCTCAGCTCACTGCAAACTTCACCTCTGGGGTTCAAGCAAATCTCCTGCCTCAGTCTCCCGAGAAGTTGGGATTACAGGTGCCCACCTCCACACCCAGCTATTTTTTGTATTTTTAGTAGAGACGGGGTTTCACCATGTTGGCCAGGCTGGTCTCGAACTCCTGACCTCAGGTGATCCATCCTCCTAGGCCTCTCAAAGTGCTGGGATTACAGGTGTGAGCCACCGCGCCCGGCCTAGAAAGACAAGTTTTTTAAAGAAAAAATGAGGAGGATCACTGGCTAAAAGGATCAATAATGAGGATGGAGCCAGTCAGAGTATGGACAAGCAGTTGCTGGGCAGGTGTCCTCACAGAAATGTTTTGTTTTGTTTAGTTTTGTAAGATTGCTATGGCCTTTGTGCAAGGCTGTCATTTTTGCAGTCTTTTACCGTAATTCTTGTTATCAAACATTTGTGCATGAGAATCCTCCCTTCATGGCTTTCTGAGGCTCTATTTGTCAGGGTTTTGTTGTTTGGCTTTTTTTTTTTTTTTTTGAGACAGAGTCTTACTTTGTTGCCAAGGCTGGAGTGCAGTGGCATGATCATAGCTCATTGTAGCTTTCACTTCCTAGGCTCAAGCCATCCTCCTCAGCCTCCCAAGTAGCTGGGACTACAGGCATGCGCCACCATGCCAGCTAATTTTTGTATGTTTTGTACAGATAGGGTTTCACCATGCTACCTAGGCTGGTCTTGAACTCCTGGACTCAAACGTTATGCCCGCCTTGGCCTCCCAAAGTGCTGGTTACAGATGTGCACCACTATCCTCGGCCTTGTAAGGGTTTTTAACACAAGTGACTCCATTATGATTCTGACAACTTTCACACTTTGTCCTTTGAGGTGGTGTCCAGGAAGGTACATCGCAATCACTCCTATGTAGCCTGTTTTGATGCCCCCTAACAAAATTGCTCTATCTGAAGTCAACTGTCTATTGTGAGACTTTGTACCACTTGATCTTTCTACAACAGTTGACATAGGTGATCAAACTATTTCATGAAACATTTTCTCTCCTTACCTTCATGTGATTTTTCTCTACAGCATTTTCTCCTTCTTGTCTTACCATTCCTTTGTAGTGTCCCACTCTCCCCACAAACAAACAAAATCCCCAAAACATTAGTGTCCTTGTGGGTTGTGTTTTGTTTTTTGGTCCCCTTCCTTTCTTCCTGAATGGTTTCGTTCACAGCCTCTGCCACACGGAGGGCCTAATTACTCCCGTGTCTGTATCTCTAGATGCATATTTCTAACTGACTACCAGATATCTTTGCCTGGGTGACCTGCAGGCATCTCAAATTTAGAATACCCAAAGCTTATCTTCCATTCCACTTCTTCCAAAACCTACCCCCCCACCTTCATTCTCTATCTCAGGGAGCGGTACCCGTCTCCACCCAGGAACCCAAGCTAGAAACCTGGTTCTCATCCTCAACTCCTCTCTCTCTGTGCTCAATGCACTATTAAGTTCTCTTAATACCTCTTTAGAAATGTTTCTGTGGAGGCCGGGTGCGGTGGCTCACACCTATAATCCCAGCACTTTGGGAGGCCAAGGCAAGTGGATCACTTGAAGTCAGGAATTCCAGACCAGCCTGGCCAACATGGTGAAACCCTGTCTCTACTAAAAATACAAAAATTAGCCAGGCGTGGTGGTGGGCACCTGTAATCCCAGCTACTCGGGAGGCTGAGGCAGGAGAATCACTTGAACCCGGGAGGCAGAGGTTGCAGTGAGCTGAGATCGCAGCACTGCACTGCACTGCACTCTGGCCTGGGCAAGAGAGTGAGACTCCATCTCAAAAAAAAAAAAATATGTTTCTCGCCTGTAGTCCCAGCTACTCAGGAGGCTGAGGCAGGAGAATTGCTTGAACCTGGGAGGCAGAGGTTGCAGTGAGCTGAGATCACGCCACTGTACTCCAGCCTGGGCGACAGAGCAAGACTCTGTCTCAAAAAAAAAAAAAAAAGTTTCTGGGATGCAGCCTCTCCTCTTAGACCCCTAACCACAGCCTTTGCATAAGTTCCCATCAATATCGTTATCAGCAATAATTTGGCAGTTCTCCCATAACACTAGGCTCTCCCACCTCCAATTATTTTTTTAGAATAGAGACCATCAGACTTAGGGATGTCACCATTAAGAAATGTTTAAAAAGTGGTTTTGAGAACTAACATAGTGTTGCCTTTTAAAAAATGTCAAGGCACTGAAAAATGGTATCTATTCTCACTGTCATTTTATAATAATAATGTGAAATGACTGTTTAACTTCAAAAGATAAAAAATACCATACTCTCAGAAGACAGTTCTTTAAATATATTTGGCTTTTTATTTTATTTCTTTTATTTTTGAGACAGGATCTCTTAGGCTGGAGTGCAGTGGCACGATCATAGTTCACTGCAGCCTCTATCTCCTAGGCTCAAGCCATTCTCCCGGCTCAGCCTCCCGAGTAGCTGGGACTACAGGCACCCACCACTATGCCTAGTTAATTTCTTCTTCTTCTTCTTTTTTTTTTAGTAGAGATGTGGTCTCTACTATGTTGCCCAGGCTGGTTTGGAACTCTTGAGCTCAAGTGATCCTCCTGCTTCAGCCCCCCGAAAGTTTTGAGATTTGTCCTGAGGCTGACCAGCCACATCCTTGCCCTGAGTCTAAAGATCTTTTAGATCCCTTGAGAAATTCCTCAGCTGGCCGGGCATGATGGCTCACGTCTGTAATCCCAGCTACTTGGGAGGCTGAGGCATGAGAATTGCTTGAACCTGGGAGGCAGAGTTTGCAGTGAGCTGAGATCACACCACTGCACCCCAGCCTGGGTGACAGTGTGAGACTCCGTCTCAAAAACAAAAAGAAAGGAAAAATCCCTCAGCTTTGTGAAAGACTATCTTAGAATAAAAAAGAATTAATAAATAAGGAAAGGGTTAGCATCTTATTTCATTTGTTTACACATCTGTCTCATTGAATTCTAAACTTTCTCGAGGGTACAGATTTCTGTCTTATTCAGTTTTGTGTTTTTCACCAAGCAAAATTACTCCCAGTCTGCAATTCTCCTGCTTCAGCCTCCTGAGTAGCTGGGACTACAGGCAAGAAACATTTTTTTTTTTTTTTTTGAAACAGAGTCTTGCTCTGTCGCCCAGGCTGGAGTGCAGTGGAATGATCTCGGCTCACTGCAAGCTCCGCCTCCCAGGTTCACGCCATTCTCCTGCCTCAGCCTCCCAAGTAGCTGGGACTACAGGCACCCACCACCATGCCTGGCTAATTTTTTGTATTTTTAGTAGAGACGGGGTTTTGCTGTGTTAGCCAGGATGGTCTCGATCTCCTGACCTCGTGATCCGCCCTCCTTGGCCTCCCAAAGTGCTGGGGTTACGGGGATGAGCCACTGCGCCCGGCTTTTTTTTTTTTTGAGATGGAGTTTCTGTCACCCAGGCTGGAATGCAGTGGTGTGATGTCGGCTCACTGCAACCTCAATAAATGTTTACTGAATTGATTTGAAATTTCAACTGGGAAGGTAGAATTGAAAATCATTAAACTTTTGGTATCTGATAACCTGGCTTTGGATTCTGACTCCACTATTCACTTGCTGTATGACCTGGGGCAAGTTGCCTAAACTCTCTCTGTAATTTCCTCAACTCAAAAATGGATTAAATGAGATAATGAATGTAATATGCTGGGTGCTTAAGTGCTATTTATATAGTGAGTATTTACTGAGCTCCTACTATGCCTTAGGTTTGAGGCAGGTGCTGGTGATAGTGTAGAGAATATGCAGGGGCCTGGTGCAGTGGCTGATGCCTGTAATCCCAGTACTTGGAGGCCGAGGTGGGCAGATTGCTTGAGTTCAGGGGTTCAGTACCAGCCTGGGCAATGTTTTGAAACATCATCTCAAATACAAAAAAAAAAAAATTAGCCAGGTGTGGTGGCATGTACCTATAGTCCCAGTACTCAGGACGCTGAGGTGGGAATCACTTGAGCCTAGGAGGTTGAGGCTGTAGTGAGCTGTGATGGTACCACTACACTGCAGCCTGGATGGCAGAGTGAGACCACCTGTCTCAAAAAAAAAAAAAAAAAAAAAGGAAAGAAAAGGAAAGGGAAATGTAATATGCAGGGCTCCTGGGGAGACAGCCATAAAACAAATAACCACATAAATAAATTCATTACACATTGTGATAAGTACCATGAAAAAAAGTTAAGAATTCAATGAAAGTTTGTGAGAGGAGGACCTGATTTAGAAAATTATGGAAAAGGCCGGGCGCAGTGGCTCACGCTTGTAATCCCAGCACTTTGGGAGGCCGAGGCGGGCGGATCACGAGGTCAGGAGATCGAGACCACAGTGAAACCCCGTCTCTACTAAAAATACAAAAAATTAGCCGGGCGTGGTGGCGGGCGCCTGTAGTCCCAGCTACTCGGAGAGGCTGAGGCAGGAGAATGGCGTGAACCTGGGAGGTGGAGCTTGCAGTGAGCCGAGACTGCGCCACTGCACTCCAGCCTGGGCGACAGAGCGAGACTCCGTCTCAAAAAAAAAAAAAAAAAAAAAGAAAATTATGGAAGGATTCCCTGAAAAAGTGGCACTGAAGCTGAAACTTAAAGGATGGGGAGGTTCTCTATTTCCCCACCCCCCAACTCATTCCTCAACACTTTTTTTTTTTGTGACGGAGTCTCGCTCTGTTGCCCAGGCTATAGTGCCATGGCACAATCCTGGCTCACTGCAACCTCTGCCTCCTGGGTTCAAGCAATTCTCTGCCTCAGCCTCCCGAGTAGCTGGGATTACAGGCGCCCTCCACCATGGCTGGCTAATTTTTGTATTTTCAGTAGAGGTGGGGTTTCACCATGTTGGCCAGGCTGGTCTTGAACTCCTGACCTCATGATCCACCCGCCTTGGCCTCCCAAAGTGCTGGGATTACAGGCGTGAGCCACCGCGCCCAGCCTACTCAACACTCTTTAGTCTGGTTTCCATCTCTCTACCTAAATAGCTCTTGCTAAGGTCACCAATGACATTCAAATTACTGTGTACATCAGTCCTCTTGCGTGACCTCCTAGCTACACTTAACACAATTAATCATGCCCTCCTTCTTGAGAAGGTCTTCCCTTGGCTTCTCTAATAATAAATGACTCCTGATCTCTTCCTCCTTCTCTGGTTACCTCGTCAGTCCTCTTTGAAGGTTCATCTGCCCCAACTCATTCATTAAATGTTCCCCAAGGCTTAGTCTCAGGTTCACTTTTTTCTGTCAGCCTAAATAACAGAGAGAGTCTCTGTAAGAGAAAAAGATATGCGGTAAATTATGTGCATATCCAGGGAGGTTTAAAAAAAGATAAAAGTATTTAAAGGAAAAATGAGAAGGATAATTGTTTTGAGATAATTATCCTTGGCTACAAAGATCAATAACAAAAGTGATTCCAGTCCAAAGTCATACAGGCAGTTGCTGGGTAGATGTCCTTGTAGAAGTATTTTTTTGTGTACAGTTGGGATGGCCTTTATGCAAGGTTGTGGTTTTTGCAGAGTCTTTTGTGATAGTTTTTGTTATTAGGCATACAAGTGTGAGAACACTCTTTTTATAGCCTTCCTTAGCTCTTTTTGTCTAAGTTTTTTTTAACACTAGTGACTCCATTTTGATTTTGACAACTTCCATACTTCTTACTCTGGACTTCGTGAAGGTTGCAGATGCCAAAATGAAATTGGTTTTGTGAGATAAAGACAATAAAGGGCCAGGAAGGTTGAAAGGAGAGGAGGAACTATGCTTACATGTCTAAGAATTGTTTCCAAGGATTCAAAAAGCTCTTTTGCATCCTTCAAGCATCTCCTGATTTGATAAGGTTTATCACTAGACATTTTTTAGGAGTGCTGTAATTCAGGTAAAATGTTCTCAGAACACTTGCCCAGTAAGGTATCTCCACCAACGAACTGACAACTCTGGCTTTGAGCCTCTAGGAACAATGATCTGTTTCTAAGCAGTTTATATAAATCTCTTTTTTGTTAATAAAAGCTCCCCTTCCCTCACTGAGTGCACTGGAGGCTTGCCATTTCCTGCATTCTGGATTATAATCCTTATTTCTATTCCCAAGTAAACCCAACATGTTTAGAGATAATTTTCTCTTGCTTTTTTTTTGAGACACAGTCTCACTCTGCCACCCAGGCTGGAGTGCAGTGGTGCGATCTTGGCCCTCTGCAATCTCTGCCTTGCAGGTTCAAGCGATTCTCCTGCCTCAGCCTCCCAAGTAGCTGCGGCTACAAGCACGTGCCACCACACCTGGCTAATTTTTGTATTTTTAGTAGAGACAGGGTTTCACCATGTTGACCAGGCTGGTCTCGAACTCCTGATCTCAAGTGATCCACCTGCCTCAGCCTCCTAAATTGCTAGGATTACAGGCGTGAGCCACCACACCCGGCTGTTTTTTCTTTTTTTTTGAGACAAGGTCTCACTCTGTCATCAAGGCTGGAGTGCAGTGGTGATGAGATGGGATAGTTCCCTTGACCCCCTTGGTGGGTGAAGTGGAGTGACTGGTTTCACTAAGCCCACTGCTGGCCAGTCCTCACGGGAGGGGGTGTGCGAGGGAGCGAGTGTGGGAACCGGAGTGAACGAACGCTGGAACCAGCCAGTCGTTCCTTTCTGGTGGGAGCAGGCTCTATATGGGCCCCACAGCAGCATCCAAGCATATTACAGCCAATGCTCTTTCCGCTCTGCCTTCCAGGGATGGCCAAGTGCCAACCAGCTCAATGGAGGGTCAGGGTGGCAGCCCCTATACTCTCAGGGGCTTCCTGGTTCTTGTCTGGCGTCCAGGAAGAATCAGGTCACATGAACGGGTTGAAAGGTAATGAATGCAGACAACTTTACTGAGTGGTGGGTGGCTCTCAGCGGAAACGGAGGCTGGAAAGGGGGTGGGAAGGTGATCTTTCCCTGAAGCCCACCCATCTCTGGCTAGGCCCCTCTCGGAAGCTGCACGTCCAAAATTAGCTGCATCTATTCTCTGACACTTAGTTGTTTCTTTGCTTGCCACTCAGCCGCTCGTGTTCCCAATGCTCAGCTGCTTACGTTACTTTGCCAGCTTAAGTCTTTCATGGGCACAGGATAGGGGTGGGGCAGGCCAAAAAAGCAACATTTGGGTAGAAAAATAGGGTCAGCTGTTTTTACTTAGGGCCATGTTTCCAGGCTTAAGGGTGGGGTTTAGCTGGGAGCCCAGCCCTTCTGTAACAGTATGATCATAATTCATGGCAGCCTTGACTTCCCCTGGGTCAAGCAATCCTCCCACCTTAGGCTCCGAGTAGCTGGGACTACAGGCACATGCCACCACGCCCAGATAATTTTTTAATTCCTTGTAGAGAGGGGGTCTTGCTTGGTAACCCAGGCTAGTCTCTGACTCCTGGCTTCAAGTGCTCTTCCTAGAGTGCTGGCATTACAGGTGTGAGAAACCATGCCTAGCCTCTAGTGTCTTTTTTTTAAGGTTGACAATTTACATTGTCCAATAGTCACTCATGTAATTTTAAATTTTCTAGTAGCCACATTTTAAAAAGTAAAAAGAAACAGGTAACAATCAATCTTAATGATGTTTTTATTTAACTATATAAAAATTATCATTTCAACAAGTAATAAATATGACATTGAGAAACTTTAGTATTTTTGTATTAAGTTTTTGTAATTCATTGTATATTCTAAATTATGGCATAACTCAATTTGGACTAGCAGCATTTTTTTTGAGATGGAGTGTCGCTCTGTCGCCCAGGCTGGAGTGCAGTGGCCCCATCTATGCTCACTGCAAGCTCCACCACCTGGGTTCACGCCATTCTCCTGCCTTAGCCTCCTGAGTAGCTGGGACTACAGGGGCACACCCACCACCACGCCCAGCTAATTTTTTGTATTTTTAGCAGAGACAGGGTTTTACCTTGTTAGCCGGGATGGTCTTGATCTCCTAACCTTGTGATCCGTCAGCCTCGGCCTCCCAAAGTGCTGGGATTACAGGCGTGAGCCACCGCGCCCGGCCTGAACTAGCAGCATTTTAAGTGCTCAGTGACAACGTGGTACGTGGCCACCATGCTGTGCAGTACTCTCATGTCTAGATCCACTTGCTGGATAATCTTATCTGTGTCAAAGTTCCAATTCCCATCTATTAGTTGATGACTCAAATTTTTATATCTGCTCCAACTATTCTTTTGATCTCCAGTTCCTTACAGTTATCCACCTTCTTCACAGCTCCACTTTAATGCCCCAAGACACCTCAGACTCAGCATGTCTCACATCTAACTCATAATCTTCCCTTTCAAATCTGAAATGTTTTTCTATTGCTGTTATTTACATTACATTACCAGTCAATCCAGTTTCACCAGCACACACCTAAGGGGCTTCCTTGATATATTCTTCTCTCTCAGATCCCTTATACAATTCATCACCAAGTCTTACCCATTTTATCTCCCACATATCTCTTAAATCTATTCATTTTTTTGGTCATACCCATCATCATTCCCTTTCAAGCCACTATAATCTATTGACTGTAATAGCCTCTAAACTGATCTCCCTGCTTTCATTCTGGCCACCCTCAACTCTACTCTGTACACTGCAGCCATGGTAATCTTTTCAAAAATCTAATCATGTTAATTGCAAATCTCATCAGGTTAACTGTCTCCTCACCATTAAAATACTTAAGGGGGCTGGACACAGTGGCTTATGCCTATAATCCCAGCACTTTGGGAGGCTGAGGAGGGCGGATCACCTGAGGCCAGGAGTTCAAGACCAGCCTGGCCAACATGGTGAAACCCCGTCTCTACTAAAAATACAAAAATTAGCTGGGTGTGGTGGCGCGTGCCTGTAGTCCCAGCTACTTGGGAGGCTGAGGCGGAAGAATTGCTTGAATCCGGGAGGCGGAGCTTGCAGTGAGCCGAGATCATACCACTGCACTCCAGTCTGGGCGACAGAGCAACACTCCATCTCAGAAAAAAATAAAAGATAAAAATAAAATACTTAAGGGAGGTAGGTGGATCACCTGAAGTCAGGAGTTTGAGACCAGCCTGACCAACATGGTGAAACCCTGTCTCTACCAAAAAATACAAATATTAGCTGGGTGTGGTGGCATGTGCCTGTAGTCCCAGCTACTTGGGAGACTGAGGTGGGATAATTGCTTGAACCCAGGAGGTAGAGGTTGCAGTGAGCTGACATCACGCCACTGCATTCCAGCCTGAGCAACAGAATGAGACCCTGTCTGAAAAATAAATAAAAAAGTAAAATACTTAAGAGATTTATATTGTTCTTAGGACAAAGTATAAAGCCCCTAGTACGGTCTAAAAGGCTCTGTCAGCTCTCCTACCCTTTCCTTCCTCCAAGGCTCTTACCTTTCTAGTCTCATCTCATCACACTCACTCCCTTCTCCACCTCTTTGCATTTCAGCCATTCTGAATGTTTTTTAGTTCTTCAAATGTGTTATACTCCCTACTGTTTTACAGATGAGAAAACCAAGGCTCAAAAATGTATGAGCTGTCCAGAGTCACAAAATTATAGCCAAATGACCATTCCAATATTAGAATCCATGTCTCCTCTTAAATACAATTAAGTTTTCTTTACCTTCCCTTTGCCAAGAATACTCTGCCAGGCACAATGGCTCATGCCTGTAATCCCCACACTTTGGGAGGTTGAGGCAGGTGGATCACCTGAGGTCAGGAGTTTGAGACCAGCCTGGCCAACATGGTAAAACCCTGTCTCTACAAAAATTAGCTGGGCGTGGTGGTGGGCGCCTGTAATCCCAGCTACTTAGGAGGCTGAGGTAGGAGAATCGCTTGAACCTGGGAGGCGGAGGTTGCAGTGAGCTGAGATCAGGCCACTGCACTCCAAACTGGGTGACAGAGCGAGACTCTGTCTCAAAAAAAAAACAAAAACAAAACTCTCTAAACCTTTCCCCTCCCCTTTGCCTATTTATCCTTCAGATCTCAGCCTAATTGCTACTTCCTCAGGAAACTCTACCGGGCCATCCTACCTAGGCAAGTCCCTTTGTAATATGCTCTCATAGCAGCAGTTGTAAATTTGCTTTTATTAGCATCATTGCTTGATGTCTATTTTTGTTAACAGGCTCTATGATGACAAGGATCATCTCTGTTTTTGCTCTCTAAATATTGCCAGATCTAGGTTTATAGTAGGCATTGAACGAATGGATGGATGAGTGAATGGGTGAATATGTCAGCCAAGCAAAGAGCAGACCAGATAAAAGTAACAGTGAGTTTGAAATGCTCCAAGGTCAGAAAGAGCTTTGAGAGCTGGAGCTGTAATAGTAAGAGAGTGGAGACACTGGAAAAGTAGGTATGGCTGGATCTTGCCGGGCATTTTAAAGGATTTTGGACACATGGAAGCTACTTCTATTTTATTTTTGTGGTATTATGTTTGGTTTACCAACTTTTTATTTTTTATTTTATTTAGGAGTCTCGCTCTGTCGCCCAGGCTGGAGTGCAGTGATGCAATCTCGGCTCACTGTAACATCCCCCCGGGTTCAAGCGATTCTCCTGCCTCAGCCTCCCTAGTAGCTGGGACTACAGGCGCCTGCCACCATGCCCGGCTAATTTTTGTATTTTTAGTAGAGACGGGGTTTCACCATATTGGCCAGGCTGGTCTCGAACTCCTAACCTTGTGATCTGCCCGCCTCGGCCTCCCAAAGTGCTGGGATTACAGACATGAGCCACAGCGCCTGGCCGGTTTACCAACTTTTATATTGCTAGCAATCAACTAGGGAAAACAATTTAAAATCTAAATAGGGATAGATTTAGAGAGACAAAGATATGTACAAGAATAAGAGAGGCAGTTTTTATTAGTATTGGATAGGTGCTGCCTGAACCTTTAAGACAGAGAATGTACATTTTTGCAGCTGCTGTCAGAGCCTGTGTGAGGTTTACTGTAAACCCACTGGCAAGAAGGCTCTTAAAGACATTTTGATGCCCGTGAAGCTTGGTGCCTAGTTTAAAACTAATGAAAACACCTAAACTCTCTAGGTGGACAAAGCCATATTCAGGAGAAATTGAGGAGTTGGTGCAGCCAGCCAATCAGAATCCACTTACGCCACAAACTAAATCTCAAACTGCGGTTTGAACATGAGGCTCAAAACATAAGAAGTAAAGAAATAGGCAAAATTAAATTAGTTTCTGGTGAAACGTCCTAAATCCAAAAGAAAGGTGACCGGAAATAGAGAAAACGGAGTGGGATCTTTTGCATTAATGAGAGAGACCGTGTCCCCGTGTGTTAGAACCTGTCATTCTTGTCCTGAATTGGAAAGTGAGCAGAGTGTGACGGGTTCCCATTTTGAACCGTCCAGGTTTGAGTAGTACAAGAAACTAATACGGAACTCCAGCTTCCAAAATTCTCTCCAGTGCCTACAGAGCCTCGCGGAGAGCTGTGATTGTGAATGTCAAAGCAGATTTGATTAAATCTCTTAGATTTAAGAGATATGTGGAGTCATGACAATAGAAATGTGTACAAGCGAACACATTTCTTAGCCCGTTTCCCCACTGCCTGTGTGATTTATAAAAACGCAAATATAAAATATTTCCGTTCCAGCAGAGACGCCGCTTGCTACCGCGGGTTGCCGCTCTCCACAGGTATCTCTAGCTGACTCTAGAGCTCAAGCTCCCCTTTAAACTTCAGCCTGCGCAAGCCGATTTGCTTCGGGAATGCCCGAGGCACCGGACGAAGCAGTCTGGTCTGGCCCAAGTCGACCCCCACCAGGCGGGGCTCCAAGCCGAGACTCGGGCACTCCCGGCCCGAAGCTGGCCCGACACCCTCAGCTGAGTCCTCCGCCGTCCCAGCATTCCCTGCGTCCCTACCATCGAGAGCAGCTTCCGGCGTGGCTGGTGTAGGCGGGTGGAGAAGGAGCGGGCCCTCGCTGCTCTGTCTCATTCCCTCGCGCTCACTCGGGCAACATGGCGGGTGTGGAGGAGGCAGCGGCCTCCGGGAGCCACCTGAATGGCGACCTGGATCCAGACGACAGGGAAGAAGGAGCTGCCTCTACGGCTGAGGAAGCAGCCAAGAAAAAAAGACGAAAGAAGAAAAAGAGCAAAGGGGCCTCTGCAGGTAAAGAGAGTTTTATGTTTTCCCAGTCCCCTCCGGGAATGGCTGAACGATTTGGCTCAGGCCCGTTGAGGGGGCCGGGACCGGGGCTCCGGAGCCCCAGACTAGACTGATTCTTGGGCCTGACAGGGTGGCAAAGCCGGGCTATAGATTCCCAGTCTGAGAAGAGGCGTCATCTCCTCCTGTGGGACTAGAGGGCTGGTGGGGAAGAAAAGAGTGCCTGAGGTTGGCGTGTGGTACCTCTGGGGTCGCTGGGCCCGAGCCCCTGTATTACCAGAACTGAGCTCCCACGCATATCGTGGCACGGTCTTGAGATTGTGCACAGAGCACAGCCCTACCATCTTTGGCGCGATTTGGCTGCCGCCTCAAAAATCCTATTCTGACTCGTATTGCCGCGTCTTTGCTGGTTTGCTGGAGCAATCTAGGACTTATTTTCTTTGGGGGTGGGGGTGGGGGTAGGGTGGGCAAATGTAATGGAGAGCACACCTCCCCCCACTATCCCGGTTCACGTTGGGGTTGTCGTTGCAGCCTGCACTTTTGAGGTGTGTGTACATGTGTGTTTGCCCGCGCTCATGTTATTAATTGCAGAATTTGTGGTGGTGATACGAATTTTCACCTGCCTAATCCCATAATATCGCCAAGCTTTAGGGCCTTTAGACCTGAATTATGATGCCACTTGCAGGTAGTGCAGATAGGATATTCTGTGGCTCAAAATGGAACTTCTCAGGTCTTAACCTCTAAATCCACTGGTAAGGCAAGGAGAACTGCTGAGAGTTTACAGTTGGATATTCTGAGCTAGGAACTTACATGTTTTGAGAAGTCTGTGTTTTTGCTGCACAAGCTCCTTCACCTTAAGAAAAATTATTTTTACTTGTTTGTAATTAAAATCGCCAGAGAAACAGAAAAATGGAGAAGGCAGAAGCGATTAAGATGGAATTGAGAGAGGTCGAAGAGAGCTAATGTTCATCTTTTGAAATTTTAATTAGATGAGAATGGAAGGAGAATTGTAGCGTTGCTGGAACTCTTCCAGAGCAAAATTTGTTATTCTGGTGGCTGTTCCTGGATTTCGAGTGAAAATCAAACACTGCTGTTTGTCTTGTAAGGTGTTCAGCTGACTGATCCTAATGTATTTTTAACAGTTGTATTTCTTAATATGAATTCTCTCCAGTAGACAGAATGTCACTTCATTTTGTGCTACCTGATACTATTAATACATGTAACATATTGCTTCTATAGGTAGGTTATAATCACTTCAAGAGCAGGGGCCTGGTCTTATGCTTAAATATTTGAGCATTTTACCTTTTTATTAATGGACTATCTTTGCCTATTTATTTTGACTTTACCCAGCCCATCGTGATATCCTTCTTCATGAAACCAGGCTGCCCCAGGGTGTTGCACATGAATCTTCTTCCTAAGGCTTTCAGCATTTATTACCTATCTGGTATTTAAGTATTTGTTGAGTCTAATTGCTGACCAGTATTACAAGTTAAACTACTTGAGAATAGAGACCAGTTCACGCTTTTGTTTATCTTTTAGCTGCTAGTGTGTGTAATGGATATTTTGTTGAGTAAATTAATGAATGGACAGTACTGTGTAGGTATGGAAGATTTTTCTGTCATTAAACTAATTCTGTTGTATTCACAATAATGTTTCTGTTTTTGTTTCCTGAGGAAAGGATTTGTAAGTTTTCGAAGATCATTAGAGCATATTCTAGTGGGAAAGTGTCTGTATTAGATTTGATTTCTGCTATTTTATTTTGATCAGCAGGGGAACAGGAACCTGATAAAGAATCAGGAGCCTCAGTGGATGAAGTAGCAAGACAGTTGGAAAGACATGCATTGGAAGATAAAGAAAGAGATGAAGATGATGAAGGTAAATGGTTAATTTGATCTTTGTGGTTAGAAAAGCTAGAAAATGTAGCTGGGGCCGGGCGCAGTGGCTCAAGCCTGTAATCCCAGCACTTTGGGAGGCCGAGGCGGGTGGATCACGAGGTCAGGAGATCGAGACCATCCTGGCTAACACGGTGAAACACCCTGTCTCTACTAAAAATACAAAAAAATTAGCCGGGCGTGGTGATGGGCGCCTGTAGTCCCAGCTACTCTGGAGGCTGAGGCAGGAGAATGGCGTGAACCCAGGAGGCGGAGCTTGCGGTGAGCCGAGATCGCGCCACGGCACTCCAGCCTGGGCGACAGAGCGAGACTCCGTCTCAAAAAAAAAAAAGAAAATGTAGTTGGGTGTGATGGCTCACACCTGTAATCCCACCACGTTGGGAGGTCGAGGCAGGCGGATTACCTGAGGTCAGTAGTTCGAGACCAGCCTGGCCAACATGGTGAAAACCCGTCTCTTCTAAAAAGACAAAAAAAAATTTAGCCGGGCGTGGTGGCACACACCTGTAATTCCAGCTACTTGGGAAGCTGAGGTAGGAGAATTGCTTGAGCCTGGGAGATGGAGGTTGCAGTGAGCTGAGATTGCACCACTGCACTCCAGCCTGGCCAACAGAGTGAGACTGTCTCAAAAAAAAGAAAGAAAAGCTAGAAAATGTGATATTCCTTAATCAAAATTTATTTACCCATATAGTCTTTTCTCTGACATTTCACTTGTTAGAGCCTCAGTTAATGTCACAGATTAAAAAGGAAAAGGTATTTATTAGCAAGTCTTGAAAAAGTTCAGTGTGTTAATTAGCTGTTCAGATAGGACAGATTTCAAGTTTTAAAAATATACTTGGTAGAAGGCAAAGTAGTGAGTATTAATAAGATTGAGGGGCTGTTTATTTAACTAATACTTATTGAAGAACTGCTATGTACTAGATACTTTCCTAGGTTATTTTCACATACATTCACATTTTAACCTCACAAAACCAAGCAAAGTAACCCACTTGTGCTTAGATACTCGTTTTGTTTTTTAGTAATGGACTGTCTTTTCCTATTTATTTTGACTTTACCCAGTACCTCATGGCTTTACCCAGCCATCTCATTTTACAGATAGGGAAGTGGTAGTTACCTGATTTACCCAAAGTGACACAGCTAATATGTGTAGAATAGAGCCAGAATTTCAAACCTAGTGCCTGACTGCAGGTTTGTTCCTTTTACTCTCTCTCTCTTTTTTTTTTTCTTTTTGAGACTGAGTCTCGCTCTGTCACACAGGCTGGAGTGCAGTGGCATGATCTCGGATCACTGCGACCTCCTGGGCTCAAGCAATTCTCCTGCCTCAGCCTCCCGAGTAGCTGGGATTACAGGCGCCTGCCACCATGCCCGACTAATTTTTTTGTATCTTTAGTAGAAATGGGGTTTTGCCATGTTGGCCAGGTTGGTCTCAAACTCCTGACCTCAAGTAATCTGCCCACCTCAGACTCCCAAAGTGCTGGGATTACAGGCTTGAGCTACTGTGTCCGGCCTTTTCCTTTTACTCTCTATACCAAAATTAACTCTTTTCATTCTCAAGGGATCATATAGGAGTGCACTAAGTTTTATTATAAATTCCTTGACCCTAGCTCCTTCTGGGTGTTTGGGTACAATAAGATTTTTTTTAAGACAGCAACTGCTAATTGATGTTATCAGTAAAACAGTGGAGGAAGAGACAGGTAAGAAAACTTATTTTTTCCAGCCTCTTTTGGCAGAGGAAAAACGGGGCTTTCCCATTCTTTTTATTTGTAGTTGCCTACTGCTGAGAACATCTGCTCCACCTCAAGCACCACCAGCCTGGGGTTAGGTCTTTAACCATTAGTTGGCACTGTACTTTAATTACTGTGTTAGCGTAATATAGAGTAGTTGTTTTCCTTTAGAGTGATATGTTTTCTGCCTTCAAGAAGCTTATAGTGAACATTTGGTGGAAAAAAGTGCCAAGATTCAAGGGAATTATTAGCTTTTCCTCTTCCTTAAACCTCCATTGTACATTGGCTCATGCTTTAGATTATGAACTTATTTTGAGCTCTTCACAAGAAAATGTTTTGTAAATTCAAGGCAATATAATAGGCTGCTATAGACCCACTATGTATACAATATCATAATGCTTCCTGGGCCTATCAGGCTAGTTAAAAAATACTGGCTGGGTGTGGTGGCTTAATGCCTGTAATCCAGACAAGCCTGGGTAACATAGTGAGATCCCATTTCTACACCCGCCCCGCCCCCGCCCCCGCCCCCGCCCCCAAAAATCACAGTGCTAATCTTGAAGTGTATCTTGTTCTGTTACATCTCTACAAAGTTGCCCGTCAGGTTGGAAATCTTCAATGTATTAAATAAGATTTTAGGAATATTTGTAGTTATTTCAGTAATCAGAGTCAGTCAATACTACTTATCTGTTGTTAGGTCTTTTTGAGGGAATAGAAAGCTAGTGTTTCAAGATCTTTCTCCTAATGGAAAACTAGACTGGGTGCGTTAGCTCTCGCCTGTAATCCCAGCACTTTGGGAGGCCGAGGTGGGTGGATCACCTGAGGTCAGGAGTTCAAGACCAGCCTTATCAACATGGTGAAACCCCGTCTCTACCAAAAATACAAAAAATTAGCCGGGTGTAGTGGCGGGTGCCTGTAATCCCAGCTACTCAGGAGGCTGAGGCAGGAGAATCGCTTGAACCCAGGAGGTGGAGGTTGCTGTCAGTGGAGATTGCGCCATTGCACTTCAGCCTGGGCAACAAGAGTGAAACTCTGTCTCAAAAAATAAGAAAAAATAAAAAAAGAAAACTAAGGATGTGGTAGACAGACAAAACCTAGAGGTGAAAAGGTATTTGGGTACCTGTAATAAAATTTATTGAAATTCGGTGGTATAGTTGTAGGCTGAATGCTGAAGGAAAGCTCATTAGAAGGAATAGAACTTGAGTAAAACCAAACAAAAGAAACTATTTTGGGTTGGTATAATGCTGAGAAAGCATTTGAAGCATTGTGGTAATACAAGCTTGCCATGTGAGGTGATTGATTGAGGGAGCCTTAGAGGATTTTTAAGAAATGTTATGAGCCAAGCACAGTGGCTGGTGCCTATAATCCCAGCTACTTGGGAGGCTGGGATGGGAGGATCTTTGAGTCCAGGGGGCTTCAATGTGCTACGAAAACACCTGTGACTGGCCACTTTACTCCAACCTGGGTAACATAGTAAGACCCTGTCTCTTAACAAAACAGGAATGTTATGAAATAAAAATTTAGGCTGTATCTATATACAGGGTTGTTTAGAGGAGAGGAAGTGTGTAGGAAAGGCAAGGAGGAGATCATTTTGGAGGCCTCTTAGAAATAGCCCAGGCATATGGTAATGAAAATGTAAACTGGTAGTCAGAAATAGGCATGGAGAGGAAGGATCCAGTGAACAGTAGTGTGGAAGCAGAATTCAAAAGACTTGGAGACTTGCATTCTGGGAGCAGGAGTAAGGCATTAGTGGACTGTGGGAGTTTGAACTTGGGTGACGGAATGTTGGTGCTGTTGACTGAAATAGTGAAGTTGGGAAAGAGCCAGTTAGACATTGGGGGAGAGGTTTGCAGGCAAAGAACAGGGTACTAAGTTTAATTTTAGATGTGCTAAATTGGAAACTGGGGTATTGGTGTAAAAAGTTGATCCTGTGGGCATCTGACAATGTGCTGGAGGTAATTCATTCAATACATTTTGAGTCAGGCTCATTAACATAATTTCCCTAAAATAATAGTCACCTCTTTTTTTTTTTTTTTTTTTTTTTGAGACAGAGTCTCACTCTGTTGTCCAGGCTGCAGTGCAGTGGCACAATCTCAACTCACTGCAACCTCTGCCTTCCGGGTTCCAGCAATTCTCCTGCCTCAGCCTCCTGAGTAGCTGGGATTACAGGTGCCCACCACCACTGCTGGCTAATTTTTGTATTTGTAGTAGAGACAGGGTTTCACCATGTTGGCCAGGCTGGTCTCGAACTCCTGGCCTGAAGTGATCTGCCTGCCTCAGCCTCCCAAAGTGTTGGGATTATAGGCGTGAGCCACCATACCTGGCCCCAATAGTCACCCTTTTTAAGTGTATAGTTTGGTGAGTTTTGACAAAGTATGCAATTGTGTAACTACTACCACAACCTAAGATACAGACCGTTTCCATTTAACACTTCCATCTCCAGAAAAAACTTGTGTCTCTTGTAGTCGGTTCTCTTGCACTATACCTAACCCTTGGCAATCACTGGTACATTTTCTGACCCTAGTTTTGGCCTTTCCTGGAGTATCCTATAAATGGAATTATTTGGTATGTAGTTTTTTGTGTTTGGCTTGTTTTACTTAGCATAGTACTTTTGACAGTCATCGAGTTGTGCGTATATCAATAGCACACATTCCTTTTTATTGCGAGTAGTATTCCTAATATGTTTTACCCTTTTACAATATTGAACAATATTTGGGGTGTTTACAGTTTTGGTCTATTGTGAACGACGTTACTATGAACATTTGCATAGGGGTCTGTGTGTAGATATGTTTTCATTTCTCTTGGGTAAATAGAACTGGGTTGCCTGTCATATGGTAAGTATGTGTTTAAACTCATAAGAAGCTGTCTGGTTTCCAAAGTGGCTGCGCTGTTTTGCATTCCTCTCAGCAATGGTTGAGTTTCAGGTTGTTTGTATCCTTGTAAGGACTTGGTATTTGTCTGTTTTAAAATTTTAGTCTTTGATAATGGGTATGTAGTGCTTTGTCATTGTGGTTTTAATTTGCACTTCCCTAATGATACTGAGCATCTTTTCATGTTTTTATTTGCTTTTTCCTTTATCTTTGGTAAAGTGTTTGTTCACATCTTTTGTCCATGTTTTACTGGGCTATTTGTCATCCTATTGAATTGTAATAGTTCATTGTATATTCTGGATGCAAGTTCTTTATCAGATAATGTTTTACAGATATTTCTATGGGATGGCTGTTCACCTGGTTAATGGTATTGCTTATAGGACAGTTTTAATTTTGATAAAGTCCAATCTATCTTTTTTTTAAATTTATGGGTAGTGCTTTTTGTGTCCTGTCTAAAAAGTTAAGTCATTGCTGTCTCTAAGGTCACAAAGATGTTCTGTGTTCTCTCCAAGAAGTTTTATATATTTTTAGCTGTTATGTTTAGCTCTATGGTTCATTTAGAATTAATGTTTCTAGATAGTGCAAGGCAGAGCTTAAAAGCTTGAGACTCTTTTTTTTTTTAATATGAATTTCCAGTTGTCATTCAACAGATATCAATTGATTTGGGCATAGTAGTAACACAAATAAACATAAACAGCCTCTGCTGGCCAGGCCTGGTGGCTCATGCCTATAATCCCAGCACTTTGGGAGGCTGAGATGCGATTTGAGACCATTCTGGGCAACTTAGTGAAACCTTGTCTCTGAAAAAGATTAGAAAACATTAGCCGGCTATAGTGGTCCGTGCCTGTAGTCTCAGCTATTCAGGAGGCTGAGGTGGGAGGATTTCCTGTGTTTGGGAGATTGAGGCTGCAGTGAGCTGTGATCCTGCCATTGCACTCCAGCTTGGGCAACAGAGCGAGACCCTGTCACAGAAAAAAAAAAAACAAAAAAAAAACGACCATCTCTGCCTGTGAAGAATATGCTGGGATACTGTGAAGAAAAGACATGTAAAAGCACAAATTGCAACATGGTATAATGGTTGGAACTATAAACATATATAGATTAATATTCAGATCCTGGCTCTGCTGCCATCCTGGCACAAAGTTCTATAAATGGTGGCTGTTTTTCTGTACTGAATACAGACGTTGGACATTGAATAAGGTAATTAGCCTCAAAAGGATGAAAGTATCAAAGAAGGACCTTTTTGTTCCATTTTAAAGATGAAGAAACCAGGGTAGAGAGAGGCTAAATAACTTGTCCAAGGTCACACAGATGGAAAGATTTTTAGTATATGTTTAAAATTGGTTATGTATCTTCAAGTATTTGTTTTAGGTTGTGCTACATACACTAGTATAGTGCTACATACACTAGTCACAACCTAAAACAAATACTTCAAGATTTATAACCAATTGTAGTCTGGAAAAAACTATTGTTTCTCCAGAACAGAAGCTATCTTATTTTTCTGTCCCTATTGCCTGGCACTTAAGAGCCCAGCAAACATTTAATGGGATGAAGAAGGTTACTGTTAACGTTATAGTGCATGATATGTGAATTAGATTATAATTTTTCGTGTGCATTTTGTTAGGCTTTTGAATCTAAAAATCCATAATGAATAAGTCAGCAATATTTGTGTTTTTGGTTTGTTGTTGTTAGGATACAAGATCTCCCTCCCGTCACCCAGGCTGATGTGCGGTGGCTCGATCTCAGCTCACTGCAGCCTTGACTTCCCTGGCTCAGGTGATCCTCCCACATCTCAGCTTTCCAAGTAGCTGGGACTATGGGCGCATAGCACCACACCTGGATAATTTTTTGTAATTTTAGTAGAGACAGGGTTTCACCATGTTGTCTAGACTGGTCTCAAACTCCTGGGCTCAAGTGATCCACCTGCCTCGGCCTCCCAAAGTACTAGGATTACAGGTGTGAACCACTGTACCTAGCCTAATGTTTGTATTTCTGTTGTTCTCTTCTACCTGCTAGGTTTCTGATAATTTCATAAGATTGAACATAAAAAATGGTGATTTTGAGGCTGGGTATGGTGGCTCACGCCTATAATCCCAGGACTTGGGAGGCCAAGGCCGGCAAATCACTTGAGGTCAGGAGTTTGAGACCAGCTTGGTCAACATGGCAAAACTCCATCTCTACTAAAAAAAATACAAAAAATTAGCTGGGCATGGTGGCATGCACCTGTAATCCCAGATACTCAGGAGGCGGAGGCTGAGACACGAGAATCACTCAAACGCGGGAGGCAGAGGTTGCAGTGAGCTGAGATTGCGCCATTGCACTCCAGCCTGGGCAATAGAGCTAGACCCTGTCTCAAAAAGAAAAGAAAAGAAATGGCAATTTTGTAAGTCAAAAATGGTCAAGTATTGGCATTTTCATATGGTTCAACCCACGTAAGTCCTAGATCACGTTACCTCCCACTTTGCTACACTACTGCTTCCTGTTTCTAAATTTTTTTGAGTTGGAGTCTCACTATGTTGCCCAAGCTGGGTTCCAACTCCTGGGCTCAAGTGATCCTCCCACCTCAGCTTCCCTAGTAGCTGGGACTATAGGCATGTGCCACCACACCTGGTAGCTGCTTCCTATTTCTTATTTTAGTGAAAGAATAAATGTAAACAAGATAAAACTAACGTTTATTCATTTATTGAATAGAACAAATACTTGTCTCCTTGTACTTGCTTTGTCCCTCTGCTTATGAGGTTCAAATGAACATGTACTTGAAATGTCTTTTCTTAGATGGAGATGGCGATGGTGATGGAGCAACTGGAAAGAAGAAGAAAAAGAAGAAGAAGAAGAGAGGACGTTAGTGTCTTAAGTTAATGTTAATCGATATATTAGAAGTGGTTATTCGGCCGGGCGCGGTGGCTCACATCTGTAATCCCAGCTACTCAGGAGGCTGAGGCAGGAGAATCGCTGGAACCCAAGAGGTGGAGGTTGCAGTAAGCTGAGATTGTGCCACTGCACTGCAGCCTGGGCAACGGAGTGAGACCTGTCTCAAAAAAAAAAAAAAAAAAAAAAAAAAGAAGTGTTTATTCACTGACAGGTTTGAAGAGTAGGTTTGAAGTTGCTTAAGGTCCTGATATATGTTAGAGAAATAAACTTAGGCTTAATAGAAGCAGAATTTAGTGAAACTAATAATTATTTAGAAAATAACTTCGGTTTAACAATCCTGTATTTTCTTTAGCTGTTAGCTAAGGGATGTCAATATGAATTGGTTGCATTTTACTGCAAGTTAGGGATGAGTTTCTAAAAATTTTATGATTTAAAACTTGCATAATTTAAAGAATAATTCTGTCAGGAATGGCTGAAGTGGTGCCACTGTGGTGGTAGGGTAAATGTCGTTTGTAATTTACCTTCCAGCTTTTAAATTATGAGATTCTGGATGAGTATTTAATGAAGAGTCCCGTTATTTAAGATGTGTGCATATGGTGAGACTTTATTATTAATAATAACTTTTATATTGTACTATTAGATTTGTATAAAATATCCTACTTGTTTTGAGTTTCTATAAGTGCCACAACCAAACATCATCAGGGGCCTGAAAATATGTTAGGGAGACTAAAGGGAGATTTCATAGTATTGAAGAAGAAAGGTTGGGTTGAGAATCACAACATGTAAGTTTTAATCTTGGATGCCATTTGGGCTGTTGTAGACCACTGAATGTCTGGTTATGCCTTCCTTTAAAATTTTTCAGGCTAAACTTCTATGAATCAGAATTTTGGGGGCTTGATAGTGATTTCCCTGGTCTCCAGGTGGAGGTGGGATAGCCTTTGCATTCAGGCATCCATCATTACTAGATCCTTCCACTCTAAGAAGAGGATGTCAACTATTCTCGTAGCCTGTGAGGTACCATGAGTCTGTATTTGATGAGCACAAGATACTTGCATTCCAGGAATCTTCCAGGGGCTATAATGTCCTATTCTTTCCATTAAAAAAAAATTATTAAAAGTTTGGCTATGAGAAATAGTACTACCTGAGAATGAATTAAGAGATACCTATTTCTTAAAAAAAAAAAAAAAAAAAAAAGAGAGATACCTATTTCTCCAAATACTCTAAAATTGCTGCCTTCTGAAGTCAGACCAGCAGGGAGGAGTGTTGTTAGAGGACTGTTTTATATTTGCCCGTGATAGAATTCTTCTGACAGATGTTTAAGTTTGATGCCATTAACCTTTATTCTGCTTCCTCTGAGGATGTTGTTGAATGTACTGTTCATTATATTTCTTTATGAGGTACTCTTTTTTTTTTCTGCCTAGTATCAAGGATAATTGTGTTTTTTTCTGAGTATCAGTCTGTTTCATCTCAGAACCATTGTGACCTGTGCAAATAATTTTTTTTTTTTAATGTTGGCTACTAAAGGGCTTAGAGCCAAATTTGTGGTTTTTGTGTTGGCCTCATTTCAGGTACTATTCTATGTTCTTCTTGTTTTGGTTTTTACTAATTTACTTTGAATGTCTCTTATTTGTCTATTTTTTATATCCTGGTAGACTTCTTGAATCATTTCTGGAACAAGCCAAATAATATAATCGTGGGCAGTTCACTGCCCTTATTTGCCTCATCTATACAGTGTGAAAATTATGAATGTTAGTTAATGATAACTATAGTGCAGATTATTACAGATAATTCATAGTTTTGTATAATGACTTGGATGTAATACATTATAATTTTCAAAGATTATCCAGGATTTCATCTGATCTTTCATTTTGTAGATGAGGAAACTGAGGATTGGTACTATTTAGCCATTTGTTCAAGTCACAGCTAATAAGTGGTAAAGACTAGACTTCAACTTTGATATTCTGATTACAAATTGTATATTTTTTCTCTAATGATCTTTTTAAGTCCCTTGTCATGTAATTTATGCACAATATAAAAGTCATCTTTATCAGATTTGTAGATGAGATAAAGTTGGAGTGATAAATACATTGACAAAAGTTAAGATTTCAGAAAATCATAATTGATTATGTATGCTCTTAACTTTTATACCTTATATACTATTGAAATAATAGTTTTTCTTATTTTATTAATATATATTAGGTTTATATTTTTATTTTATTGCTATAGGACTTCTTACTACTTTGATTTGTATTTGTGAAAGCCAACCTCTCTATGCTGTTCCATCTCTAGTATAGTGAATGAAGATGAAGACATTAGAAGTGTGCTTTTTGCCAAGGCATATACTGTTTAAATACATAATGGAGTTCTGAGGAGTTAAAAATTTCTTTTTCCCAAGCAGCAATAAATCAGTGAGGAGGTGGCCAGCGTGATGAAGTGTCTTCTGCTTTTAACTGTGACAGCAAGGAGGAGGTTCCTTAAAATCAGCATATAACAACCATTAGGAACTGAGAAAATTCTAATAACTGCTTAATTTTATTTTTAACTACAGAAGTTAATGCTTTATTTGTATCTCACAGCAAAAGTTCAAACAGACCCTCCCTCAGTTCCAATATGTGACCTGTATCCTAATGGTGTATTTCCCAAAGGACAAGAATGCGAATACCCACCCACACAAGATGGGTAAGGATCATCAAATCACTTCCAGTTTAATTTTTGACAGTTATAGCTTAGCAATAAAGCAGATTTGACATTTCTCAGAACTTTGCTCCACTACTTTAATAAATACTTACAAATTTGTCGTAAAGATGATACAGTAGAAGCCCTCTTATCCAAAATGATTGGGACCAATAGCAGGTTATTGGTCATTTAAAAAGTATATTAAACGGAGGATCACAAAATAAAAATTCTTGTAGATAAAGGTTAACTTAAACAAATTTGTTTTTTACCTCTCTTGAAATTTGGGTGTGGTTTAATACTTTTCACCCCTCATATGTATTCATAATGTGTTATTTACAATTCCATTTGGGGTTTCTGAGTGATATAAGGGTTGATGTCTACTATATCTTTACTTTTTTTTCCTGAAACCTTTTGATAGTTCTTACCTACACTTAATTTGACAGAAGTATTTTTTGATGACTTATTGAGATTTATCAGGGTGGTTACTTTTCATGGAAACAGTTTTTTTAATGTTACTTTTTTTTTTTTTTTTTTGAGATGGAGTTTCGCTCTTGTTGCCTAGGCTGGAATGCAATGCTGGGATCTCGGCTCACTGCAACCTCTGTCTCCCGGGTTCAAGCAGTTCTCCTGCTCCAGCCTCCCGAGTAGCTGAGATTACAGGCATGCGCCACCACACCTGGCTAATTTTGTATTTTTAGTAGAGACGGGGTTCCTCCACGTGGGTCAGGCTGGTCTTGAACTCCCAACCTCAGGTGATCCGCCCACCTCGACCTCCCAAAGTGCTGGGATTACAGGCGTGAGCCACCACGCCCAGCCAATATAACATTATTAAATCACATAATTACCGTAACAAGTACAGATGACTTAAACAGTCTTGGGAACAGATTCACCTGATTCTTCAAGGTGTTCTGTAAGGATACATTTAAAATGCTTAGCGGAAGTGGCATTATGCAGACGTATTGAGAACGTGGAAGCTGGGACCAAACTATCTGCATTTGAATCCCAGTTCTGAGATTTATTAGCTTTGTGACTTGGGCAAGTAATTATCACATCTGTGCTTTTGTTTCCTCATCCATAAAATAGGCACTCTGCAGGGTCATTGTGAGGAATGATATATGCATAGCACTTAGAAGAGTAGATGCATAGTGAACATAAAGCAAGCTAGTTCCTGTTATTCAAAATAATAACCTGTCACCCACAATATTTATAATACCATGGACATTGATCAGTATGTTTTACAGAGGGAATTAAGAGTATTGCTTAATCCAGTGGTTGCAGTCGTTGGTTAAGAAAGCTTCTACTGTAGCTCGTTTTCTTGGCCTATAAAGACACCCTTATTTTTTTTTTAAACATAAAAAAGAAAAGAAGAAAGAACATACTGTTGTTACATTACCACCTGCTCCCTCATTTCCAGTTACGAATGTTCTTAGGGAATAAGTGTAAAATTCTGGAATTGTATGACATGGACTTCTTTTCTTTGAATTTGAAATCGTCAATTGTCCCTATCTTAAAAGCACTTATTTTTAAAATGCCACAGATACAGATAATTTTACATTAATAAATTCTTATAGTACATATGATATGATCACATTTATTTTTAAATATAATCTCTTAATTTTTTTTGCTTGTTCCCTCTTCTTTTCCTTCCTTCCAGACCCATGTTAACCACCTAGCAGGTAGCCTTCCATATTTTTTCTATGCTCATATATGTATACATCTGTCTGTTTATGTAAGGGAATGTTTGATCATTGTTTGTTTTACAAAAATGGAATCATAGGCACACTTTCCTCCACCTTTTCTCATTCAGTGCTAACCGTTGGAAGTTCCTCTAAGTCAATTAGAATAGTTCTATTATTATCTTGAATGGCTTCATAATATTCCATGGTGTCAGTGTACCACACTTTATTCCACCATTCTTTAGCTGATGGCCATTTTCTTTGTCTGCAATAATTTTTGCCACTATAAACCATTCTGCAATAAACCTCCTTAGGTAAATAGGTAGCTGGATATGTAGTGTATTTTTCTCTCTCTCTCTCTCTCATGTACTGGTAGTTATATTCTGAAATAAGTTTTTAGGAGTGAGATTGATTAATCAAAGAATATATTAATTTGCAGTTCTTACACTGTTAGTGATTTTGAGCATCTTTTGATCATAGGCTTTATGATATCTTTTGCTCTTCCCAGAAGTTTTAAATTTTTAAATGCATTATGTGTCCATGTTTAATACTTCTGAGTTCCGGCCAGGCGTGGTGGCTCATGCCTGTAATCCTAGCACTTTGGGAGGCTGAGGCAGGTGGATTACCTAAGGGCAGGAGTTCAAGACCAGCCTGGCCAACATGGTAAAACCCCGTCTCTACTAAAAATACAAAAAAAAAAAAAAAAATAGCCGTTTGTAGTGGTGCACGCCTGTAATCCCAGCTACTCGGGAGGCTGAGGCAGGAGAATCGCTTGAACCCAGGAGACGGAGGTTGCAGTGAGCTGAGATCGCACCACTGCACTCCACCCTGGGTGACAGAGCGAGACTTTGTCTCACCAAAAAAAAAAACAAAAAAAAAACTTCTGAGTTCGCAGTAGTCTCTTAGATTTTCTTAAACACGTATTTTGTGTTTTATTAACATCTTTAATCTGGAATTTTTTGTGTAAGATTGGGAGCACTAATTTTATTTTTCTTTCCAGTGCAGTCAGTTTATTGTTTATTAAATAATCCCTCCTACTGAATTGAATGACCACCTTTGTCACATGCTGTATTCCCATGTGAATAATGGAATCAGTTTCTGGATTATTTACTCTGCTCCACTGATCTGTTTCTTCTTAGGCTAATACTATTTTGATTTGATATCCCAAACAATTCTTTTTAATACTTTTCTTAACTACTCTCAGTCATATAGCCTTACACACACACACACACACGAACACGTGTCCTTGTTAGAATTCTCATCATAATTGCATTTATATTTATGTATTAGTTTCTGAAAATTGACAGTTTTATCACCTTGTCTTATCCAATGTCATGGGATGTTTTTGATACTTTTTCATTTATTCAATTTTTTTTTTTTCAGGTAGGTCCTAGCCCTTTTTAATTAAATTTATTCTTAAGTGTTTTATGGTTTTTGTTAGTGATGTGAATTAAATATTTTAATCCCATTTCTGTTTCTTTATACTTGCTGCTAGAGTGGAGGAAAGCCATTGATTTCTTATACTTGCTAACAGATTGTTAATACTTTTAACAATGTGAATATTATGGAACACTTGAAGTGGTATTTAATACATGAAAAAAATGAGATTTTATAAATTCCAAAAGCTTCCTTTGCCTTACTCTCAGCTTCTATTGAAATTAAATAAGTAGAATAACTTCTGTTTTTGAAATAATAAAGGAAGATAATTAATTACATGTTATAATACTTCTCAAAGTAATTTTCTTAAATATTGCAGTATTGTATGTTATCCTGGAGAAATATAGAATAAGTATAAGATAGTGTGGTGTGTTTGCTTTTTAATAAATCTCAATACTTTTTACATTCATATAACCAGTTTTGACTATTTGCAAATAGATCAGATTCAGTATTCTTACAGATTTCATATAGTTTGTATCTTTCCTTCATTGTTTTATTAATAAACTTTTATTAGAAATTGAATGAATTATCACAAATAACTCACCTTTGAAACTACTCTAGGTTAAGTGTATTTTTAAAAACTTCTTATTTTGTACAAAATTAGTCGGGCGTGGTGGCACATGCCTGTAATCCCAGCTACTTGGGAGGCTGAAGCAGAAGAATCTCTTGAACCTGGGAGGCGGAGGTTTCGGTGAGCTGAGATCACACCATTGCACTCCAGTCTGGGCAACAAGAGGGAAACTGTCTCAAAAAAAAACCCAAAAAACTTCTTATTTTGAAATAATTTTATACTTCCAGAAAAGCTACAAGCATAGTACAAAGAATTCCCACATAACTTTCACCTAGATTTCCTTTGTTTTGCCACATTTATTTTATTCTTCTCTATCTCAATGAAATATAACAAGTCTACATATTGTCATATACAAATAACATTCCATTTTCTCCTTCGAAGACAGATACAAAGCAAATGTGAAAAATGTTAAATTGGTGAGTCTGTATATATATATAGTTTTTTTTCTTTTTTTTTTTTGTTTTGTTTTGAGACAAGGTCTCACTCTGTCAGCCAGGCTGGAATACAGTGATGTGATCATAGCCCACTGTAGCCTGGAACTTCTGTGCTCAAGTAATCCTCCTGCATTGGCCTCCCAAAGTGTTGGGATTACAGGCGTGTGCCACCACACCCGGCATAGTATTTTTTTTTTTTTCCGAGCCATTTGAGATGAGACTGCATTTTTGGCTGGAGTACTAGATAATGTATATACAGTATCCTTTTCAGGGGGTTGTATCTAGAGACATACAATGTCAGTTTGCTCCTTATTGGTGATGTTTAATTTTTATTGTTTGTTTAAAGTATTAGCCAGTTTCTCAAGTGTATTGTTACTAATTTTTTCCTCTTATAATTATTAAGTTGTGGGTGGTTGTTTTGAGTATATCCAGATGACTGTTGTGAACACTCTTCTCACACATAGCTTGAAGCCTTTTTTTTTTTTTTTTTTTTTGAGATGGGGTATTGTTGTATTGTCCAGGCTGGTTTACAATTTCTGGGCTCAAGTTATCCTCCCATCTTATCCTCCCAAGTAGCTTTGAAACTAATTTTTAATAGTTATAGTAATGTTTGTTTACTTTCTAAAACCAGGATCCACTTGAGGTTCTCACTGCATATTGTTAGAGGCCTCACCTTTTTCTCTTTCTCTTCCATGCTCCATCTCTTTGAAGAAACCAAGCAGTTGTAGAAAGTCTCATGTTCTGGGATTTCTCTGATTGTTTCCTTATAGGGTGTTAAAACTTTTTTCTCTATTTCTGTGTTTTCTGCAAACTGGAATTAGGTGTTAATGGGCTTAGATTAGATTTAGGTTAAACATTTTTGACAGAGTTATAAAATAAGTGATTATGACCTTCACATTGTACCATATTCTGCTACATTAGATGTAATCTCAGGCTATCCTACTGTTAGTTTTATTGTGTTTGACCTTTTGATTAATGTGACAGCCAACTGTTTTTTTTTTTTTTCCCTTTAAGGGTACTTTTTGCTTTTTGCAGTTTCCAAGTAATCTGTGGGGCTACTTTGGTATCATTTGGAATATCTATCTTCCTTCCTGTTCTTCCTAGTTTATACAAACTTGAGAAGAAAGGAATATCCTTTTCTTAACAACTTTTCACTTAATTCTTTTAATATCCATTGATGATCCTTGCTTTTATGGGTTATTTCATTGGGAACTGCAAAATGGTGGATTTTTAATTCTTTCATTCATTCCACATTTATTAGGTGATACTATTCTGTAAGAAGAATTTTCTCTATCAACTGGGAATCAACTATAGTTCCTTCTTATAGGCAGAGTTAAAATATGCTTTATTTCTTATCCTTTAAGTACCAGTTTTTAGAGGAAGGACTTTATGTGATATATGCATACATTTTAATTGTTGTTATTATTTTTTTGAGACATGGCCTCATTCTGTCACCCAGGCTGGAGTGCAGTGGTGCAGTCTTGGCTCACTGCAACCTCTGCCTCCCAGGCTCAAGCAGTTCTCGTGCCTGAGCCTCCCGAGTAGCTGGGACTACAGGCGTGCACTATCATGCCTGGGTAACTTTTTGTATTTTTAGTAGAAACAGGGTTTTGCTATGTTGCCCAGGCTGGTCTTGAACTCCTGAGCTCATGCAATCTGTCCCCCTTGGCCTCCCAAAGTGCTAGGATTATAGGCGTGAGCGACCACGCCCGGCTGTTACTATGTTTTGAGATAGGGTCTTATTCTGTCATCCAGGCTGGAGTGCAGTGGTGAGATCTAGCTCAGTTCAGCCTTGACCTCTGGGTGTCAAGTGATCCTCCTACCCCGTCTCCCAAGTAGCTGGGACTACAGGCGTGTACCACCTTGCCTGGCTAAAATTGTTTTTTCTTTTTGTAGAGATGGAGTCTTGCTATGTTGCCCAGGCTGACCTTGAACTTCTGGGCTCAAACAGTCTTCCTGCCTCAGCCTACCAAATAGCTGGGACTACAGGCGTGTACCACCTTGCCTGGCTAAAATTGTTTTTTCTTTTTGTAGAGATGGAGTCTTGCTATGTTGCCCAGGCTGACCTTGAACTTCTGGGCTCAAACAGTCTTCCTGCCTCAGCCTACCAAATAGCTGGGATTATAGGCATGAGCCACTGCACTTGGCCTATCGTGTGTATGTGTATGTATGTGTGTGTGTATGTATATGTGTATGTATATATATATGTATATGTGTGTATGTATATATTTTGGTGGAGACAGGGTCTCACTGTGTCACCCTGGATTGTCTCGAACTGTTGTCCTCAAGCAATCCTCCCACTTTGGCCTCCCAAACTGTTGGGATTATAGGAGTAAGCCACTGTGCCTGGCTTTAATTGCTATACTTTTGTTTAATTGACTGAACAAAATAAGATCAAATGTAGGAAAATAATATTCTTAGTAAAGCTGTGTTGAGGCAGATTTAAAAAAAATTTTTAGTCCACTTATAAGGAGTTTTTGGGGGGTCTGGAATTATAGACCCTGATGCTGGGTTTCTCTTATTATTAATAACTTTAACAATAATAACTTAATAACTTGAACTCGAGACTTTGAGCAAAAGAATTTAATTCCATTTCTTTTTTCTTTATTATTTATTTTTATTTTTTATTTTATGTTTTTAGAGACAGGGTCTTGGTCTGTTGCCCAGGCTGGGGTATAGTGGTGCAATCATAGCTCACTGTGTCCTTGAACTTCTGGGCTCAAGTGATCCTCTTGCCTCAGACTCCTGAGTAGATGGGATTACAGGGATAAGCCCAATGCCCAGCTAATTTTTTTTTGGTACAGAGTCAGAGACAGTCAGGTTGGTCTTGAACTACTAGCCTCAAGTGACCCTCCCACCTTGGCCAGGGTCTGTAGTTTAGGGCTGAGTTGAGTGAACTTTTTCTTTTTTCTTTTTTTTTTTTTTTTTGAGACGGAGTCTTGCTCTGTCCCCCAGGCTGGAGTGCAGTGGCGCGATCTCAGCTCACTGCAAGCTCCGCCTCCCGGGTTCACGCCATTCTCCTGCCTCAGCCTCCCGAGTAGCTGGGACTACAGGCGCCCGCCACTGCGCCTGGCTAATTTTTTGTATTTTTAGTAGAGACGGGGTTTCACCGTGTTAGCCAGGATGGTCTCGATCTCCTGACCTCGTGATCCGCCCGCCTCGGCCTCCCAAAGTGCTGGGATTACAGGCTTGAGCCACCGCGCCCGGCCTTTTTCTTTAAAGGGCATATAGTAAATATTTTAGGCCTTGAGTGTTACTTAGCTTTGCCATTGTAGCATGAAAACAGCTATAGACAGTACATAAATGAGTAGGCACATGTTGCAATAAAATTTTATTTATAAAACAGCAGGGGAGGCAAATGGCAATTCCTTGAAGGTATCACTTTTACACTTGTGTAATTTATACTCAGTGATCACTAAGTTGCAAACTGTATATTCGGTATTTAAGAATGTGTGAAAATTGTTTAGTTTTTTAAAAAAAATACCATTTTAAGGCAGTTAATGTTTTTCCTACTTACAGGGAGTCATGGATCTCATTCTCAGATACTGAATAAAAAATTCTGTCAGATAGGGTGGCTCACGCCTGTAATCCCAGCCACTCAGGAGGCTGAGACGGGGATCACTTCAGGGCAGGAATTCGAGATCAGCCTGGACAACATAACAAGACCCCATTTCTTTAAAGAAAAAGTTTTTAAAAATTAGCTGAATGTGGTGGTATGCATCTGTATACTCCCAGCTGCTTGGGAAGCTGAGGCAGGAAGAACCTAGGAGTTTGAGGATGTAGTGAGCTGTGATCACATCACTGCATCTGCCTGGGTAACAGAGTAAGACCCTGTCTCTTAAAAAAGAAATTCGTTAGCACTGGCAGTTTTAAAATGTGAGCCATGTCTTTCAAGGAAGAATACCTCTTATATTTATGTATACAATTAGAAAAACCCAGCACACGCATGTAATATGTGTTTTGAGGAAGTATATGCAGATTTCCAAGTCAGTTTCTTGGGTTAGTAGTTACCCTGTTGGCAAAATTAAATGCAAATTATTGTTGTGCTCTTTTGAAGTCTCTAAAGTATATATGACCTCAAGTGGAAGGATGACTTTTTCCTACCTGCTCTGATTCTAGGACTCTTCAGACTTTTCTGATTCTTTTATTATCTTTTTGTGTTGTCAGGGTATTAGTTCCTCTGAATATAAATGAAATCTCACATGATGGTTTTTTTCCCTCCCTTAGAGTCTTAAAAGTTTTAATTTCATTTGGGTTGGTTGCAAGTGTTTGGCTTTTTGTATTTCAGAAACTTTGTTGACATAAACTGAATATGTAATATATTTTTATTTGAACTGTCTTATTACTTAGTATAGTTGTCAGCTTTTATGCTTGTTCTGCTGTTTTATGACTAATAGTATGCTATGTCCACTCTAAAGGCGAACAGCTGCTTGGAGAACTACAAATGAAGAAAAGAAAGCATTAGATCAGGCAAGTGAAGAGATTTGGAATGATTTTCGAGAAGCTGCAGAAGCACATCGACAAGTTAGAAAATACGTAATGAGCTGGATCAAGCCTGGGATGACAATGATAGAAATCTGGTAAAACGAATACTTTTTTCGTAAGAACATGATAAAAAATGTTTTTTAAGTACTAACTCTCCAATTATAATGTTTGGCTTTCATTACCGCTTTGCTAAATCTTTAAGTAAAGGTTGTAGAAATGTCTTCTAGATTATTTTAGTGTCACTATGAGAAAACCATGAAGAGGAGTACACATTGGCACCTCAGCCACCCTTTTTTGTGCACATGTAGTCGTTACTGATATTATTTTCTATCTGGAAATCTGTTATTTTGCTATCTAACAATTCATACTAAGAAATAAGAAAGTATTGGAGCAATTGCCCAAATACAGAACATGATGATAATACAGTAACAAAACCAATTCAAGTAATTATTTCTCTAGTTTTTCCTTTTGATAAATGGTTAGTATAACATGTAATTCTCTGATTCCTACAATTTAAAAAATATACAACACGAACAAATAAGATCATCATTTCAATTGGTCTAAGTTAGACTCTTATTTTCTAGTAAGTTTATTTAAAAGTGGATTGTGTTTTCTCAGAGTTTCTAGCAGAATCAAATTCCTTGTCTTCTAAAGATAAGCTATTTTCATAGCATCAGAGAACTGTTATTTATTTATATTGAGAAAGTGCTCAGATCATTCCCAGAAAGTATTAAAGGTTTTTAGTAAACTTTCTGGATTTGATGAACTATATGGTATTAATATATAAAAGTAAGAATGTAAAAGTAAACAAGTTCCCTTTGCTTTTTTGTTTTAGTGAAAAGTTGGAAGACTGTTCCCGCAAGTTAATAAAAGAGAATGGATTAAATGCAGGCCTGGCATTTCCTACTGGATGTTCTCTCAATAATTGTGCTGCCCATTATACTCCCAATGCTGGTGACACAACAGTATTACAGTATGATGACATCTGTAAAATAGACTTTGGAACACATATAAGTGGTAAATTCTTGCAGAAAATTCCTACCCCAGCCTCCTGAAAAACTAGTTTTTGTCTCTTAAATGGAGTGATAAATACTGAACTCCCAAATTTTGTTCTTGCTTCCTCACTTCATTAGTAAAGGTGTGTTGAGGCAGATTTTAAAAAAAATTTTAGTGCACTTATAAGGAGAGAGAGGCAGTTGTGAGATTTACTTGAAAGCATACTACTAAGTGGAATAAAATGAAAACTGTTGGGTAGTTGAGGTTTATTACTCTTTGTATCAAGGCATGAAAGACATTATCCTACCTTTAGGTCATTGTTTCATACCTCTTTTATTCAAATAATAACATTTATTTAGAATATTTAAGTTTATCAGACTTTATATACATGTTTGCTTTTCTGAATTCTCTCCAAAACCTGATTAGGTAAGCACCTCGTTATCTTACTTACAAGTGAGAAAGCAAGCTTAGAATAAATACTTACCTAAGGTTTCACTACCTTGGAAAAGTAACAGTATATTCGGAGCCCTGTATACTCTGCCCTGCATTGCTATTTCTTATTTCCCTGGTCTTTTCTTGTATTTGTTTTGTTTCTGTTTATATGTTTGTATAACTGCCAGGGTGAGCACTGAACTGGTGCTGTCTTGGAGGAATATATACTAACCCTGTAATTCTTTCTATTCTGAATCCTTTATATACTTCTACATTTTGTCTCTGATTATGAATGATCTTTGGGTATTTGGAGTGCAGCCTTCATCTGAGCCTTCTATTTTTCTGTTAAACAAGCAAGATTAATAGATTAAATGCTGTAAAGTAGATAAATTGACTAGCTGATAAGTAAAATTAAAAGAAGAATTTTCTCTTTCAGGTAGGATTATTGACTGTGCTTTTACTGTTACTTTTAATCCCAAATATGATACGTTATTAAAAGCTGTAAAAGATGCTACTAACACTGGAATAAAGGTATGTGAACTGTAAGCACCATTTCATTCCAAGTATTTTGAGCACTTTAAGGTCTTTTAAACACTTAACAGCATTTAAGCACTTTTAAGGCCTATTTAAGGTCTTTGGGTAATTAAGACCAATAAAATTGATCCATTGCCTTTATGGTTTTAAGCGGGTAATTGTATGATTGTGTACCAAAGGTTGTTTTTGGTTTGTCTGTTTGTTTGTTTTTTTCCCTTGAACTTTGCTAAAATTTATTAAAACAGAGTTTGGATCTATTTTTGCCTGTCAGTTGGCAGTGGTTTTTTTGTGGTTCTTTTTTAGAACAATTTTAGGTTCATAGTAAAACTGAGCAGAAAGTACAGAGATTTCCCATATACCCACCCATCCCCAACTTCCTCCATTGTCAGCATCCCCACCACACAGGTTTATTTGTTAAAATCATTTGAACCAACATTGACCACATGACAATTATTCAAAGTTCATAGTTTACATTAGGGTTCATTCTTAGTAATATACATTCTAAGGGGTTTGACAAATATATAATGACACGCATCTACCATTATAGTATCATACAGAGTATTTTCATAGCCACCAAAATCCTCTGTGCTCAACTGATTCATCCCTCTCTGTCCACCAAGCTCTGGTACAGCCCAGCTTTTCCCCACCCACCCAATTTTTTTTTTTTTTTTGGCGGGGGGGGGAGGTGCAGTTAAAATAGACATTGCATAAAATTTACCACATTAACTTTTTTTTTTTTTTTTTTTTTTTTTGAGATGGAGTCTTACTCTGTTGCCCAGGCTGGAGTGCAGTGGCACGATCTTGACTCACTGCAACTTCTGCCTCCCGGGCTCAAGTGATACTCCTGCCTCACCCTCCCGAGTTGCTGGGATTAGAGGCACCCACCACCACTCCTGGCTAATTTTTGTATTTCTAGTAGAGATGGGGTTTCACCATGTTGGCCAGGCTGGTCTCAAACTCCTGACCTCAAGTGATCCACCCACCTTGGCCTCCCAAAGTGCTGAGATTACAGGCGTGAGCCGCTGCGCCCAGCCATTTTAAGTATGTTGTTCATTGGTATTAAGTACGTTCATAATATTGTGCAGCCGTTATCACCATTCATCTCTGTTTATTCTTCATATTGTAAAACTGAAACTCTATACTCATGAAACAGTAACTCCCAATTTCCTCTTCTCCCCCTATCCTGGCAACCACCATTCTACTATATATGGTTTTGACTGCTGTAAGTACCTCATATAGTATTTGTTATTTTGTGACTGGTTTATTTCACTTAGCACAATATACTCAAGGTTCACCTTTGTTGTAGCATATGTCAGAATTTACTTTCTTAAGGCTAAATAATCTATTGTGTGTATATACCACATTTTTGTTTATCCATTCGTCCACTGATGGACACTTGGATTGCTCCCATGTTTTAGCTATTGTGAATATTGCTGCTATGAGTATGGGTGTACAGATATCTCTTCAAGGTCTGTTTTCAATTCTTGGGTATATACCCAGAAGTGGATTTGGGAATCATCTGGTAATTATATCATTTTAAACTTTTTGAGTATCTTCTCTACCGCTTTCCATGGTGGCTGTACCATTTTCATTCCCACCAACAGTACGCAAGGAAGGGCTCCAATTTTTCCATTTCCTTGCCAACACATTATTTTCTAGGTAGTTTTTTTTTAATCTTTGGAGAAATGTCTATTCAAGTTTTTTGCCCATTTTTATTTATTTTTTAATTAAAAAAAAAAAAAAAAGGCCGGGCGCGGTGGCTCATGCCTGTAATCCCAGCACTTTGGGAGGCTGAGGCAGGTGGATTATGAAGTCAGGAGATTGAGACTATCCTGGCTAACATGGTGAAACCCTGTCTCTACTAAAAATACCACAAAAAAAAATTAGCCGGGCATGGTGGCGGGCACCTGTAGTCCCAGCTACTCGGGAGGCTGAGGCAGGAGAATGGCGTGAACCCGGGAGGTGGAGCTTGCAGTGAGCCGAGATCGCACCACTGCACTCCAGCCTGGGTGACAGAGCAAGACTCTGTCTCAGAAAAACAAAACAAAACAAAACAAAAAAAGTAGAGATTGGGGGTCTTGCTGTGTTGTTGCCCATGCTGATTGCTGATCTTGAATTCCTGGGCTCAAGCTACCCCCTCACCTTGGCCTCCCAAAGTGCTGGGATTACAGGCATAAGCCACCATGCCCAGCTCTTTGCCTATTTTTTAATTGAGTCGTTTGTTGTTGAGTTTTGGGAATTCTGTATAGATTCTGGATGTTAATCCTGTATCAGATATATTATTTGAGAATTTTTTTTTCTCATTTTGTGGGTTACCTTTTTACTCCGGATATTGTGTTTTGAAGCATAAAATGTTTTCATGAAGTCCAGTTTGTCAGTTTTTTCTTTTGTTGCCTGTGCCTTTGGTGTCATATCCAGTAAATCATTGCTAAATCTAATGTCATGAAGCTTTTACTCTGTTTCCTTTTAAGGTATTTATAGTTTCAGGTCTTCAACTTAGGTCTTTGATCCATTTTGAGTTAATTTTTTATATGGTGTTAAGTAAGGGTCCACATTCATTCTTTTGCATGTGAATGTCCAGTTTTCCCAGCACCATTTGTTAAGACTGTTCTTTTGCTTTTGAATGGTCTTGACACCCTTGTCAAAACTCATCTGGGCCAGGCACAGTGCCTCATGCCTATAATCTCAGCCCTTTTGGAGGCCAAGGTGGGAGAATCGTTTGAGCTCAGTAGTTAAAGTCTAGCCTGGGCAAGATAGCAAGACCCCATCTCTACCAAAAATTAAACAAATTAGCCAGGTGTGATGGTGCACCCTTGTGGTCCCAGCTACTCAGGAGGCTCTGGTGGGAGGATCACGTGAGCCTGGGGAGGTTGAAGCCTCAGTGAGGCAAGATTATGCCACTGCATTCTAGCCTGGGTGACAAAGCAAGACCCTGTCCAAAAAAAAAAAAAAAAAAAAAAAAATTCACTTGTCTTTGTAAGTGAGGGTTTATTTCTGGGCTCTTCATTTTATTTTATTGGTTTATATGTCTGTCTTTATGCCAATACCACACTGGATTTTTTTGGTTTGGTTTGGTTTTGGTTTTGAGACAGGGTCTTGCTCTGTCACCCAAGCTGGAGCGCAGTGGCGTGATCTTGGCTCGCTGCAGCCTGTACCTCCTGTGCTTAAGCAGTTCTTCTACTTCATCCTCATAAGTAGTTGGAACTACAGGCTCGTGCCACCATACCCATCAATTTTATTTGTTTTTTATAGAGACAAGTCTCACTGTGTTGCTCAGGTTGGTCTTGAACTCCTGACCTCAAGTAGTCCTCCTGCCTCAGCCTCCCAGAGTGCTGGGATTACAGGCATGAACTACTGCGCCTGATGTCCACATTGTTTTGATTATTGTAGCTTTGTTGTAAGTTTTGAAGTTGAGAAGTGTAAATTCTCCATCTTTGTTCTTTTTCAAAATTGTTTGGCTGTCTAGGATGTCTTGGGATTCCATATGAATTTAGGATTTTTTTTTTCCTGCAAAAACCACCAAATGGATTTTGATAGGGATTGTGTTGAATGTGTAGATGCCTTCAGAAGGTATTGACATTTTAACGACATTAAGTCTTCTAATTCATAGACATGAGATGTTGTGTTAGTCCATTTTCACGCTGCTATAAAGAAATACCTGAGACTGGGTAATTCATAAAGGAAAGAAGTTTAATTATCCACAGTTCCACATGACTGGGGAGGCCTCAGGAAACTTAGAATCAAGGCAGAAGACAAAGGGAAAGCAAAGACCTTCTTCACATGGCAGCAGGAGAGAGAACTGCAAGCAGGGGAAATGCTAGGCGCTTATAAAACTATCAGGTCTCGTGAGAACTTCCTATCATGAGAACAACATGGGGGAACCACCCCCGTGATCCTATCACCTCCCTGTCTCTGCACATGGGGATTACAATTCGAGAGGAGATTTGGGTGGGGACACAGAGTCAAACCTATCAGATGTGTTTCCATTTATGTCTTTAATTTATTTCAGCAACATTTTATAGTTTTCATTGTACATGTGTTTTAATGTGTTTCACCTTCTTGGGGTTAATTCCTAAGGTTTTTTTTTTCTTTTTTTAGTTATTGTTAATGGAATTGTTTTTGTAATTTCCTTTTCAGATTGTTCATTTTTAGTGTGTAGAAATGCAACTGATTTTTATGTTTTGACTTTGTATCCTGTACTTGGTTGAATTAATTTATTCTGACACTTCTTTTGTGTGGAATCTTTAGGGTTTTCCATAGGTAAGATCATATAATCTGTGAACAGAGATAGTTTTACTTCCATCCCAATTTAGATGCCTTTTTATTTTTCTTGCCTGATTGTTCTGATCTATGTTGAGTAAAAACGGCAAAAATGGATATACTTCATTGCCTTGTTTGTGATCTTAGAGGAAAGCTTTCCATCTTTGACCATTGAGTATGACGTTAGCTGTAGGTTTTTCCATAGATGGCTTTTATTACGTTGAGGTGGTTTACTTCTGTTCTTAATTTGTTGAGCCTTTCATCATGAAAGGGTGTTGAATTTTGTCATGCTTTTTCTGCATCAGTTCAGACAGTCATATGGTTATTTTTCTTCATTGTGTTAATGTGTATTAGATTGATCTGTTTTTCTTATGTTGAACCATCTTTGAATTTCAGGAATAAATCCCACTAAGTCATGGTGTGTATTCCTTTTAATATGCAGTTGAATTTGGTTTGCTAATATTTTGTTAAGGATTTTGCATCAGTATTCATAAGAATATTGGCCTGTAGTTTTCTTATAGTGTCTTTGCCTGGCTTTGGTATCAGAGTAATGCTGGTTTCATGTAATGACTTTGAAAGTATTCTCTTCAGGTTTTTAGAAAAGTTTGAGGAGGTATTAGTTCTTTAAATATTTGGTAGAATTAACCAGTGGAAGCCATCAGGTTCAAGGTTTTCCTTTGTAGGGATTTTTTTTTTTTTGAGACAGGTCTCCCTTGTTACCCAGGCTGGAATACAGTGGTATGAACACAGTTCACTGCAGCCTTGACCTACTGGGCTCAAGCAAACCTCCTGCCTCAGCTCCCAAGTAGCCAGGACCACAGGCGTGTACCACTACACCCAGCTAATTTAAAAAAATAAATAATATTTTAAGTTTTTTGTAGATACAGGGTCTTGCTATCTTGCCCAGGCTGGTCTGGAACTCCTGGTCACAAGCCATCCTGCCACTTTGGCTTCCCAAAGTGTTGAGATTACAGGCGTGAGCCACTGTGTCCAGCCTAATAATTCTTTTAAATGCATTAGTCTCTAGAATTATGTAAAAAATAGAATATGGAATTATAAACCAAAGTTATAATAATACTTTTAGAATTAAAGTAATTTTGGCCGGGCACAGTGGCTCATACCTGTAATCCCAGCACTTTGGGAGGCTGAGGCGGGTGGATCACGAGATCAAGAGATTGAGACCGTTCTGGCCAACGTAGTGAAACCCTGTCTCTACTAAAAGTACAAAAATTAGCTGGGCATAGCGGTGCGTGCCTGTAGTCCCAGCTACTCAGGAGGCTGAGGCAGGAGAATGGCTTGAACCCAGGAGATGGAGGTTGTAGTCAGCTGAGATTGCACCACTGCACTCCAGCCTGGTGACAGAGCAAGACTCCATCTCAAAAAAAAAAAAAAAAAAGTAAATATATTAGTTCCTTAAGTCATGTGGAAAACAATTAGTGAAATAGTGCTTGTTAGAATAATACTGGTTGTTACAATTGGCCATTTACTTTACTTTATTGAGATTTTTAAAAAATTCATATGGCTTCAAGTTACTGCATAGTATCCTTTGCAGGGCGTTTCTTGAGCACTTCTTGCAGGCCTGGTCTAGTAGTAATGAACTCCATCAGCTTTTATCTGGGAATTGTAATTTCCCCCTCACTTTTTTTTTAATACAGTTTTTTTTTGTTTTTTCCAAATTGAAACAAGGTTTTGCTCTGTTGCCCAGGCTGGAGCGCAGTGGTATGATAATTGCTCACTGCAGCCTCGACCTCCTGGGCTCAGGAAATCCTCCTACCTCAGTTCTCCAAGAAGCTGGGACTATAGGCGTGTGCCACAGTACCTTGCTAATTTTTAAAACTTTTTTGTAGAGATGGGGGTCTCACTTTGTTGGCCAGGCTGGTTTTGAACTCCTGGGTTCAAGTGATCCTCCCACTTTGGCCTTCCAGCGTGCTGGGATTACAGACATGAGCCACCACACCTAGCCTGATTTCTCACTTTTGAAGGACAGTTTTCCCAGATAGGATTCATGGGTGACAGTTTTTTTCTTTTAGTTAGCACTTTGAATATGTTGCACTGCTGCCTTCTAGCCTCCAAAGTTTCTAGTTTGAAATGTGCTTGAATTCTAATTGAGGATCCCTTTTATATAGTGAATCACTTCTTTCTTGTTGCTTTCAGGTTTCCTCCTTTGTCCTTTAGAAAGTTTGATTATCGTGTGTGTGTGTGTGTGTGTGTGTGTGGATTTCTTTGAGTTCATCTTTTTTGGAGTTCTTTGAACTTTTTGGATGTTACATTCTTGTATTTCATCAAATTTGGGGAGTTTCCAGCCATTACTTTTTCAAATATTGTTCACCTTTCTACTTCTGAAAATTTCCATAATGCATATATTGTTCTACTTGATATGCAGGTCTCTGAGGTTCTGTTCACTTTAATCTTTTTTATTCTTAGACTTGGTGATTTCCCTTGTCCTTATCTTCAGGTTTGCTGGTTCTTTTTTTTGCCTGCTCAAATACTTTTGAATTATTCTTGTGAATTTTTCATTTCAGTCACTGTACTTTTCAGCTCCAGAAATTTTTTTTTCTTTTAGGTTTTCTATATTTTGATATTTTCATTTTGTTCATACATTTTTTTTTTTGGCTCTCTCAGTATCTTCCTTTAATTTTTTAAGCATCTTTAGAAGAGTTGAAGCTTTTATCTAGTAGTAGATCTGCCATCAGGTTTTTTTTCAGGGATAGTTTCTGTCGATTTATTATTTTCCTTTGATGGGTGTTCTTATTTCCTTGTATGCCTTGTGACTTTGTGTTGAACACTGCCTATTTCAATGTAATATGATAATTCTGAAAATCAGATATTCCCCCTTCCCTAGCATTTCTTTTAGATTTTTTGTGTTGGTTTTTTTGTTTTTGATTCTTGTAGCCAATCTCTGCCAAGGATCCACCTGAGGCGTAAACTTCAGGTTTTCTCAGTTCTTTCCCTGGGCATGTGCGCTCACTTTTACACTTTTCTCATACATGCAGTTGTTTTTGAGTGACCTAGTCTTTAATATCTGGGCCCCGAAGGGGGGAGAAAAAGAAAAATGAGTGTGGGCTGGAGGCCATGCTGAGTGTGAGGGAGTGGAGGGGAAAGGGGTGCTCACCATTTAAATCCGCTGAAAGTCACTTCAGCGACAGGGGTGTGTAAGGGCTGAGGTTTGCAACTATGAGGGGAGATGCGACAACAGTGGCCACTTCTATATCTGCACCTGTGTGACCAGAAGCAGCAACCAGGGATCAAAGCACAGATCCCTGATGTTTTTTTCTGTTTTTGTTTTTGTTTTTTTTGAGACGGAGTCTCGCTCTGTCGCCCAGGCTGGAGTGCAGTGGCGCAATCTCGGCTCACTGCAAGCTCCGCCTCCCGGGTTCACGCCATTCTCCTGCCTCAGCCTCTCCGAGTAGCTGGGACTACAGGTGCCCGCCACCACGCCCGGCTAATTTTTTGTATTTTTAGTAGAGACGGGGTTTCACCGTGGTCTCGATCTCCTGACCTCGTGATTCGCCCGCCTTGGCCTCCCAAAGTGCTGGGATTACAAGCGTGAGCCACCGCGCCCGGCCTGATCCCTGATGTTTAGGACGTAGACTGTTTTTCCCACTGTGATACCCCCAAGCTGTGTGCATGTTGCTCCAGGAACACGAGCCAACCACGAACTTATGGAACGGTATGTAGTAGTGCTGCTACTATGCTGAGAGCTAAAATGGATGGAAATTAACCACACTTGACCATCCCGTTTTTCCCCTGGAAGTTGCAAGGCTTCAGTAGACTCCAGAGTTCCCAAGTAGTTACATTAGATAGATTTTGTCAGTGCACTTGTCTATTTAGGGAGGCAGATTCCTGGTGCTTAATACTTCACTATCCTCCCATAATCCTCTGCAAAGTATTTTAAACAGGAAGTTACAATGTACAAAGCAGTTTTTCTGATTGTCCCTTATTTTTAAATGTTACAAAATTAAGTTGCTATGAAAATTTTGCACTTTGAATAATAAAGTATACGTTACTCTTTTTTTTAGTGTGCTGGAATTGATGTTCGTCTGTGTGATGTTGGTGAGGCCATCCAAGAAGTTATGGAGTCCTATGAAGTTGAAATAGATGGGAAGACATATCAAGGTATGTTCTTTTAAAATATATCTTATTTTGAAATTGATTTTACAAACTATTGTCGAGTGCTTTCTTTGGGTCAGCTGTTTCATGTTTCTATCTTGGGAATTCAAGGAAAGAAGATGGGAAATGACCTGCTTAGAGCATGGTAGGAGTACTGTTGTAACTGACTGGAAACTATTGCCAAGCCACTCTGTTAGCTCATAAGAAAACACCTGAGGAAATATCCTAGGGCAGCCAAAATGTGCAGCCAGTTTTCTGTGACTAGTCAAATCAGGGCTGAGAGAAGCCAGGTCTCTTGCCGTTGATGACTTCTCATTGTGATTTTTTTTGTTGTTGTTTTTTGTTTTGTTTGTTTTTTAAAGACAGGGTCTCACTCCGTCATCCAGGCTGGAGCACAGTGGTGCAACCACGGCTCACTGTAGTTTCAATCTCCCAGGCTTAAGCGATCCTCCCACCTTAGCCCTCCCGGGTAGTTGGGACTACAGGTGTGGGCCACCATGCCCGGCTGATTTTTAATTTTTTTGTAGAGACGAAGTCTCGCTGTGTTGCTCAGTCTGATTTTGAACTACTGAGCTCAAGTGATCCTCCCACCTCAGCCTCCCAAAGTGCAGGGATAAAACGTGTGAGCCACTGCTCCTAGCCTGTGGTTTTTTGGAATCACATTCAGAATTTGGAGGCCAGTTCCTTCTATCACTTTAATTCCCAAGTCCCTTTGCTTTCTCGTCTTTACCAGTGACTACCTCAGGTATATACTCCCAGAGTCCCCTATGCTTTCTGGTGCTGTATGTTAATCTCTGTCAGTCCAGTCCTCCTCCAGCTCCCAAGTCTGTCTGACCATCCCCCAGCCACCATCCTCCTCCCTCATCTGTGCTCATTATTCTTTGTGACCTTTCTCTAATAACTTCTTTATAGAATATTTTCTATATTTCCTTTAACAGAATTCTGTCTCTGTTTGTAGACTCTTGAGTGGAGGCTCTCATGTTGTCTTCTTGCCTCTTACTCAGTAAATTCACACCATTCAGCATTCTTTGCATTTCCCATTGCCCATTATGTGTTTCTACCAAGAGCAGAAGTGATTCTTCCTCTGGAACCTGACCGTGCCTTCTATATAGACAGTTGCCACCAACATAACAGTCCTCTTTCATGTCTAAATACTGAAATTTATTACCAGACCTATACTTTTTTTTTTTTTTTTGAGACAGAGTCTCTCTCTGTTGCTCAGGCTGGGGTGCAGTGGTGCAATCCCGGCTCACTGCAACCTTTGCCTCCTGGGTTCAAGCGATTCTGCCTCAGCCTCCTCATTAACTGGGATTACAGGCACCCGCCACCATGCCCGGCTAATTTTTTTTTTTTTTTTTTTTTTTTTGAGGTGGAGTCTTGCTCTGTCACCGAGGCTGGAGTGCAGTGGCACGATCTCGGCTCACTGCAACCTCCGCCTCCCAGTTTCAAGCCATTCAAGCCATTCTCCTACCTCAGCCTCCCGAGTAGCTGGGATTACAGATGTGTGCTACCACAGTTGGCTGCTTTTTGTATTTTTAGTAGAGACGGAGTTTTGCCATGTTGGCCAGGCTGGTCTCGAACTCCAGACCTCAGGTGATCTGCCCGCCTCGGCCTCCTGAAGTGCTGGGATTATAGGCATGAGCCACTGTGCCCAACCCTTTTATAGACAGTCTGCCAGACATGGTGGCTCACGCCTGTAATCCCAAAACTTTGGGAGGCCAAGGTGGGTGGGTAACCTGAGGTCAGGAGTTAGAGACCAGCCTGGCCAACACAGTAAAACCCCATCTCTACTAAATACAAAAAAAAATAGCCAGGCATGTTGGCACACACCTGTAATCTCAGCTACTCGGGAGGCTGAGGCAGGAGAATCGCTTGAAGCCAGGAGGCGGAGGTTGCAGTGAGTCAAGATTGCACCATTGCACTCCAGCCTGGGCGACAGAGTGAGACTTTGTCTGGGAAAAAAATAAAAAATAAAAGAGAGTCTTCCTCTGTTGTCCAGGCTGGAGTGCAGTGGCATGGTTGCATCCCAACCCCCTTGCTCAAGCACTCGGTGGAGTGCTCTCAGCTTCCTGAGTAGCTGGGACTACAGATGTACACTATCACACCTGGCTAATTTTTGTATTTTTAAAAAAATATTTCTTTTTATTTCTAATATATATGCTTTTTTTTTTTTTTTTTTTTTTTTGAGAGATGGAATCTCGCTCTATCGCCCAGGCTAGAGTACAGTGGCGCGATCTTGGTTCACGGCAACCTCCGCTTCCCCGGGTTCAAGCGATTCTTCTGCCTCAGCCTCTCAAGTAGCTGAGATTACAGGCATGCGCCACTACACCCAGCTAATTTATTTTTGTATTTTTAGTAGAGACGGAGTTTCACTATATTTGCCAGGATGGTCTCGATCTCTTGACCTCATGATCCACCCACCTCGGCTTCCCACAGTTTTGGGATTACAGGTGTGAGTCACCGTGCCCAGCCTATATATGTTTTTTGATATCAAAATATTCTTCCATTTCATTGTTCTTCAAGGTTTCATTTCCCTTCCTCCTGCCTGAACCCTGTGTCTGCAGCTTTAATTCTTCTCTCATCTATATCCTTAACTTCCTTATTATTTGATTTTCAGATATTCTCTTTAAGATCTCTAATCCTGTGAACAGAAGTGCAAAGCAGAATACTTATTTACTTATTTATTTATTTACTGAGACAGAGTCTTACTCGTTCTGTCACCCAGGCTGGAGAGCAGTGGTGCAGTCTTAGATCACTATAAGCTCAGCCTCCCGAGTAGTTGGGATTACAGGCGTGTGTCACCATGCTGGCTAATTTTTGGATTTTTTTTTTAGTGGAGACGGGGCTTCATCATGTTGGCCAAGCTGGTCTCGACCTTCTGACCTCAGGTGGTCTGCCCACCTTGGCCTCCTAAAGTGCTGGGATTACAGGCGTGAGCCACTGTGCCCGGCCCAGAATACTCTTGATGTTACTCACACTTAGGTAGGAGGTGTGGGATAATGAAGAAAACACACTTTGGGGTTCAGGCAGTTTTGACTTAGAGTCTTAGGTAAATCTATGACCTGAATACCCAAGTTTCTTGACTGTAATAGGGTTAATGGTGTCTAGTTTATTTTGAGAAATGTAAATTATGTGATAGTGCCTGGAATTTATTAAGTATCCAACAAATATTTGTCATTCTGTCCCCTTCTCACCCCAATTCTGGGATTAGTGCCACAAATGCAGTGCTTATTCAGGCTCTTCCAAATCGCTCTTCGCATCTCAGGAAATTACTTACCTGATGAGAAAAATAGCCAAACAAGCCTAACACTCTAACATTTTTTCCATGTTGCATAAAGAACATGGCAAAATGCCGGGATTGGCAAATGCCAGGATTTGCCCAGCTTCTCCCTATTCTTATGTTTTTATCTCTGTTCTTCAAGGAAGAAATATTCTTTCTTCGATACAGTATTTTCCTTTTAAAAATTTTTTTAAATTGTTAGCTTAAACACTGCTTTAAGGATCTTCTTTTCAGTGTTAATCCTCCTCCTTTGAGATACCACCTTATTACCCCTTTACATACTCAGCTAGTGTGAAAGCACATGTGGAGGAGAATAAAAATCATAGCATTAGATATCCTTCCATGATTCTCATACTTTTTTTTTTTTTTTTTTTTTTTTTGAGAGGGAGTTTTGCTCTTGTTTCCCAGGCTGGAGTATAATGGTGCGCAATCTTGGCTCGCTGCAACCTCCGCCTCCCAGGGTCAAGCAGTTCTCCTGCCTCAGCCTCCTGAGTAGCTGGGATTACAGGCATGTGCCACCACGCCCAGCTATTTTTTATTTATTTATTTATTTTTAATTTTTAGTAGATATGGTGTTTCTCCATGTTGGTCAGGCTGGTCTTGAACTCCCAGCCTTAGGTGATCCGCCTGCCTCGGCCTCCCAAAGTCTGGGATTACAGGCATGAGGCACTGCACCCAGCCGATTCACATATTCTACTTTTGGCTTTTACTTACTGTTAGAAATTTTTACAGTTTATTTTTACATTAAGACCTGGTTTAAATTTACTATGTTCCTTAGTAAGGGTAAACATACTTTTCTTTGTATCCTAGCCAAAGCCATAAGGAGAGCAGAAGATTTTTAAAGGCTAGAATTTAGAATATCTCATTTTCAGTGTGCTTTTCTTTGGGAAATGTTTTGTCCAGTTCTTTAAATAGCTTAGAACCAGTTTTAGGAGTTGCTGCTTCTATTAACACTTTATGAGCTCCCCAGAAGCAAGATTCTTATCCCAAAGGAAGCTGAGATTAAGAGCATAAATGCCAAGTTAATTTGAGGAATTTATGGGACTAGAACATGGGCCTTCTGATCTCTAGGTTCACTGCTACAAATGAACAGAATCTATTATTTCCAAATTCGTGACTCTTATGTCAACTTGGAGAACAAACTGTAGCAGTCTGCTTGGGGGACTACCTCTAGAATTAGTTATTTCTCTTTTTTGAGAATTTGCTGAAATTTTTGTAAATTCCAACGCTAGCCAACATATACCAATGTCTTCTCTTTTTCCTTTCATTTTCTCCTAATTCTACAACTTGTTTGGTATGTGGTCTGCCTTTCAAGGTATGGTAGGTGACAGTTTGACTTAATGTTTAGTCACTGCATAATAATTCCAGCCTGCAACCTTGGGATTTTTAATATCTACCCTTTTACCTCTTCCACTAAGCTAGTGCAGCATTTTAGGTTTCATTATTTCAGTACCCCTCTTTTGACCCCTGTTATTTTATTGATCAGGGTTCTTAGTTTAAGGCAACAATCCATTTTTAATAGTTTAAGCAGAGAGGATGTGGAAAAATCATGATACTAGGGAGATGAAGAAATGGACTCTAGGTTGAACTTTCCGGAACAAATCAAAAAACCACATAGCACAACTGGGCCATCAAAGGAGTACCTTAATCTCCTTTGATCAGGAAGCGATAGAATTAAAAAGTGATTGTTAACAAATTACTGGTCCCAGAATTAGCCTGTGCTGTTACAACCTGCATAAGTAAAAAATGAATTCCTCTGTACCTTCATTTTTCTGTGTAAATAACGTATTAGGTTGGTATGGCCAAGAAACTTTCTTTAAAAAAATTGATTGGCTTGTAAGGGTCAGTTTGCAAAGTTTGAATTTTAAAATAAGCTTGTTACTTGTCAACCTAAATAACAAACAGAGGCTCTCTAAAAGAAAATGATGTTTGGTAATAGAGCATTGCAGTGGGAATGCCATAGTAAACTTGTGCATATTCAGGGAGGTAAGGAAGACAGAGGTTTTTAAAGACGAAAATGAGGATGACATAATTGTTTTGAAATAATTATCCTTGGCTTCAAAGATTAATTAAACAAGAGTGACGCCAGTTGGAGGTTGGGCAGGCAGTTGTTGGGCAGATGTCCTTGCAGAAGTGTTTTTTTGTGTAAGGTTGCAGTGGGCTTTGTGCAAGGTTATGGTTTTCATAGTCATTTTCATTATCAGGCGTATAAGCATGAGAACCCTCTCTTCATGGCTTTCCCTAGCTCTGTTTGAGTCTGACAACTTTGACACGTTTATATAAGAAGGTTGTTGTGAAGAGCGAATTGATTTGTGTTTTTTGCTACCCCACTAAGTTTGTAACATACTTGTTCATTGTTTCAGACTACTTAATTCGGCTCTAGAAGAAAGGTAGCTCATACTGAGGATTCTAGAGCTATAGAGCTAAATTTTTTTAAGACCTCCCCCCCAACCTTTTTTTTTTTTTTTGAGACTTTGTGGCCCAGACTGGAGTACAGTGGTGCGATCTCATTTCACTGCAGTCTCTGCCTCCTGGGTTCAAGTGACTCCCCTGCCTCAGCCTCCCAAATAGCTGGGACTACAGGTGTGTGTCACCATGCCCAGCTAATTTTTGTATTTTTAGTAGAGATGGGGTTTCACTATGTTGGCCAGACTGGTCTTGAACTCCTAACCTCAAGTGATCCTCCTGCCTTGGCCTCCCAAAGTGTTGGGATTACAGGCGTGAGCCACTGCACCTGGCCGTTCTTAGCCCTTTAAAATTTGAAATATTAACACAAAATGCACAAAGCATAAAAACACAACTTCTCAATTGCAGAAGCTACGTAACCTCACTCCTCAAGATATTGAATATTGTCAGTATTCCAGAAGATGCTCAGTCTCATTTTCTTAGTCCGTTTTGTGCTGCTACAGCAGAATACCTGAGACTAGGTAATTTATAAAGAACAGAAATTGATTTCTCACAGTGTTGGAGGGTGGGAAGATTGAGGGACTGGCATCTGGTGAGGGTATTCTTGCTGCATCATCCCATGGCATTAGGCAGAAGAGCAATGAGAAGTTTGAGAGAGAGAGCAAGAAGCGGTCAAACTCTTCCTTTACAAGGAACCCACTCCTGAGATAATGGCATGAATTCATTGATGAGAGTGGTGCCTCCATGGCCCAAACTCCTCCCATTAGGTCCCACCTCCCAACACCATCACATTGGGGATGAAATTCCCAATACATTGTCTTTGGGGGATACATTCAAACCATAGCAGCAATACACTGCTTTCCAGTTACAGCAGCCTGCCTCTAGTGAGCCACCATCTTGGCTTGTGGGGTCAGTTTGCCAGGTCTTAGAGAAATAGTAATGATGTCTGAATTTTGAAATATATTTAGCTTATCAGCACTGCAAGTACGAAAGGATTTGCATTTGCTTTTATGTCTTTACTACCTAATTATGCATCCCTAAACTAGTTTTCTTGCCTAATTTTGAACTGTTATATATATGTGGAATTGTACAGTATGTATGTAATTGTGCCTTTTTCTGCTCATTTGTCAGTTGTTTTAAAACAACTGGAATAAAAAAGCTAGAAGTTTTATTCCAGTATTTCTTTCTTCCATCCTCCGTTACTTCTAGCGTTTTTGTTTGTTTGTTTGTTTGTTTGTTTGTTTTTTGAGACGGAGTTGCTTTTGCCCAGGCTGGAGTGCAGTGATGTGATCTCGGCTCACTGCAACCTCTGCTTCCCGGGTTCAAGTGATTCTCCTGCCTCAGCCTCCTAAGTAGCTGGAATTACAGGCCCCCACACCCACACCCACACCCAGCTAATTTTTGTATTTGTAGTAGAGACAGGGTTTCGCCGTGTTTGCCAGGCTGGTCCCGAACTGACCTCAGGTGGTCTGCTTGCCTCAGCCACCCAAAGTGCTGGGATTACAGGCATGAGCCACTGCACCTGGCTTACTTCTAGTATTAATAACACTGCAACTAACTACTTTTTATATTCCACTAGATTCCAGTTTATATTTAACTACCTTAATGTAAGGTTATTTAGTAAAGCCATATCTGGTTTTTGAATAAATGCTTGAACTCTGTACCAAAACGTGAGAGATCTGTTTTTGCTTCTTGAGATCTTGAATAACTTTTATTTCCCTATTTTTTATAACAGTGAAACCAATCCGTAATCTAAATGGGCATTCAATTGGGCAATATAGAATACATGCTGGAAAAACAGTGCCGATTGTGAAAGGAGGGGAGGCAACAAGAATGGAGGTATGTGTGTCACTAACATTTTACTTCCATAGAAGACATTTTTTTCTTCCAAGCAGAAGGTCGTGATAGTTAAGTATATAGTTATACTGACCAGAATTAGCTTATCATCCATATTCACCCTGCCAGGAATTGGGCCATTTGAATTTGCAAATTGTGTATAGTCAGTACTAAATCAGTTGTGGAAATTAGGGCTGTGAAAGGATTGTTTATTCAACATTTAATGAATATTTATTGAGCATTCCTAGGTGCCAGTCTCTTTATAGTAGGCTCTAGGGGTAGAGCTGTGAACAGAATTCATAGGGGGAAGCAGAAAGACCAAAAAGTGCTAAGGAGATAAAGCAGGGAAAGGCTAGATAAGGACTGCCAGGGGCTATTTCATGTTGCTGCGTAATCAGATAGAGACTTCAAGAGATGGTAATTGTAGGCTGGGCTCAGGCCTGTTAATCCCAGCACTTTGAGAGACCAAGGCAGGCAGATCACCTGAGTGAGGTCAGGAGTTTGAGACCAGCCTGGCCAACATGGTGAAACCTTGTCACTACTAAAAATACAAAAATTAGCCAGGCATGGTGGCATGTGCCTGTAGTCCCACCTACTCAGGAGGCTGAGGCAGGAGAATCGCTTGAACCTGGGAAGCGGAGGTTGCAGTGAGCCAAGATCACACCACTGCACTCCAGCCTGGCAACAGAGAGAGACTCCGTCTCAAAAAAGAGAGAGATGGTAATTGTGATTCGTTCTGAATTTTTCTTCTTTCTCGCCCCTTGGCCCTTACTTATTTTTCAGGAAGGAGAAGTATATGCAATTGAAACCTTTGGTAGTACGGGAAAAGGTGTTGTTCATGATGATATGGAATGTTCACATTACATGAAAAATTTTGATGTTGGACATGTGCCAATAAGGTGAGAGACGAGACGATTGATTTTATATGGCTAATTAGCACCTCTTCTGAGTTAACAGCATTTTTTAAAAATGTGGCATACATACAAAATGGTATATTCATGAATGTAGAGTTCTGTAGCCCAACAATAAGAAAAAAAAAATAAGGCCGGGCGCGGTGGCTCACGCCTGTAATCCCAGCACTTTGGGAGGCCGAGGCGGGTGGATCACGAGGTCAGGAGATCGAGACCACGGTGAAACCCCGTCTCTACTAAAAATACAAAAAATTAGCCGGGCGCAGTGGCGGGCGCCTGTAGTCCCAGCTACTTGGAGAGGCTGAGGCAGGAGAATGGCGTGAACCCGGGAGGCGGAGCTTGCAGTGAGCCGAGATCGCGCCACTGCACTCCAGCCTGGGTGACAGAGCAAGACTCCGTCTCAAAAAAAAAAAAAAAAAAAAAAAAAAGAAAAAAAAAATAGCCTGTTAAACATTTTAACTGAGATAAAAATTATACACACACACACACACAAGTGCTCTCTTCAAGTCCGGTTTCTGATAATCATAAATGTCAGAGATTAATTTTGCTAGCATTCCTAGGTTTTTGGTTTAATATTTTTCCATTGGTAAACTTCCATTTACAATGTCTTTCAATTTACATTGAATTTTTTTAACATTTGAAGATGAATGAAGTCTGGATTTACATCCTTTATATGCAGGTCTTTGAGCTTGCTGCACGCAAAAGGAAATTCCCATGATAATATCCTGTAGTAGGTCTGTACTGGGGAATATAACACACACACACACACACACACACGCATAGACACGTAAACACGATAAGATGGCCTCCAGCTGGTGTCCTGTTCAGCTGCCATCTATAGTTAGGTATGGGCTATTATACATTCTGGCTTTTGATTGTTGAAAGAGCAACAATAAAAGTTTTTGGACTTCAACTACTAAGACACAGCTAAGGTCTGGGCATTTCTTAATGAGGGAAATGAGTTTTGGACTTCAACTACTAAGACACAGCTAAGGTCTGGGCTTTTCTTAATGAGGGAAATGAGTTCGTAACTCTTTTGCCAACAATTAATTTTGGATTTTCTCCTCTTAGGCTTCCAAGAACAAAACACTTGTTAAATGTCATCAATGAAAACTTTGGCACCCTTGCCTTCTGCCGCAGATGGCTGGATCGCTTGGGAGAAAGTAAATACTTGATGGCTCTGAAGAATCTGTGTGACTTGGGCATTGTAGATCCATATCCACCATTATGTGACATTAAAGGATCATATACAGCGCAATTTGAACATACCATCCTGTTGCGTCCAACATGTAAAGAAGTTGTCAGCAGAGGAGATGACTATTAAACTTAGTCCAAAGCCACCTGAACACCTTTATTTTCTAAGCTTTGTTGGAAAACATTATACCAGAATTAATTTGCAACATATTGTCTGTTTTAACAGTGGACCCATGTAATACTTTTATCCATGTTTAAAAAAGAAGGAATTTGGACAAAGGCAAACCATCTAATGTAGTTAACCAACGAAAAAGCTTTCAGGACTTTTAAATGCTAACTGTTTTTCCCCTTCCTGTCTAGGAAAATGCTATAAAGCTCAAATTAGTTAGGAATGACTTATACGTTTTGTTTTAAATACCTAAGATACTTTTTGGATATTTATATTGCCATATTCTTACTTGAATGCTTTGAATGACTACATCCAGTTCTGCACCTATACCCTCTGGTGTTGCTTTTTAACCTTCCTGGAATCCATTTTCTAAAAAATAAAGACATTTTCAGATCTGAGAGCTACATCTCAATGTCTGTGGTTATAATTCTGGACAGGATAAATAGCTAAACTTAATGTAGGCAAATGCAGAGACATTTATCTGAAATGTAGACCTCTACACTGAGACTTTTCTGACATAGTGGCTAAAACAAGATCTACACATGCATAAAAAGGGACAATCACCTTTTCTTCATAAATATACAGTTTTAGGAATATTTCACCATTCTTTGTAGGACATAGTAGTCCTTGTCTTTTTTTCCCCTGACATTGGAAAGATGTGCTAATTGAAACTTAGTAGGAACATTGTGCCAACTCGAAACCTTGATTTAGTAAAAATCTCAATGTTTAGATCCTTTGTCCAGTGGTGGTGTTTATCAGGGAATGTATTCAGCTTGCTCAGAAAACCCAAAGGGCATTAAAGCCACAAAAGCAAAGAAGAAAAAAAAAACCTCCCATGTTTGGATCTTGTTCTAGTTAGAAAAATTAAGTTGAAATTATTGGACTTTTTCATTCATGAGGCAAATGCTGTAATACCTTGCCCTTTGACAGGTTTGAATTCTTAACATTACTAGTGGTGCTTCAGGAAGTGAGGTTACAGTTACTTTCCTTATAGTGGCTAAGTGTATTAAGTTGAATGTAACAATGGTAATATTTGTTTGAACTGAGGCCCACTACTGATTAACAAATTGCTTGAATTCTTATATGTAAATAATTTTATGGGACTGTTCCATCATAATTTCTAAATCGTTTATATACCAAGGTAGCCTTAATTTGTATGTTTCAGTACAGTGAGATTTTATTGCCTCTGGGATGCTGTTTAGTTTTTATTTTGTTGAACGTTTTTATCCTAGGAAGAGAAACCTATGACTTGTGTACCTAGATCATCTGTTACATTAAAAAGCTGCTCTTTCAGCATTAGAGCTATAAATGAATGTTATCTTGTGGGGAAACAACCTAGGTTTTAGCTGTATGAGCTATGTTTATTATGGTGCTAATGTTCAATAGCCACATTTGACTAATTTCTCCATTCTCTGTGATGCTGTGGCTAGCAGCAGAGCTCGCCAGTTCATGCCTGGACATACTGTCAGGGCTGGGCCCTCCAGCTAGCTCCTTTGGGGTTGAGTCCATATCTTTTTGATGTGGAAGTATAAAGCGAGTATCTTGATTTCTAAACCCAGCAATTTTACAATTGACCTTTATGAGTGAAGACTTTTGGAGCTTTTAAAGACCTTGGCAGTCATGATCTCAAACCAATTAGGAGCTCCAAGCTCCCTTCCCAGGTAACTGTTGGGAGCAATGGCATCACTGTATGCCCTTGTAATGGCTGGAAGGGACATGATTTTGTAAGTAGGAAAGCTGTCACTTAAAACTGTATTGTTTGCTTATCAGCCATGTATCTCTTAAAATTTTGTTATGTTTACAACGATGTACCTTATTGGCAACAAGTTATTAGTTTGATGTTTAACAATAGTGCCTTTTAGTAAATTATTTTACAACTAAAACATGTTGTTTTTTGTTAGATCAACTTAGCAGAATGTAGACGTCCATGTTGAGATTTAAGATAAATAGTAAGAAATCTAAGTTTCTGTTTATTGTTTAGGTTTTAATTTTATCGTTGGTATTTTGAGACCTTTTTCATACTAAAATTTAGTGGACAGTACTACAGATTTCCCAGACCCCCCAGTAATATCCCCCTTCTCCAAGCCTCTCCCCGTAGGTGTTAGTTTTAAGGGATTAAAAAGTAAAGGGCTAAGTCACTTTTTCTCTCTCTCTCTCTTTTTTTTTTAGACAATCTTGCTGTGTCGCCCAGGCTGGAGTGCAGTGGCGCAATCTCAGCTCACTGCAACCGGGTTCAAGCTATTCTCCTGCCTCAGCCTCCCGAGTAGCTGGACTACAGATAAGTAAGTGCTACCACACCTGGCTAATGGTTTTTTGTATTTTTAGTAAAGGTGGGGTTTCACTATGTTAGCCAGGATGGTCTCGGTCTCCTGACCTTGTGATCTGCCCGCCTCAGCCTCCCAAAGTGCTGCGATTACAGGCATGAGCCACAGCGCCCGGCCTCTTGTGTATTTTTATATTGAAATAAGTACAAGCAACGATACCAATACAAATAGTTCAGGAGTTTTTACAATTCCATTAAAATGACGTGCTAAAATGTATAATGTTAAAAATAGTCCTTGAAATTAGAAAAGAGTAGACTCTGGTGTCTTGACCACGTAAATTTTTAATGAGGTATTGAGTGCGTAACAGTTGAGGTAACAACTTGCATAGGTATCATGAACAATTTTAAACATAGCCATTTAATATTCCAGATGTATTTTTGGCACAAATGATTTGTCTGTTCAGTGATAAAAGTCTCATTGCATTTCACTATCAGCTAACCCAGATGACTTGTTTTGTGAAATTTAAGAAAATTTACTAGTAGAGATCTCTTTCAAGTTTGTACTTACAGATGATCACTAGTGGTGAACAGCATTTGACAGAATATTATCTTTCAATATGACTTCAACCTGCAAATAAACCCACTTATTAAAAAAGGATACATGATCTTCCTGTGGTTAACAAAGCTTACATAGCTGGTCTACAGAGATTAGTTGATTCTACCCTCTCCGAATAAGATAAAGTTAGCAGCAACAGGACTTTAAAGAAATCCAGTGAGATTATCAGAGAAGAACAAAAAGAGTGACTCACACTGTATATATTTTTTTTTTTGCAAGTTTAGATAGCTTTTAATTTTTTTTTTTTTTTTTTAATGCTCAGGGCCAGTGTTTTAAGAGGCTCCTAACTAGCAGTCACATAATCCTAGCAAGAGTAAATCAAGCTTTAGTTATTTAGGAGAATGAGATGCTAGACATAATAGTCCGGTTGCCAATTTTGAACACTTACCTTTTCTGCCCTATAATTTTTTCTCTTCAAGACTCTTTATTCCTTTGAACTAAAAAATATATATAAAGTTTTAAGAGATCTAATGTCATCAGACATTATAAAATGAACTCATACCCAAGGTAAACGATTTGAATAACATCATATACTGGTTTGCTAAATTCAGACTTTTTATGACTGCTTAATTATTAGACTTCTGGACAAACCTGTTTGCTGCCAGACAAAAATCATAAATCCCAGCCATCATTTTTTCATGTCCATAGTTCCAGAGTTCACTTAAATATACTATTATTTGTAAAGCTGCCATTTTCATTTATAGTTTGACTATGCCAAATAGCAATTACTAAAACAATTTTGGGGTTACATTAACCAAAATAATGTCTATTACAAGGCCTGTTAACACACAAAGCCTCAGAAATACCAGTGAGTGTGACTGAAGAATATTTAGGTGATACCTTGACATGTCACTTCAGTAACTCCAAGGGGCAAGGTAACTTCAATATACAAATGAAAGACTATTAGTGACCAAAGTAGAGTCTAATATTTTCATCTATTAAGAATTTGTATAGAAAACACCTGAAAAAGATACATGTATATAAAATGATGCCACTTGAACTTTGTTGGTAGAAGATTGCACAAGTTCATGATCTGAGCCAATTAAGACATAAAAATATAAAAGAGGTAACAGTCTGAGGTAAACACCAAAGTTTAAAACTCCAAATATTTGAAGAAAGTAGTTACCTTCAGTTGATACACACATTTATACTTTGTAAAAAAAAAAAAAAAAAAAAAAAATTGTAGCTAGATATAAAATGTATAAATGTAGTGTACACTGATTCACAAGAAAACAACAATGAAGTTTAAAATGGTACATCAGTCTTTTAAAAAGCATATATAAATCATAGGAAGAAAACCCCATTGTCTTTGGATCAGCTAAGGATTTCATTAGACGAGGTATCAGCATCTTCATTGGGATGTTGGCTCCCCAACAGGAGCTCTGGAGGCAAAAGTTTAGCATGTCCATTCTCAGTAACTCGTTGGGTATAAAACAAGATATAAGCTTGAGCCTTGCATACTTCATCCATGGTGCACATGCTTAGCTTGGAATCATTGCAGTGTACCCAGAACCCTAGAGTGAAGCACAGAAATACATTTATGAAGGGACTTTAGAAAATTCTAGTATGAAAGGCATTGAGTGAGAAGCTTTTTCTGAAGGGAAAATAATTTTCTAGCCAATTCATTTTTCTTTAACGAGAAATACAGTTTGGGAAGTGTTATCCTGGAATTATCTACCTTTATTCTAGAAGTAGCTTAAGTTTTTCATAGCATGTGACTGATTAGAGTACCTGACACTATTTATTCCTTGTGTAAATCTACCAGTTAATGCTTTTGCCACTAATCATACAGGATGATCATCCTTAATTCCAAAATCTGGCCAGGCGTGGTGGCTCATGCCTGTAATCCCGGCACTTTGGAAGGCCAAGGCAGGCAGGTCACCTGAGGCCAGGAGTTAGAGACCAGCCGGGCCAACATGGTGAAACCCCGTCTCTACTAAAAATACAAAAATTAGCTGGGCATGGTGGTGCACGCTTGAAGTCCCAGCTACTCAGGAGGCTGAAGCAAGAGAATGACTTGAACCTGGGAGGTGGAGGTTGCAGTGAGCAAGGATCTCGTAGCTGCCCTCCAGCCTGGGGTGATAGACTGTCTCAAAAAAAAAAAAAAAAAAACCAAACCAAAACTTTTTGTGCCAACATGATGTCGTAAGTAACCCTGAACACATTTTTTTCCACTGCACTGTTTTTTACTATGAAACTTATGTGCACATAAGTATAATGCACTTACGTACATTACATGCACGTAAGTATGCTAATGACTGCTTATCATTAGCATATAAATCAGCCAGGAATTATCGTGATGCCAAACCACCAGACTGTCCATGAGTGGCTGAGATAGTGACACCTTTGTTTGCTGATTGCTCAGTGTACACAAACTTTGTTATATGCACTCTGTTAATGAAACTGTTTCATTATTTAAAGTGTTGTATAAAATTATCTTTAGGCTATGGGTACAAGGTGTATATGAAGCAAACGAATTTCATGTCTAAACCTGGGTCTCATCCCTACAATACCTCATAATGTCTATGCAAAAAAATCCAAAATTCAAAACACTTATGGTCCCGAGCATTTCAGACAAGGGTATACTCAATCTGTATTAAAAAGCAAATTGGGTTGGGCATGGTGGCTCACGCCTGTAATCCCAGCACTTTGGGAGACCAAGGCTCACAGATCACTTAAGGCCAGGAGTTCAAGACCAGCCTGGCCAACATGGTGAAACCCCATCTCTACTAAAAATACAAAAATGAGCCAGGCGCGGTGGTGCACACCTGCAATCCCAGCTACTCGGGAGGCAGAGGTTGCAGTAAGCCGAGATCATGCTGCTGCACTCTAGCCCAGGGGAAAGAGTGAGACTGTCTCAAAAAAAAAAAAAAAAAGCACAACTAACTTGGTAGTTTTTGGTAGTTCAGTGTTGAGTTAGCTTGGTGGATTATCGGGCTTCTCGTCCTCACCTCTCTTTTTCTGTTTGGGGTGTGTTGGGTGGAGGTGGGGAGTTGGAGGTTCATTCTGTGTTCAACAGTAAGTATCAAAAGGGGAAGTAAGGCTGGGTGCAGTGGCTCATGCCTGTAATCCCAGCACTTTGGGAGGCCGAGGCAGGCACATCACGAGGTCAGGAGATCGAAACCATCCTGGCTAACACGGTGAAACCCTGTCTCTACTGAAAATACAAAAAATTATCCGGGTGTGGTGGCACATGCCTGTAGTCCCAGCTACTCGGGAGGATGAGGCAGGAGAATGCTTGAACCTGGGAGGCGGAGGTTGCAGTGAGCCGAGATCGTGCCACTGCACTCCAGCCTGGGTGACAGAGCGAGACTCCATCTCACAAAAAAAAAAAAAAAAAAAAAAAAGCGTGGGGAGGGGGGAGTAAAAAATAAATTCTCAATCCAATCACTTTTGCTAGAACTAGACTATCCCAGAAGGCAGAAAATAAGTGAGTTTTGTATGTTAAACTTGAACGCAGTGTTTGTTCCAAATATCTGTGATCCCCTAGTTCATTAGGTACCCTATTTCTTTAACAAAATTACCTGAAGTAAACCAATAAACATATGATCTGCTTTTTGAAGTGTGTCTTTAAGAAAAGTTAACACTCTGACTTTTAGTTAGCAACAAGACTATCCTCATTATTATATCCCTCCAGCCCTTAGTCAAAAGTACTGCAAAACCTACAGAAAATATTTCATGCATTAACTCTCAGTTTTTAGTACCTGCAGAGGTATTCTCCCTAAGAAAGTAAGTGGTCAAGTAGCTTTATGATTTAGTAGTCAATTTAGAAATTGGTTAAAGCCTGAACTCCAACCTCCAAGTCCAACCCAAGATAAAATACTTTTTCTTATCTGTACCTCCTTCAGAATTATAGCAGTAGGCAGTGTAGTGCCCTGAGCCAAATCCTTTCCCATGGTGCATCACCACCGCAGACAAGTCATAGATAAAGCATTCTGGTCTGAGGGATTTCAGGGTCTCCCTGCAGCAATAGGGCTCCATGTTTAACATTTCCTCAAAGCCGACGTGAACACCAATCTTCTCTCGGTTATTACGTCCTGACCACCTGTGAACAAAGCAGTGTAAAATTATCAACACAATTAAGGGAAAATAACCATGTACTAGGTCCAGACACTTGTAACAGATGACCCCAGGCAGCATGGAATACAAAGTATCATATGTAATATAAAATTATTTCAATGCTGAAGCTGGCTATAAATGGAGAAATTTTGGCTTATTTTGCCTTCTTGTAGTTACATGATAATGTAGGAAAAAAAATTAACTTTTGGGAAAGTATTGCCTTATGGGGGCATTTATCCCCTAACAGGTAAAAGTCAAGGCCAGGAAAGGGTTGGGAATTTTTTGTTTTTCGTTGTTTTTGAGTCGGAGTCTTGCTCTGTTACCTAGGCTGAAGTGCAGTGGTGCGATCTTGACTTACTGCAGCCTCTGCCTCTCAGGTTCAAGCCATTTTCCTTCTGGGACTGCAGGTGTGTGCCATCACGCCCAGCTAATTTTCGTATTTTTAGTAGAGACAGGACTTTACCATGTTGGCCAGGCTGGTCTTGAACTCCTGACCGCAAGTGATCTGCCTGCCTTGGCCTTCCAAAGCGCTGGGATTACAGGTGTGAGCCACTGTGTCCAGCCCCACCAAAGGGTTTTTAACTCCTTATTGTCTTGCCAGGATATGAAGAGGGTTATCCCAGATAGGAGCTACAATCTGGATCTTTCTTGGCCAAGTATGGAGGAAAACAAAACAGGCCACCTCTATTTCCTCAGAACACTTCAGAGCTTTTCAGACTAAAACAACAGGAACTGTGTCCCCTCGCTGTGTGTAAGTCAGCACAACCGCCCACTGGTGACAGAACTGAAAGAATGCCCTTATCTTGTCATTTTCTGTCTGCTGGTCATACTTCCCATTACTGGATCTCAGCATGGCAATGTGTTTATCGATACGCATAATGAGTTGGTGCTACGAGGGGAAAATAATGTAACGTGGTAGTTCAAGAGATTATAATCCAGTTTGGGGTAGTATGGTACAGAGACAAGGCAGACATAGATAAAAATATAGTAGTAAAGTACTAAAACATGAGTTTCAGACAAATAACAGCAGGTAGAGAAGGGAGAGACAAGAACATAATTTTATGATGGAAAAAAAAATGTGAAAATGCTTAATCCAGTGTAAAATGGCATGGAACTAAAGATGAACTATGCAAATCATGTTATCTGCTGGACCATAAGTCATATTCCAATCTCTCTGTGGGGTTGTGAAATATATATTTGGTTTTGCTTCCAGTTTCCTAAGATACATCTTCTAAAATTCTTGGAATCTCTGGAGTGATAAGAGTGTCTTGGCTGGCCGTGGTGGCTCCCGCCTGTAATCCCAGCACTTTGGGAGGCCAAGGCAGGTGGATCACCTGAGGTCAGGAGTTCAAGATCAGCCTGGCCAACATGGTGAAACCCCATCTCTACTAAAAATACAAAAATTAGCCAGGCGTGGTGGCGCATACCTGTAATACCAGTTACGGGGGAGGCTGAGGCAGGAGAATCGCTTGAATCCAGGAGGCAGAGGTTGCAGTGAGCCGAGATTGCGCCATTGCACTCCAGCCTGAGCGACAAGAGCGAAACTGTCACTCAAAAACAAAAAACAAATGTGTCTTTTGTATGCTAATGAGATAACTAGTGGCTGGCAACCCCTAGATAGCTTCAGGATGTGGGCAAGTCACAGGAAAGACCCGGGAATGACTAGAGGATGGGGACTTGCAGCTTCTTTCCAAACACTGCCCCCAACCCCCAAAGGGAATGGGGCTGAATGATGTAGTCAGTCATGCCTATGTACTGAAGCCTCCATAAAAACCCAAAAGGATGGGCTTCTGGAGCTTCCAGATAGCTAACTATGCTGAGGTCCCCGGAGGGTGGCACCCCCAGGGAGGGTGTGGAACGTATAAGCCCCTTCCCACAAGCCATGCCCTATACATGACTTCCATCTGGCTGTTCATATGGATCCTTGAAACTCTCCTTTGTAATAAACGGGTAAACACAAAGGTTTCCCTGAGTTCTGTGGGGGCCCTCCAGCAAATTAATCAAACCAGGGGAGCGGCTTGTGGGAATCCCATTAAATTTACAGTCAACGGGTTGGCCAGAATTTCCACAAACCTGGAGTTATGACTGGTGTCTGAAGTGGGGGTCAGTCTTGTGGGACTGAGCTCTCAATCTGTGGGATCTGATGCTACCTCCAGGTAGACGGTGTCAGAACTAAATTGAATTAGAGGACACCCAGCTCGCGTCTGCTGCAGAACTGATGACTTGCTTGGTGGGGAGAAATCTACACATTTGGTAAGCAGAGGTCACATTCGTATTCTCTGTTGTAAGAGTATGGTAGGAGAAACTGAGTTCGGTTTTTCCAATATCTCTCAGCCAGGTGCGGTGGCTCACGCCTGTAATCCCAGCACATTGGAAAGCTGAGGCGAGCAGATTGCCTGAGCTCAGGAGTTTCCAGATTAGCCTGGGCAACATGGCAAAACCCTGTCTCTACCCCCAAAAAAAGAAAAAAAAGAGAGAGATACAACATACTGATAAAGAACACTAAGATAATACTATACCCAAAATTCATAATGGTTTGCTTCTGAAGAGGGGAAAGGAACAAGACTGACAGGCACACACAGGGGACATCAAAGGTATTAGAAATATTCTGCCAGGCACGGTGGCTCACGCCTGTCATCTCAACATTTTTCTTTTTTTTCTTGAGACATAGTCTCGCTCTGTCACTCAGGCTAGAGTGCAATGGCATGATGTTGGCTCACTGCAACCTCTGCCTCCAGGGTTCAAGCGATTCTCCTGCCTCAGCCTCCCAAGTAGCTGGAATTACAGGCATGTGTCACCACGCCTGGCTAATTTTTGTATTTTTATTTTTATGTTTATGTATGTATGTACGTACATATGTATGTCTGAGACGGAGTCTCACTCTGTTGCCCAGGCTGGAGTGCAACGGCGTGATATCGGCTCACTGCAACCTCTGCCTCCCAGGTTCAAGCGATTCTCCTGACTCAGCCTCCCGAGCAGCTAGGATTACAGGCATGCGCCACCATGCCCGGCTACATTTTTGTATTTTTAGTAGAGATGGGGTTTCACCATGTTGGCCAGGCTAGTCTCGAACTCCTGACCTCAGGTGATCCACCTGCCTCGGCCTCCCAAAGTGCTGGGATTACAGGCGTGAGCTACCTTGCCCGGCCAGCACTTTGGGAGGCCAAGGTGGGTGGATCGCTTGAGCCCAGGAGTTTGAGACCAGCCTGGGCAACATGGTAAAACCCTATCTCCAGCCTAGGTGACAGAGTGAGACTCAATCTCTAAATAAATAAATAAATAAGCAAATGTAAGTCATTTACTAGCCAAGTATATGGTATTAAAAGTTAATTCATTTGTCAGAAAGGTGATTAAAGTAAGGGGAAAAAATTATAACATGCATTCTTTAAGTTTTGAAGCATTATAAGCACAAGGAATGATCACTTTGCAACTGGTCCTACTACAGACCTGAATCGTTTGAGGTGCAGTCTGAGAACCTGAGGTAGGTGGCATATCATAAGTTGTTTCTGGGCTTCTGTGAGTACAACTGGTTTGGAGGAAAACCTTCTACGCTTTGCTGTAACATCAAAGAAAGAATAAAAATCAAATTTAATTTAAAGATGCAGGGAAAAGCTGAGTGAACCTTCTTTTTAATTAAGTCAGAAATGAAAAGTATCTACTGTGTTCCAGGCATTGTACTGTGCTAGAGATACAGACATGGGCTTTGCCCTCGAGAAACTCACGATCCACAATTAAACAAAAAACTTATGAGCTAGTCAAGTTAGACAGATCTGTAATCAAGTACATGATTTAATAATAATCTTGCATATAATGTAATAGAACAAAGTATACTGCTATAATACATTTATTTATTTATTTATTTAGAGACAGAGTCTCACTCTGTGGCCCAGGCTAGAGCGCAGTGGCGCGATCTCAGCTCACCACAACCTCCACCTCCTGGGTTCAAGCAATTCTCCTGCCTCAGCCTCCCGAGTAACTGGGACTATAAGTGCGCACCACCACGCCCGGCTAATTTTTGTATTTTTAGTAGAGACGGGGTTTCACTATGTTGGCCAGGCTGGTCTCGAACTCCTGACCTCGTGATCCACCTGCCTCGGCCTCCTAAAGTGCTGGGATTACAGGCATGAGCCACTACACCCAGCCATAATAATATTTTTAAATGGAACTGGCTATACCAATTAATAGGAAAAGTTACAACATTCCCTAAACATTTTAATATACATTTTCCAAACTCTTAATTTAAAAGTTTGTGGTCAAAATATTTTAAAAAGAAATAAGAAAAAAAAAAGTGTGTGGTCAGTTCATTTACTTAGGCTAGTCAGAAACCCAGAGGAAGGTCCTGATTGCCTAGAACATCCCTCCACTTTTCCTGGGACCACCCCAGCCCCTGGTCAATGGCCTAGGAAAGCAGGACTTTACCAGCTCTGAGGCCTCCCTCACTTAAGCGTTTTGCTTTTGCTCTTTTAGCACTAGATCTTAGACAGCTGGAACTCAGGATTCTTCTCGTTGTCCCTTCTGCTTCCCTAGAGGTCCATCTATGGACTGTCCTGCAGCTGGGCCATCGGCTACAGTTTGTTCCTGATGTCCAGGAGCTATCCTTCAACTTGTACACCAGCTCCAACTCCAGCCATGGCAGCAGCTGCTTCTCATGTGGGAAGCAGGCTCAGTCCACCATGAAGCTGAGCTCTAAGCCACCTTCACTGGCCTTTCTTCCAGGTGTCTGACCCTGCGATCCAGGTTATCTGGCTGCTGTTGAATGTCCTGGACCTACCTCTGGATTGTCTCCTAGCACATCCAGTCCAAGGGTAGCCAGATAGGGGATGTCAGCTCCTCGGCGTATAATTGTAAACGTTTGCATTGCTATGTTAAAGCAGCTCTTTTAGGCCTGTATTTGGTAGCTTTAGTAAACATATAGAAATTTGCTATAAAACCATATTCTGCATTTATAACATCACCCCCAAATTTGGTGATGAAAGCATTTGGGACTCATCACGTTTATGTCCAAGAAAAAAATAATACTTCATTCATAACAACTTTGACAAAGATTTATTTTTTAAAAAAACCTTATAAATTTAAGGCTACTTTATGTGTTCACATTAGACAGCACTCAGAAAAAAATGTTAAAGTCATTCCAGGAAACCATCAATTGATATAACATTTCTTCAATGTGGGAATATCCTATTTTTGTTTACCTTAAAAGTTTAGTATCTAAAGCCTTAGAATCTATTTGCGAGACAGGGAAATTAGGGAGAATACCTGAAAAAATATATACAGTATAGTATAAACTAATATAACTATAGCATAGTTTACTGTATAGTATACTATACTACACTATATGTTTATACTATATATATAGTATAAATACTAAGATGCTATGTAAGTATATCTTATTCTTTTTTAAAATTTCAATAGGTTTTTGGGGAACAGGTGGTGTTTGGTTACATGAATAAGTTCTGTAGTGGTGATTTCTGAGATTTTGGTGCACCCATCACCCAAGCAGGGTACACTGTACCCAATTGCGTAGTGTTTTATCCCTCACCCCCTCCCACCCTCTCCCCTGAATCTGTAAAGTCCACTGGATCATTCTTTTTTTTTTTTTTTTTTTTTTTTTGAGACAGAGTCTCGTACTGTCACCCAGGCTGGAGTGGAATGGCGTGATCTCGGCTCACTGCAACCTCCCCCTCCCGGGTTCAAGTGATTCTCCTGCCTCAGCCTCTTGTGTAGCTGGGATTACAGGTGCGCGCCACCATGCCCAGCTAATTTTTGTATTTTTAGTAGAGATGGGGTTTCACCATGTTGGCCAGGCTGGTCTCGAACTCCTGACCTCAGGTGATCCGTCCACCTCAGCCTCCCAAAGTGCTGGGATTACAGGTGTGAGCCACCACGCCCAGCCCACACTCGATCATTCTTATGTCTTTGCATCCTCATAGCTTAACTGCCACTACATATACACATCAACAGAGGAGATGAAGACACAGTAGATCTTTTTGTGTGAACAGAGGCTTGTTCTGTCACCCAGGCTGGAGTGCAGTGGCATGATATTGGCTCACTGCAACCTCTGCCTCCTGGGTTCAAGAGATTCTCCTGCCTCAGCCTCCCAAGTAGCTGGGATTATGGATGTGCTACACCACACCTGGCTAATTTCTATATTTTTAGTAGAGATGGGGTTTCACCATGTTGGCCAAGCTGGTCTTGAACTCCTGACCTCAAGCGATCCACCTGCCTTGGCCTCCCGAAGTGTTAGGATTACAGGCGTGAGCCACCACACCTGGCCAACACAGCAGATCTGGTGGTTTTACACACCATTTCCTTGGAGGAAGATGCTTCTTTTTTTGTTTTGTTTTTCTTTTTTCTTTTTTTTTTTTTTTTTTTTTTTGAGACAGAGTTTCACTCTTGCTCAGGCTGGAGTGCAGTGGTGCAATCTCAGCTCACTGCAACCTCTGCCTCCTGGGTTCAAGCAATTCTCCTGCCTCAGCCTCCCGAGTAGCTGGGATTACAAGTGTGTGCCGCCATGCCCAGCTAATCTTTGTATTTTTAGTAGAGACGGGGTTTCACCACATTGGCCAGGCTGGTCTTGAACTACTGACCTCGGGTGATCTACCCACCTCAGCCTCCCAACGTGCATAGGATTACAGGCGTGAGCCACCGCGCCCGGCCGAAGACACTTCTCTTTAATTGAAGTGGCTGTTTCACCCCCAGTGTCAGGTTCCTGTGCTCTCCTCTCTTAGAGCACTTATCATAGTGGATCCTGTCTATCTGCCTCCTCCATTAGGAATGTGAGCACCTTGACAGTATATAACCTCTATCTACAGACACCGGGAATAACTAACACAGAAGAGACAGTGCATGGTTTTGAACAAATCTTTGTTTTGATGAAGCCAATCTCCACATCCAAATAATATATGCAGCAGTCCTGCATATACTATTTCCTCTTTTATGTATATAGACACACACACATACATTTATCTACATATCATTTTGATATGTAGCAAAAAAAAGCTCATAAAGCAAGTGTTTCATTCACACTACATGACATGCTTTCCTTTCATTATTCCTCTTCACTACTTTATTTGGTCCACATATCATATTTAAACTTGTTATGAATCTTCTGTCTCCAAAATTGTCTAGAAGATCAGAAACAATTTAAATTCCATCAATATGGCCAAACAAATGCATAGTTCGTAAATGCCAGTTATAAAGTGAAAATGTCTGTTTCTTTTGACGAACTGAAAAAAAGTTCATTTTCATAAATGCTAAAGATTTCTTTCAGCTTCCTCTCATCTGCGTTTCTCTTTATCATTCCTAGGAAAGCACCAAGAACACACCATCTTTACTCACAGTTACACTGGTCACATACGTAGATTTTTCCTCCTAAAGCTTCAGTTTCTGTAAATTTGGCCAACATTTCAGTAACCAGACATGGCTGGGAAGCAATATCTTTTCCACTGCATTGATATCTTTCTGGAAACTCCAATGACAAGTCCCAGAAAGGTTCTATGGTATTTGATTTGTTGTCACATGCAAGACATGTAACCTGCAAATGAGAATATGAGTTCCTAAGATTATAATCTTTCCATCAAAACATTAACTCTTTTCACTAGAGGTCACTGCCACTAAATAAACTTTTCTCATGAAAATGCACCATTAGAATTCTGAATAATCTGCCTGTTTCTCTTTCATCTTTTTTTTTTTTTTTTGAGATGGAGTCTTGCTCTGTCCCCAGTGCTAGGGTGCAATGGTGCAATCTTGGCTCACTGTAACCTCTGGCTCTTAGGTTCAAGCAATTCTCCTGCCTCAGCCTCCTGAGTAGCTGGACTACAGGTGCCAGCTACCACACCCAGCTAATTTTTCTATTTTTAATAAAGACGGGCTTTCGCCATGTTGGCCAGGATGGTCTTGAACTCCTGACTTTAGGTGATCCGCCCACCTCGGCCTGCCAAAGTGCTGGGATTACAGGCGTGAGCCACTACGCCCGGCCTCTCCTTCATCTTTTGCTGATTTTTCTTCCTAACCCCAAATCCTATAACCTCTTAACTCAATCCAATCTTAACCACATTACAAGTAAAATACTATCTTTTTTGAGGCCCTGACAACTGATAATTTCAAAAGACAAGATATATGACATAAATGATCATGTCATACTCCTACTTAAAGCAAACATCACATTAAAATCCCCATCCAAACACAGAAAACATGAAAAACATGGAGCTGTTTTAACAACTTACATAGGCAATGTAGCAACCAGAAAGGAAATGAATAGCAACTTCAGTGAAACATTCAGCAGGATTTAATGCCAACAAACACTGCACATAATTAAAGACAGACTCCATGAACTAACAATTCACATATGATATATTATAAAGAACCTCTTTCACACAAGCTATAGTCCTGGCACAGGCAACAAAATAAAGAAGCCAGTTCTAATACAGATTTTAGATTTCACAAATTGACACAAAGAACTCTCCTGGCTTTTATAGTCTAAGGACTCAGTAGTGCCAGGGCCAGACATTTTGAGAATTTTCTTGAATTAAACAAAAAAAACAAAAACGAAAGCAAAAACACACAAAAAGCCATCCCAGTCTGGGTGTGGTGGCTCATGCCTGTAATCCCAGCACTTTGAGAGGCCAAAGCGGGAGGACTGCTTGAGCCCAGGAGTTTGAGACCAGCCTGGACAACACAGTGAGACCTTGTCTCTATAAAAAAAATAAAAAATAGAAAGGAAAAGCCATTATAGCAACCAACTGTCTTAAATCTCCTGAGAACCAGTTCCCTAAGAGTGTATTAAAGAAAGAGAAGCAAAAAGCTGGTACAGTAATTTTTATTAATTTCAAAATTCATTTATAAAGGAAAAAACAAGCACAAAGCCACTTTCATACTACTGGAAATTAGATAGATAGATAGATAGATAGATAGATAGATAGATAGATAGATAGATAGATAGATATAAAAGAAAAACACTTTCTGGAAAGAACTTTGTCACCAAGTATCAGAAGTCTTACTCTGACAAAGTCAACTTCTAGGACTCTGTCATAAGGAAATCAGAAAATTAATTGATGACATTATAATAATGAAAAAAATTAAAAACAGTCAACAACAGGGGAATGGTTAAGTTATGGTATAAACATATGATGTGGCCAGGCGCACTGGCTCATGCCTGTAATCCCAGCACTTTGGGAGGCCAAGGCGGGCGGATCACAAAGTCAGGAGATCAAGACCATCCTGCCTAACATGGTGAAACCCCGTCTCTACTAAAAATACAAAAAATTAGCCGGGTGTGGTGGCAGGTGCCTGTAGTCCCAGCTACTTGGGAGGCTGAGGCAGGAGAATGGCATGAATGAACCTGGAAGGCGGAGCTTGCAGTGAGCTGAGATCGCACCACTGCACTCCAGCCTGGGCAACAGAGCAAGACTCCATCTCAAAAAAAAAAAAAAAAAAAAAAAAAAAAAACCAACATATGATGTTAAATAGCAGAAATATACCAAAAAAAATAAAAAAATTATGAACATTGAAATGTTTTGAAAAGAATGATGAAATATTTTTAATTACTGGAAAATCATTACAATATTACATCGGAAAAGCAGATAAATGCAAAATGACCAATTATTGGAAAAAATATGTATATATGTGCAGGAGAAAAAAGACTAGAAAATATACCAAAATATTAATAGTTTTACCTATGGATTGTGCGGTTATAGGATTAGAGAATGATTTTTCTTTTCTTCTATATAGATTTCCTATATTATATAGGTTTCCTGCAACTATATGTTGCACTCTGTAACAGTGTATTTTAAAACTTTTGCATAAAAAGGAAATGACAGAGAAAGATGGAGAAGTAAAATTGCAGTACAATTCTTATTTGCTAATTGACACAAAGTCTTTCCATTTCTGAAACACTGAAAAATAAACTTCATAGATATTCCTTAAGAAGAATGACATCTGAAATACTTAAACAACATTGTAGGAAAGTATGCTATAAAAACAAAAGATGGCCTTATTACAATGACAGTTGAACTGAAGAACAGAGGCAGGTGTGCAGGGGGAAGGAAATGACCTAAAAGCCTAATAGCCTCAGTTATAAAAAAAATTTTGTTTAAATCTGTGTGTTATGGGAAAGTAGAGAACCTTATGTCTATTAACAGTTCACCAATAAGTCCACTCAGTATAGAGAACCTTTACTTAGAAGATTCTGGTTTTATAGCCTACCTTATCATGACAAAGGAAACTTTTGAGTAGTAATTAAAATAAAGGAAAATAATTTAAGATTATTTTGGATGAAATCACATTTGTTTACCTTAAAATTTCCCTACCTACTTGTTAAAGCTCTCAGACCAGGATATAGGAAGTCCTCCAGGGCTACTCCTTGGTCCCTGAAATTGCTCAAGTGTGCACCACTTTCTTTCTTTGGGTTTTTTTTTTTTTTTTTGAGATGGAGTCTCGTTCTGTCACCCAGGCTGGAGTGCAATGGCGTGATCTCAGCTCATTGCAACCTCCACCTCCTGGGTTCAAGCGATTCTCCTGACTCAGCCTCCCAAGTAGCTGAGATTACAGGCGTCTGCCACCACACGCAGCGAACTTTTGTATTTTTAGTAAAGACGGGGTTACACCATGTTGGTCAGGCTGATCTTGAACTCCTGACTTCAGGTGATCTACCTGCCTTGGCCTCCCAAAGTGCTGGGATTATAGGAGTGAGTCCCTGCGCCCGGCCATGTGCACCATTTTCATCCCGAGAATGGCAGCATCTTTAAATCCGTTCCCTCTGGGATTAAACCCTCCTCTTCTCAATCCCTCAGATAACGAATGTAATATTGGTAACCTAGAGAGCTCCGTCTCCTGATTTCTCCCTCCCTCCAAAAGCTTTTGATACCATGGATGTAAAACTACTTCCAATGATTCAGGAAAGAAGGAATTGTAAATGAGTGAACTGATTTCTCTATACATATTTATAAAAACAATCTATTTTGACCTGAAAATGGTACTAGCTCAACACACTAGATGTACATAGAATATGCCTTTTTATAGGCTACACTTTATGAACTCCCCATGATGAAAATAAGATTTTAAAAAATCCATACCTGACTAAGAAGTTGTCCGTGAAAAATGTTATTTACAACATTCAGAACTTGTTTGATGAGTTTCCTTTGAGAAGTGGGGATAAGAGCTGGTAAACTGGTACCAGTTATCTCTAATTCACGTTGTATTTTATCTAAAAGTTCACAAAGAAATTCCTGAGCGTCTTGTTGGGCATAACCACGAAAGGCAGGAATGAGTCTCCACACTGAGTGTAGCATAGCAAATGGTGAGACCAACGCCCACTTTCCAGACCACATGACTTGGAACAAAGTATGCAATTCATGACAAAGAGAAATGTACTGTGAAGTTGGCTCCTTTGGCTGAATAAGTTCCATCTTTCTACTTTTTGATGCTCCACCACTTAGTCCTGATGACAGACTTGATTGTCTGGAGCGAACAAAACCTGTATCTTTTTCCTGACATTCATTCATTTGATATACTACCGTATCTGTGACTGGTGGATGCTTACAAGAAGATCTTGTCTTTTCGTTAGCAGTCATAGCCAGCCATTGGTTCAGATCAAGCTTTAAAAAACATTGTCGAAAAATAAGTAAATGACTCAACACCTGAAGAACAGAATTCATATAGCAAGTATTTCCCAAATTTCTCAATCCGGTTACACCAGGAGTTACTATTGGCCTTCGCTTAACTGAGGAGTCACTGACTTTTTGAGATCTTTCATTTTCCGAGGTAGAGAGTACTTTATCTTTTGCAGGTGATGATGGCGTTTGTGCTGGCACCTGAACAGAGACTATTTCTATTATGGTCGACTGAGCGAGCCCTTGTAAACGTAAACTCTTTCTTGGAGGCATACTTTCCAATTCTGCTTTAACTTGATACTCCAATTCTTGCCGTCTTTTCTTTACTTCTCTTTTTACTACTATTTTTTCCTGAAATGGTTCTTCTTGCTTTTTTCTTCCAATGGGTGATTGTTCAAACCATGTTCGAAAGATTTTACCCATTAGTATTCTTCTCCTGTGCCAAAGAGCAGTATACATTTGATCTTCATTTTGAAGCAGAGATTGGGCACTGTCATGTAAGAAATAAGAATAATCACTTGTACCCATGGACCGTACAAACCTCCCACTATGAGTTGTGCAGTGATAATTTTGACTTTTGATGGCACTTAATGTACTTCGTAGTAACTTCAGGTCTCCAGTTGCATTATCATTCAGAACATAATCATCACAAAGGTAACAAAAAACATACATCTCATTCACCTCCAATGCAACAGGATGACTGCTTTCTTGAAAGTGCTTGAGTGCATGCTCTTTGATATATCTTCCACAGGCAACATGGGAGCAGCTAAGGCAAGCCCAAATGGACTCAGTTGTGTTGCAGTCCACACAGTGCCATTTCTGAGGGTTGAGGCTGGAATGGTCTTGAGCAAGCTGCAGCTCCCCAACATGTTTGCACTTATCCATTGCTAGCATTTATTTAGTCTAGCTGAGAAACGCATAATCCAAACAAGTCTCTGTTCACAACACTTGAAGCATCTGAAAACTAAACAGAACAATGTCAGTGTTAATAACAAGACGCTAATATTTTTCATAAGATATTTTTCCCACGAACAATAAAGATTTGTGTCCTCTGCTCCCAATTTCTAGGCTGCTTATCATAATACCATCGGCAGTTCTCACATTTCCCTTTCTCTAGACTTCCCTAATCTCACATCCACCTTGCTCTGAAAGCACACACTTCACTTTCTCTAATGAGTCGCCTTTAACTTTTGTTTTTAACTTTCTGCCACCATCTAGTGGTGAAAAATGGGTAGTAATCACTTTCCATTGAAATAGCTTAAGATCTATCCTTTTTACTCAGTAGTCTGAGGGGCAGTTTCCAAAACTGCATTCTTTTTTTTTTTTGAGACAGAGTCTTGCTCTGTGACCCAGGCTGCAGTGCCGTGGTGCGATCTCAGCTCACTGCAACCTCTGCCTCCTGGGCTCACGTGATTGTTGTGCCTCAGCCTCCCGAGTAGCTGGGATTACAGGAGTGCACCACCACATTCAGTTAATTTGTTTTTCGTATTTTTACTAGAGACAGGGTTTCATCATGTTGCCTAGGCTGGTCTTGAACTCTTGAGCTCGGGTCATCTACCCACCTTGGGCCTCCAAAAGTGCTGGGATTACAGGTGTGAACCACTGTGCCTGGCCCCTTTTCTTAAAGACTGGGGTTGGCAAGACCCAAATATATCTCACTAATATTTATAAACATTCCAAGCCTTATGCGGAGTTAATAAAGCACAATCAAAGATGAAAAGGTGAGTTTTAAGGCAGAAAAACGTAGGTTTGAATTGTACCTTTGCCACACACTGTTAAATGTATGATTTTGAGCATATGTTTTAACTTCTCTAAACCATCTGTAAAAGAGGGAAAATCATACCAACTTCAATTGAATTGTTGAAGAACTGAGATAATATTTATCTGACACATGGTAAATGCTCAATAAATGGTAGTTTTAATTATAACTATAGTGAATAAATATTATTACCCTATTTAAATAAATCATATTATTCTATTTGATTACCATTAAACTTATTTTTTTCCATTTGGTAAATCAATAATTACCTTTAATTCATGGCTCTATAACATACTCTGAGGCCGAATAGACTTGACAGTTGGCTTTAGGGAAAGAAAGACAGAAGAGGAGAATGTGCTTTTGTATTTGAATATTCTCAGGAACGTACAAGGAAATAAAGAGAGAAAAAGAAAGAACATGAAGTGGGTGGCAATTAGCTTTTGTTACATTCTAGCAGGCCTAAACCTACCTGAAATTATAAGCTTATTTTTTAAAAAAAGCTTATGTGATTTTTGACACAGAACTTGTTCCTTTATCAGTTAAAGTCAGGAGCACTTCTGCTGTAAGTTATTTACATGTAATGAACAGAAATCTTATTTAAAAAGTCATGATCACAAAACACTTTTTTCACTGATTTAATACAAATCAAAGACAAATTTCAGGGTTTGGGTGGAGACCTAGTTACGGAACACTAAAAACACCCTATGTATCATGACCAAAGAATTAAATTTTTAGGGCAGCTGAAACTGTGAATTTCAATGGTACCTGCAAGTGCCACCTCCAGGCCTTAGGAAAACTGCAAAAGCAGTTGATTTTTGGTTCCTTCCCACCTTTTTGTAAAATCTCATATTCGTTCCTTAATTTTTAGGTATCAGGTACTGACCAGTCCCAGCTCTCACATGTTCACGTGTTTCTTTCTTTCTTTTCTTTTCTTTTTTTTTTTTGAGACAGGGTCTTGTTCTGTCACCTAGGCTGGCCTGCAGTGGTGCAGTCTCAGCTCACTGTAACCTCCACCTCCCAGGTTCAAGCGATTCTCCCACCTCAGCGTCCTTGGTAGCTGAGACCACAGGCATGTGCCATTATGCCTGGCTAATTTTTGTATTTTGGGTAGAGAAATAGTTTCACCATGATGCCTAGGCTGGTCTCGAACTCCTGGCCTCAAGTGATCCACCCTCCTAAGCCTCCCAAAGTGCTAGGATTACAGGCATGAGCCACCGTGCCCAGCCCCCATTTCACACGTTTTAAGTGCACATTTTAAATTTACTTCTCTAAAAATTCCCAGAGGTTTAAAATCTGGTCAAATATGGTACTTTATTAGAAGACCTAGGATTTGCCAACAGTTGCTAATGGCAAAATTGAGACATCAGTGATTAATATCTTCCACTATCCCATATCTTTCTGTATGAGGCAAGAAACTTTACGGTCATCCGTGACACTCTCTCTCTAAATCAATCCTTCAGGGAAAATGGTTGACTCTACCTTCAAAATATACTGACGATCTGACTTAGTGCCTCTACTGCCACCAGCCTGATCCAAGCTACAATCAAGTCTTACCTGGATTACTGCAGTAAGTCTCCCAGATGGTCTCTCCACTTCTGGCCTTACTGCCACCAACAGTCTACTCTCAACGCACAGTAGCATGGTCTGCATCTAGACCTAAACAACCACTTTAGGGGATCCTTGCTGTGGCCCTCCTCTATTAATGTGTAGTCAGCAAGGCTAAGGGCATTGTGGCCACTTGAAGTCTGCACACACCAGTAACTCCCCTTCTAAGGCCACTCGCTGGTACCTGGGACTCAGAGAATTACTTGCCCCAATCATCCCCAAGCTTGCTTCTAGGGCCTATGAGCAACATAGAGCCACTGAAGAAATCTGTAGAGGAGAATGATATGATCAGATCTGTGGGTTACAGAGGGATCTGAATTACAAAGAGCTCTGGAGAAGGGACGAGTGATTAAGAGAGACTAGCAGTCCAGAAATTATAAGGAAATTAAAGCTGCAGGAGAATAGCAGTTTTGAAGAAGGGGGCAGAGGTAGAATTAGTGCTTAACAAACATTGGTTGAGAGAACTTACTCAATTTGGAGGTTAAGGGAAGAATCTAGGGCTCTGTATTACCTTTTATTCAAGATGATAAAATAAAGAATACAGAGAAAATTTAGTTAAACATGTTTCTGGCAAATCATAGAAAATAATTTTTATATTATTTTATTTTTTGAGACAGAGCCTCACTCTGTCGCCCAGGCTGGAGTGCAGTGGTGCAATCTTGGCTCACTGCAACCTTCACCTCCTGGGTTCAAGCCATTCTCCTGCCTCAGCCTCCTGAGTAGCTGGGATTACAGGCACACGTCACCATGTCCAGCTAATTTTTGTATTTTTAGTAGAGACGGGGTTTCACCATGTTGGTCAGGCTGGTCTTGAGCTCCTGACCTGGTGATCTGCCTGCCTTGGCCTCCCAAAGTGCTGAGATTACAGGCGTGAGCCGCCATGCCAGGCCGAAAATAATTATTAGTTCCACATCCTTGCAGAGATAAAGAAGGAAATGCCAGCAAAAAAGATCATTTCATTCCAAAATTTTAAAGACATAGAATGAGTTAACACTTTCAGAAAAGTCTCAACAGAAAAAAGCCTGGTGAGAATACATTTATTCTGAGGTTATCTCTGGGTAATGGGACTGCAAATTACTGTACTTTCTTTATTAATCTATACTTTTGAAATTGTAAAAATAACATGTTTTAAATAAAAACAGCTCAGATAGTGTTAAGTATGTGCTAAATTGTACACTAGCCTTTTTACTCCTTTCTCTACTCTGCAAATAAATTCCCTTGAATACAAAAACAGTACCTGTTTCATTGAAGCTGTTGCTAAAAAATCTATTTAGATAATAACAAAGTACTTGACCTTCAAAGGGAAGTGGCATCTATAATTAAACACATCATTCTATTTGATACAAAATTGTGAAAAGGGTGAAATCTTGATTAGATGTCATCTATCTGAGAGACATCACGGTGGAAGAGAGGGATTACAGTAAAATGGTTAGTAAGCACACCCTGGAATCTAAATCCTTGACAGGATTTACTATGTGACCATAAATTATGTGCTACATACCTCAGTTTTCTTATCTGTAAAGTAACAGTGGTAATAATACCAATAGGGTTGTCGAGGGAATTAACTTAGAACTCCTGGCACTTAATAATATGGCCCTCAGTACATCTTAGCTGCCAATAAAATAATAAAATAATAATAAATTATTATTATAAATGCTAGTTTCCTTCTAGTTGATCGCTTTTAGCCAGGGATTCCTTCTTCTCAGCCAAATGTGTACTAAGCCCAAGTAAGGTGCTAACAGATAATCAAGATGTTAGCTAAGAACTAAGGTCTGACCTCTCCCAGGGGAATTTGCATTTTAAAAGGGGGTCTCTCAAAGATAAAATCTTTTTAAAAATAGATGTGAAACCAGAATAGTGGAATGACAGATCACGAGATTAATATTTTAGGGCAGGGGGCCCACTTACCCTGTCTACTTATGAAAGAAATCAGTAAGGGGTAGACAACAGAGGCAAGGGCACGGCAGAAAGCAGGAGCTACAGAGCCAGGCTTCTGTTCCCGGAGATCTCCAGTAACTCAGACAGTAACTAGGGTATCCCCAAAGGGGCCTCATCACACAAAGATCTAAGAGCTTGGAGGAAAGAAAGGAGGATGGACACTTCCTATATTCCTCTACTGGGTTCAGAGCACCTCTTTTCATTTGCTAATCCACCGCTGTGAAGCTATGCATTAGCTCTGGCATCAGCAGATTGGATGTGTGATTTCTGGCAGTATATTCATTTTAAAGAGGTATTACCTGACAAAACATTTTTATATCCCTCATGCAGATTCTGACAAAATATTACCTGTAGCAATATAATACCACCTTACAAATAGGATGCTTGGAATGAAATCTATAAGGATTAAAACTATCTGTGCTGTAATTCTCACGCATTTAAAAAATGTTTCATACTCCAAATTCAAATTAGTAGCTATCAAATGGCTTTTTTTTCTTCTTCTTTTTTCTCCAGTGTGACTTGTCAATGAAATGGCTTTTTTTTTTTTTTGAGATGGAGTCTTGCTCTGTTGCCCAGGCTGGAGTGCAGTCGTGTGATCTAGGCTCACTGCAAGCTCTGCCTCCCGGGTTCACACCATTCTCCTGCCTCAGCCTCCCAAGTAGCTGGGACTACAGGCGCCCACCACCACACCCAGCTAATTTTTTTCTATTTTTGGTAGAGACAGGGTTTCACCATGTTAGCCAGGATGGTCTCGATCTCCTGACCTCGTGATCTGCCTGCCTCGGCCTCCCAAAGTGCTGGGATCACAGGCGTGAGACACCGTGCCCGGCCCAATGAAATGGCTTTTTAAACACCAAGTATACTATTTTCATTTTTAAAGACAGATGTATTTACAAATATTCTAAAAGCTTTTTTATCATTCTTCAGTGCAAAAAGACAATAAAAAATTTAATTTGTTCAAAGAAAGCCATTCAAGCTCTTCATACTTTTCATACCTATGACTGAGCATGCATTTTAAAAATTCCCTTCAGCAAATCTCTAAAGTTAAATAACTATATTTGACTTATTGAAAGCTAATTTTATGTAGAATTAGTATATCACTGAAGCATTTATTAAACAAAAAGCTAAAATGATTAGGAGAGAAATGGATGATCTTATAAGGGATTTTTAATCAACAGTATATATCAAACTCCAACATCAAATATCATAGGTAATATATTTAACTTGTTACAGTTCGACAGCATAAAACTGCTTATATTCACCACAGTGAGGACTCTCTGAAATTAATTTCTATTTACTCAAATTATAGCCCTTTGTAACCTACAATCCAGAGTTTCGCAGGTAGTGTAATACCTTCCCGTTGTATTTTTGTAGCTCTTCAAACCTCTTCTGATAATGAACTCATCCTACAGAGGTTCCAGCAGAGGTCCGATCATCAATTCCAGACAGCTAACTACCTAGACTTTATCCTAAGCCCTAACCTTTCTGAACCAGTCTCAGGCACAACCCAAAGTCAGCTTACCTATGCATCTTACCTTCCCAAATTAGCTTTTTATCGGGTATTCTTCTCTAACATACTATATTATCATTCTAGGACCTAGGCTAGAAATCTTAAGGATTTTCTTTACTCCTCCCCTCCATCTTTTATTTATTTATTTTTTTGAGTGAAGTTTCAGTCTTTTTGTCCAGGCTGGAGTGCAATGGTGTGATCTTGGCTCACTGCAACCTCTGCCTCCCGGGTCCAAGTGATTCTCCTGCCTCAGCCTCCCGAGTAGCTGGGATTACAAGCACATGCCACCACACAAGGCAAATTTTATATTTTTAGTACAGATGGGGTTTCACCATGTTGGCCATGCGGGTCTCAAACTCCTGACCTCAGGTGATCTGCCCACCCTCGGCCTCCCAAAGTGCTGGGATTATAGGCATGAGCCACCACACCCTGCTCTCCTTCCCATCTTTTCTACTCCTATACACTTAGGGTTATTGTTCCCTAAGTCTCTATTACTTTCATTACCACAGCTATCACTCTCGTGGATTTTATTATATTGTTCCTGGAGTACAATATTTTGGTAGCCTCCAAACTGGTCTCCCATCATCTGGACTCTCTCCTCCATACTATCCCACCAAATTAACCTTCAAGTTTGCTCTGAGCCTTTAACTCCTTTTTTGATGAAAAATTTATAATTTTAATTTCCTCATTATGAAAGCAAAACATATTCATTACAGAAAAATTGGGAAAGAGAGGAAAAAAAATTTCCCCAACCTCACCATAAGGAAGTAGCAATTTAAAACATTTGTTTTGGCCAGGCGCAGTGGCTCACGCCTGTAATCCCAGCACTTTGGGAGGCCAAGGCAGGTGGATCATGAGGTCAGGAGTTCAAGACCAGCCTGCCCAGCATGGTGAAACCCTGTCTCTACTAAAAATACAACAAATTAGCCAGGCATGGTGGCGCGGAGGCTAAGGCAGGAGGCTTAGGCTAAGGTGGGAGGCTGAGGCAGGAGAATTGCTTGAACCCAGCAGGTGGAGGTTGCAGTGAGCCAAGATTACACCACTGCACTACAGCCTGGGCGAAACAGCAAGATTCCATCTCAAAAAAAAAAAAAAAAAAAAAAAAAAAAAACACCATTTATCTTTTTAAAATTCTAGTAAAATTCACATAACAAAATGTATCTTCACCACTTTTAACTGTACAGTGTAGTAGTGTTACATACATTTACTTTGTTGTACAACCATCCATTCCATAACTCTTTTCATCTTGCAAAACTTAAACTCTGTGCCTAATGGGCACAATATAACCCATTCCCTGCTCCCCTCAGCTTGTGTGAGCCTTTAACTTTTGTACTTAAAACCCTCCAATGGTTCCCTGTAGTTCAATAATGCAGAGGCTTTTGAACTTTGAGACTCAAAAATTTTACCTCACACCCCAGTAAATAGGTGTACACACATAACACACACACTCTGGAACAAATGCTTTACAAACAATCCTTAAAAGAATAATGTAGCCAGGCGCGGTGGCTCACGCCTGTAATCCCAGCACTTTGGGAGGCCAAGGCTGGTGGATCACGAGGTCAGGAGATTGAGACCATCCTGGCTAACACGGTGAAACCCCCTCTCTACTAAAAATACAAAAAAATAAAATAAAAATTAGCTGGGCGTGATGGTGGGCACTGGTAGTCCCAGCTACTTGGGAGGCTGAGGCAGGAGAATGGCGTGAACCTGGGAGGTGGAGCTTGCAGTGAGCCGAGATCACACCTGGGCAATAGAGTGAGACTCCGTCTCAAAAAAATAAAAAATAAAAAATAATTTATTCTGGTCCAGGAGCAGTGGCTCACGCCTATAATCTCAGCACTTTGGGAGGCCGAGGCGGGTAGATCATTTGAAGTCAGGAGTTCAAGACCAGCCTGGCCAACATGGTGAAACCCTGTCTCTACTAATAATACAAAAAATTAGCCGGGCATGGCGGCAGGTGCCTGTAATCCCAGTTGCTCGGGAGGCTGAGGCAGAATTGCTTGAACCTGGGAGGTGGAGGTTGCAGTGAGCTGAAATGGCACCACTGCACTCCAGCCTGGGCGACAGAGTTAAACTCTGTTTCAAAAAAAAAAAAAAAAAAAAGAATTAATTAATTCTGGCTGGGCACAGTGGCTCATGCTCAGAATACAAAGTCCTAGCAATTTGGGAGGCCAAAGTGGGCAGATTGCTTGAGCTCAGGAGTTCAAGAGCAGCCTGGGCAACACAGCGAAACAAAATATGCAAAAATTACCTGGCGTAGTTGCGTGTGCCTATAAGCCCAGCTACTCAGGAGGCTGAGGTGGGAGGATCACCTGAGCATGGGGAGGTCGAGGCTGCAGCGAGCCATGACGGTGCCACTGCACTGCAGCCTCAGCAAAAGAGCAAGACCCTGTCTCAAAAAGACAAAACAAAGTATGCTGATATTCCGTTTCGTTTAAAAAATGCTGATTGCGACTAATTTCATAATAGTTTGACAAATATTTCAATAAAAACATATACATTTGTCAGTCTTGCTTTCAAAATCCTCCACAGTCAGATTCTAACCTATCTTTGCCTTATTACCCTTCTACCTGTCATGTGCACACCAGCCAAAAAGTCAGCCCCAGCTAATTTCCGGCTAACATGGTGAAACCCGTCTCTATTAAAAACTACAAAAAATTAGCCGGGTATGGTGGTGGGCGCCTGTAGTCCCAGCTACTCAGGAGGCTGAGGCAGGAGAATGGTGTGAACCTGGGATGCGGGGCTTGCAGTGAGCCGAGATCGTGCCACTGCACTCCAGCCTAGGTGACAGAAGGAGACTCTGTCTCAAAAAAAAAAAATAGTAAGTCCTGCTGGGCCCTGTGGCTCATGACTGTAATCCCAGCACTTTGGGAGGCTTAGGTGGGTGGATCACTTGAGGTCAGGAGTTTGAGACCAGCCTGGCCAACATGGTGAAATCCTGTCTCTACTAAAAATACAAAATCAGCCAGGCGTGGTGGCGTGCACCTGTAGTCCCAGCTACTTGGGAGGCTGAGTCAGGAGAATCACTTGAACCCAGGAGGCGGTGGTGGTTGCAGTGAGCCGATATTGTGCCACTGCAGCAGTCCAGCCTGGGCGACAGAGTAAGACTCTGTCTCAAAAAAAAAAAAAAAAAGAAAATAGTAAGTCCCAAACTGGGCAGCATAGCAAGACCCTGTCTCTAGAAAAAAAGAAGAAAAAAAGAGACAAGAAGGATGTTTTTCCAGCAATATAGTGAGCTCTCATCTCTGGTCAAATAATTTAAAAAATCTACTCATAGCAGTGCGTGACTATAGTCCCCAGCTACTTGAAAGCTATAAGAATTACTGAAAAATCAGAGGGGTAGCTAAATTTTTTTACTTCAAAAACTAACATTCCAGGCTGGGCGTGGTGGCTTACGCCTGTAATCCCAGCACTTTGGGAGGCCAAGGTGAGCAGATCATGAGGTCAGGAGATCGAGACCATCCTGGCTAACACAGTGAAACCCTGTCTCTACAAAAAATACAAAAAATTTAGCCAGGCGTGGTGGCGGGCGCCTGTAGTCCCAGCTGCTCGGGAGGCTGAGGTAGAAGAATGGCGTGAACCCAGGAGGTGGAGCTTGCAGTGAGCCGAGATCGCACCACTGCACTCCAGCCAGGGAGACAGAGGGAGACTCCGTCTCAAAAAAAAAAACAAACCCCAAAACAAAACAAAAACAAACAAAGGAACATTCCACTGTAAATTTTAGTTATCTTTGACATAATAAACTTTTCAGCCGGCCACTCTCTTTTTGACCTCAGTTTATGAAGACACTTGGAAAGAAAGCATGGAAAGGGACGATACAGCTGTAAACCCTGGAGGTTCTTACAAGAGGATATCAGGTACTAAAGGTCAATGGTATGAATAATATAGATCTAATGGCATAATTAGCAGTTCAATTTTCAGATCCCTTCTTTAAAAAATATTTTAATGAAAGTCAGGAAGTTACCATGAAGAATAAACACACAAAAAAGTCAAATTAAATTACTATTTAATAAAGTGACAGAATGAGGGAAATGGCAAAAATACATTCCTAAAAAGAATTAATCTATACATCTGTATAGTGTGAAAAAATAAAGAAAAAAGGAATTAATCTATATGTTAAAATTTGAATAGACACTGAGATAACATTTTCTTTTTTTTTCTTTTTTTTTTTTTGAGACAGAGTCTTGCTCTGTCGCCCAGGCTGGAGTGCAGTGGCGCAATCTCGGCTCACTGCAAGCTCCGCCTCCCGGGTTCACGCCATTCTCCTGCCTCAGCCTCTCCGAGTGGCTGGGACTACAGGCGCCCGCCACCACGCCCGGCTAATTTTTTTGTATTTTTTGTATTTTTAGTAGGGACGGGGTTTCACCATGGTCTCGATCTCCTGACCTCGTGATCCACCCGCCTCGGCCTCCCATGAAATAACATTTTTATTCACTATTAAGAAGATTCCCCCCTGCCGGGCGCGGTGGCTCACGCCTGTAATCCCAGCACTTTGGGAGGCCGAGGCGGGCGGATCACGAGGTCAGGAAATCGAGACCATCCTGGCTAACACGGCGAAACCCTGTCTCTACTAAAAAAAATAGAAAAAATTAGCTAGGCGTGGTTCCGAGCGCCTGTAGTCCCAGCTACTCTGGAGGCTGAGGCAGGAGAATGGCGTGAGCCCGGGAGGCGGAACTTGCAGTGAGCCGAGATCGCGCCACTGCACTCCAGCCTGGGTGACAGAGCCAGACTCCATCTCAAAAAAAAAAAAGAAGCTTCCCCCCGCCATAGCTCATACTTAGTCAAATAATCATCATACAATATTTACATTTTATATGTCTTAGTGTCTTATAAACACAATTTTATCAATATTAAGGTATTTCTAAAATAGCCACGATTTTATAAATATTAAGATTGTTTAAAGTCTTGAAAGACCACAAGCTAAATCTAAACTTCTTAACATGGCACATAAAAGCCTTTAAACTTTGGAACAATATATACTTTTCTACTCTCATATATGACTAACCACTTCCCAAACATCTTTTGTTAAGAAGTTTTTAACAAATCTTATTGTGAATGTTTAATTTTTAAAACTCTTCATAATTGGGATATAAACTATTTTCATAAGAAATGGGCATTCATATTTTACAGGAACACATATACATTCTAACTCTATTAAAGAAAGAAGAAATATAAGTACCACTGAGCATAAAATAGAATACACTTAAAAGTGTCACAGTAACCATCTCATTAAAAAAAAAAAAAAAAAATCACTTGAAATCTCCCAGAGGGAGAATATGTTGACTATCTATTTTAGTGAAGATAATTTTTGTAACAAAACATTTTTCTTTAAACAGTAACAAATAAACTAAACAGATCCTCTACAGGCTATTAAAAGTTGTATGATTTGTTATTTTCCATAATAAAAGATAGGAGGAAATGGTAATTTCGGTAGGAAGTAGGCCTTAGGAATTACTAACCACCACAATGCATTTGGATAAGAATGAAAACAACTTTATCTATAGTTTGTACTAATTAGGGTAAATCTTACCCACTCGTATAAGCAATTTTCCATTTTCCATTTACTTCACGGAACCACCATAGTATTCCGTCCTCTTAAGAAATGTTTGTAAAACGCCAAGGGTCAAGCACAGTGCTTGGTACACAGAAAGGGGTTCAATATTTTTGAATGAACAAATTACTGAGCGAATGAACACAATGGGCTCTCAAACCCTCCCTACTCCCTCTTAGGTATGCTATTATGTCCATTATGTGCTTTGGCACCTCTCCATGTCAATCATGATGTATTTCCTTTCCTTTATCCCTAGAAAGGCCCCGGTTATTCTTTCTTCCTTTAGAGATCTAGAATCTATAATTACCCTGATCTCGCTTGAAACTCCTCATTAAACAATAAAGGACACCCTTTTCCCTTGGGCCTTCCTCGTGTCTCTAACATGCCTCTCCTGAAGCAGAGATTGAATTTAGTTGAACACGCTGTAAGATAAAGCTCCTGAAATCACCTTCTGCCTCCAGGTTATTTGAATTTCTCACCCCCATCCCTACTTAACAAGTAATTTTGTTCCAAAACATTTATCATCAGTGTCACATCAACATATTTACACGTCAATACACTGCAGCTAACTTAGTAACAATGGGAGAAACATTCAGAATAATACTGAGCAACCTACCAAGGGTCTGAAAAATTGAATTCAAATACTCTGCGTAAAATGCCTAGACTGTCATTCTAGCACATCTATGATCTGACCTAGCAAATATATCGTTAGACTACAAATTACCTTTTTCCTATGACGCGTAAAGCTCCATTAAAAATGAATTCTTCGTAATAAAGTTTTTTATGGCGTCTAAAATTGCTGTGAATATATTACACCTTTTACAATGATCTTTTAGCCAGAAAGCCATTATCTGTAGAATCCTCCTGTATTTCAGTTATTTGTCACCTATTTAGACTGGTCCTAGTAGCAAAACTGTCCCCCGTTACTGAATTCAGAGAATTATTCGGGCACACGATTTATTTCCTATCTTGATTAGACTCCTGAGCCCATGCGCCAGCCTCTCGCTAATCTCCCTGGACCAGACAACTCCATTAGAATCTGGCATCCACGTTTGTTCTGCCTAACACTGCAGGAAGAACAGAGACTTAAAAGCACGTGGTTTTTTTTGTTTTTTTTTTTGTTTTTTTGGTTTTTTGGCCACCAAGAAGCCAAATTTCTGTATCCTCTACCATTCAAAGCCCCCATTCAACAAATTTACACACGGGTTTTTCCTCCACGTTAAGCAGTTAGTCGGGTACTAGAGATACACATAGAAAACACAGACTCTGCCCTCAAACAACCCAATGAGCAGAAAATTCTCTTATGCACAACCAAAACGCTGTAATAGATTCAAGTGTGTAGAGAAGTTTGGTAGAGTGGATATGACACTTTCTTTTTTTGTAGTACAGAAAAGATGAATCTGTAGAAAAGGGAGAAAGACAACTGGGTAGAAAATTTATTTCAAATATCTAACCCAAATCTTCAACAGATTTTCCATTTTAAATATTCCAAAAGGCGTACCATTGTATATTATACTAAATGCGGGTTCATTTATCACTTAAAATTTTTTTAAGCTAAAAGATCTCAAACAATTAACATTTGGGAAGAAAAACAGGACTGATACACAAAGTAGTCAGGATATTTCAACTTTCTAAACTGTATGCACTGGAATAACTTCAATATTAGAATATCTCTACATTTGAATTTGGATAGTCCACAGTGATAAATACTGGACTGAAAAATCTGACATCGAACATATGCAAAACAAATGGCTAGTATGAAAAAACATAGAATGGGGGGAGAAAACTTGAATGTGCCAAAACATTTAAACGCTCTTTAAAATATCCTGAGATGCTAAATTAAGGACAAAACGATTAGAGTTCCAAGAATACAAATTTTCATCTTTCAAGATTCAACTGAATATTGACTCTCACTGAGATTATGAAATATTCTATAAGCATGTGCTTAACTTCTGTTTGGCTTTCCGAATTTCACCACAGTGAACAGCCCATTCTTTTTCCTTGTTTACACCAAATGCTCGTTTTGAACACAACTCAAAATGGAATTCCAGGCCCCAAAGTCACCACCCCTACTTTCACCCCCACAGACAGCTACTTAACAGATAATAAGGAATTCAAGTGCAGGACCTGAAGGTCTTATTTCCATGCAAATTTCACAATCCCCGTTACTTGCCCAGATACAACAATTAAGGCTTAAAAGGTGGCGGGAGTGGGGGACTTGAGGACTGGTCTGAGAAGAAAGTGAATCTCCCAAGGGTTCCTAAATGGTTTTGCTTCCAGTATAAAAACTGCGAGCTACCAGTAGAATTTAACAGCAGCTCAACCTTGCATTTGAAACAGTTACTATATTTCACTTTCTTTTCTCATGGGGGCGGGGGATGGTGTCTTACCTACTCTTAAATTTGAACGTATTAACAGGTTCCCCTGCGCCCACAATGACATATTTCTCATCCCCCATAATGAATTCAGCCATATGGAATTCTTTCCCATCGAAGGCCATCGGGAATGGCTTTAGGAAGCTGATTTCCAAGCTTTAAGTGGCAGCAGGTGCCGGCAGCGCGGGGACCGATCGATGAGAGAAGGCGGGCAAGACGCCGGGAAGCGCATTCCTCCTCAACCGAGCGCCACAACTGCCCTCCCGAAGCGCCCCGGGGCTTCGAGCATCACCTCGCGGTAATCCGGGCAGCGGGAAGGATGCGGCTGGACCCGGGCGTTGCGTGCTCCACACAGCGCCCAGCCAGTGCCAGCCCCGCGCCCGCCTCTCCGCGACGCTCGTGCCGGGATCAGCACGAAGCCCCTCCGCGTCCCCAAAGCCCTCGCCCGCGCCCGTTCTCCCCCAGCTTGCCCCCTCCAGCCCGCTGCGCCTGGCCGCAGCATCTCCGGGCACTCTGAGGCGGCCGCCGAGACAGGGTCGGAGCGCAGCAGAACCCACCGAAACTTTCCAGGGGGGCCAACTCAAAATTCGCCGGATCCGTCGCCGCCGCGCGCCCCTCGGCTCGCTCCCCTCCGCGCGCCCGCAGCCCCAGTCTCTCCCTCTCTCAGGACCCCCCAGTGCCCTGCGCGGCGGGAATACGCCCCCAGGTGCCTCCCGGCCAAGGGGGCTGCCGTCGCACGTCCGGTCCCGCAGGGGTCCTCACTCCGCCAATCGCCGCGGCCGCGCGCCGTCGCGCACACTTACCACCAGCCCGAGCCGGGACGGCCATCTTAGCGCTCACCCTGGCCCCCCCGTCCCCCTGTTCGGCGGCCACTACGACCCGGTCCCGCGGCTACGACAGCAGTGACGCGCAGCAGGCCCCGCCCCCTCCCACAGCCCCGCCCCTGCGCCGGCTCTTCGCGGGCACCGAGAACCCGCTGGCGGCTGCCTTCCGCGCCTCGAGGCGGGGGTCGGGGCCACGGACTGCCCCCAGCGCCGCACGTGGGTCTGTGCGGACAACAAGCACTGCCTCCCCGGGCGGGCTTCGCACCTGTCGTGCCATCGGGACTCGGGAGGGTAAACCCAGAGTGTCCTGTGTGCCTGTGAGCCGCAGAATCATCCACGGACATCGTTAGTCCTTCCCAGAATTTCTGCGATTTACGCAACGTCGAATTGTTTGGCAGAAAAACGTGGCAAATTCCGTTATCTTTAAAACCTTCCCCAATTCACTGGCATAGAAATTCTTACAGAAAAAGTTTCCTTCTTGAAGCGACCCCTGGGTGTAACTTCAGTGGCGATGACGGCTGTGAATTGGGTTTCCTCGCACAGCAGAAGGGCGAGAGAGGTTCCAGAACAGGCACAGGAAGGGCACCGCTATCCAGAACTGCCCAACCCGAAATTGCCCATTTAAATAATGAAGTAGATACCGAAAAGGAAAAGGAGGGGAAATCTGGAAAACAGGAAAGTCAAGGCTACGGTACCTGAAAATTAATCCATTAATATTTATTGGATTCTTTGTGTTCAACTCTGAGCCAGATTGTTGTTTTTAACTGAACCTATACTCAATGACGAGCCAGTTCTACTTTGGCCACCCTGTGGAGTATACTGAAAATTTAAAAACTCTCCAAGAAGAGCTTAAAAAGAAGACAAACATGCAAAGTTAACAATACATCAATGCAGTGCAAAATCTTGCAATATGTAAGACAAGCTATAAAATTGTTCCTATCTTTTCATCATCCATTTTATTCTGGGGAGTATGTTTCAGTGGTATGACCTGAATAAAGAAATGAGTGCACAAAGGTATTGGCAGCATATTATCCAAACACTGTAAAAGGCGAGAAGGAGCGGGGCAGGATTCTAACAGGAAATGGCTAAGATCTGACATAGAGGCCAGGCGCGGTGGCTCACGCCTGTAATAGCAGCACTTTGGGAGGCCGAGGCGAGTGGATCACCTGAGGTCCGGAGTTCGAGACCAGCCTGGCCAACATAGTGAAACCCTGTCTCTACTAAAAATACAAAAATTATCTGGGCGTGGTGGTGAGCACCTGTAATCCCAGCTACTCAGTAGGCTGAGGCAGAAGAATTGCTTGAACCCAGGAGGCGGAGGTTGTGGTGAGCTGAGATCCACAATTGCACTTAAGCCTGGGCAGCAGCAAGAGCGAAACACAGTCTCAGAAAAAAAAAAAAAAAAAAAAAAAAAAATCTGATATAACACAGGAAGTTGTTATGTTAACAAAATAGATAACAAAATAGCAACAATGTCTAATCGATTCATGTTTGAAAAAAATACCAAATATGTACATTAAGGTTACAACTGCATAAAATATAGTCACACAAATAAAGATTAAAGGGATGAATTTGCATAGTTTAATACTCATTTCATTCTTTTTTCTATATATTTAAGTGCGTAATGATTTTGATTCAATAGTGATCACAGTGCACTTCTCCCACTCAAAACATCTAACCTCTGTGTTGTACTTTTGCCCACCACCTGAATTTCTCAAATGCATTAAAAGCATTACATGAGGGCATCTCTTAAGATGAAATATTTAAAATTTAAGTATTTCTGGCATGCAATATGGTTTTTCCTGTAATTCCATGAAAGCAAAATATTAATAATAGAAAAATCAAAACTCTTGCTTTCCTATTATAATGCCATAAAACCATTCTGGAAGGTCGTTTGGGAGATATGAAGAGTCTTAGTTGTCTCCCTCTGATCTAGTAATTGGGCAGGGTCTTTTAAGGACTAAAATGATGTGAATAAATGAAGAGAAAAAGTGAAATGGGAAGAAAAGCAAAGGCAAGCTGTGTAAGGCATAGGTGGAGAGTGCTGAATAGTGTCTTCAATAAAATGCCTTAATACAATGATGTAAGCTAGGAAGAGGTGCGGAGTGGGAAGGGAAGAGGCTGGAGACAAGAAATTCTCATTACTAGTGTTAGTAATTAAAGAGCAGATGTTTGTAGTTTAGATTTTCCTTCATACTTATTGCTACTTATTCAACTTTGAAATTTCCTCAGCTACCATTTTATTCATGATCTTCACTACCTAGGCCTAAATTGTAGCTGTTCTAGCTCATTTCCTGAGCTCCAGAACCTCCCTATTGCAATTTTATTTTTACACAGCAATCATAGTCATTCTTCTCCTTAAATTTTCCTATTTGTTTTTTACCCATCTCTTTGAATCTAAGCTTTTTACTGTAACATTAAAAAAGAAAAGAAAAGAAAAAAGCCTCCTTTCCTGCCCACCTTCATCAATGATGTCCCCAAACTTACCTATTAAAACCTCAAAATCAGTCTTTCCCCAGGTCGGCCTTTGGATAACTCAGAGGTCAGTCCCTGTGGGATCGCCCAGTTTCCATCACGGCAAATGCTGATCTCCTAAGTGAAAAGTCCTGGCCGCTGCCTCCAGTGCCCCCCTGCAAATCATTACAAATCAACCTCTTTCAGGTCTGGCTTAAACTCTCACCTCCTGGAAACTGCTTTCCTGAAGTCACAAACCGGGCGTGCAGATCCCCATCCCCCACCCCCAGCAGTGCATTATTATGCAGTCACTGCTTTTGTTCCGAGTTCTGAGCCTGCTTCTATTTGCATCTTAACCTCTTTGGGTGCCGGGACTGTGCACTTGCTCCCTTTCTATACCTCTCCACAGTTCCTAGTACCGGCCAAAAACACTGCTGAAACGCCTAATGAATCAACCAGAAGTTCCTTAGCATAATATAGGGGCGTGGAAGTGATGTTTAGGGGAGCTTCCCTTGCTTCCCTGATCCCCAGATGGAGAGAAATGGCAATTTGCCCTTCCAAGGTAAGCAGTTTCCTAAACAAGATAAAATTTTAACGATTCTGAAACCTAATGGATGTGTAACTACTCAATTCTGAGTTACTACACAAACTAGTTTTGCCCTTTGTATCCTGAGAGAAAAGTATGAATAAATTAAAAGAAGACAAAACATTGTAAATTTCATAAACTTCAGTGTGGCTTTTTATGCTTTATGTCGATTTTTAGAATTTCCTAGTCCAGTCTTTCAGGAATCGAAGAATATTTCGGGAATCATAATTGCAGACTAAAGAATTTATGAGCTTATGAAATTTTAGGAATCTACTTTTAAGACTTTTCAGAGTTTTACAGACAATGCTCTTACCTAATAACTAAGATTCGTTTAATATTTTTTTGAACACCTAAATGCCTGGCACCATGCTAAGCGTTGAGATATTCATAGCATTTATTTCAATGGTTATGAGGAGATGAAGGATTGAGTAGAGGAAGTGGGTAAAGAAACGCTAAATAACCATAAACTTTTGATTAAGGTGTAGCAACACACTTCAGTTGAACTTTTTAAATGAGAGGAACCCAAACGACCTTAAATTTCTGGCAAATATGAAAGAAAGGAGTTGAGAAAAGAGGAGTATGGAAAAAAGAGCAGCAGATGTAAGCTATGGCCTTAGTGGAGGAAAGTGAGTAGAAGGGGCTTTAGAATTCGCCTTTTTTCTTTAATTCTAAGAATGAGGGTGGTAGCAGGTAAGGAAGGTAAATGCTAGCTGAGTAGATGGTACCAAAGCTGATTTGTTTTTAAAAGACCATTGTTTATTTGGTGGTCTGTCAGGGAAACTTGTACCTTGGAGGTGAACTTCCAGCATAGGCCTAGTGGAAACTGAAACCCTGAGCCCCAGGGTTTAGGTATTAATGGAAGTGAGTCCATTTCTCCCCCTTTTTAAACATCCACTCCACCTCCACCCTATACTCAGTTTTTCTTTTCTTTTCTTTTCTTTTTTGAGACAGAGTCTCGCTCTGTCACCCAGGCTGGAGTGCCGTGGTGTGGTCTCGGCTCACTGCAACCTCTGCCTCCTGGGTTCAAGCAGTTCCCCTGCCTCAGCCTCCTGAGTACCTGGGATTACAGGTATGCACCACCATGCCTGGCTAATTTTTGCATTTTTAGTAGAGACGGGGTTTCACCCTGTTGGTCAGGCTGGTCTCCAACTCCTGACCTCGTGATCCACCCGCCTCGGCCTCCCCAAGTGCTGGGATTACAGGCGTGAGCCACCATGCCTGGCCCACTCTATACTCACTTTTACAGGGATCCTCAGGATGCTGTGTCCAGGGCTTTACTGCAGTCTGTCTCTCTTCCTTCCCATCAAAACTTTTCCCATTTTGTTCAGGACAGGTACCCCAACCTTTCATTCTCTCTCTCTTTTTATTTATTTTTAAAATGGAGACAGGGTTTTGTCACCAGGCTGGAGTGCAGTAGCGTGATCATGGCTCACTGCAGCCTTGACCTGTCAGGCTCAAGCAATCCTCCCACCTCAGCTTCCTGTGTAACGGGGACCACAGGCATGCGACACAACTTCTGCTAATTGATTTTTTGTAGAGATGTGGGGGTGGAGGGGGGTTCTCCCTATGTTACCCAGGCTGGTCTCAAACTCCTGGTCTCAAGCAATCCTTGTGCCTCAGCCTCCCAAAGTGCTGGGGTTATGAGCATGAGCCACCATGCCTGGCCCCAACCTGTCATTATCTAAGGAGCTCAGTTATGAAGTAAAGTTATCTACTTTGTATTATTAGTGTTTAGTATTTTTTTTTTCATTTCTCTCTAAGACTGTTCTAATGGAAACTCCTGTAGACACCCAGAGTATGGAATTTCTAAAATGACATTTTAAACATTGTGACAGATCAGTGGGATAGATATTTTACTAAGCCAAGGTACTTTCTTTGCAAGGATAAGCTATGGGAGGTGATGAGAGTAGAATACACACACACACACACGCACACACTATACACACAGACACACATATATATATATATACACATATGCGCATATATATGTGATGTGTAGATCAGAGGGAGACAACTAAGACTCTTCGTATCTCTCAAACGACCTTCCAGAATGGTTTTATGGCATTATAATAGGAAAGCAAGAGTTTTGATTTTTCTATTATTAATATTTTGCTTTCATGGAATTACAGGAAAAACCATATTGCATGCCAGAAATACTTAAATTTTAAATTAGAACTCATTTAGCTATAATAACAATTTGTCTATCTAGTTATTTGCAATCCTTTCAGGATTTTTAAAATTTCTATCTCATTTGTAGAGTTTGGAAAATAGTATCTGTCCTATCTTCTTCACAATAATGTTTTAAGGATCAAATGAGGTTTTGTCCATGGAAACTGCCTAAACTGTAAGGAGAAAAGTCAGTGTGTTTATCGTTATTTCTCTCTTAGGTTTACTATTACCCTGTAAAGTTCTTTGAAGTCAGAAACAGACTTTTGTTCATATTTACAACCTCGACAGCAATTAATGCAGAACCTCACTCAGAATAGATAAGCAGTATTCCCTTAAATCAAGTTTTACTTCTGTATAGAGTAATAGTCAATTCAAGGACAAGTGCTATAAAGGTGAAAATTAATTCTATTACTCTGAGAAACACGGCAATAATATTTTAGTCTTTCTGTCTCATAGTAGGGAGGGAAAAGATCTGGAAAGGCAGAGGGAGAGAGAGGGAGAAAAGGAATGGCACTAGAGGTGGAAATTTCAACTCTTAAAGTTTTAGTAAACCATGCCAAAAATATACTAGTAACTTTTCATGAGGGAGAGGTTATTGGGGTACCCAAGTTTTATTTTTATACTCTATACATGTTTTTAAACCCATTTCTTTTTTAAAAAAAAAAAATAGTAGAATGAGGAAAATGTAGATGGATAACTGTAGCTATTTGTATAATTATTTACATCTTGCCAAACCATTTGGAAATTGAAATCCTGCAGTGTGGCTCCTGGGTTGTAAAAGATAAGAAAAGTAAATAGAAGGCCCCCTCAATGCAGCGTGATATTGCATCATTTAAAAGAAACCACAAACTGTCTATTCAGGATGTATGCATACAATAAAAAGAGCCAACAATTCTTGTGTAAGAGCTAGGATGATCAACCTGCTTTTGTCTGCCATCTTAAGGTTGCTTCTTTTTAGGCCAAGGTACCTTGGGGTAGCAATCATTGATTTAGTCATCTGTAAATAGTGTCTGTGAGCCCCTTTTCCTTAGCTAACCAGTGAGTAACTCCTAGAAAAACCACATTTTTTTTTTCTGCCACCCAGGAGTGCAGTGGCATGATCTCAGCTCACTGCAGCCTTGACCTACCAGGCTCAAGCAATCTTCACACCTGTGCCTCCCAAGTAGCTGGGACTACAGATACATGCCACTACACCCAACTAATTTTTGTATTTTTTGTAGAGATAGGGTTTCCCTATGTTGCCCAGGCTGGTCTTGGACTCTTGAGCTCAAATGATCCACCCAACCACGGACTTCCCAAAGTGCCGGGATTACAGGCGTGAGCCACTGAACCCAGCCTTGAAAACCACATTTCTGAGGGAAACTCTTCAGGGGAAGGGAGGTTGTGTGTAAGGTAGATAGTCCCTATCTATTTCATTTTATTTTTGGTTTTGAAATTAGTGTTTAAAGAATTAAGCCTAATGAATACTTGATATGAATTTCTTGGATGTATTTTGAGATGGAGTCTCACTCTTGTTGCCCAGGCTGGAGTGCAATGACACGATCTCAGCTCACTGCAACCTCCACCTCCCGGGTTCAAGCAATTCTCCTGCCTCAGCCTCCTGAGTAGCTGAGATTACAGGTGCCTGCCACCACACCTGGCTAATTTTTTTATTCTTAGTAGAGATGGGGTTTCACCATGTTGGCCAGGCTGGTCTCAAACTCCTGACCTCAGGTGATTCACCCGCCTCGGCCTCCCAAAGTGCTGGAATTACAGGTGTGAGACACTGTGTCTGGTCCTTGGATTTTTTAAAATGTCCTAAATATGTGGCTCCTAATCTTTAGAAAAATAATGAAAGATAAGCCAAGCATTGTGGCGGGGGAGGGGGGAAGCTTGAAATATGACATGTAATGGGATGTTTTTCACAAGTATAAAGTTTTATTTTGTCTATTTGGATGAAAACTCCAAAATGCCACAGGAGTGATCACAGAAGGAAATTTATATAAATTCACCATTAAATGCCTTTGAAACAATCTCTTAAAAATCAATGGTAGTAATAAAGGATGACTTAAACATTTATATGCTTATGCCTATAACATTGTATTAAATTTAAGATAAAAGGGTCAGGTGCAGTGGCTCACGCCTGTAATCCCAACACTTTGGGAGGCTGAGGAGGGTGGATCACCTGAGGTCAGGAGTTCCAGACAAGCCTGGTCAACCTGGCGCAAGCCCGTCTCTACTAAAAATACAAAAATTAGCTGGGCGTGGTGGTGGGCACTTGTAATCCCAGCTACTCGGAAGGCTGAGGCAGGAATATCACTTGAACCTGGGAGGCAGAGTTTGCAGTGAGCCAAGATCGTGCTACTGCACTCCAGCCTGGACAACAAGAGCGAAACTCCATCTAAAAAAAAAAAAAAAAAATTTAGACAAAAATGTGGTCTTATCATTAGTCACAAAATTGTGCAAGACAATTACAATTCTGACTAGCCTCATAGTGAATAATTTTCCCCTTATTGTTTTGTTAAATATCAGTCTACATGTAATTAAGATTAAACTTATTCCTATAAGAGAAACTATGCAGTAGGCCTTTGTTGTGTTGGTTTGATGGGATGCCAGGAGAGACCAAATATCCTTCGCCCAGTTTTTGGGGTCAAAAATGCCCGTATTACTAAACTACTTAAGGTCCCAGGGTAAAATGAAAATCTGGGAGGAGATAATTTGGTAAGCTCTTATTAGTGCTAATACCTTAGTACAAATCAATGAGTTAGGTAAGTTTATCATGTCCTGAAGAAAGCTGGAAGCATGTTGTTAAATTGTGATTGGGAGGGAGAGGGAAGGGTGAGAAAGGTATATGGGTAGTAGGCTGCCTGTGGGAAGCCAGATCAAGATTGGGGCACTCACTGTGTCTTTGGGGAAATAGAGGGATCTGAGTGAGATGCAAAACTTTTAATCTAGGACTACCTATAATCAAGAAGTTAAACATTTTATTTTATTTTTATTTTTTTGAGACAGTCTCACTCTGTCGCCCAGGCTGGAGTGCAATGGTGTGATCTCGGCTCACTGCAACCTCCACCTCCTGGGTTCAAGCAGTTCTTCTGCCTCAGCTTCCCGAGTAGCTGGGACTACAGGTGCACCCCACCGTGCCCAGCTAATTTTTGTATTTGTTTGTTTGTTTGTTTGTTTTGAGACGGAGTCTTGCTCTGTCACCCATGCTGGAGTGCAGTGGCGCAATCTCGGCTCACTGCAACCTCCACCTCCCAGGTTCAAGCGATTCTCGTGCCTCAGCCCCCTGAGTAGCTGGGATTACAGGTGCCTGCCACCACACCCAGCTAATTTCTGTATTTTTAGTAGAGACAGGGTTTCACCATGTTGGCCAGGCTTGTCTGGAACTCCTGACCTCAGGTGATCCACCTACCTTGGCCTCCCAAAGTGCTGAGATTACAGTAATTTTTGTATCTTTAGTAGAGATGAGGTTTTGCCACATTGGCCAGGCTGCTCTTGAACTCCTGGCCTCAACTGATCTACCCGCCTTGAAGTTAAACATTTTAAATATCTACTGAAAACCTGACAACCTAACAGTTCTCTGGGAGGAATGACTGTGATCAATTCTGTGCTTAGGGAAAAGAGAAGCCTCCTTTGAAAGTTATCTGAGGTGTTTTATGCATTTACACATGTCAAAATATATGTTCCTTCATAGAGCCAACCCTAGGAAAAATACGAACCTGTTGGTCGCCTTGTTCTCCAGACTTTTTTTTTTTAAATTTTTTAACCCCCTCTCTTCAGCAAAACCAACCATTTGAATTTTCGTTCTGTGCCAAGCAGATGATTGATTTTATTTTTTTACAGACGGGGTCTTACTCTGTCACCCAGGCTCGAGTGCTGTGGCATGATCATAGCTCACTGCAGCCTTGAACTCTCAGGCTCAAGTGATCCTCCCTCCTCAGCCTCCTGAGTAGCTGGGACTACAGGTATGTGACACCACACTTGGCTACAGGCAGGTGATCTAAATGAGTGACTCAGTCTGGGTTTGACTGTGTATACATTGTGTAAGTAGTAATGCCCTGAAAAAGCTCATGTAAATGAATTCATTGATATCAAACTTACTACTTTTCAAATATTTGCTCAAAGTTTTTTTTCCATCACTCTATGGGTCAAACAAAACACATCTGTGGGATGGATTTTGTGCATTCATCCCTGGCTTGTGAACTGTGGATTAAAGGACCAAAGAGCCACAGCTTCTGCTTTGGGAACAGTGGGAAAGACACAGTAATTTTAGCACAGTGTGGAAAATGTTATGAGAGTGATATGTGTGTTTAAATTCTATGATCCATCATTACAATGACTCTCACACATACGTCAACTCCCTTGTGCCTTTGTCTTGACAAACATCTATCCTCTTTAAATTCAACTCTCCCACCTGCTCTACAGAGGCTGATGAGGCTAGAGAAAAACAACCGTGATGTGATGACTGACCCAACTTTAAGTGAACCCATCATGCTGCCTGGAAATCTTCCTGTATACCTCTAGTTTATGTATTCTTCCATTTTCTTAGATGACTATTTCATACTTTCAAGTCTTTCACCAGCATTTTAACAGTTCTTCTCTCAGCCTCATGCTCAGGTGATAGCCTTTCTTCATTTTGAAAATTGAAGCAAGAGGGTGTCTGTCCCCACATATACTCACTACTTGCTTCTCTGCCCTTCTACTTAGCCTTCCATCCTGCTGTTACTATGCATTAACTGTCCATGCTACTTGTTTTTTTGTTTGTTTTTTTTTTGGTTTGAGACATCCAGGCTGGAGTACAGTGGTGCAATCTCAGCTCACTGCAACCTCCATCTTCAGGGCTCAAGTGATCCTCCCATCTCAGCACCCCAAGTAGCTGGGACCACAGTTACATGTCACCGAACCTGGCTAATTTTTTTTTTTTTTTTTTGGTGAGACAGAGTCTTGCTCTGTCGCCCAGGCTGGAATGCAGTGGTGCAATCTTGGCTCACCGGAACCTCTGCCTCCCGGGTTCCAGCAATTCTTCTGCCTCAGCCTCCCAAGTAGCTGGGGTTACAAGTGCCCACCAGCATGCCTGGCTAATTTTTGTAGTTTTAGTAGAGACAGAGTTTTACTATGTTGGCCAGGCTGGTCCTGAACTCCTGACCTCAGATGATCTGCCCGTCTCAGCCTCTCAAAGTGCTAGGATTACAGGCCACCACTTCCGGTTATGCTTCTTTTTAAGGCCAGTTCTCCCATTTTTGCTAGATCCCGCATTTTTTAACTTATTCAAAGATGTTATTTGAGCAATTTCCTTTTTTCTTCCGTATTATCAAATATTCCCTCTCTACTGACTCATTACCAACAGCAAACAAATGTTTAAACACACACACACACACACACCCCTCTCTCTTGACCTCACTATCTCTTCCAATTAATTAGTTATTATTTTTTGAGATGCAGTCTCACTCTTTCGCTCACACTGGAGTGCAGTGGCGCAATCTCAGCTCATTGCAACCTCCGTCTCCCAGGTTCAAGCAATTCTCCTGCCTCAGCCTCCCAAGTAGCTGGGACTACAGGTATGTTTGACCATGCCCAGCTAATTTTTGTATTTTTTAGTAGAGACGGGGTTTTACCATATTGGACAGGCTGGTCTCGAACCCCTGACCTCGTGATCTGCCCGCCTCAGCCTCCCAAAGTGCTGGGATTATAGGTGTGAGCCACCGCGCCTGGCCCCTTTTCAATTAATTTCTACATTCTCTGCTTCCCTCTCCTCCCATTCTCTCTTGAACCCTCTCTCATCATCAAAATGCCATCAAAACTTCTTTGTGGAGGTCAGTAATGACCTCCACATTATAAATCCACAATGTGACAAATGTTTTGACACATCATTAACCCCTCTTGGAAATACTTTCTTCCCTTGGTTTCCAGCATACCATGCTCCTCTGATTTCCTCCTCCCTCTTCTTCTGGGGTCTCCTTGGCTAGGTTCCTCAAATCCTAGCCACTGCAAAATTGCTCCTGGATGTAAGAATGTCTAAATGTCATAACAAAGTTTGCTGTTTATTAGATGTTATGACATTTAGACATTCTTACAGTGTTTAGTTATTAAATTTTTTTCTCTTCACTATCTCCACTCATAGTGATCAATGAGATCACTGATGACTTCTTCCAGTCTTAGGGCCTTAAATACCATCTATACATCGATCATTCAAACACTTATATTTTCAGCCTGGACATCTCCCAGGAACTCCAGATTCATCTATTCAAAAGCTTACTCTACAATTCCACTTGGATATCTAACAAGTACCTCACACTTCACATAACCCACTTAATATTATGAGCTGAATTTTGTCCCCTCAAAATTCATACGTAAAGCCCAAACTCCCAGTACTTCAGGATGCGAGATTTAGAAATATTTGGAGAAAAGATCTTTTAAAACGGTGATTAAGTTAAAATGAGGCCCTTAGCGTGGACCCTAATCCAGTCTGACTGGTGTCCTTCTAAGAGGAGGAAGTTTGGACACACAAAAAGGAGATACCAGGGGCTTGTGAGCACAGAGGAAGAAAGGCCATGTGAGGACACAGTGAGAAGGTGGCCATGTGAAAGCCAAGGAGAGAGGCTCCAGAAGAAACCAAACTTGCTGATACCTCCTTGGACTTCCAGCCTCCAGAACTATGAGAATATACATTTCTTTTTTTTTTTTTTTTGAGATGGAGTCTCACTCTGTCACCCAGGCTGGATGGAGTGCAGTGGCGTGATCTCAGCTCACTGCAATCTCCGCCTCCCAGGTTCACGCCATTCTCCTGCCTCAGCCTCCCGAGTAGTGGGGACTACAGGCACCCACCACCATGCCTGGCTAATGTTTTTGTATTTTTAGTAGAGACGGGGTTTCACCGTGTTAGCCAGGATGGTCTCAATCTCCTGACTTTGTGATCCACCCGCCTCGGCCTCCTAAAGTGCTGGAATTACAGGCATGAGCCGCTGCGCCCGGCCAATTTCTATTGTTTATGCAACCCAGTCTGTGGGATTTTATTATGGTAGCTCTATGAAACTATTGCATATATTTAACAAAAAGATATTGGTATTTCCACCCAAATTTGTTCCTCCCAGAGTCTTCCCCATCTCAGTAAATGGCACCTCCATCCTCAGGCCAAAATCCCAGCTTTTCCTTTTCACACACTTTATATTCAACTGGTCAGCAAATCCTGTTAGCTTTACTTTCAGAATACATCCAAAACTCAATTACTTCTCATCGCTTCCATCTTGGTCCAAGGCACCATACCTCTTATCTGGATTACCGTGATAACTTAAGAAGTTATAGTGTAGCAGGACAAGCCACAGACAAAACCCCTCAGACACTGAGTTAAAGAAGGAAGGGCTTTATTCAGCTGAGAGCTTCCACAAGATTCACGTCTCCAACAACTGAGCTCCCAGAGTGAGCAATTCCAGTTCCTTGTAAGGGCTCACAACTCTAAGGGGGTCTGCATGAGTGGGTCGTGATCGATTGAGCAAGCAGGGTGTACGTGTCTGGGGGCTGCATGTAACGGTAATCAGATCGGAACAGAACAGGACAGGGATTTTCAAAGTGCTTTTCTATACAATGTCTGGAATCTATAGATAACATAACCAATTAGGTCAGGGTTCAATCTTTAACTACCAGGCCCAGGACGTGGCACTGGGCTGTCTGCCTGTGGATTTCATTTCTGCCTTTTAGTTTTTATTTCTTCTTTCCTCGGAGGCAGAAATTGGGCATAAGACAATATGAGGGGTGGTCTCCTCCCTTAGTAATAGTAGTAGTAGTAGTAGTAGTAATAGTAGTAGTAGTAGTAGTAGTGGTCTCCTCCCTTAGTAGTAGTAGTAGTAGTAGCAGCAGCAGCAGCAGCAGCACCTCCTCAGCCTCCCAAGTAGCTAGGACTATAGGTGCATGCCACTGTGCCTGGCTTTTCGTTTTTTGGTAGGAAGTTGTCACAGTAATCCAGATACGAGGTATGGTGATGTTCCATGATCATCAGAAGAACTGTGATGTTCTCCCTCTCTTGGCCTTAGACACCATCTATCAACATGCTATTTTCAACACAGTAGGCATTTTCATGTCACTCCTCCCCTTAAAATCCTCCAAAGGCTTTTTATCTCAAAGCCTTTATAGTGGCCTATAAGGGCTCACATGACTTGGCATTGCTGTATTTCCTATTTCAATTTTTTCCCTTTTTTTTTTTAAGAGACAGGATCTTACTCTGTCACCTAGGCTGGAGTGCAGTGGCACGATCATAGCTCACTGTAGCCTTGAGCTCCTGGGCTCAAATGATCCTTCTGCCTCAGCCTTCTAAGTAGCTGGGAATACAAGCATGCATCACCATACTCAGCCAAATGTTAAATTTTTTGTAAAGTTGGGATCTCCTAAAGTTGTTCAAGCTGGTCCCAAACTCCTAGCCTCAAGCGATCCTCCCACTTCAGCCTCCTGAAGTGCTGAGATTACAGGCATGAGCCACTGTGCCCAGCCACAAGTATTTGTTGAGTACATTCTATTTGCCTAGTAATTTTTTTTTTTTTTTTTTTTGAGATAGAGTTTCACTCTTGTTGCCCAGGGTGGAGTGCAATGGCACGATCTCCACTCACTGCAACTTCTGCCTCCTGGGTTCAAGCGATTCTGCTGCCTCAGCCTCCCGAGTAGCTAGGATTACAGGCATGCACCACCATGCCCGGCTAATTTTGTATTTTTAGTAGAGATGGGGTCTCTCCATGTTGGTCAGGCTAGTCTCAAACTCCTGACCTCAGGTGATTCGCCCACCTCAGCTTCCGAAAGTGCTGGGATTACAGGCGTGATCCTGTAAAAAATTACTGGGCCAGCCAGTAATTTTTTTTTTTTTTTAAGAGACAGAGCCTCACTCTTTTGCCCATGCTGGATTGCAGTGGTATGATCATATCTCACTGTAACCTCAATCTCCTGGGCTCAAGCAATCCTCCCTCCTCAGCCTCCCAAGTAGCTGGGACTACAGGCGTGCACCTGTAGACCACAGTTGTGGAACTGGCTAACTTTTAAATTTTTTGTAGAGATAGGTTCTTGGTCTCACTATGTTATCCAGGCAGATCTCAAACTCCTGGCCTCAAACAGTCCTTTAGCCTCAGCCTCCCAAAGGACTAGGATTACAGGAATGAGCCACTGTGCCCCACCTTGCCTAGTAATTTACCAGACACTGTAGAAAGAGGATTAAGGCTCTCTCTTTAGGTTGCTTACAGTCCAGCACACTCAGAATCTCTGCTTCTCAATAGATCTGCCGTAAACATGTCAGTGACTATTTATTTAGGCAGGTAATTTTTTTAAAAGCCTGAATTAAATATTTTCTAAACATTTCTACAGAGGATCTCTTGTCTTCCCATGAACCCTGAAAGATAGGAAAAAAGTAATGTATGCATATTTGAATCTCAGTTACTAATTTCTCTCACTATTTTCTTCCAATTACTTTTCCCACATACCTGAATATATCTTAGTGAAAGATACTTGAATTCATTTATACATACAGATTCGCTTTAGGGGTATCTCCCCCAAATCCATAGTTGGCAAGCCCTATAATAGTGGTAGCATGATAGCCGCAAATCTATTTCCTCTTTTCTTTTCTTTCTTTCTTTTTTCTTCTCTTTTTTTTTTGAGACGGGATATCTGTTGCCTAGGCCAGAGTGCAGTGGTGCGATCATGGCTCACTGTAGTCTCGATCTCCCAGGCTCAAGCAATCCTCCCACCTCAGCCTCCCAAGTAGCTGGGACTACAGGTGTATGTCACTGTGCCAGGCTAATTTTTCTTTTTTTTGTATTTTTTGTAGAGACTAGGTCTCACTATCTTGCCCAGGCTGGTCTTGAACTTGGGCTCCAGTGATCTGCCCATGTTGGCTTGCCAAAGTGCTGAGATTAAAGGTATAAACTGGCCGGGTGCGGTGGCTCACGCCTGTAATCCCAGCACTTTGGGAGGCCAAGGCAGGCGCATCACGAGGTCAGGAGATCGAGACCATCCTGGCTAACACGGTGAAACCCTGTCTACTAAAAATACAAAAAAAAAAAAAAAAAAAGAAAAAAAATTAGCTGAACGTGGTGGTGGATGCTTGTAATCTGAGCTACTTGGGAAGCTGAGGCAGGAGAATGGCGTGAACCTGGGAGGTGGAGCTTGCAGTGAGCCGAGATTGCGCTACCGCACTCCAGCCTGGGTGACAGAGCGAGACTCCGTCTCAAAAAAAAAAAAAAAAGTATAAGCCATTGAGCCAGTCCTATTTTCTTTTTTCAAGCTCAAATTTACCCCAAAAATGTACTAAAATAATATAATCCCAAAAAACAGGCTGTATCTTCTTACAACAGGGTCATTCTTGGCTCTGAAGCAAATAATCATCCTTGTAAGGTGTGTTGGGTGGGGGCAGAATGGTTCAGTGGAAAGTTTTGAGGTAATCTCACATTCTGTTATTGGGTAAAGCAAGTTTTAATAGACCAAGTTATTTAACTTCTCTGAGGCTCAGTTTTCTCAAATATGGCTTGGGTTCTATATCTGTTTAGCCAGGAGTATGGTGAAAAATGTAATGAGACAATATGTATAAGGTATCTAGCAAATAGTGATATAAGTGTTAATAAAGGGGAAGGAATTTGTTCACCAACCTGTCTTTTGGGAGAACTTTGGTGCTCAAGTTGTAACTCTGATTTGTGCATCCTTGAATACATTTACGCTTCTCCATAGCTTGCTATCAATAAATAAGCAACTGACAAGTCAGAGTAAGATTGCCTACTTACTCCTCAAAGCCATATTCATGATTTAATTTATAGACAAGCATTTTATGGGTAAAACTACCCCCCTACTTAATTACGTAATCTAACTGCTTTTTAAGGTTCAACAGATGCATTTAGGATTACAATCCTCTCCAAATTATCATTTACGTGAAAATTTGCTTATTAAAAATGTTACAGAGCCATGGTTAAATTTGAATGTGCATATTTTTCTTTCTTCAAATTATTTTTATCCTAAGTGAATTAATTCAGGAACAAAATCAAATACTGCATATTCTCACTTATAAGTGGGGGCTAAACATCAGGTACTCATTCACATAAAGATGGCAACAGTAAGGCCGGGTGCAGTGGCTCACGTCTGTAAGCCCAGCACTTTGGGAGGCCAAGGCAGGTGGATCACCTGAGGTCAGGAGTTCAAGACCAGCCTGACCAATATGGTGAAACCCTGTCTCTACTAAAAATACAAAAATTAGCCGGGCTGTGGTACCACGCATCTGTAATCCCAGCTACTCAGGAGGCTGAGGCAGGAGAATCGCTTGAACCCGGGAGCTGGAGGTTGCAGTGAGCCAAGATCACACCATTGCATTCCAGCATGGGTGACAGAGGGAGACCCTGTCTCAAAAAAAAAAAAAAAAAGCGACAGTAGATATGGGGACTACTAGACGAGGGAGGGTGTGAGGGGGCCAAGGACTGAAAACTCAACTGTTGGTTACTATGCTCAGTACCTGGGTGATGGGATCATTTGTACCCCAAACCTCAGCATCACGCAATATACGCTGGTAACAAACCTGTACATGTACCCGCTGAATCTAAAATAAAAGTTGAAAAAGAAAAAAAGAAAACAAAGAATAGCAAAGACAAAGAAAACCTATTAATGGAAATCATAAGTGAAAAGCTCAGATCCATGAATGTAGGAGGACATCAATATAGAAATCATAAACAGAAGAAGAACTGAAGAATGCCAAAAAAGATCTTCTGCAGGCCAAAGCATGGACGTTTCTAAGCTACACAAATAAATACAAATAATAGAGTGAGGTAAAAGAGCTTCCTAATTCATATGAAGAAACCCGTGTACATTTAATTAATTAATTAATTTTATTTTTTGAGATAGAGTCTTGCTCTGTCACCCAGGCTGGAGTGCAGTGGTGCGATCTTGGCTCACTGCAACCTTCATCTCCCGCATTCAAGCAATTCTCCCTGCCTCAGCCTCCCGAGTAGCTGGGATTACAGGCATGAACCACCATGCTTGGCCTAATTTAAAAGGCCAAATACAGCTACCAGAAAACGAAATTATATACCAATTTACTCGACAATAATGATACAAAAATTCAAAATAAAGTATTGGCAAATTAAAAAATATATAATTTAATATATGTGTTAAAGTATAACAATATATATTTAAAAATTTCAAAGATAACTTGACATGTTGATAGATAGATTACACAGGGTAGAGACTTTTTTTTTTTTTTTGAGATGGAGTCTCGCTCTGTTGCCCAGGCTGGAGTGCAGTGGCGCGATTTCGGCTCACTGCAAGCTCCGCCTCCTGGGTTCATGCCATTCTCTTGCCTCAACCTCCCGAGTAGCTGGGACTACAGGCATTCGCCACCACGCCCAGCTAATTTTTTTGTATTTTTAGTAGAGACAGGCTTTCACTGTGTTAGCCAGGATGGTCTTGATCTCCCGACCTCTTGATCCACCCGCCTTGGCCTCCCAAAGTGCTGGGATTACAGGCGTGAGCCACCGCGCCCGGCCCACACAGGGTAGAGACTTAATACATGAATGCAGATTCACTCTATTTGATTCTGGTTGATCCCTTTGCTAAGCATGTGGATATAGTGCAATCGGAGATGATTTACATTTTAGTCTTGAATCAATGAAGTTTTTTTTACAGGCTAAAATCTATTTTCTGACTAGTGGGAATAACCTGATTTTTATGTCTTGCTGATATCTTACTGTTTTCGTCTTCTCTATCAGGGGTGCTAGCTGAAGTGGGAAAAATCAGAGTTTATTGCTGGAGGAATGGAGAGAGGAAGAATGAGGGGATATTTCAAAGCAGTGGATTTGCATATTGGCTCTCCCATTTACTAGCTGTGTAACCTTACACACGTCATTTAGCCTTCATGACTCTCTTTATCTTAATATGAAAATTATAGGCTGGTCACGGTGGCTCATGCCTGTAATCCCAGCACTTTGGGAGGCCGAGGCAGGCGGATTACTTGAGATCAGGATTTTGAGACCAGCCTGACCAGTAGCGAAATCCAGTCTCTACTAAAAATACAAAAATTAGCTGGGCTTGATGGCACATGCTTGTAATCCCAGTTACTTGGGAGGCTGGTGTGAGAGAATTGCTTAAACCCGGAGGTGGAGGTTGCAGTGTACTGAGATGTGCCACTGCACTCCAGCCTGGGAGACTCAACTGACTCTGCAGATTCACAAAGTTGGGAGGATTCTGTGAAAGCTTTTGTAAACTATGAATGTCCCATGAATTTGAGGTATATTTTTAAGTCCAAAAGGTGAATAAATGATGTTACTACTTAATTTACGATTTATACTGACACCAGTAAAAATCAAATGTGAATTACATATGTTCTGACGATAAAACAGACTTTTAAAAAATGTGAATTACCTTTTAAGCACTACCTGTTACTATGTATAAGACAGATATTTGACACTGTTTTAATATGGTAATGGTACTCAATACATGGAGTTGCTACTGTTACTGAATTAAGACTTACGCTGTCTTAATACATGAGATACTTTGTTGCTAAGCTTTCCCACTTCCTTCTCTCCCCCGCCCCACACACAGACATCACCTTCCAGCAGATACCCTTCCTCTTCTCTGCGTTCTCTTCCTGTTCGCTGGCCCCTTACCTTCGGCTTTCAAGCATGCATATTTATCCATATCTTGAAAGAAATTGCTTGGCCGATTGCTTCCTGTCTCAACCACATTATTTCTCTTCTTCCTTACGCCATCAATGAGAAAACTGTATCAGCAGATTTCAGTGGTATAGCAGTAATCTAGTGGGCATACTGGGTTTCATCAGTCACTACAAATGCATTCTTTCTTCCTTTTTTTTTTTTTTTTTTTTTTTTTTGAGAAGGAGTCTCGCTCTTTCACCCAGGCTGGAGTGCAGTGGCGCGATCTTGGCTCACTGCAAGCTCCGCCTCCTGGGTTCACGCCATTCCCCTGCCTCAGCCTCCCGAGGAGCTGGGACTACAGGTGCCCGCCACCACGCCCGGCTAATTGTTTTGTATTTTTAGTAAAGACCAGGTTTCACCAGGTTACCCAGGATGGTCTTGATCTCCTGACCTCGTGATGCACCTGCCTCAGCCTCCCAAAATGCTGGGATTACAGGCGTGAGCCACCACGCCCGGCCGCTGCCTCAATTTTCTTTACGTTTGCTTCTTCCTTAGCTACCTACATTGAGGCTTCCCCCTTACTGCTTTGGAAATGTTCTCTGGAAACAGTGCTACCAACAATTCCTTTCTTGTCAAATTCAAAAGCCACTGATTTTACTTCACTATTTGCCACCGCTGATTATGCTTCTTTTCTTGAAACATTCTCTTCATTTTCGCTGTCAGACCATACGTCATCCTCGATGCATCAGGACAGAATGAGAACTGTGGCTGCTGCTGCTCCTACTGTAATTATTACCGCTTGTACTTAGTAGTTAGCTTTCCCTCACTGCTCACTGTAGTTTCCACAGCAACCCTAAGGAGATCGGTATTATTATCCCCATTTTACAGCTGAGGAAACATGCTCAAAATTTAATCAACTGGTTCAAATTCACACACCAGAACAGGATCTGCTCTGGGAAATGTTATATTTTGCAACAGAAAAGAAGAAAAAGTTTTTTTCTAACTGGATCACAGCATGCTATGTTGTTTAGATTAAGTAGACTTTGTTTTATTCCATTTATCTGTAGTTTTAGGAAGTACTATACATTTGGAAAGATGTCATTTCAAGTAATTTTTCTACTCAGGCTGTCCGTTTACAATTATCTGGTCACCTTTGAATCACTTTCACCAAAATCAGAGAAGGTGGCTAGATAGCAAGTTGTGATATGCCACTGATTTTTTTTTTCCCCTTTTCAAGTTAACTGGCTCCTGTAAGAATGGCAATGCAACCTTGGGTTTATTCAGAGAATGTTCTAACCACATGCACTACATCAAAAAGTATAGTCATCAAAATTTAACAGATGACAATATAGATTTCAAATTAAACTATATATTATAAATTGTTCAATTTTTGGCAGAGTGGATCTTATTGAAGCCACTGTAATGGTAAGGTAGGATTTAGTTACATACTTTAATTACATTCATACTTTGTTTTCTCAAGCAAATGTGTAACAATGGTGTGATCTAGCTACAAAATATTTCCTTAAGATTTTTGTTGGCATGTCAATGCTAACAATTAGGAATTGAGTGTTTTAAATTTCATCTGAAATTAGTGGTTCAAATACAATGATAAATGGTTTTCATGGTTGTCAGCCTTCATTAATGTTATATTAAACCTCTTGAGTATGTTATACCACTACTTTGTTATTTAACTGATGGATCTGAAAACCCATAAAGACGCAGTATTTGTCTTACAAATAGCAAATGTATAGTCTTTGATTTGATCATTTAATGTACCCTTTTTTTCACAGCCATTTGGCTTTAATCCTGTAACAGGTTATTGTCACTTGTCTTTTATTTACCCACCAAAATGCCTTCAGTCATTTCATGAATGAATCAATGGAGGGAAGAGAGAATTATGAGTATCCCAAAGATATATTAATGGCATTATTCCAATATAAATAGAATGAGGAAAGGAAGAATTATGCATTAGTAATGATGTTTTTCATTGCAGAGCAATTTCTACCTCTCAAAGGATTTTCATATAGATCCTCTTTCTTCATACTTAGCATTATATAGCTGAGGAAATTAAAGTATTAAGTGACTTGTCTGAAGCCACACAGCAAGCATCAGATCTGGAATTAGAAAGCAAGTCTTCTCATGACCAGCCATTGTTCTTTTACAGTTTACCTTACAGATGGCATGGAAGTGACTTTTTTGAGGAATAGTTATTACAACTTCTCACCCCACAATGTATCTACTTGTGAAAATAATGTGGTTTTTTTTTGAGATGGAGTCTCGCTCTGTCGCCCAGGCTGGAGTGCAGTGGCGCGATCTCGGCTCACTGCAACCTCCGCCTCCTGGGTTCAAGCAATTCTCCTGTCTCAGCCTCCTGAGTAGCTGGGATTACAGGCGCCCACCACCACGCCCAGCTAATTTTTGTATTTTTAGTAGAGATGGGGTTTCACCATGTTGGTCAGGCTGGTCTCGAACCCCTGACCTCACGATCCATCCACCTTGGCCTCCCAAAGTGCTGGGATTACAGGCATGAGCCACCACGCCTGGCCCATGAAAATAATGTATTTAAACATGACTGACTAAATCAGACAGAATAGTGTGTTGGATTCATCAGGTAGAATTTGTATAGTTGGAGATGAAGTCTCACTCTGTCACCCAAGCTGGAGTGCAGTGGCGCTTCTTGGGTTCAAGCAATTCTCTTGCCTCAGCCTCCCAAGTAGCTGAGACTACAGGTGCGCACCACCATGCCTGGCTGATTTATTTTTAGTAGAGACTGGGTTTCACTGTGTTGGCCAGGCTGTTCTCAAACTCCTGAACTTGCAAGCCATCAGCCTCAGCCTCCCAAAGTGCTGGGATTACAGGCATGAGCCACAGCACTTGGCTGTTTATCTCCTGTTTGATGGCTACCATGCCAAGCTAATTTGACTTATGCCTTTTTTATTTATTTATTTTTTTTGAGACGGAGTTTCACTCTTGTTGCCCAGGCTAGAGTGCAATGGCATGATCTCGGCTTACCACAACCTCCACCTCCTGGGTCCAAGCGATTCTCCTGCCTCAGCCTCCCTCTGAGTAGCTGGGATTACAGGCATGTGCCACAACACCCGTCTAATTTTTTTGTATTTTTAGTAGAGATGGGGTTTCTCCATGTTGTTCAGGCTGGTCTCGAACTCCTGACCTCAGGTGATCCACCCGCCTCGGCCTCCCAAAGTGCTGGGGTTACAGGCATGAGCTACCACACATGGCCTGACTTACAAGTTAAGGTGTCCAAATTGATTGAGATGTTCTTCTGTCATAATTTATAGAATCTCTTCTACCATAATTTACTCACTTGTTAACTCATGACCTTGGAGAATGAGCAGAATAACAGATGATAAAGGGCTCAGAGAAGAAAGAGAAATGTATGTGCTCTCACTGGGCATGGTAGCTCAAGCTTGTAGTCTCAGCACTTTGGAGGCCCAGGCAGGAGGGCAGGAGGATTGCTTGAGTTTAGAAGTTCGAGACCAGCCTAGGCAACACAGCAAGACCTTGTCTCTACTAAACATAAAAGAAAAAAAAAAAGAAAAGCTGAATGTGGTGGCACACCTGTAGTCCCAGCTACTTGAGAGGTTGAGATAGGAGAATCTCTTGAGCCTGGGAGATCAAGGCTGCAGTGAGCTAAGATTGCACCATTGCACTCCAGTGGGGTGGCAGAGTGAGACCCTGTCTCTAAAAAAAAAAAAAACGTAAAAAAGAGACAGAGATGTATTGTTCTCTACACTACTCATTATAAGGATGCAGGTGGGGATCAACTGGTTTATAAACAAGGTTTTACTTCCTCTTCCTAATCTGAACTGTATCCTCATTTCCTCTATCTTTATTTGATGTGAAATGCATTGATGGTCATATATCAATTTCTTCTGTAGACTCAGTGATACAGGAAGTGTCCTGGTAAGCGCTGGCACCCAAAACAGTAAAGATAAACGCTTTAGTCTGAATTTTGCCGCTGAGGCAGTTGAAGTTGGGGGTGAAATGACTGAGCCACAGTGGGTTACTTAGCTTCCTGATAGCAAGGCAGAGCTGTTTCCTCCAGGATTTGATGACTCAGTAACCTCCTCCTGTTATTAGAAATTTCTCCCTTAGAGCAAACCAAAATTTGCTTCATTGTGATATTTACCCTCTGGGCCAATGTTTGCCCTCCAAGGCCGCATTGAACAAACAACTTTCTCCATGTCTCCCCTGCATATGTCTTATGCAGCTTAGGGTCAGAAGTGGATTTGATTTCTGAGGAAACATCACCAACCAAGAATCTTTGTTTTTCCAGATAGAGGGTTTTGCTCTGTCACCCAGGCTGCAGTACAGTGGTACTATCACAGCTCACTGTAGCCTCACACTCCTGGGCTCAAGTGATCTTCCCACCCCAGCCTCCTGAGTGGCTGGGATTACACGGGAGCCTCACCATGCTCTGCTATTTTGTTTTTAATTTTTTGTAGAGATGGGGTCTTGTTAGGTTGCCCTGGCTAATCTTGAACTCCTGCCTCAAGCGATCCTCCCTCCCCAGCCTCCCAAAGTGCTGGGATTACAGGTGTGAGCCACTGCATCTGGCTGTCCAAGGGACTTCTAAACAAAGCTTATTTTTGTTATAATAAAAACAAATGAAGATTAAGCAATCTAAAGACAAAGCCTCCTGAGTAGCTGGGACCACAGTGGCCCATCAACATGCCCAGTTAATTTTTGAATTTTTTGTAGGAACAGAGTTTCTCCATGTTGCTCAGGCTGGTCTAGAGCTCCTAGGCTCAAGCGATCCTCCTGCCTCAACCTCCCAAAGTGCTGTGATTACATATATGAGCCACTGTGCCTGGGCTAGTACATTGTATTTTATCTTACTCTCTCATCTCAGAGGGAGGCTGAGGTAATTTACACATATACACATGCACACACCCCATTTGTTGGACATCTACAATGTCCCTAATCCTTACAAGTTAGATTTTATTATCCCCATTTTACAGATGAAGAATCTGTGGTTAGATAACTCTTTAAAATCACTCAGCTAGAAAGTGGCTACATTGGCATTAGAACTAAAAATTCCCCTGGGATGAATGCCTTGGCTTTGAGTCCTTGCTCTTTTCACTGTAATATGCTGTGTGTCAGATCACATGGAATATTTGTGGTAAAGGTAAGAAACTTCAGAAGGCCACAGAACTAGTTTTGGAGCTGGAATCAGTTTTGTAGTCTCTTGATTTTGTTCCTATTTGCTTGTGTAGTTTGCTAGATGTTACTTGCTTGAAAAGAAGTATCAATTGGGCTCATTTTTCCCCAGGTCCTTACAAACAGTGGTGGCTGTTTGATTCTTTGATTTAAAAAGAAATTGATAGTACCTTTAAGACTATATGGATGGCAAGCTACTCCAAGGCTGGACTATTTACAGTTTGCTGGCTTTTAAGACATAATAGAAAACACAATTCTCTCCTTAAGCCCTGCAAGTCCTTGGCCAGGCTGAGGCTCACACCTATAATCCCAGCACTTTGGGAGGCCAAGGCGGGTGGATCATGAGGTCAGGAGTTCAAGATCAGCCTGACCAACATGGTGAAACCTTGTCTTTACTAAAAATACAAAAATTAGACTGGCATGGTGGTGTGCACCTGTAATCCCAGCTACTCAGGAGGCTGAGGCAGGAGAATTGCTTGAACCCGGAGGTTGCAGTGAGTCAAGATTGCTTCATTGCACTCAAGCCTGGGTGACAGAGTGCGACGAGACTCTGGCTCAGAAAAAAAAAAAAAAAAAAAAAAAAAGAAAAAAGTCTTGCAAGTCCTGAGGGGGCCCAGTGCTAAGACAAAAGGATATGGTCATTTTCCCAAAAGGCTAGAGAGAATAGGTAGAAGGATACCTCATACCATCCTCAAATAGACAGAATTTTTGCCAGATATTGTTAATAAGTCATATTTAATTGATAGATGGGTAAGCTCTGAAACAACAGTCAGTCAAAAACAAGGCCTTTATTCTTCAAATCATCCTAAACTCCAAACTTCCCCCAAATGGCTTAAGTTCACATTAAAGCCCAAACCTTCCATTTCTAAAGGAACAGAAATACATCGCAGTTCCCCGAATTCTCTTTCCCTTCAGCGTTGCCTGTCCACTCAGTTTAGACTGTTCTGAACTATCAGGCTTCAGGGTGGTGGCAGGCTCTGCTCACCCCAAGCTTTCTAATTCCCTAGGAGCCGACTGCCATCAGAAGGACGAGAAATTGTGAGCTCGCGCTGGGCTGCGGGGGAGGGGAGGGCTGGCCAGTGAGGACTCCTGTCTCTGGGGCTGGTCACCCAGCCTCAAACAAATCTGCATCACACTGGGGGGTCCCACCTCTTTTTCTATATCAATGATCCCCATTTGTCCCAAGTGCTTGGGGTTTCAGGTCCTGGTGAGCCATTCTCATTTATCTTCCTTTTGTTTTCTGTCTTAACTACTGACAATTATCATTTATTCTGTTCCTTTTAGCTTGGTGGTGAATGCTGAGGCTTTGCTAGCCTTTCAGTTCTGCCATTCATCCTCTTTCTAAAAACAAAACAAAACAAAACAAAACAAAAACTGGGGCTTACCAGTAGCTTGATCTGTCTCTGACTAACAAGATGTCTTAGAGTTGGAGGGGATTTTTCAGTCCAGATTTTTCCTTGAATTTTCTTCCGTGTCAGAAAAGATTAAAAAAAAAAAGTGCTCTTCCAATGGTGGCCCTGAGTCAGATGGCCCTGAATCAGATTTCTCCCTCTTCTTTAAAACCTTATTGAGGATCTTTCTGTCCTCAGCAAAATGCACACAATTTTAGAGGTTCACAGACCTTCTCATCTTTTAAACCTTTTTGAGGTTCTTTCTGTCCTCAGAAAAATGCACACAATTTTAGAGGCTCACAGACCTTCTGATACCCATGAATGTACTGTCTCCAAATTAGGATTCCTGCCTGTGCTAGGGTACTTCTGGGGTTCTGAGATCTGATCTAGTATGAAGGCCTCAGTAGTGAATGTGGCTTTTGAGATGGAATAATCTGATTTCCTCTCAGTTTTCCATAATTTTCAGCCTCATATATCAGAAAATCTGGGAGCACTGGGTGCCATGGCATGGGAATATGTAATTAGTCTCCAACTGGCTCTCATATTTTCCTAGAACATCAACACCAACACTCTGTTAATTCATAGCCTTTTTAGAGGAAGTGGAGCTCCAACATTCCCATTCATTGCATGTGGCAGTAAAGTGACCTCTAGTGGACTTTCCTGGTAGTTTATAGAAAATTTTGGAATAAGGAGCTGTCATTGTGGGTAGAGATGGGATAGATTATTGAAATTAGATCTGCTGGGCACTGAAGTTTATTTGGCTGCAAAAGATCAGCTTCAATGCCAAGTCTGGGGCAGATGAAGGGGCTACATTTGCATGAAGCAAGATTCATCATTGTTTCAAAGTGGCTTCAAGAGACTGAGTACCCTGGAACTAACATTTCTCTAAAGAAAGATCAAGGATTAGGTTATGAATAGACCAACCCACTGATTGATTTTGGGGGACAAAAAGCAGTCTCTTTGAAATAATAAGCAGTAAGAATAATTTGAAGTCATGATGTACATTTTAGGTAAAAGCAATGGAGTAAATATTCCACATTTTATGTTCTGAGTGGTGGGACTTTAGGTGGGAGGAAGAGAAGGAAACTAATATTATTAAAGTTCCAGCTGAGGGCTAAACATTTATTTTAATCTTCATAAAACATCTGAGAGGTAGTTTTATTTTTAGTATCATCTCCAGCAAATAAACTATTGCATATGATTTGATGAATTCTGACAGGCTCTTCAATCAAGTGCTATAGGGACCTGGGAATGCCATGATTGCCTGGGGGAGAGAGAAGGGGGGAGGGGCAGCATCAGAAAGGAATGAACATTTGTGCAGGCTAATGTGTTGTCCAGTAGAGTACCCACTAGCCATATGTGGCTATTTAAATTTCAATTCATTCAAATAAATTAAAAATTCAGTTCCTCAGTTGTACTAGCCATATTTGAAGTACGCAGTAGCCACATGTAGCTAGTGGCTACTTTAATGGACAACACAGGTCATTGCAGAAATGTCTTTAAAAAGGTACTAGAGGGAGGCTGGGTGCAGTGGCTCACACCTGTAATCCTAGCACTTTGGGAGGCCGAGGTGAGTGGATCACTTGAGGTCAGGAGTTTGAGACCAGCCTGGCCGACATGGTGAGACCCTGTCTCTATTAAAAATATAGAAGTTAGCTGGGCATGGTGGCGCACGCCTGTAATCCCAGCTATTTGGGAGGCTGAGGCAGGAGAATTGCTTGAACCCCGGGTTTGGAGGTTGTAGTGAGCCGAGATCACGCCACTGCACTCCAGCCTGGGCAACAGAGTGAGACCCAGTCTCAAAAAAGAAAAAGAGAAAAAAAGAAAAAGAAATGTGCTGGGGGAAAGACTAGGTGTTTGTATTTATTAGATTGAGGGACTACCCTGTCAAAAGCATAGCGGAGGAATGAAACAGACAAGGAACCACAAGCAGCTCTGTATGGCTGGAATCAGTACAATGTAGAAATATTCAGAGATAAAGTTCTCTTGGTTTCTTTCTATATTTCCATTTACTTCTGAGTCTCTCTCTCTTTTTTTTTTCTTTGAGACAGGGTCCCACTCTGTCACTCAGGCTGGAGTGCAGTGGCATAATGAAGGCTCACTGCAGCCTCAACCTGCCGGCTCAAGTGATCCTCCTGCCCCAGCCTCCTAAGTAGCTGGGACTATAGGCACATACCACCATGCCTGCTGCTTAAATTTTTGTGCTTTTTTGAGACAGGGTCTCCATATGTTGCCCAGGCTGGTCTTGACCTCCTGGGCTCAAGGGATCCTCCCGCCTTGGCCTCCTGAAGTGCTGGGAGCACAAGCATGAGCCACTGCAATGGCTTCAGTTTCTTTTTTCTTTTCTTTTTTTTTTTAATTTTAGACAGAGTCTCGCTCTGTCACCAGGCTAGAGTGCAGTAGTGCCATCTTGGCTCAGTGCAACCTCTGCCTCCCGGGTTCAAGCCATTCTCCTGTCTCAGCCTCCCGAGTAGCTGGGACTACAGGCTTGCACCACCATGCCCAGCTAATTTTTGTATTTTTAGTAGAGACTGGGTTTCACCATGTTGGCCAGGATGGTCTTGATCTATTGACCTTGTGATCAGCCCACCTCGGCCTCCCAAAGTGCTGGGATTACAGGCGTGAGCCACCACGCTCGGCCTGCTTCAGTTTCTTTTGAGGGCTTCTCTTCTACCTACTTCTGAGTTCTTCCTGTAGCTTAGGGCTGTGTGCTAGCTCCTCTCTCTGCTTTCTGTACACTCTTCCTGAGAGCTCTCACTCATATGCTTACCTGACTGCTTCCATTACCATCTCTATGCTGATTGATTTCCAAATCCCTATCTCCAGTCTAAATCAATTTTTGTTTCTCTTTTCTCTGCCCAGCTTTAACCTTGTATTGATCTTTGTCTTTATTTCATTCTTTGTACTTTTTTTGGCATTCTTATTCAAATCAATAGTAGCTGACTCTTAGGCTGGGCACAGTGGCTCACGCCTATAATCCCAGCAGTTTGGGAGGCCAAAGTGGGCAGATTGCTTGAGTACAGGAGTTTGAGACCAGCCTGGCCAACACGGTGAAACCCTGTCTCTACTAAAAATACAAACATTAGCAGAGTGTTGGCACACACTTGTGGTCCCAGCTATGGGCTGAGGCATGACAGTCTCTGGAACCCAGGAGGTGAAGGTTGCAGTGAGCTGAGATCGTGCCACTGTGCTCCAGCCTGGGCAACTCCAGAGTGAGATCCTGTCTCAAAAAACAAGTAAATAAAATAAAAATAAATAAAAATAGCTGATTCTCTCTCTCTCTCTCTTTTTTTTCCTAAAGAGACAGAGTTTTGCTCTGTTGCCTCAACTCTTGGGCTTAAATGATCTTTCCACCTCAGCCTCTCCAGTAGTTGAGACTATGACTTCCAAATTTATTATCTCTAGTCTAGATTGGTCCTTTGAACTTTAGACCTTTGTATAAAACACTTGACATCTTCATTTGGGTGACTCCATAGGTGCCTCAAACCTAAAACTAATATGTCCAAAATTGGATTCATCATCTCTCCACTATGCCCAAAATAACTGCCTCCTCCTCTGTTCCCATCTTGAAGAATGGTGGTGCCACATCCTGGGTTGTTGAAGCTAGAAACCTGGAGGCCATTCAAGCTGCCTCTCTCTCTTCCTCACTCCTCCCTCCTTCCTCCAGTCTATCACCAGGTCTTATTGGTTCTACCTTTAAATATCTATCTGTTCTACAGGCTTTCAGTCTTGCCTCTCATCCACAAGCCATTCTCCATTGAACAGCTAGAGTGACTTTCTAAAACATGAATCTGATTAAGTTATTCTCTCACTTAAACCTACTGAATGACCTTTAGGACTAACTCCAAACACCTTTAGCTGAGTTCCAGGCCTGTATGATTCTATCCTTGTCTACATCTCCAGTCTTAATTCTTTCTCCTCTTCTCACATCAAGATCACCTCTTTTCTGAGCCTTTGCATATGCTTGTTCCCTCTGCCTCCTTTCTTTGGCTAACGCGCCACTCATCCTTCAGCTCTGAACCGAGCTGTAAAGCCCCCTAAGACAGCTTTCCATTCCTTTCCAGGACTGGGTTTCTATTCCTTTCCAGGACATACTAGGCTGTGAGAACTACGAGGGCAAAAACCAGGTCTGTTTGGCTCAGCATTTTTTTTTTTTTTTTGAGCCAGAATCTTGCTCTATTGCCCAGGCTGGAGTGCAGTGGCACAATCTCGGCTCACTGCAAACTCCACCTCCTGGGTTCAAGTGATTCTCCTGCCTCAGCCTCCTGAGTAGCTGGGATTACAGACGCAAGCCACCACGCCTGGCTAATTTTTGTATTTTTAGTAGAGACGGGGTTTCACCATTTTGGTCAGGCTGGTCTCGAACTCCTGACCTCAGGTGATCCACCTGCCTTTGCCTCCCAAAGTGCTGGGATTACAGGCATGAGCCATCGCACCTGGCCTTGGTTCAGCATTTTATCCCCAGTGATCAGCACAGTGTCTGGAGTACAAAAGGTGCTCTTGTATAAATATTTATGTAATATAATGTTTATACAAAAAGAAATATTTGTTGGATAGATGCATGAATGGAGAAAAAGACCAGGCTGGGATTTTATGCCATGCTACAGCATCTAGGGTTTTTTTTCTTATAACTGATGGAAGCTAGTGAAGGATTTTAAGTGGGAAAGCAACATAAACATTTGCCTTTTGGAAAAGTCTCCAAGTGATGCAGATTATGACTGGGATGGGGATGAGGGCTGGAAGCTAGAAGCAGCAATATTGAAATGTTATCACAGTAATCCAGAGAAGAAATCGGGACCTGAATTAAGATAGTGGCGGGGGGATAAAGATGGGTTGATTTCAAGAGACAGGGACTCAGAATGATGGCATCTGGTAACTATCTGTTGGGGTGAGTAAAAGAGAAGAGTTCAAGTGACTTCCAGATTTCTTTTTTTTTTTTTTTTTTTTTTGAGACAGAGTTTCGCTGTGCAGTTGTGTGATCTCAGCTCACTGCAACCTCCATCTCCCAGGTTCAAGTGATTCTCTTGCCTCAGCCTCCAGAGTAGCTGGGATTACAGGCATGCACCACCATGCCCGGCTAATTTGTGTATTTTTTAGAGAGTACCATCACGCCTGGCTAATTTTTGTATTTTTTAGAGACAGGGTTTTGTCATATTGGCCAGACTGGTCTAGAGCTCCTGACCTCAGGTGATCCCCTCACCTCGGCCTCCCAAAGTGCTGGGATTATAGGTGTGAGCTACTGCTCCTGGCCTGACTTCCAGATGTCTAACTGGATGGATGAGTGATTCACAAACACTTGAGGAGGGTCTGGAGGAGGAAGTCACAACTGGAGTTAATGAATTCTGTTTGGGAGATGGTAAATCTGGTTACCTCTAGGTTATCCAGGTGAACCTAATAGGCAAAAGGTTAACATTGAAGATAGAGATTTTGTCATCAGTGTAAGAGAGGTACTTGAAAAATACAAGCGAAGGTGAGAGATCACCCAGTGACAAGATAAGAAAGTCAATGGTGGAACTCTAGGGGATACTGACCTTTTTTGTTTGTTTGTTTGTTTTTGAGACGGAGTCTCACTCTGTTGCCTAGGCTGGAGTGCAGTGGTGCTGTCTCAGCTCACTACAACCTCCACCTCCTGGGCTCAAGGATTCTAAGTGTGCACCATCGCTCCCAGCTAACTTGTATTTTTAATAGAGATACGGTTTCACTGTGTTGGCCAGGCTGGTCTCGAACTTCTGAGCTCAAGTGATCAACCTGCCTTGGCCCCACAAAGTGCTGGGATTATAGGTGTGAGCCACCACGTCCGGCCAGTGATATCGATTTTTGTTTTAAGTTATTTTTTAAAATGTGGCTGGACACAGTGGCTCACTCCTGTAATCCTAGCACTTTGGGAGGCCGAGGTGGGCTGATTGCTTGAGCTCAGGAGCTGGAGACCAGCCTGGGCAACATGGTGAAACCCTGTTTCTACGAAAAATAGAAAAAAATAGCTGGGTGTGGTGGCCCTTCCTGCCTGTGGTCCCAGTTACTCAGGAGGCTGAGTTAGGAGGATTGCTTAAGCTTGAGGGGCAGAGGCTGCAGTGAGCCAAGATGGCGCCACTGCACTCCAGCCTGGGTGACAGAGTGAGACCCTGTCTCAAACAAATAAAATAAAATTTAACAACTCTTTATTGAGTATCTTCTATGTGCAAGGACTGTGCTTAGTAGTGTATCTATGTGTATGTAGGTGGGGAAAGGAGATTATAAGGAAATGAAAGTTTCTCAGTCTTTTAGTCTCTGTTTTTGTTTTTCTCTCTCACCCTAACTCTGTACCTTTTATGCAACCCAACTCAACCACCAGAAAAAAAAGACGAGATCCATTCACATATATTGCCCGGGGTGTGTCCACCCTGGTTCCTTTTCTTGCTCTAGATAATGTTTCCTGCCATTTGGACTTGCATTGATCTTGATTACCCCAAATGAATTCTTAGAACTCTTTAAGAATTTGGACTTACCTTTCAGAATGTTCTTATTCCTAGATGCTTTGAGGAAGATATCCTGCTCCAGCTCTGGTCATGAGGACCCAAACCCTGGCAGCAACTGGCTCACTCTTACAGTGGGGAACTTTTTTTTTTTTTTTTCACATGGAGTCTCGTTCTGTTTCCCAGGCTGGAGTGCAGTGTTATGATCTTAGTGCACTGCAACCTCTGCCTCCCAGGTTCAAACAATTCTCCCACCTCAGCCTCCCAAGTAGCTGGGATTACAGGCATGTGCCACCGCGCCCAGCTAATTTTTGTATTTTTAGTAGAGATGGGGTTTTGCCACATTGGCCAGGCTGATTTCGAACTCCTGACCTCAAGTGCACCCGCCTTGGCCTCCCAGAGTGCTAGGATTACAGACATGAGTCACCACGCCTGGCCTGGTTTGGATATTTGGTTTGGGTCTTTTGTCTAATAGCAGTCCCTCCTGCCCCGGCCCCCTGTATCCTGATATTTGGTCTTGTACCTGTGAGATTGTTTTTCAAGTCACCACTGCTGGTGTTGATCCCATATTTAACATGTAGACCAGATTTAACTCTGTAGGGCTCAAACTTCCTTAGCTAGGGCTGACTTTTTAGGAACCCTGCTATGGTGGGATTGATACTGTGCCTTCACTATAAGGTGATTGTAGATTAATAATTAGGATGCTTTTCTCAAAGAAATAGGGGAACTCAATATCTAATATTATTATCTTTATTAGCATTTAAATATGCTAGTAAACCAAGTTCTATCATACTAGTTGCTGTCCAAGCATGCTTAAATTTGATGACTTTTTTGAATATCTAAGACAAGAACATAGAGATTTATTCTCAAGACATACAGAACACTTGAAAAGTCTAAACAATGTGTTAAAATATAACAGGATAAAAGCTATGTGTGAATTTCCTGATGTGCTAAACTATTATAGATGTTTGCCTGCTTGGGTCAGAATTATTATCTCATTTCTTGTCTTTCCAGCCATAGCAAAAATCCTCCAGAGAACTATGTTTACAGCTATGGCCATTCATGATCTTAACAAACATGATCCTCTTTAGTGAATAACAGCTTACTGTTACTAGTGAATAACAGTTAATATAGTGTTCATAACATGAGCTGGCTATGAAGTGGCATCCAAGAGGAGTTAAGTGGGTATGAATGGTTTAATGAAAAATTACACTTTACAAAATACTTCAAGTCCAGCTGGTGGTAGAAGAAATCCATCTGGGAATTAAGTTCATCAGGAGTTTAACAACTATGCTAGTTTAGGTTTGCCATGACTGAATGGATCTAGAGTATAGGGTTCAGCCCAGGCACTGTGGCTCATGCCTATAATCTCAGTGATTTGGGAGGCCTAAGTGGGAGGATTGCTTGAGACCAGGAGTTCAAGACTAGCCTGGACAACAACACCCCATCTCTACCCCCATTCCCCCAGAAAAGTTAGCCAGGTATGGTGGCATGCACCTATAGTTCCAGCTATTCAGGAGGCTGAGGCAGGAGGATCCCTTGAGTCCAGGAAGTCGAGGCTGCAGTGAGTTATGATCACACCACTGCACTCCAGCCTGGGTGACAGAGTGAGACCCTGTTTCTTTAAAAAAAAAAAAAAGAAAAGAAAAAGGTGAAACGTTCGTAAGAGTAGAAAAGCAGCATCTGTCTCCTGAGATTGAAACACTTTCTGATTTTTTTTTCCCATGGATTTACTTCCTTAGTGCATTTTACCATAAGGGGGTGCTCTGGGATAATACTTTTCAGCAAAGCAGTGGTCTCTTCTGCTGTTAACTGAAAAAAGGTTAAGCATTTATTAATTCTGCATCCCATCCGTATTCACTAATCTTCAAAACGTGTCCATTTACATTAAAAATATGAAAAAATTAGTGAAAACTATTTAAAATGTAAACAACCAGTGTCTGACTGCTAAGACAAACATTGAAAACTCTTTTGTAGGGCTCAGACTTCCTTAGCTAGGGCTGACCTTTTAGGAACCCTGCTATGGTGGGATTGATACTGTGCCTTTAGTATAAGGCAATTGTAGATTAATAATTAGGATGCTTTTCTCAAATAAATAGGGGAACTCAATATCCAATGAGACTAGAGCCGGGCGCAGTGGCTCACGCCTGTAATCCCAGCACTTTGGGAGGCTGAGGCAGGTGGATCACCTGAGATCAGGATTTTGAGACCAGCCTGGCCAACATGGTGAAACCCCATTCTCTACTAAAAACACAAAAAATTAGCAAGGCATGGTGGCACATCCCTGTAATCTCAGCTACTCAGGAGGCGGAGGCAGGATAATTGCTTGAACCCAGGAGGCAGAGGTTGCAGTGAGCCAAAACCATGCCACTGCACTCCAACCTGGGAAGCAAGAGTGAAACTCCATCTCAAAACAAAAACAGGAAAGAAAAAGAAAAAAAAAGAGAGAGAGAGAGAGATTAGAGTCACAGTGAACTGAAGCTGCACTGGATTTCTTCTGGGTTAGGAGAAGAAAGCCATAAAGGGTTTGCATTTGTCCTTTTACTTTAGTTATTTTTTGATAGCATTATGTTAACTATATCTTTCTGCCAATGTTGTGGAGATTCATTACGGTTGAAATTGCTTTCTTACAAAGCTCAGTCATTGTTAACCCATCCTTGGGGAAAAGCATAGGAATTACAAAGTAATTTCATTCTCACCTCTGTCACATTTATGAATCAGTTTTTAGGTTTGTGTGTTTTTTTTTTTTTTTTTCTGAGATGGAGTTTTGCTCCTGTTGCCCGTGCTGGAGTGCAATGGCACAATCTTGGCTCTCCGCAACCTCTGCCTCCTGGGTTCAAGTGATTCTCCTGCCTCAGCCTCCCAAGTAGCTGGGATTACAGGCCTGCATCACCATGTCCGGCTGATTTTGTATTTTGAGTAGAGATGGGGTTTCTCCATGTTGGTCAGGCTGATCTCGAACTCCTGACCTCAGGTGATCCGCCCACCTCGGCCTCCCAAAGTGCTAGGATTACAGGCATGAGCCACCATGCCTGACCAATTTTTAGGTTTTATTCCTGTCTAATTGTGTGGGGTGAGGAGATGGAGAGGAAACTCAATTCTGTTTTCAAGTACTTGGGAGAGGCAATCAGTAGCAATCAGCTATTCTAAGCACATGGTATTGTGAAGGACAACAAACTCGTCAAGGCCACCAACAGGACATTTGGAGAATAGCCACAATATGGAGGCAGGAATAGGTAGTCCTCAATGTTTGGTCAAAAGAATTCCCTGGGTTCTGCGGCAGCATATTTGAAGGTGCTGGTTCCTTCCAATCTGGGTGACAAATAGCCCTGGTATACAGCACAGGGATTGGGAGGAATGTTACACCTTTGCTTATGGAGAGCAGTTTTCTCTATACACATTCTCTGAACTCATCTCATTAGGCAAAAGCAGATGAGGCTTCTTTAGTCATCTTCATGAACATTTAACTCCACATACAAAATGAAAATTTGGCTGAGGATTTACATAATTTAACTTGGGAGATTTTATAAAAGAATAATGTCCAGTCATTGGTCTTTAGTATCTTCGTTATGCCAGTACTTTTTAAAAATTCAAGATATAGTCATACCAATAACTACTTTTTTTTTTTTTTTTGAGACGGAGTCTCACTTTGTTGTTGCCCAGGCTGGAGTGCAGTGGCACGATCTCGGCTTACTGCAACCTCCACCTCCTGGGTTCAAGCAATTCTCCTGCCTCAGCCTCCCAAGTAGCTGAGATTGCAGGCATGAGCCACCACGCCTGGCTAATTTTTGCATTTTTAGTACAGACGGGGTTTCACCATGTTGGCCAGGCTGGTCTTGAACTCCTGACCTCAGGTGATCTGCCCACCTTGGCCTCCCAAAGTGCTGAGATCACAGGCGTGAGCCACCACACCTGGCCACCAATACCTACTTTTAAAAAATACATTTTCCTGCTTAGTGCAGTGGCTCACTCCTGTAATCCATGCATTTCGGGAGGCTGAGGCAATCGCTTGAGGTCAGGAGCTCAAGACTAGCCTGGGCAACACAGTGAAACCCTGCCTCTACAAAAAATACAAAAATTAGCCAGGCATGGTAGTGTGCACCTGTGGTCCCAGCTACTCTGGAGGCTAAGGTGGGAGGATCATTTGAGCCTGTGAGAGCTAGGCTGCAGTGAGCTGTGATTGTGCCACTGCACTCCAGCCTGGGTGGATAGAGCCACCCAGTTTGTTTTTGTCTCAAAAACAAAACAAACAAAAAGAAACCTAAAAACATTTTTCTTAAATATTTGTTAAGTTTCATTTCCCAGAATTGGTTTTCTTTATGGGGTGTGTTTGTGTGTGTATTTTTCCTAGAGGTGATAAAAGCGAAAGAGGAAAACGTAGTTCTGGTTAAAGGAAAATGAACATGAGCTTTTCTCCCTCTTAGTTTTTAGGTTTAAATCTGTATTTTCCTTGTTTTTCCCACCCATGAAAAAAAACAAAACTCACATATTTCTTAGACTTTTGATTACAACAGAACATCCTAAGGAAAAGAATTTAAAGAGTTTAATATTAGAAGCCATAGGAGATTATCAAATGGTGAATAACTAAAACAGAAAGGAAAAAAATGTTTTCAGTTTTTTTGTTTTTTTTTTTTTAAGGCAGAGTCTCGCTCTGTCACCAGGCTGGAGTGCAGTGGCACAATCTCAGCTCACTGTAACCTCTGCCTCCTGGGTTCAAGTGATTCTCCTGCCTCAGCCTTTTGAGTAGCTGTGATTACAGGCACGCGCCACCACGCCTGGCTAATTTTTGTATTTTGTTTTTAGTAGAGATGGGGTTTCACTGTGTTGGCCAGGCTGGTCTCGAAACCCTGAGCCCAAATGATCCACTCTCCTCAGCCTACCAAAGTGCTAGGATTACAGGCATGAGCCACCACACCCAGCCAAAGTTTTAAGAGTTAAAGTAAACCATATACTCCACTTGGCTGATAGTTGTCCCATACATTTTGTGGGATGAACAAGCATCAGACGAGGATGTGCAGTGGCTAGATTGGCTTCTTACCTGCACATATATTCCCCCCATCCCCCATTAATCCTTTGTGCAGTGCAGAGGCTCGGGGTGCAGTTTTAGGGCAAAAGAATGACCAAGATATGTGGGTGTGCATTTGGCCAAAGGGTTAGTTGAATGCGGAGCAGAGATACCAGCCTGGAAACAGGTCACATTTTAATGAAAAATGCACATTCATCATGGCATTGTGGTTTTCAAAGAGGTGATTTCCAGCCATACACAACACAGGAGAGAAATAGGCATCCATGTGGAACTGCTTTAAAACAGGTCTTGTGGATCCTGGCTGCTGGTGTGGCAGGACCCACAAGTAACCCTTGGGAAATGAGATAATGAGATTTTGCTAGGTATAGTTGAGTTTTTTGGATTGTTAGTCATAAATCTTCAAAACGGAAAACAAACAAACAAACGAAAAAACCAAAAAAACCTCCTACCGTTTAAATAAAGGAATGACTTCAAAATAATGACTGGCTACACTAGGGAAAAATCCAGGGGCAAAGATGTCGTCCTATCACATGCTGAGAACTGTGAATACGCAGAGACATGAAATTTTCCTCATTCTACTTATGAAAAACGAATAATGAAGAAAATAAAGTGACCAAAGTATCTCTACCTCTGAGTGTTAAAGGGTGAGATATAAAATTCTCTTAGGGTTGGGTGTGGTGGCTCATGCCTGTAATACCAGCATTTTGGGAGGCCGAGGCATGTGGATCACCTGAGGTCAGGAGTTCAAGACCAGCCTGGCCAACATGGTGAAACCCTGTCTCTACTAAAAAATACAAAAATTAGCCAGGCGTGGTGGCGAGCGTCTGTAATTCCAGCTACTTGGGAGGCTGAGGCAGGAGGATCACTTGAACCTCAGAGGCGGAACTTGTAGTGAGCTGAGATTGTGCCATCGCACTCCAGCCTATATGACAAGAGCAAAACTCTATCTCAAAAAAAAACAAAACAAAAAGAAAACCTCTCTTTGATACATACTTTATTAGAGGTGGTTCTATTTTCTTTCAAATATGTATATGTGTGCGTGTGTGTGCGTGTGTTTTAATATATTTAGAATCATCTCTAAGTACATAAGCAACATAATTGAGGTTATTTTTTGAGAGAGATATATAAAAGATTAGACTCAACCACTTTAAACATGGGAACAAAGTGCTGTTTGGCAGTGTTAACAAAAATTTTATTTTATTATTATGGCTAGCTGTTGATTGCATACAGAAACAGCAATGGAAAGTGGCTTTCACCAGGGCAAGTATGTTAATGAAGGTACTACAACAGGAATAAGGAAGTTAATAGGTTATTCTGCTTTCTGCTGATCAATGTTATGACTCATAACATCAACCTATTCCTTCAGAAGAGCGAGAATGATGGGGGGCCATGAAATTAGGACATCAAGGAAGAACTAAATGATCTTGGAATAGTTGAGTCTAAAAAAGGCAAGGCTAGAGGAGTCAAGAAAAGGAAGAAAGATCAGGCTTCTTTAGGATGGGCCTTCCAAGTAGATAATGTTCAGTGAGTGGAGGTAATAGGGATCAGGCAAATTTTGGCTAAATATTGAGCTCTTCGATTGTAAAGCCATTGGGCATTTGTAGAGGAGATTCAAAAGGAAGATAGAATGATGATAGGATGAAGTCTGAGACCAAGACAGACCATCAATCTGCCAAAACCCTGAGAGTCAAAACTCAATTTATTTGCCAAGAATGTGAAAATAACTAAAAAAGTGCAGAATCAAACAAGTGTTAATATAACCTTAAGCATAAAACAAGTGTTATAAAATATTTTACTTCTTAAGTGTTTGTTGAATTTGAGTAGGTTTAAAGTGATAAGTCCAGAAATATTTTTATCCATTTTTCCATTTTCAGTATAATTAAGCCCATTAATTAATTTTCTTTTTTTTTTCTTTTTTTTGCAAGGAGTTTCACTCTTGCCCAGGCGGGAGTGCAGTGGCATGATCTTGGCTCACTGCAAACTCCGCCTCCCAGGTTCAAGAGATTCTTCTGCCTCAGCCTCCAACCTAGCTGGGATTGCAGGTGCCGGTAACCATGCCTGACTAATTTTTTTTTTTTTTTAAGACGGAGTCTCACTCTATTGCCGAGGCTGGAGTGCAGTGGTGGGATCTCAGCTCACCGCAACCTCTGCCTCCTGGGTTCAAGCGATTCCCCTGCTTCAGCCTCCCAAGTAGCTGGGACTACAGGTGTGCACCACCACGCCTGGCTAATTTTTGTATTTTTAGCAGAGACGGGATTTCACCATATTGGTCAGGCTGGTCTGGAACTCCTGACCTTGTGATCTGCCTGCCTTGGCCTCCCAAAGTGCTGGGATTACAGGCATGAGCCACCGTGCCTGGCCCTAATTTTTGTATTTTTAATAGAGATGGGGTTTCGCCATGATGGCCAGGCTGGTCTCGAACTCCTGGCCTCAAGTGATCTGCCCACCTTGGCCTCCCAAAGTGCTGGGATTACAGATGTGAGCCATCTCACCCAGCCAACCCTTTGGGAGGCCGAGGTGGGTAGATCACTTGAGCCCAGTAGTTTGAGACCAGCCTGGGCGACATGGTGAAACCCCATCTCTAGCCTGGGTGACAGAGTGAGACTCCATCTCAAAAAATAAGGAATGCTGGATTTGAGGGGTTTTTTTGCTTGGTGGTTGTTGTTGTTGTTATTGTTGTTTTTGAGTTGGGGTCTTACTCTGTTACCCAGGCTGGAGTATAGTGGCATGATTGTGGCTCACTGTAGCCTCAAACTTCTGGGCTCAAGGGATTCTCCCACCTTAGCCTGTTGAGTAGCAGGGACTACAGGCACATGCCATCACACCTGGCAAAGTGTTTTAAAAACTTTTTGGGCTGGGCGTGGTGGCTCACGTCTGTTAATCCCAGCACTTTGGGAGGCTGAGGTGGGTGGATCACCTGAGGTCGGGAGTTCAAGACCAGACTGACCAACATGGAGAAACCCTATCTCTACTAAAAATACACAATTAGCCGGGCGTGGTGGTGCATGCCTGTAATCCCAGCTACTTGGGAGGCTGAGGCAGGAGAATCGCTTGAACCTGGGAGGCGGAGGTTGCAGTGGGCCAAGATTGTGCCATTGCACTCCAGCCTGGGCAACAAGAACAAAATTCCATCTCAAAAAAAAAAAAACAAAACAAAAACTTTTTGTAGAGCAAGGGTCTCATTATGTTGCCCAGTTTGGTCTTAAACTCTTGAGCTCAAGTGTGGATCTCGGTTTTTTACAGAAAAATCTATTTCTACATTTAGCCTCTTTTTAGATTATTATGACTAACAATGTCAAAAATAACCCTTCTGGATTTTAGCGGTTATTGGAATAAATGGAACTCCTTCTCGTTACCTTCTCTATGAGCTGCAAATAATTGAATCAAGGACCAGAGATTTCCTATGTCTGAAAGAAAAGAAAAAACAACCTTGAAGAATCTCTTCTTGTTCTTTTTACTATAAGTGGTGCTGGAACAATTGGGTGTCTATATTGGGAAACATTGAACTGACTTCAACCTTACACCATAGACAAAAATTAATTCCAGGTATGTGAAAGTCAAAACTATAAAGCTTTTTTTTTTTGAGACACAGTCTCACTCTGTTGCCTAGGCTAGAGTGCAGTGGTGCAATCTCAGCTCACTGCAACCTCCATCTCCTGAATTCAAGCAGTTCTCATGCACCTGTCTTCTGAGTAGCTGGGACTGCAACCATTTTAAAATGGGAGCAAATGCTATTTGGCAGTGTTAACAAATATTTTATTTTATATCATTTTATTTTATTTTATATATTTTTTGAGACGGAGTCTCGCTCTGTCACCCAGGCTGGAGTGCAGTGGCGCAATCTCCGCTCACTGCAAGCTCCGCCTCCTGGGTTCACGCCATTCTCCTGCCTCAGCCTCCTGTAGCTGGGATTACAAGTGTCTGCCACCACACCTGGCTAATTTTTTGTATTTTTAGTAGAGATGGGGTTTCAACGTGTTAGCCAGGATGGTCTCAATCTCCTGACCTTGTGATCCGCCCACCTTGGCCTCCCAAAGTGCTGGGATTAGAGGCGTGAGCCACCGTGCCCGGCCTATGTCATTATTATGGCTAGCTGTTGGCCATGCACCAACATGCTCAGCTGATTTTTGTATTTTTTGGTAAAGATAAGTTATATTAGTTTGTTTTCATTCTGTTGATAAAGACATACCTGAGAATGGCCAATTTACAAGAGAAAGAGGTTCAATGGACTTACAGTTCCATGTAGTGGGGGAAGTTTCACAATCATGGTGGAAGGCAAGGAGGAGCAAGTCACATTTTACATGTATGGCAGCAGGCAAAGAGAGAGCTTGTGCGGGGAAACTCCCTCCCCCTTATATAACTGTCAGATCTTGTGAGACTTATTCACTGTCATGAGAACAGTATGGGACAGACTTGCCCCTGTGATTCAATTACCTCCCACTGGGTCCCTCCCACAACATGTGGGAATTTAAGATGAGAGTTGAGTGGGGACACAGCCAAACCATATCGTAAGATTTCACCATGTTGGCCAGGCTGACCTCAAGTGAACAGCCCACCTTGGCTTCCTGAAGTGTTGGGATTACAGGCGTGAGCCACCATGCCTGGCCTATAAAGCTTTCAGGAGATAATAGAGTATTTCAAGGGTGAGAAATGATTTATTAAACAAGTCATAGCCGGGCATAGTGGCTCAGTCCTGTAATCCCAGCACTTTGGGAGGCCGAGGCCAAAGGATCGCTTGAGCTCCGGAGTTCAATTCTAGCCTGGGCAACATAGTGAGACCTCATCTCTACAAAACAGGACAAAACAAAACAAAAAGCCAGGCATGGTGGTGCACACACCTGTAGTCCCAACTACTCAAGAGGCTGAGGTGGGAGGATCACTTGAGCCTGGAGGATCACTTGAGCCTGGGAGGTTGAGACTACAGTAAGCTGTGTTCATGCCACTGCACTCTAGCCTAGATGACAGAATGAGACCCTGTCTCCAAAACAAATGAACAAACAAACAACAAATCACAGGGCTGGGCATGGTAGTTCATGCCTATAATCCCAGTACTTTGGGAGGCTGAGGCGGGTGGATCACCTGAGGTCAGGAGTTCAAGACCAGCCTGGCCAACATGGTGAAACCCTGTCTCTACTAAAAAATACAATAATTAGCTGGGCGTGGTGGCTAGCGCCTATAATCCCAGCTACTTGGGAGGCTGAGGCAGGAGAATCACTTGAACCCGGGAGGCAGAGGTTACAGTGAGCTGAGATCGTGCCACTGCACTCCAGCCTGGGTGACGAGCAAAACTCTGTCTCAAAAAAAAAAACAAAAAAAAAAACCACAAACAAATAAAAGAAACAAATCACAAAAATTCAGATACTTTTATATACCCACTAGATTTGCAAAAATTGGGAAGTCTGACAATATCAAAGTTTGGCCAGGATATGAAGCAGTAGGAGCTCCCATACACTTCTAGTAGCAGTGGACATTGACACAACACTTTGGAAATTAGTTTGCATTAACAAATGAGGTTGCAGATAAGCATATTCCACGACGCAATAATTCTACTCCTAAGTATATACTATGTGGTTATGTTTATTACAGTTTGTGTTTTACAATGTTCATAACAGCATTGTTCATTGTAGCTCCAAAATGGAAACATAAATATTCATTAGCTGTACAAGGGAGGAATAAATTGGGGTGTATTTATAAAATGGGGAGGCTGGGCCTGGGGAGCTCATGCCTGTAATCCTAGCACTTTGGGAGGCTGAGGTGGGAGGGTCACGTGAGCCCAGGAGTTTGAGGCTGCAGTGACCTATGATCACACCACTGCTATGATCACAACACTGCTGTCCAGCCTGGGTGACAGGGCGAGACCCTGTCTCAAAAAAAATAAATTAATAAAAATGAAATGGAAAATTATACAGAAATGAAAACAAACTACAGCTGCAAGCAACAACATGAAGCAAAAGAAATAAGAGGATACATACAGTATGATTCCATTAAAGAAAGGTCAAAAGTGGGCAAAACTAAACTATATTATTTAAGGATATACTTATGGGGAGTAAAACTGAAGAAAAGCCAGAACGTGGTAAGGATGAAAGTTAGTGCTGGGTGCAGTGACTCAGGCCTGTAATCCTAGCACTTTGGGAGGCCGAGGTGGGTGGATTGCTTGAGGTCAGGAGTTCGAGACCAGCCTGGCCAACATGGTGAAACTTCTTCTCTACTAAAAATATGAAAATTAGCCGGGCATGATGGCAGGTACCTGCAGTCTCAGCTACTCAAGAGACTGAGACAGGAGAATCACTTGAACTTGGGAGGCAGAGGTTGCAGTGAGCCGAGATCGCGCCATTGCACTCCAGCCTGGGTGATAGGGTGAGACTCCATCTCAAAAAAAAAAAAAAAAAAAGATATTATCTAGAGTTATAAGGTCAATATTTTGAAGTATTTAGAGGAAAAATTAATATCCAAGCCTAACTTGTAGTAGGGGTTTATATTTACCTGAAATCCTGCAAGAGTAGATTATAGGTAAAATTATAAAATTGACAAAGTTTTTGGCTGTATGCCCTCTTCCCTTGTGGTTTTATTGTCTTGCCCAAATCCTGCATCTCATTTCTAATTTGTTTAATGAAGATGATAGCTACTCTCTTGACTTAAGGGGTTAATTCTTCCAGGAATTTGTATTTTAAGAGATTTATTTGAAGTAAACTTAAAGGCTTTATAGACCCCAAATAAAAACTCAAGATGATGGAACTTAAGCTATTTTTGAGAAATGTGAGGCCATTTTTCACAAAATGTCTTACTTGTAAGGTATTGTAAGTAACAAGCAACCACTGCTTGTAGAAGACCTACCAAAGAAGAGATTCCTTCTGGCTAGGGGTTGGTTTCTTTTGAAACTGACAAAGATTTAGGGCACTTTGCCTGAAGTTTTTGCTGTGTGAGAGGTGAAATCTCTACTAACTCAATGAACTGTAAATAGTGATAGACACTTTAGCTGCCCATGTATGAAACAGCTAGTCTCAGCTCAGTCAAGTGAAATATAACCAACCACTAAAATATGAAACTTAGAAGTCCTTCATAAAAGAAACCAGAGGCTGGGCACTGTGGCTCATGTCTGTAATCCTAGTGCTTTGGGAGTCTGAGGCAGGATTGCTTGAGGCCAGCCTCTGTGAGACCCCATCTCTACAAAAAATTAAAACAAAACAGAAAACCTTAGCTGGACATGATGGCATGTCCTTGTAGCCCCAGCTACTTGGGAGGTTGAGGCAGGAGGATCACTTGAGCCCAGGAGTTTGAGTTACAGTGAGCTATGATCGTGTCACTGCCCTCCAGCCTGAGTGACAGAGAGAGACCAAGAAAGAAGCTGGAAAAATGACTGTTGGCTGGGATGAAATGAGTTTCTTTGACTTATAAAGTGTAAATTTTAAGATCATTACTTTGGCAAAGTTAGAAAAGACATATCTTTATGCAAAAGTACAAGAATAAGACTTCTGCTGAATTTGAAATGTATTCTTTAAACAATTATCCCCAAGATTGAATGGTCTTCTGTAATAGAAATTAATGGAAAAAAAAGAATACTAGAAGTATTTTAGCTAACTGATTTGCTAGGTAATTTGTAGACCTGTACTTGCAGCTAACAGAATAAGTTTAAACAATTTGGACTATATTCTGGCTGTTGAATACCCAAAAGTCATGTGGTGCCAGTAATTACTAAGCCACCTCAAAACTGTGGGTAAAAACAATTGCTCCTATATTGGTTTAGATTTTAGCTCAACAATATACATTAAGTGATAAAATATGTAGATACACACACACACACACACACACACGTATTTTCTTTTTTTTGTTTGTTTTCATTTCTTTTTTTTATTTATTTTTTTATTTTTTATTTTTATTTATTTATTTATTTATTTATTATAAGTCAGGGTTTTAGGGTACATGTGCACAATGTGCAGGTTTGTTACATATGTATCCATGTGCCATGTTGATTTCCTGCACCCATTAACTCGTCATGTAGCATTAGGTGTATCTCCTAATGCTGTCCCTCCCCCCTCCCCCCACCCCACAACAGTCCCCAGAGCGTGATGGTCCCCTTCCTGTGTCCATGAGTTCTCATTGTTCAATTCCCACCTATGAGTGAGAACATGCGGTGTTTGGTTTTTTGTCCTTGTGATAGTTTACTGAGAATGATGTTTTCCAGTTTCATCCATGTCCCTACAAAGGACACGAACTCATCATTTTTTATGGCTGCATAGTATTCCATGGTGTATATGTGCCACATTTTCTTAATCCAGTCTATCGTTGTTGGACATTTGGGTTGGTTCCAACTCTTTGCTATTGCGAATAGTGCCGCAATAAACATACGTGTGCATGTGTCTTTATAGCAGCATGATTTATAGTCCTTTGGGTATATACCCAGTAATGGGATGGCCGGGTCAAATGGTATTTCTAGTTCGAGATCCCTGAGGAATCGCCACACTGACTTCCACAATGGTTGAACTAGTTTACAGTCCCACCAACAGTGTAAAAGTGTTCCTATTTCTCCACATCCTCTCCAGCACCTGTTGTTTCCTGATTTTTTAATGATGGCCATTCTAACTGGTGTGAGATGGTATCTCACTGTGGTTTTGATTTGCATTTCTCTGATGGCCAGTGATGATGAGCATTTCTTCATGTGTTTTTTGGCTGCATAAATGTCTTCTTTTGAGAAGTGTCTGTTCATGTCCTCTGCCCACTTTTTGATGGGGTTGTTTGTTTTTTTCTTGTAAATTTGTTTGAGTTCATTGTAGATTCTGGATATTAGCCCTTTGTCAGATGAGTAGGTTGCAAAAATTTTCTCCCATTCTGTAGGTTGCCTGTTCACTCTGATGATAGTTTCTTTTGCTGTGCAGAAGCTCTTTATTTTAATGAGATCCCATTTGTCGATTTTGGCTTTTGTTGCCATTGCTTTTGGTGTTTTAGACATGAAGTCCTTGCCCACGCCTATGTCCTGAATGGTATTGCCTAGGATTTCTTGTAGGATTTTAATGGTTTTAGGTCTAACATATAAGTCTTTAATCCATCTTGAATTAATTTTTGTATAAGGTGTAAGGAAGGGATCCAGTTTCAGCTTTCTACATATGGCTAGCCAGTTTTCCCAGCACCATTTATTAAATAGGGAATCCTTTCCCCATTTCTTGTTTTTGTCAGGTTTGTCAAAGATCAGATAGTTGTAGCTATGCAGCATCATTTCTGAGGGCTCTGTTCTGTTCCATTGATCTATGTCTCTGTTGTGGTACCAGTACCATGCTGTTTTGGTTACTGTAGCCTTGTAGTATAGTTTGAAGTCAGGTAGCATGATGCCTCCAGCTTTGTTCTTTTGGCTTAGGATTGACTTGGCGATGCGCGCTCTTTTTTGGTTCCATATGAACTTTAAAGTAGTTTTTTCCAATTCTGTGAAGAAAGTCATTGGTAGCTTGATGGGGATGGCATTGAATCTATAAATTACCTTGGGCAGTATGGCCATTTTCACGATATTGATTCTTCCAACCCATGAGCATGGAATGTTCTTCCATTTGTTTGTATCCTCTTTTATTTCATTGAGCAGTGGTTTGTAGTTCTCCTTGAAGAGGTCCTTCACATCCCTTGTAAGTTGGATTCCTAGGTATTTTATTCTCTTTGAAGCAATTGTGAATGGGAGTTCACTCATGATTTGGCTCTCTGTTTGTCTGTGATTGGTGTACAGGAATGCTTGTGATTTTTGTACATTAATTTTGTATCCTGAGACTTTGCTGAAGTTGCTAATCAGCTTAAGGAGATTTTGGGCTGAGACAATGGGGTTTTCTAGATATACAATCATGTCATCTGCAAACAGGGACAATTTGACTTCCTCTTTTCCTAATTGAATACCCTTTATTTCCTTCTCCTGCCTGATTGCTCTGGCCAGAACTTCCAGCACTATGTTGAATAGGAGTGGTGAAAGAGGGCATCCCTGTCTTGTGCCAGTTTTCAGAGGGAATGCTTCCAGTTTTTGCCCATTCAGTATGATATTGGCTGTGGGTTTGTCATAGATAGCTCTTATTATTTTGAGATATGTCCCATCAATACCTAATTTATTGAGAGTTTTTAGCATGAAGGGTTGTTGAATTTTGTCAAAGGCCTTTTCTGCATCTATTGAGATAATCATGTGGTTTTTGTCTTTGGTTCTGTTTATATGCTGGATTACATTTATTGATTTGCGTATGTTGAACCAGCCTTGCATCCCAGGGATGAAGCCCACTTGATCATGGTGGATAAGCTTTTTGATGTACTGCTGGATTCGGTTTGCCAGTATTTTATTGAGGATTTTTGCATCAATGTTCATCAAGGATATTGGTCTGAAATTCTCTTTTTTGGTTAAGTCTCTGCCAGGTTTTGGTATCAGGACGATGCTGGCTTCGTAAAATGTGTTAGGGAGGATTCCCTCTTTTTCTATCGATTGGAATAGTTTCAGAAGGAATGGTACCAGTTCCTCCTTGTACCTCTGGTAGAATTCAGCTGTGAATCCATCAGGTCCTGGACTCTTTTTGGTTGGTAAGCTATTGATTATTGCCACAATTTCAGAACCTGTTATTGGTCTATTCAGAGATTCAACTTCTTCTTGGTTTAGTCTTGGGAGGGTGTATTTGTCGAGGAATTTATCCATTTCTTCTAGATTTTCTAGTTTATTTGCATAGAGGTGTTTGTAGTATTCTCTGATGGTAGATTGTATTTCTGTGGGATCGGTGGTGATATCCCCTTTTTCATTTTTTATTGCATCTATTTGATTCTTCTCTCTTTTCTTCTTTATTAGTCTTGCTAGCGGTCCATTAATTTTGTTGATCTTTTCAAAAAACCAGCTCCTGGATTGATTAATTTTTTGAAGGGTTTTTTGTGTCTCTATTTCCTTCAGTTCTGCTCTGATTTTAGTTATTTCTAGCCTTCTGCTAGCTTTTGAATGTGTTTGCTCTTGCTTTTCTAGTTCTTTTAATTGTGATGTTAGGGTGTCAATTTTGGATCTTCCCTGCTTTCTCTTGTGGGCATTTAGTGCTATAAATTTCCCTCTACACACTGCTTTGAACGTGTCCCAGAGATTCTGGTATGTTGTGTCTTTGTTCTCGTTGGTTTCAAAGAACATCTTTATTTCTGCCTTCATTTCATTATGTACCCAATAGTCATTCAGGAGCAGGTTGTTCAGTTTCCATGTAGTTAAGCGGTTTTGAGTGAGTTTCTTCATCCTGAGTTCTAGTTTGATTGCACTGTGGTCTGAGAGACAGTTTGTTATAATTTCTGTTCTTTTACATTTGCTGAGGAGAGCTTTACTTCCAACTATGTGGTCAATTTTGGAATAGGTGTGGTGTGGTGCTGAAAAAAATGTATATTCTGTTGACTTGGGGTGGAGAGTTCTGTAGATGTCTATTAGGTCCACTTTATGTAGAGCTGAGTTCAATTCCTGAATATCCTTGTTAACTTTCTGTCTCGTTGATCTGTCTAATGCTGACAGTGGGGTGTTAAAATCTCCCATTATTATTGTGTGGGAGTTTAAGTCCCTTTGTAGGTCACTGAGGACTTGCTTTATGAATCTGGGTGCTCCTGTGTTGGGTGCATATATATTTAGGATAGTTAGCTCTTCTTGTTGAATTGATCCCTTTACCATTATGTAATGGCCTTCTTTGTCTCTTTTGATCTTTGTTGGTTTAAAGTCTATTTTATCAGAGACTAGGATTGCAACCTCTGCCTTTTTTTGATTTCCAGTTGCTTGATAGATCTTCCTCCATCCCTTTATTTTGAGTCTATGTGTGTCTCTGCACGTGAGATGGGTTTCCTGAATACAGCACACTGATGGGTCCTGACTCCTTATCCAGTTTGCCAGTCTGTGTCTTTTGGTTGGAGCATTTAGCCCATTTACATTTAATGTTAATATTGTTATGTGTGAATCTGATCCTGTCATTATGATGTTAGTTGGTTATTTTGCTCGTTAGTTGCTATAGTTTCTTCCTAGCCTCGATGGTCTTTACAATTTGGCATGTTTTTGCAGTGGCTGGTGCCGGTTGTTCCTTTCCATGTTTAGTGCTTCCTTCAGGAGCTCTTTTAGGGCAGGCCTGGTGGTGACAAAATCACTCAGCGTTTGCTTATCTGTAAAGTATTTTATTTCTCCTTCACTTATGAAGCTTAGTTTGGCGGGATAGGAAATTCTGGGTTGAAAATTCTTTTCTTTAAGAATGGTGAATATCAGCCCCCACTCTCTTCTGGCTTGTAGAGTTTCTGCTGAGAGATCCGCTGTTAGTCTGATGGGCTTCCCTTTGTGGGTAACCCGACCTTTCTCTCTGGCTGCCCTTAACATTTTTTCCTTCATTTCAACTTTGGTGAATCTGACAATTATGTGTCTTGGAGTTGCCCTTCTCGAGGAGTATCTTTGTGGCGTTCTCTGTATTTCCTGAATCTGAATGCTGGCCTGCCTTGCTAGATTGGGGAAGTTCTCCTGGATAATGTCTTGCAGAGTGTTTTCCAACTTGGTTCCATTCTCCCCATCATTTTCAGGTACACCAATCAGACGTAGGTTTGGTCTTTTCACATAGTCCCAAATTTCTTGGAGGCTTTGTTCATTTCTTTTTATTCTTTTTTCTCTAAACTTCCCTTCTCTCTTCATTTCATTCATTTCATCTTCCATCAGCGATACCCTTTCTTCCAGTTGATCGCATCTGCTACCGAGGCTTCTGCAATCTTCCCGTAGTTCTCGAAACTTGGCTTTCAGCTCCATCAGCTCCTTTAAGCCCTTCTCTCCATTGGTTATTCTAGTTATCCATTCTTCTAATTTTTTTCCAAGTTTTTAACTTCTTTGCTATTGTTTTGAATTTCCTCTTGTAGCTCAGAGTAGTTTGATCGTCTGAAGCCTTCTTCTCTCAACTCATCAAAGTCATCCTCCATCCAGCTTTGTTCCATTGCTGGTGAGGAACTGCGTTCCTTTGGAGGAGGAGAGGTGTTCTGTTTTTTAGAGTTTCCAGTTTTTGTGCTCTGTTTTTTCCCCATCTTTGTGGTTTTATCTACTTTTTGTCTTTGATGATGGTGATGTACAGATGGGTTTTTGGTGTGGATGTCCTTTCTGTTTGTTAGTTTTCCTTCTACCAGACAGGACTCTCAGCTGCAGGTCTGTTGGAGTTTACTAGAGGTCCACTCCAGACCCTGTTTGGCTGGGTGTCAGCAGCAGTGGCTGCAGAACAGTGGATTTTTGTGAGACCACAAATTCAGCTGTCTGATAGTTCCTCTGAAAGTTTTGTCTCAGAGGGGTACCCGGTTGAATGAGGTGTCAGTCTGTCCCTACTGGGGGGGTGCCTCCCAGTTAGGCTGCTCAGGGGTGAGGGACCCACTTTAGGATGCAGTCTGTCCGTTCTCAGATCTCCAGCTGCGTGCTGGGAGAACCACTACTCTCTTCAAAGCTGTCAGTCAGACAGGGACATTTAAGTCTGTGGAGGTTCTTGCTGAGTTTTTGTTTGTCTGTGCCCTGCCCCCAGAGGTGGAGCCTACAGAGGCAGGCAGGCCTCCTTGAGCTGTGGTGGGCTCCACCCAGTTCGAGCTTCCTGGCTGCTTTGTTTACCTAAGCAAGCCTGGGCAATGGCGGGCGCCCCTCCCCCAGCCTCGCTGCCGCCTTGCAGCTTGATCTCAGACTGCTGTGCTAGCAATCAGCGAGACTCCGTGGGCATAGGACCCTCCGAGCCAGGTGCGGGACACAATCTCCTAGTGTGCCGTTTTCCAGGCCCGTTGGAAAAGCGCAGTATTAGGATGGGACTGATCCGATATTCCAGGTGCCGTCTGTTTCCCCTTTCTTTGACTAGGAAAGGGAACTCCCTGACCCCTTGCGCTTCCCGAGTGAGGCAATGCCTCCCCCTGCTTCGGCTCGCGCACAGTGCACTTCACCGACTGTCCTGCACCCACTGTTAGGCACTCCCTAGTGAGATGAAACCGGTACCTCAAGCAGAAATGCAGAAATCACCCGTCTTCTGTGTCGCTGGGGCTGGGAGCTGGAGACCGGAGCTGTTCCTATTCGGCCATCTTGGCTCCACCCAGCACGTATTTTCTTGAGAGTTTCAATTAGTTTATTTTCTGAGTAGTCAGGGAAACCTTTTTTTTTTTTTTTTTTTTTTGAGATAGAGTCTCACTCTGTTGCCCAGGCTGGAATGCAGTGGCAGCATCTTGGTTCACTGCAACCTCTGCCTCCTGGGTTCAAGCGATTCTCATGTCTCAGCCTCCCGTATAGCTGGGATTACAGGCATGCACCACAATGCCCAGCTATTTTTTGTATTTTTAGTAGAGATGGGAGTTTCATCATGTTGGCCAGGCTGGTCTCAAACACCTGACCTCAAGTGATCCGCCCACCTCGGCCTCCCAAAGTGCTGGGGTTACAGACATGAGCCACTGGACCCAGCCAGGAAGCCTTCTTTAATAGCTGTCAAAAATGGCCCTTTGAGTATCCTGATGTATCTTTGTTCTAGGGTGGCCAATCTCATCACCACATTAATAGAAATCTTGTTTTTTATTTCTAGTATCCAGTTTTTATGGAATTCTCACAGATACACAAGGACATGTGTATAAAGATGTTCACTGAGCCGGGCGTGGTGGCTCACGCCTGTAATCCCAGCACTTTGGGAGGCCAAGACGGGCGGATCACGAGGTCAGGAGATCGAGACCATCCTGGCTAATACGGTGAAACCCCATCTCTACTAAAAATACAAAAAATTAGCTGGGCACGGTGGCAGGCGCCTGTAGTCCCAGCTACTCGGGAGGCTGAGGCAGGAGAATGGCGTGAACCCAGGAGGCGGAGCTTGCAGTGAGCCGAGGTCACGCCACTGCACTCCAGCCTGGGCGACAGAGCGAGACTCCGTCTCAAAAAAAAAAAAAAAAAAAAAAAAAGATGTTCACTGGAACATTTTAAAAACAAGACATTGGAGACAAGCTGAAAATGTATTATAATGAGAAAGTTATATTATGGTACAAGGATACAATGGAATGTAATTCAGTTGTTAAAATGAATGAACTAAATTTGTTTATTTATTTTGAGACGGAGTTTCACTCTTATTGCCCAGGCTGGAGTGCAATGGCACCATCTCCGCTCACCGCAACTTCCGCCTCCCAGGTTCAAGCAATTCTCCTGCCTCAGCCTCCTGAGTAGCTGGGATTACAGGCATGCATCACCACACCCTGCTAATTTTTGTATTTTTAGTAGAGATAGGATTTCTCCATGTTGGCCAGGCTGGTCTCTATCTCCTGACCTCGTGAACCACCTGCCTCGGCCTCCCAAAATGCTGGGATTACAGGCGTGAGCCACCACACCCGGCCCAGAGGAGGTTTCTAATTAATTAATTTGTTTATTTTTGAGACGGTTTCACTCTGTTGCCAAGGCTAGAGTATAGTGGCACGATCAGGGCTCACTGCAGGTTTAGGTAAAGCAAGAACATGGGATCACCAAGGTTGGACTCATGCGATCCTTTTACTTTGGCCTCCTGAGTAACCACAAGTACAGGTGCATGCCACTACGCCTGGCTAATTTTTGTAGTTTTCTTGTAGAGATAAGGTTTTGTTGTGTTACCCAGGCTGGTCTTGAACTCCCAGGCCCAAGCAACCTACCTGCCACAGCCTCCCAAAATGCTGGGATTACAGGTGTGAGCCACCGTGCCCAGCCAACAGAGGAGTATTTAAATAATCAAGCAGATAAGATGCCCTGGTCTGTGGATACCAGTCAGCCTCTTTCCTCAGCCACCCATGTCATCACCTGGTAGGTGCATGAAAATAGTGGCCTTCGTGGCAAGGCTGGAGGTAAGCATGGCTCAGCAGCATAGACTTCCACTTTTCAAGGCTGACAGCTACGGCCACTGCTGAGTGCTCAATCTGCCAGCAGTGGAGACCAACACTGAGTCGCTGATATGGCACCATTTCCTGGGGTGATCAGCCAGCCACCTGGTGGTAGGTTGATTACCTTGGACTGCTTCCATCATGGAAGAGGCAGCATTTTGCTCTTACTGGAATAGACGCTTACTTGGGATATGGCTTTGCCTTCCCTGCATGCAATGCTTCAGCCAAAACTACCATCTGTGGACTTACAGAATGCCTATTCACCCCACCATCATAGTACTTTATACAGCATTGCTTCTGCCCAAAGAACTCACTTCATATCAAGCAAAGTGTCACAATGGGCCCATGCTCAAGGAATTCTTACCATGTTCTGCATCACTCTGAAGCACTCAGCTTGGTAGAATAGTAGAATGGCCTTTTGAAGACTCAGTTACAGCACCAGCCAGGTGGCAGTACTTTGCTGGGCTGGGACAAGGTTCCCAGGAGGCTGTGCATGCTCTGAATCAGTGTCCAATATATGATGCTGTCTCCCATAGCCTGGATTCATGAGGCCAGGTATCAAGGGGTGAAAATGGGAGTGGTACCACTCACCATTACCTGTAATGATCCACTGGCCAAATTTTTTATTTCTGTTTCCATGACCACCTCTGCTGGCCTAGAAATCCTAGTTCTAAAAGGATAAATGCTTCCACTAGGAGACACAATAATGATTTCATTGAACTGGAAGTTAAGACTGCTACCTGGCCACTGCGGACTCCTCAGACCTCTGAATCAAAAGGCAAAGGAGTTAACTGCACTGGCTGGAGTAACTGATCCTCACTACCAAGGGGAAAATGGATCACAGTAGAGGTGAGGAGGAGTATGTCTGGAATATGGGCGATCTCTTAGAGTGTCCCTTAGTATCACTATGTCCTGTGATTAAGGTCAGTGGGAAACTACAACAGCTCGATCCAGGCAGGACTACGAATGACCTAGACCCTTCAGGAATGAACGTTTGAGTCACTCCACTAGCTGAAGAGCCACAGCCAGCTGAGGTGCTTGCTGAAGGCAAAAGAAATACAGAACAAGTCTTGGAAGAAGGTAGTTATAAATATCAGCTCTGACCAGTTACAGAAATGAGAACTGTGTCATGAGTATTTCTTCCTTACTTTCTTATGAATATGTTTATGCACGTGTGTGTATATATATATATATACACAACTATCTTTGTTTTCTTCCCCTCTGTTATCCGCTTATTATACAGCATAGGATGTATTGACTTTGCATTGTAGAATTTAAGTTACATTGTATCAAGATGAGTGCACATCACCTAAAGGCTTCGCATCCTCTTCTGGGGAGAGGGTTAGTACGATTTCAGTTGTGTACAAGATAGTTGTATCATGTTAGGCAGAAGTAAAATCTTGCTACTATCTTTATTTGGAGATCAAGTAGTGTTTAAAGAGATGTCTGTGGGTGCCAAATTGACCAGGGGTAGACCTGTGATGGTTAATTTTATGTGTCAACTTGGTTAGGGTGCCCAGATGTTTGGTCATCAGTCTAGATGTTGCTGTAAAGGTGTATTTCAGATGTGATTAACATTTAAATCAGTAGGCTTTGAGTAAAGCAGATTGCCTTCCATAATGTGAGTTGTCGAGCAATACACATAGTAAATTTCATTTTTATTAAAAATTTATGTTCAAGCATATACACAAATACTCATGGAAAAAGGTCTGGAAACAATGTACAACAATTATTTCCTTTGGGGAATTAAATGGGAGTTGAGGTAAGGAAAAGGGTCATATCTTTCCTTTTTTTTTTTTCATATTGAACCAGGGTCTCACTCTGTCATCTGGGCTGGAGTGCAGTGGTGCAATCTCATCTTGGCTCACTGTAGCCTCAACCTCCCGGGTTCAAGTGATCCTCCCACCTCAGCCTCCTGAGTAGCTAGGACTACAGGCACGTGCCACCACACCAGGCTAATTTTTTTATTCTTTGTAGAGATAGGGTTTCACCATGTTGGCCAGGCTGGTCTCAAACTCCTGGGCTCAAGTGATCCGCCTGCCTCAGCCTCCCAAAGTGCTGGAATTATAGGCATGAGCCAGCCACTGCACCTGGCCTCCCTTTTTATTTTTACAATTTCTCTAATTAAAATTCTCCCTTTGCAGTGTATTCTTGCGTTTGTTCTTTATTCTTGGGGAAGATAATAGTTTTCTATATTTTGATTGTATCTTGATTAAGAATATCAGTTATCACCTTTAGCCTGACAAATTTTCTTTCTCAATATTCACCTACAACTCTATGCTGGAACTAGCACTGTATTCTATGCATCAAAAGCACAGATATTCCATGACCATCTTTCCTCCAATCTGCAGGCTGTAGAAGTGTGGAGAATAAGACTAAGAATAATGTAGCTTGTTTAAGATTCAGTATTTCATGATGACTAAATTTAGTAATGTAAATTATTAACAATGTGATGTATTTTGTGTGACTACAGATGACCTTTTATTAGTAGTGTACTTGTATTGTTGCAAATTGGGCTCCCCAGCCACAGACTCAGAGCTTAGCATGCAGGATGTTTATTAAGCAGTGCCCTTGGGATCACGACTTGTGGAATGAGGGGGAGGGAAGCAGAGGGATAAATCCAGCTGTAATGCACACCCGCCACAATCTCGGCCAATCCCACCAGAAGCTCTGAAGCTAGAATAGCCTTTTGGTGTTGTCCTAAGTTGGCCTTAGATGGCCAAGTCTTTCTATTCCCTCATCATCCAGTCGTTGGATGTGGGCCACCCTGGAAAGGGTGTGACTTTGGGCAAGGTTGCTCTCTGCTTCTGAGGCAAGCTGGGAAGTGAATTTGTGACAGCTGAAGGCTAATAGGGTTGCTAACACAGGGTAAGGCTATCTGCCAACAGAACTAGCAGCTGTCCTTCATTGAAGACGCCTCTGAGTGGTTATCACAATGCCTACCTCACGCACCGTTCTTATTTTTGGGATCAGCTTCTCAGAGTTTAAAACCATTATGTGTCTTTTATTTCTCTTCAGAATTGATGTAGTGTGTATCAGTATGATAATTCGATGAGAAAATGTGAAATATGGTTTATTAAATGTTAGCTATCATTATAATTATTGATATTGTTATTCTCACTTAGCAAATGTCTTGAAAAGACCTGGTATTGTTTCCCAAGCTTTGTTTTTATTAAGCATGGGCAAGATGCTTAATAAAAACAAAGCTTGGGAGACAGATCTGATACTAGCTGAAAAGAATATTGTTACATTTCTGTTGTACATACATTATGTAGAGTTGGCCCTGAAAAAGTTTCAAATTTGGGGTTGTTTTCCTGTAGTATGAGTGCTAATCCCTTTACACATGGTAATGAAAATTTTAATCTTCCCTTTTGCTTTTATGAGATCGAATTCAGTGTCATTCAATGATTCCTAAGGAACTCTCTTTCCCAGCTTATTAAGGGAAAAGCCAGGCCGAGGCTTTTAATTCATCCGCCTGACAAATGTAACACCATCAAAAGTCCTAATATTAAATAAAAACTTGGCTCCTGCTCTAGGAAGAATAAGCATGTGAGACTATTTTGTTATTGCTGTTGACATTTGGTTTTGTATTTGACTGCTATGCTGATGAAAAATATCTGTTAACTAGGAAAAATGATACTAATATGAATAATAGAGGTTAGCACTTATTGAGCTCTGTACTAAGTATTTTACCTTTATTATGTCATTTAAGTATCTTCTCAGTCTTAAGAGGCTGATAAATTTTTTTTTCTTTTTTTTTTTTTTGAGATAAGAGTCTCACTCTGTCACCCAGGCTGGAGTGCAGTGGCACAATCTGGGCTCACTGCAACCTCCGTCTCCCGAGTTCAAGCAATTCTCATGCCTCAGCCTCCTGAGTAGCTGGGATTACAGGCTCCTGTTACCATGCCCGGGTAATTTTTGTATTTCTAGTAGAGACGGGGTTTCACCATGTTGGCCAGGCTGGTCTTGAACTCCTGACCTCAGGTGATCTGCCCTCCTCGGCCTCCCAAAGTGCTGGGATTATAGGCGCGAGCCACTGTGCCTGGCTGAGGCTAATAATATTATTGACCCTCTTTTACAGATGATAAAACTGTGGCTCAGAGGGGGATGTTGCTTAAGGTCAAACATCTAGTAAGTGCAGAGCAGGAATGAGAACCCAGGTTAATTGGACTGCCAGATTCATGCCTCTCTCCGTTCCATTTTATTGACATTAAGGACTGATTTGAATACATTCCTTTCAAATGGTCAATCAAGTCTTTATTTAAAACATACTGTGGCCGGGCGCGGTGGCTCACGCTTGTAATCCCAGCACTTTGGGAGGCCGAGGCGGGCGGATCACGAGGTCAGGAGATCGAGACCACGGTGAAACCCTGTCGCTACTAAAAATACAAAAAAATTAGCCGGGCGTAGTGCGTAGTGGCGGGCGCCTGTAGTCCCAGCTACTCGGAGAGGCTGAGGCAGGAGAATGGCATGAACCCGGGAGGCGGAGCTTGCATTGAGCCGAGAGCGCGCCACTGCACTCCAGCCTGGGCGACAGGGTGAGACTCCGTCTCAAAAAAAAAAAAAAAAAAAAAAAAAAAAAATACTGTGAGCCCAGCACAGCCAGGATTGGGGGAATAAAAAAATTATAAGCGTTTTCTGTGCATTTAATCTAGCTGAGGGATCACAAGATTATCAAGAAGAATGTTTCCTAAACCTTAGTTAGTTATTCATCATTTTTCTGTCGTTGTTATATTTGTGTACCACATGAAGTGTTACTTCCCCCTTTCTGAATTCTCTCATCTCCTAAACTTCACTTGTACACTCAGATCTCTCAACTGTGTTTAACAAAAGCTGAAAGAAAATGCAGATAGTTTTTCATTTATCTTTTATACCTCCTTGAAAGATGATTTAATACTTTGGGTAATACAATTATAAATTAATATATTAGTGGTAACTTATTTCACTATTGTATTATCCTTCTAAGCAATTCTACAATTCTTCCACTTTCTTATTATTTTAGTTTTAAAAAAAAATCATAGTTGAGAAAAACTGATCAGAAATGGTGAACGAATTCCTAGGATAATGAAACAGCAAAATATTTCAAAATGTGAGAAAAACAAGATCACTAACATCTCGTAATTTATCCTAGCTTTTACAAGGGTCCAGTTTGCATATGGCAATTGCAAAATAGAATACGTTTTAGCCTATTAAAAACAATTTAATTGCACATTTAAAAATAACAAACAGAGTATCATTGGATCGTTTGTACCACAAAGGATAAATGCTTGGTGATGGATACTCCATTTACCCTGATGTGATTGTTATGCTTTGCATGTCTGTATCAAAATAGCTCACATACCCCATAAGTATTTACATCTGCTGTGTACCCACAAATATTAAAAATAAAATAGAGAAAATTAAATTCAAAAACAAAGAGCAAAATTTCTCTTTGTTTTTTGAAGAACTCTAAAACCAAAGTCAATCTTCCTAGACGAAGGTCTTTATGAAAAAGTCAATCCTTACAAATAGAATAGCTCAAAAAATAAATTTATTTTATGTTTCTTGTTTTTTGAGATGGAGTATCGCCATATCACCCAAGCTGGAGTGCAGTGGTGCCATCTTGGCTCATGGCAACCTCCACCTCCCGGGTTTGAGCGATTCTCCTGCCTCAACCTCCTAAATAGCTGGGACTACAGGCACATGCCACCATGCCCGGCTAATTTTTGTATTTTTAGTGGAAACAGGGTTTCACCGTGTTGGCCAGGCTGGTCTTGAATTTCTATTTCTGACCTCAAGTGATCTGCCCTCCTCGGCTTTCCAAAGTGCTGGGATTACAGGCGTGAGCCACCATGCCCAGCCTCAAAAAAAAAAAAAAAAAAAAAAAAAAAAAAATCAAAAAATGAGTTTAAAAGACACTGACGTACCAAGGGCTTAATTTTGTAACAATTTTACAAGATAGATATTATTTTTATCCCCATTTTACAGATTAAAAAAACCTCAGTGTTCAGGGTTAAGAAACTTGCAGCCTGTCTGGATGCAATGGCTCACTCCCGTAATCCCAGTACTCTGGGAGGCCAAGGCAGGCGGATCACAAGGTCAGGAGTTCGAGACTAGCCTGACCAACATGGTGAAAGCCCGTCTCTACTAAAACTACAAAAATTACCCAGGTGTGGTGGCACGCACCTGCAATCCCAGCTACTCAGGAGGCTGAGGCAGGAGAAATGCTTGAACCTGGGAGGTGGAGGTTGCGGTGAGCCAAGATCGTGCCACTGCACTCCAGCCTGGGTGACAGAGCGAGACTCCATCTCAAAAAAAAAAAAAAAAAAAAAAGCAAACAAACAAAAACCCCCTTGCAGCCAGTCTAACCCCAGAGCCCATGCTCGTAATTACTTACTATTCAATCTCCCCAGATAAATTAGTCCTCCTATTTTTTTGATACGGATTCTCCCTGTTGTTGGCTGGGCTGGAGTGCAATGGCACAATCTTGGCTCACTACACTTCCGCCTCCTGGGTTCCAGGAATTCTCTTGCCTCAGTCTCCCGAGTAGCTGGGATTATAGGCGCCCACCACCACGCCTGGCTAATTTTTGTATTTTTGGTAGAGATGGAGTTTCACCATGTTGGCCAGGTTGGTCTCAAGCTCCTGACCTCAGGTCATCCACCTGCGTCAGCCTCCCAAAGTGCTGGGATTACAAGTGTGAGCCACCGTACCCAGCCAGTCCTCCTATTTTCATCATTTATGTTATCCTACAATTTTCCTTAAAAAACTATATAGTGATATATATATATATATATATACACACACACGCACACATATATACATGTGTATATATACACACACATATATATACATGTATGTTATATATATATATGTATATATATGTAGCTGGGATTACAGGCTCCTGCCACCATGCCTGGGTAATTTTTATATTTTTAGTAGAGACGGGGTTTCACCATGTTGGCCAGGCTGGTCTTGAACTCCTGACCTCAGGTGATCTGCCCTCCTTGGCCTCCCGAAGTGCTGAGATTATAGGCGCGAGCCACTGTGCCCAAGTAGCTGGGAATACAAGCTTTTTTTTTTTGTAATTATACCTTAAGTTCTAGGGTACATGTGCCCAACGTGCAGGTTTGTTACATATGTATACATGCGCCATGTTGGTGTGCTGCACCCATTAACTCGTCATTTACATTAGGTATATCTCCTAATGCTATCCCTCCCCCTCCCCCAACCCCATGACAGGCCCCGGTGTGTGATGTTTCCCTTCCTGTGTCCAAGTGTTCTCATGGTTCAATTCCCACCTATGAGTGAGAACATGTGGTGTTTGGTTTTCTGTCCTTGCGATAGTTTGCTGAAAATGATGGTTTCTAGCTTCATCCATGTCCCTACAAAGGACTGCATAGTATTCCATGGTGTATATGTGCCACATTTTCTTAATCCAGTCTATCATTGATGGACATTTGGGTTGGTTCCAAGTCTTTGCTATTGTTAATGGTGCCACAATAAACATACGTGTGCATGTGTCTTTATAGCAGCATGATTTATAATCCTTTGGGTATATACCCAGTAATGGGATGGCTGGGTTAAATGGTATTTCTAGTTCTAGATCCTTGAGGAATCACCACACTGTCTTCCACAATGGTTTAGGAACACTTTTACACTCTTGGTGGGGCTTTTTTTTTTTTTTTAAACTATACATAAGGACACTATGTTTGTTTTGCTGGCCACAGTATCTCATTGTATATAGCGCAGTACCTGGCACAGAGTCAATGCAGGGTAAATATCAATTAGGCTAAATACTTGGACAATTATTTAATCATTATGCTTAGCATCTAATCAGCATGGGCAAAGGTATCAAAATGCTTTATTTGTTGAGTACATACTCTGTCTATAGCAAGTTGTAGGCTCTGAGATAAGAAGATCAAGACATGATCTTTGCCTTCAAGGAACCTCCAATCCTTAGTGGGGTTTAGGGCAGGGACAAGGACAAGGGCATAAAAGGATTAATAATAATGCAGGTGGGCAGGTGTAGACAACTGACTATAGATAGTGTCACCACTTTCTAGGAACTTCACAGCTTCATAAAAGAGTCATCATGGAGGCTTCCATTCTTTGAAAGGCAGAGAATGCTTTCATATATATATATATATATATATATATATATATATATGTATTTATTTTTTTTTTTTGAGAGAGAGTCTTGCTCTGTTGCCAGGCTGGAGTGCAGTGGCACGATCTTGGCTCACTGCAACCTCCGCCTCCTGAGTTCAAGCGATTCTCCTGCCTCTGCCTCCCGAGTAGCTAGGACTACAGGTGCCCGCTACCATGCCCAGCTAATTTTTGTATTTTTAGTAGAGATGGGATTTCACAATGTTGGCCAGGATGTTCTCAAACTCTTGACCTCGTGATCCGCCCGCCTCGACCTCCCAAAGTGCTGGGATTACAGGTGTGAGCCACCGCGCCCAGCCTCTTTCCTGTATATTTAACTGTAACTTCTCTTAAGCATTTTTATTTTTAAATTTTTATTTACTTATTTATTTTTTGAGACAGGGTCTCACTCTGCCTGCCCAGGCTGGAGTGCAGGGGTGTGATCTTGGCTCACTGCAACCTGCACCTCCCAGATTCAAGCGATTCTCCCGCCTCAACCACCCAAGAAGCTGGGATTAGAGGCGTGCGCCACCAAACCAGGCTAATTTTTGTATTTTTAGTAGAGACAGAATTTCACCATGTTGGCCAGGCTGATCTCAAACTCCTGGCCTCAAGTGATCCACCCGCCTTGGCCTCCCAAAGTGCTGGGATTACAGGTGTGAGTCACTGCGCCTAGCCTCTTAAAGATTTTTAGAAAGAAAGTTTTATATTCTCCTCTTTCTGATCTATCATTTTTTCCAGGAAATTCTTTCAACCTAAATCTTATATAATCAATTTCAGTAGACACCCTCCTTTTCTGTTGTTAGAGAATAGGAATTGATAGTGAATATTCATCTACAGGCTTTGAGGATCATTATTAAGTTACTTTCCAGTGACTTAATTTTTAATTTGCTTAATTATTAAGTCACTCTCCAGGCTATACAACTTTATTTCATTATTTTTTCTTTTTTTTTTTTTTTGAAGACGGTTACAGGATTTTGCTCTGTTGCCCAGGCTGGAATGCAGTGGTGTGATCTCAGCTCACTGCATCCTCCAACTCCCAGGCTCAAGTGATCCTCCCCCCTCAGCCTCCTACATAGCTGGGACTGTAGGCATGCATTACCATGCCAGGCTATACAATTTTACTTTTTAAAAAATTTTCAGCCAGGTGCAGTGGCTCATGCCTGAAATCCTAGCACTTTGGGAGGCTGAGGTGGGCAGATTGCATGAGCTCAGGAGTTTGAGACCAGCCTGGGCAACATAGTGAGACCCCATCTCTACTAAAATACAAAAAATTAGCTGGGCGAGGTAGTGCAGGCCTGTAGTTCCAGCTACTTGGGAAGCTGAGGTGGGAGGATCACTAGAACCAGGGGATAAAATTTTCAGTGAGCCGGGATTGTGCCACTGCACTCCAGCCTGGACAACAGAGTCTTGCTCTGTCATCAAAATAATAATAATAATAATAATAATAATAATTCATTCTGTTTTCTTTTCCTATCTTTCAGTCATAATCATTGCTCTCTTCTACCTTATCTCCAAGATTTCCAGGTTTCTTTTACATTGTGAAGCTGAGATTTGATCATGTTCCTTGTAATAGGATTATTTTTACTATTTCTGCCGACTTTCCTTTTTCTTTTTTTAAAGAAAAAATTTTTATTATAAAATTTTCCTGTAATTGACAATAGCATATAATTAACTTTGCACAAGTCATATCCCCTCTGCAGCAGATTGAACCACATCTCCTGATATTCATACCCTCCGTAGTCTTCTCTTGAATCTGGGCTGGCCGTGAGGCCTGCTTTAGCCAACAGAACACAGAGGAAGGCTTAATCCTTAAGAAGACCTAGCAGCTTTCTCGGGGAAGCCAGCTGCCATGTAATATGTCCATCCTAAGACCGCCATGCTGTGAGCAGTTGTCCTCCACATGGCCTCTCCACGAGCCCAACCTAGCCACATGGAGAAGCCATGTGGTGGAGAACAAAGTCCCTGGCCAACAGCCTCAGCTGATCTTCCAACCGACAGCTAGCACCCACTGGCCTGGCTATGAATGAGGCCATCTTGGAAGTAGATTGTCTAGTCATAGTTGCGCCATCCCAGCTGCCGCCATGTGGAGCTTGACAAGCTCTCCTTGGCAAGCCCTGCACAATTGAAGAATTGTGAACAAATCATTTATTTAAGACAGTATTTTTTGGAGTAATTTGTGAAATACCGAGAAATAATTGAAACATTCTCTCTGGGCAAGGCTTTCTTTTTTCCACCTGTAAAGTGAATTAGTTGGACAAGGTAATCTCTACCTCTTATAACCTATTATTTGGAGTGTAGTCTGTGTTGTTCCATTGCTGCTCAACTTCTGCCTACAACCCAATATTGGTCCCGTATATTCTTATTTGATACTAACTTGTGACTAGGCTTGTTGAAATTTATTCTCTTTTTCTCCCCCCTTAGATTCAAGTCTCTAACTTGCCAGAATCATTTTAAATCGGTATTTTAGGTGCTGATTTCCATCCTGCAGTGTGTTAATACTGCTCCCAGCTTGGTGATATGTCCACTTTATGAGCTTGCCTTCTCCTTCATCATTTCCTTCAGAAATCTCACAGCTGTGTTCTCACAGCTGGGCTGGCAGATTCGCTGTCCTTTTTGGCCCTCAGAAAATCTTATTGGCATAGTTTCTAGGATTCAAAACTCTGAAACTTGCCTTTCCCACCCATTTTGCTGTTTCTGGCTCAAGCATATTCCCAAATTGGTCTATTTTCCAAGATATAGCATGCCCATTCCTGTGAATTTCTTGTGAATAACATGTGCTATTAGGAAGTTAATGAGAAAAATTCTTTTCTTTTTTGGTGGAGTCTTGGCTCAGAATATTCCTGAAGTAATCATCATCAATTAACTATGCGTCAAGACTTCTGTGATAGGGATGTAAAGCCAGTAATTCTTTTTCACATCACGTTGAATTCATGTCTCAGAATATTACAGCACATCTGTTCTCCTTGAGCTGAATTTATTCCAGAAGGAGCATGTTTCCTAATAAATATTGTCCAGTCATTTTTGAAGGACCTTTAAGCTCGGAGAGCATTAAAGTAATTGATTCTCAGCATTTTTCAAACTACTTTCAGGTTTAGCCACTGCTGGCCATCTGTTTATTCAGTTTAGAAGGAGTTCCAAACATAGCCTAGAGTCATCATGAGTAATCTTAACAGGCTCACTGGAGCATATGCCATAACTCCCATCTTCCCAGGATTTCAAAAAGTGCTGTTGAAAAGAACTGCATGCCTTTTAGGGCCCACCTCTCCTTTCTTACAGATGGTAGACTATCTAGGCGCTAAACACGTTACCTGAGGCAACAACAGAATAGAAGCGTTGATCTATGGGGCAGGCAGACTGTAAGGTTCACACAACACAAATTCCCATGGTTACTAGTTCTAGGGCAGAAGGCCACTGTTTCTCCAACTTACCCCTCAACCCGCTCCAATTGGAAAAGCACTCATTGTCACAGGCCCCTTACACATTTGCCTAAACACTTTCTGGGGTAATATGATTTACCCCAGAGATCATGACTATGTTCTTTCCTACGTAATGGGTCTTTTTTTGTTTTTTTGTTTTTTGTTCAGCATCCTTTCTCTTCAGGAAGTGTCTTTCCTCTACATCCTGTGATTCTGATGGGCTACAATTCCCAGGCATCACTTATTTCACTATAGTAACAGCACATGATCCAGGCTTGACCAGTCATGGTAACTTCTTCGTCTGGACATGGGATTGGTTCAGGTGTTGGCAATTGATCCAAGTAGGGCCAATCAGAGACTTGGCTGAACTGATAGATGGATGATGGTGGAAGATTCCCCTGCAGAAGATGCTACATTAGAATGCAGCATACAACCACACATAGTAATCGTTCTAAGCCACACGGAGTCTGCCTTATATTAAGAGAAAACTAGGCCAGGTGCAGTGGCTCATGCCTGTAATCCCAGCACTTTAGGAGGCTGAGGTGGGTGGATCACGAGGTCAGGAGATCGAGACCATCCTGGGTAATACGGTGAAACCCTGTATCTACTAAAAATACAAAAAATTAGCCGGCTGTGGTGGTGGGTGCCTGTAGTCCCAGCTACATGGGAGGCTGAGACAGGAGAATAGTGTGAACCCAGGAGGCAGAGCTTGCAATGAGCTGAGATCGCGCCACTGCGATTCTAGCCTGGGCGACACAGCGAGACTCCGTCTCAAAAAAAAAAAATTAAAATTAAAAAATAAATAAATAAATAAATAGAAAACTAACACATGGGAGCAGAGTGGAAACAGAGAAGATGAGAAGTGCCAATATTGGTCTGGCCCCTGGATACAGCTATAATTGAACTTCTAAGACCTTCATTTACTTTTTTACTTTAGTGCATTTAAGTTGTGTTTGTCTCATTTGCAATCCAAGACTCATAATTAACAGCAACATAGTCTTTAAGAAAAATGTATGCAACCTTAAAAATAGCTTCCTCCTTAGAAATGTAAATCACAGGTGTTGAAACTTTAGAACAGGTTTTCATATAATTTGGTAATTTTTTGAATAGTGAGAATTTTTTAGAGGTAAGCGTGGTTTCCTTAATCCGGGCAGGTGGTGCCTTGTCTGACAAGATTCTCCATTCAAATATTTCAAAAAAATATATTATGACTGAATGGGAAGTTTTAGTTCAGGGAATAGAGTTGTTGCTTCACTCTTTCCCAAAATATTAGGAATATAGGACCCAAGGAAATAAATGAAAGAACTGTGGCCCATGTATCTTTTTAGGAATGCAGGTTGATTTCAAGATGTACTGACGATATGATGGATAAATCCACTGAGCGTAAGCTATTTTCTGTTGGGTGTGTTGGGAGCAGTGAAAAGGACGCTTTAAGCACAGATGATCAGTAGTTTTGTTTTTAGTTTGTTTCTCACTCCAAGCTTTGTAATTAAGCATTTTTATCTTTACGAAGCCAACTGGCATCATCCGCTTTAAGGTTTTCTAAGACGTTTTGGAATGTCTCCTTCTTCCTACTTCTTCTCTTTTCTCCTTTTTACTTTAATTTTGTCTTTTCACTTGGATTAGTGATTTTCAGTTTAAATTTTATCTGTATTTTATATTTTAAGGTATGTTAAACATATTTTGGGGTACACCAGATACACACGTACATACTAGATAGGGCTGGAGACTTCTGGCAAACTAGGTGGAAATATTAATGAAATTATGCATTGCATTTGGACTCAACTTTATCCTCTAAAAATCAACAAGCACATTAGAGAACTTAGTAAAATTGATCCTTTTGATAAGTATACTATAATATTATTGAACAGCTGTGTGTAAGGAATTATGCCAAATATTGAGAATGAGAAGAAGAAAATGATTTGATTCTCTGCCCTTGAGGAATCTACTACAGGAAACAGATTCAATGTCCTAGACAGGCAGAAGGAATGCTTCTTCTATTAGGCTCACATTACACCTGTCTTGATTATAGCATATATCATAATTATTTAGGTATTCATGTCTTCCTTTAGAATAAAAACTCTATGTTGAGCCAATTGGCTGTCTTCTTCATTTTTATATTCTCTGTGCCTAATATTGCCCCTGACACAGTAGTTATGTTTTTATTTTTTTGAGACAGGATCTCATTCTGTTGCCCAGGCTGAAGTGCAGTGGTGTGATCTTGGCTCACTATAACCTCGACCTCCTTGGCACAAGAAATCCTCCCACTTCAGCCTCCCGAATAGCTGGGACCACGGGCTTGTGCCACCACACCTGGCTAGTTTTTATATTTTTTATAGAGACAGTGTTTTGTCATATTGCCCAGGCTAGTCTCAAATGCCTGACCTCAAGCAATCTGCTCGCCTCAGCTTCCAAAGGGCTGGGATTACAGGTGTGAGCCACTGTGCCCAGCGGTAGTTACTTAATAAAAGCTTGATGTTGATGCAATTTTTGGAAAGTGCAACTCAAACTGACTTTAAAAATGAGGAAGTCTGCCAGGCTCAGTGGCTCACGCCTATAATCCCAGCACTTTGGGAGGCCAAGGCGGGCGGATCACGAGTTCAGGAGTTTGAGACCAGCCTGACCAACATGGTGAAACTCTGTCTCTACTAAAAATGAAAAAATTAGCTGGGCGTGGTAGCAGGTGCTTGTAATCCCAGCTACTCAGGAGGCTGAGGCAGGAGAAGTGCTTGAACCCAGGAGGCAGATGTTACAGTGAGCCGAGATGGCACCACTGCACTCCAGCCTGGATGACAGAACAAGACTCTGTCTCAAAAAAATAAAAAATAAAAATAAATAAAATAAGAAGGATGTAGTTTCCAATGCTGACCCAGATGCTGCTATAGAGAATAATGGACACAAAAGATCCTCCCAGACAACAGAATTCGGGGTGATCAGGTGGGTCAACCAAGGAACTTACTCTCTGCCAGGGCAGGGAATCTTTGCAGCTTCTGCTCATTAGGATTTCACAATTGCTGAGGACGAGTGACAACTGTGTATTTCCCATTCTTCCCTTGTCTGACTTGGAGTTTTACTTGTGGTTATCCTGTCTTTGTCACAGAAGTGGAGAATGGATATTTAGTAGATGAGTCACTTCTCCTAAAGGAGCCACATCCAAACTCGATGGAGAGGTCTTGGACTCTGAGGGGTAACTGGGTAGGACTTTGGATTGGTTTCCTTGGGAAAGAGATGAATGTGTTCTTATGTTTCAGAAGGGTATGCACTGATTCTTGGGTGGCCAGAAAGGTGGTCTATAGAACCTGCTAATTGGCCTCTGATATCCATTCTCTCAATCTTTTTTTTTTTGAGACAGTCTTGCTGTGTTTCCTAGGCTGGAGTGCAGTGGTGCAATCGTGGCTCAGTGCAACCTCTGCCTCCCGGGTTCAAGGGATTCTTATGTCTCAGCCTCCCAACTAGCTGGGACTACAGGCATGTGCCGCCATGCCCACCTAATTTTTGTATTTTTAGTAGAGGGGTTTCACCATGTTGGCCAGGCTGATCTTGAACTCCTGGCCTCAAGTGATCTGCTGGCCTCGGTCTCCCAAGTCCTGGGATTACAGGTGTGAGCCACTGCACCTGGCCCCAGCTAATTTTTTAATTTTTGTAGAGGTGGGGTTTTGCCATGTTACCCAGGCTGATCTGGAACTCCTCAAGCAATCCACCCACCTCGGTCTCCTAAAGTGCTGGGATTACAGTGTGAGCCATCATGCCCAGCCAAGCAAACATATTCTTATAGCCAGATAGGAAATATTTTGCCATGCAAGTCATAGGGTCTCTGTCCCAGTGACTCAATTCTGACTTTGTAGCTCCAAAGCAGCCATTGACAAGACTTCTATAATGGATGTGGCCGTATTCCAGTAAAATTTTATTTACCAAAACTGGTGCCTGCTAACTATAGTTTGTTTATCTCTGCATCTCTGCTCTGGTAGAACAATAACATTCATGAACTCTGGTTCCCTGGATGCCCTGGAAAGAGAGCTGCCCTACAGTCCAGATCACCTACTAACTCTGATGTCTATGTGAAGGAAAAATAAGGTGTTTTGTTTTTGTTTTTGTTTTTTTGTTTGTTTTGTTTTTTGTTTTTGACAGAATCTCACACTGTTGCCCAGGCTAGAGTGCAGTGGCAGGATCACAGCCCACTGTAGCCTCAACCTCCCTTGGCTCAGGTGATCTCCCACCTCAGCCTCCCATGTAGCTGGGACTACAGGCATATGCCACCATGCCTGGCTGATTTTTTATTTTAAAAATTTTTTGTAGAGAGAATGTATCACCATGTTGTCCAGGCTGGTCTTGAACTCCTGGGCTCAAGCAGTCTTCCTTCCTTGGCCTCCTCAAGTGCTGGGATTACAGGCATGAGCCACTGTGCCCAGCCTGATAAATAAGTTTTGAACTCTTATTTAAGTCACTGTTATTTTGGATTCTGTTAAGGTGTTCAAACCGATATCGTAATGCAACTATATCTTCCGGTGAGAAGTATCTAAATATGGATGGTTACAGTCCCCTGGGAGTATTATTACTTTATTTTAGTCACTAATCTAGTTCTAGAAAAAAGTGATGATTGGGAAACTCATCTTTTCAAAATCCTGTAGCAAGTCTGACATGGTACTGATGTGGCACTATATCCCTTGATTCTGAAGATGCCAGTTGGAAGCAACAACTAAAGATAATGTTTCTTTGCTTTTGTTGTTAACCTGAAGTCATTGTAAAGAGGTTGAATGACCTCTTGACATTTAGGAGATGTTAAATGACCTCAGAGCCAGTTTTTTACTAGTAAGGATATAGTAAATAACTTGCATTAATAACTTGCATTTCACTAAATGCAAGTTAGTTGCAGGTTCCAACTTGCAATTCTGGTTAAACATAAATATCCTAAAGGCAGTATACTTGTAAAGAAAATTTCCATATATTGCATAACATATTCACACTTTGCCCATCATTCAAGGCATTGCATGTGCTATTGTCAACTTCCCTAACCACCTTTTAAATTTATCATCAATATAAAATTAAGAAGAATAGTGAAATTCTTTTCATATTGATGACAGTCCACTATTTTCTAAACAGCAAGATAATCAAAACAAAATAATTGGTCATTTTGAAGAAGAAATTTACTAAATGAAGCAGTTGGAAAGAATGGATTACAGTTGTTTTTGAGATAGTTTACATCAATTGTTCATATTAAAAATATATCTTCCAAGTATCTTCTCTGCTTTCCTTCGTCCTTTTAGCAAAGGCATCTGTGTTTATTTATTTACCTAATAAGTAGTTATTCTCTAAATTCTTACCTCTAAGTTCTCTAACTTATTCTTTAAGTTCTTATCTCTAAGAACATTTATTCACCCAATTATTTATTCATTTACCTAATGTCATCTTTTGGTCCCATAATTTTAAATATGTGCAAAGTGAGGTTTATACTGCCAGTTTGGAGTTTTGCAGTAGCAGGTGTGATTGTCTTATAAAAGCGCTTTTGATATAGCCAATGTCATGTTCCTTATTCGTGTGTTATTTCCGAAATGTATTCAAGGCAGCACCACCGAGACAGCTGTGACAATAATGCCCCCCCTCCGCCCCCCACCCCATGACAACAGAGGAACCGTGCCAAAACTCAGCAAAACAAAATTTACTTGGCAGGGGAGAGAGAATAGAGGCTTTTCACAGCTCTTTGGAAATGCTAATAAGGTCTCAACCTTGAACCCTGTTTGCTTTTTATCTGGGAAACCCTTTCCAGTTACGATAGCATTGATATACTAAGAGATTCCAAGTTAGGAGTTTATGCAGTAGGTTTATGAGACAGGTAATCCAAAATTCAGGTGCTCCCTCTTCGCTTGGAAGAACAGTGCATTTTGGGACATTTTAAAGCACATCGTCAACTTCTTTGGCTTTTTTTTTTTTTTTTTTTTGAGTTGGAGTCTTCACTCTGTCGCCCAGGCTGGAGCGCAATGGCGCAATCTCGGCTCAATACAACCTCTGCTTCCTGGGTTCAAGCGATTCTCCTGCCTCAACTTCCTGAGAAGCTGGGATTACAGGCACATGCCACCATGCCCATCTAATTTTTATATTTTTAGTAGAGATGGGGGTTCTACCCTGTTGGTCAGGCTGGCCTCGAACTCCTGACCTTGTGATCCACCTGCCTAGGCCTCTCAAAGTGCTGGGATTACAAACGTGAGCCACCGCATCTGGCCAGCTCCTTTAACCACTACTTATAGCAGGCTTACAGGCTCAAGGTTGGCAGGCTTTACCGCCAAGCGTAATGTTGTGTTAATGTGGGTGAAGCACATTTGCAATGTGTAAATAGTTGACTCATGGCTCTAATTTTGTCCTTCTGAGTAGCTCTTTTAAGCTTCCCTGCCCTTTTTGTCCTATGTTGCTTAGATGACTGGAGAAAAATATTATTATTATCTGATGGCTCAATTTAAAGACCCATGCTAAACCAACTGAGCTCAGCCTTCACATTCACACCCACCTTTAAATATCTGGCACTAATCTTTTAAATACCTTGTCAGAGGAATACTGTTTCCTGGGTGTGTTCAAACTAGTCATGTTGTTATGTCCCAACAACAGTGGGATCCTTTTCAGACGAAAAACACATGAAGGCTCAAAGCCAAGCTGCTGTGTAAAAGCTTTCCTTTTCCTTCCTCTGACCCATCCCCTTTGGAATAATTAGATGAATGGTGCTATTCTTCTGTGATTTATCTGTGTTTTTAAAGGCAAAACTCCCATGAAGAGATGGGCTATTAAGAATTCTCACAGTTGGCTGGGCATAGTGGCTCACGCCTGTAATCCCAGCTCCTCTGGAGGCTGAGGAGGGTGGATTGCTTGAGATCAGGAGTTCGAGACCAACTTGGCCAACTTGGTGAAACCCCCATCTCTACTAAAAATACAAAAAATAGCCAGGCTTGGTGGCAGGCGTCTGTAATCCCAGCTACTCAGGAGGCTGAGGCAGGAGGATGGCTTGAACCTGGGAGGCGGAGGTTGCAGTGAGCCAAGATTTTGCCACTGCACTCCAGCCTGGGCAATGGAGCAAGACTGTCTCAAATAGACAAACCAAAAAAGGATTCCCACAGTCAACACTTTCAACTATTTGTTTGAAAATTTTATTCCTCTTTTGCTGTTTCTAAAAGACTAAGAATCTTGAGGAGTTATGTATAAAAAGCTCTAACTCTCCTTTTGATAATTTTTAGTTAGTAATTTATAGCCTAAAGAATTATATAAGGCTGGGCACAGTGGCTCACACCTATAATCCCAGCACTTTGGGAGGCTGAGGCGGGTAGATCACTTGAGGTCAGCAGTTTGAGAACAGCCTGACCAACATGGTGAAACCCCATTTCTACAAAAAAAAAAAAAAAAAAAAAAAAAAAAAAAAAAATTAGCGGGATATGGTGGCACATGCCTGTAATTCCAGCTACTTGGGAGGCTGAGACAGGAGGGTGGCAGAGGTTGCAGTGAGCAATGATTGCACTATTGCACTCCAGTCTGATCAATAAGAGTGAAACTCTGTCTCAAAAAAAAAGAATATATAAGGTGACATCATTTAATATAAACACAGGTAATATAGGATCTTGGAAAATATTGAGTCATATCAGTACTTAGCAGCAATCAGGTCATTTACTAGTTATGAGTAATTGACTCAAAATATATCTTTTTCTACAAAAGAAACAATATTATGAGTAGCCTGCTTAGCATGCATATTATCATTTATTTAGTACTGAATGTCATAGTGTCTGTCTTTTTATTATTCTCATGTTTCTAAAGCAATAAGAAAAGCAGATGGGATAGGCCAGGCACAGTGGCTCATGCCTGTAATCCCAGCACTTTGGGAGGCCGAGGTGGGCGGATCATGAGGTCAGGAGATTGAGACCATCCTGGCTAACATGGTGAAACCCCATCTCTACTAAAAATACAAAAAAAATTAGCTGGGCGTGGTGACAGGCACCTGTAGTCCCAGCTACTCGGGAGGCTGAGGCAGGAGAATGGCGTGAACTCAGGAGGCAGAGCTTGCAGTGAGCTGAGATCGCGCCACCGCACTCCAGCCTGGGCAACAGAGCGAGACTCCATCTTGAGAAAAAAAAAAAAAAAAGGAAAAGCAGATGGGATAAAAACAAGAGAATAATATTATCCGTGTGTTTATGCAAATAACATGGCTTAAACATTTTGTGATAGCTAAGTTAGTGCTCTGAATAATAATTTGTATGCACTGAGTAGTCAAAATTTAAAAATGTGGAAACTTACATTTATACTGATTTCAAATTAAGTTGATTTAGGAACCAAAGTATACTTTCATGATGAAATTATTTTTTAGTGTTTCAACAACTATACCTACTGTTTTTTTCACCCTTTTCTTTTAAAATAAAAATACATGTGTGCATATGTATTTAAATAAAATAATGCTTATTATAGAAAATTTGGAAAAAAAAAACCCTGAAATTGCATCAGATAATTACTTCTGATAATTAGAACATTTTGATATCAAAATCAGCATAAACTCACGTGTTTTACTATCTGCTTTTCCTCCCACCGTATGTTGATATTTTATACATTTTATTATTTCTTTAAATATTTGCTTACATGATTTTGAAGCTTAATCAAATGAACATACCACAGTTTATTAAACAAAATTTCTATTGTTGGACATTCAGATTGGGTTCAACTTTTTCTTTTTATAGTAACATTCAGCAGAACACAATTGAACATAAATCTTTGAATGTGTCTTGATTATTTCCTTAGGATAAACCCCTAAATCTAAGATTACGAGGCCCAGAGTTACTTCAATTTTAACTGGTGAAATAATTTAAAAATTGTTATTTTCTCCTTCTTTCTTCCTTTCTTTTTTTTTTTTTTTTTCTTGTTTGAGATGGGATTTTGCCCAGGTGCTATCTTGGATCACTGCAACCTCTGCCTCCTGGGCTCAAGGGATTCTCTCGCTTCAGTCCCCCAAGTGGCTGGGACTACCGGCATGTGCCACCATGCCCCAGCTAATTTTTGCTTCTTATGTAGAGACAGGGTTTCACCATATTGGTCAGGCTGGTCTCCAACTCCTCAGCTGAAGTGATCTGCCCATCTCGGCCTCCCAAAGTGCTGGGATTATAGGCATGAACCACCATGCCTGGCCCCCAAAATTGTTATTTTCAAGTCTAAAATGTCTTTCAGCTTCTACATGACAGATAATTTTCCTGACAAAATAGTCTTCTTTTTTAAAAAATGTGAAAGATAGTTTTGACTTGTCCAGTAAATGAAGCTGTATCAGTGGTTGTGTGTATGTGATTTTGTGATTTTTTTTTTTGTTTTTTTGAGACAGAGTTTCACTCTTGTTGCCCAGGCTGGAGTGCAATGGTTCACTGCAAACTCTGCATCCCGGGTTCAAGCGATTCTCCTGCCTCAGCCTCTGAGTAGCTGGGATTAGAGGCATGCACCAGCATGCCCAGCTAATTTTGTATTTTTAGTAGAGACGGGGTTTCACCGTGTTGGTCAGGCTGGTGTTGAACTCCTGACCTCAAGCGATACACCCGCCTCAGCGTCCTAAAGTGCTGGGATTACAGGTGTGAGCCACTGCACCAAGCTGATTTTGTGAATATTGCAAATGTATTTGTGGAACGAAATGGCTTGGAGTCCCTCTTAAATGAATGCCCCGTTGTTCTCATCATAGCAATCCACCTACTGCTGTAGGCTTGATGTTATCACTTCTGCCTCGGGTGTCTGGAGGGTGAAAGTAGGGACAAAGACCTTAGAAAAGTGGCAGGGTGATGAGCGATAGATTGGGAATTAATACCAAATCAGGAAAGAAGCAATTAAGTAAATGACGAGAATTGAGGCTGATTAGAGTAGGTCTGAGAAGCAGAGCAGATACTTTTCTCATTTTAATGAATGCTAATCAGCTGGCCTAGTGAAAACCTCCTCCTGATATGCCAAAACACAATGGCTTATACAAACATTTGATAAAGCATTCTCAGGTGTGTTAGTCATTAAGCCATGACCTTGGGAACAGATTGCATGGCTATATTCCTCCTTAGTCATTTACAGTACACACACAGGTCCATAAATGCAGCTGTGTGAATATAATTAATTACTAACAATTCTTATTTTAGAAGTGGTAGTATCTTGAGAGTAATCCATAGGGAGTGGACAAGAAATAATTAAAAGCTGTTCTGCATTGAACCTAGCCAGAAGCTCTAAAAGCTATTTTGTGCTTGTGCTATACTGTGGGAAAAAGGGGGGTTTTAATTAATTAATTTATTCATCTTTCTTTTTTTTTGAGATGGAGTTTTGCTCTTGTTGCCCAGACTGGAGTGCAATGGCGTGATCTCGGCTCACCGCAACCTCCACCTCCTGGGTTCAAGCGATTCTCCTGCCTCAGCCTCCTGAGTAGCTGGGATTACAGGCATGCACCACCACATGCAGCTAATTTTATATTTGTAGTAGAGACGGGGTTTCTCCATGTTGGTCAGGCTGGTCTTGAACTCCTGACCTCAGGTGATCCGCCCACCTCGGCCTCCCAAAGTGCTGGGATTGGGAGTTTTCTTTAAAAGGGATAAAGGACAAGCCCACTGAGAAAGTTATCTGTTGTTACCTAGGATAGTCTTCCTGGTGGTAAAAATCCTTTGGAAACTTTTTTTTTCTTTTTCTTTTTTGAGACGGAGTTTCACTCTTGTTGCCCAGGCTGGAGTGTAATGGCTCGATCTTGGCTCACCACAACCTCTGCCTCCCGGGTTCAAGTGATTCTCCTGCCTCAGCCTCCCGAGTAGCTGGGATTACAGGCACTCACCACCACACTTGGCTAATTTTTGTATTTTTAGTAGAGACAGGGTTTCACCATGTTGGCCAGGCTGGTCTCGAATACCTGACCTTAGGTGATCCGCCCTCCTCGGCCTCCCAAAGTGCTAGGATTACAGGTGTGAGCCACCGTGCCTAACCTGGAAACTATTTTCTTCCATCTAAAAATCAAACAGCTGAAATAAATCCGTTTTCCCAAGTTAAAGCATACATCAGGAGGATAATGGGAATCTTGTGAGTCAGAGTTTATCGGAAAGATGAGATGGCCAGGGATGAGGCCAGGCAGGGAGAGGCAATGCTATTAAGACCAACAGATGTAGTCGCTGTTGTCACTGACTCTGGTCTTCTGGCCAGGATTGGATCTTTTAGAGCAGCAGTTTCCACATCCAAGCGTCAGACACACTGAGGTGTTAATATCGATTAAGTCAAATTCTTTGGGAACAGGGCTTGAGAATCTTTAAAAAAAAAAAACAAAAAAAACTTTTCACTGGGTGCAGTGGTTCACACCTGTAATCCCAGCACTTTGGGAGGCTGAGCAGGGAGGATCAGAATTTTTGGGAGGGCTTTAGCCCAGGAGTTCAAGACCAGCCCTTTTTTTTTTTTTTTTTTTTTTGTAGAAATGAGGCCTCCCTATGGGCAACATTAGCTGGGCGTGGTGGTGCATACCCTAGTCCTAGCTATTTGGGAGGATTTCTTGAGCTCAGGAGGTTGAGGCAGCAGTGAGCCATGACTGCGTCACTGCACTCCAGCCTGGGTGACAGAGTGAGACCCTGTCTCAAAAAACAAAACAGCAACAGCTTTCAACTCAGCCAGGTTAGAAGCTACTATCTTGGAGCTTTCCCATTTTCAAGTTGTTCGATCAGTGACTGTGGCTATTTGGCGTAGTGGGGGTTTCTTAAAACAACAGCCTCCAAAGGGAGGATGTTGGAAGAAAACATTAGAAATATTTATATATTTAAAAATCTCATCCTTAGCCAGGAGTGGTGGCTCACGCCTGTAATCCCAGCACTTTGAGAGACCGAGGCGGGCGGATCACTTGGGGCCAGGAATTCGAGACCAGCCTGGCCAACATGGCGAAATTCTGCCTCTACTAAAAATACAAAAATTAGCCGGGTGTGGTGGTGGGCACCTATAATGCCAGCTACTTGAGAGGTTGCGGCAGGAGCATTGCTTGAACCTGGGAGGCAGAGATTGCAGTGAGCCGAGATGGCACCACTGCACTCCAGCCTGGGTGACGGTGTGAGACTCCATCTCAAAAACAAAAACAAAAACAAAACCTCATCCTTTAAAATGTTTTGTATTTTTATGTTTTATCAAATGCATAATATATGAGGTCATATTATATAATTTAGAAATAAATGTACATATAGTGGGATTTGTGCTCAAAATGTTTTATTGGTAGAGTTGAGCAGTCAAAAAAAAAAAAAAAATCTTGGAACCACTACCTTGGAGGGTTTGAAAAATGAAAACTTATCCTTAAGAGGCAGGTATCCAAAAGCGATGTTTGGCCTTCAGAAGTAGATATAATGGACAATATACTTTTAGAGTCACATGACCAACCCAGATAGGACCAGGATAAACTTCCTGGACAGAATAGTGGCTGTAGCCACTGGTAGCTAGAGAGGCAGCTTGATGTAGCCAAAAGAGAACAGGCTTAGGAGTCAGCACATCTGACCTCAACTTGGAGTTCCACACTTCGTAGCTGGGTTTCCCTGATCTCAGTCCAAGTTTTCCAATCCGTAAAATAGGAACAGAAATACTTAAGTTGCAGGAACGCCTTGAGAATTAAGTGAGATAATGTATGTATTTAACAGAGGTCAGCATGTAGCTGGTACACTATAAGATGGTAGCTCTTGTTACCAACAGCTATTATTGATGGTACTATATGTATAGAGGCAGTATAAGGTAGTGGTCGATAGTACGGGTTCCGAATGTCTGAGTTGGAATTTTGGCATGGTCACTCGTTAACTGTATTAAATTAGGCCAGCTGATGGTAATAATAGTATAATATAATAGTATGATGTCTGGCTCATAATATATGCTTGTTTTTTGTTTGTTTGTTTGTTTGAGACAGAGTCTCACTCTGTTGCTCAGGCTGGAGTGCGGTGGCACAATCCTGGCTCACTGCAACCTCCGCCTCCCGGGTTCAAGTGATTCTCGTGCTTCAGCCTCCCAAGTAGCTGGGATTACAGGCCTGTGCCACCATCCTGGCTAATATTTTGTAATTTTAGTAGAGATGGGGTTTTGCCATGTTGGCCAGGCTGGTCTTGAATTCCTGAGCTCGGGTGATCCACCTGCCTTGACCTCCCAAAGTGCTAGGATTCACTGCACCCACCCAATATATGCTTAATAAATATTAGCTGCTATCAACATCATCATCATTGTTATCACCATTATCATCATCATTACATCAATTTTTGGTTTTTCTTTTTCTTTTGTTTTTTTTGGTGATATGGTCTTACTCCTGTCTCCCAGGCTGGAGTGCAGTGGTGCAATCATGGCTTACCATAGCCTTGACCTCCATCCCTGACTCAAGTAACCCTTTCACCTCAGCCCCCCGAGTAGCTGGGACCACAGGCACATACCACCACACCTGGCTAATTTTTTTTTTTTTTTTGTAGAGATGAGGTCTTCCTGTGTTGCCCAGTCTGGTCTCAAACTCCTGGGCTCAATGTTTTAATTGTAATGTGAGGCAGTATCAGACTGAATAATCCTGGACCTGCTGAAAAAAGAAAAAAGATAATATGAGGCGGTCAATGATAAATAACTGTAGACATGTGATTACAATTCTGTTATTAATCACCAAGTAAAATGACAGGGAAATCTGCTGGTATGGTTCCCTGATGGCATCAGTTCCTATACTTTTGTGTACACTAAAATCATCTGCAGGGCTTCTGAAGAAGGCAGCCAAGTCTATTTCCTGAATCAGAATTTTTAGGGTGGTGCTCAGGCAGCTGTGTTTTCCATGAGACACATGAGTGATTCTTATATATAACAAACATGAGAACCACTGATTATAGTGTCCTCCTTTCAACAGCTTGAGTTCTCCTCAATTACTTCCAACACTTCCCAAGCCCCAAGAAGCTCATTAAGATAGTGTTATATTACAAGTACCTCCAGGATCCAAATGACCATCTGGCTATTACTTGGTGCTTCAGTAGGTCGTATTCTTAATTCAGATGATTAGGCCACTGCATGTAAGTTTTAAAATGCTTTTCTTTCATTTGGGGGTTACATTTTGCTTTTTGACTTTGCTTACCACCATCTCATCTACCTTACTGTTCAAGACAAATGAACATATTCATAGTCAGAACTGGAAGGGAATTTAGAGTAACTGGTCCAATATCCATATTTTACTGATTTTAAGAATGAGGCTGGGGCCGGGTATGGTGGCTCATGCCTGGAATCCCAGCACTTTGAGAGGCTGAGGCAGGAGGATCGCTTGAACCCAGGATTTCGAGACCAGCCTGGGCAACATAGTGAGAGCCTGTCTCTATTAAAAATATCTAATAATTTATTTATTAAAAAAAGAGAAAGAGACTATACTTTTCCCTCTGTTAGCACCAAAACCAAGATTAAAATTCAGTTTCTTTCTTTTTTGAGACAGACTCTCACTCTGTCGCCCAGGCTGGAGTCCAGTGGTGCTATCTCAGCTCACTGCAACCTTCGCCTCCTGGGCTCAAGCGATCCTCCTACTTCAGCCTCCCGAGTAGTTGGGTCGACAGGCGTAAGCCACCAACGCCCGGTTAATTTTTGTATTTTTTGTAGAGACTGGGTCTTGCCATGTTGCCCAGGCTGGTCTTGAACTCCTGAGCTCAAGTGATCCACCCACGTTGGCCTCTCGAAGTACTGGGATTACCGGCATGAGCCACCATACCCGGCCAGAATTCAGTTTCTTGATTTCTGGGTTTGTGTTCTGCCTCCACCATGTTAATAACCATCTGGCACTGAAAAAAGACAGCATGTTCACCTGTTGGAACTCTGTTTCTTTCAAGTCACTAAAATATCACTTAGAAAATGATCTCTCCCAAAACCTCAGAGGTATGAAAGAACTAGTGTTTTCAAAATGAGAGGACCATTTCTAAAGAAAAACTAAAATGAGGTTTTCTTATATTAGTTGTCCTCAATTTTAAGCTTTATCATTAAATGGAAATGATGGAAATTTACTTCTCATTAACACAACTCAGTTGAAATGTTTATATGTTTAAAATATCTACTGAATTCTACTAATTCTTAAAAGCACTGTCCCACAGAAAACTTTGGACATTAGCATTTATCTACTTGGAATAACTCTTATCTATAGTGGAAGACAAAGCTAACACGGTATCAGTTATACTGTGTTAGTCACTGTTGTACTATTCTGTTGTTAGTACACCATAATATAGTATAACCTTCCTTTTAAAAAAAAAAAGCCTGGGCCGGGTGTGGTGGCTCAGGCCTATAATCCCAGCACTTTGGGAGGCCAAGGTGGGTGGATCACGAGGTCAAGAGATCGAGATCATCCTGGCCAACATGGTGAAACCCCGTCTCTATTAAAAATACAAAAATTAGCTGGAAGTGGTGGCATGCACCTGTAGTCCCAGCTACTCAGGAGGCTGAGGCAGGAGAATTGCTTGAACCTGGGAGGTGGAGGTTGCAGTGAGTGGAAATTGCGTCACCGCACTCCAGCCTGGTGAAAGAGCGAGACTCACGTCAAAAAAAAAAAAAAAAAAAAAAAAAACTGGTCCAAAGGTACTGTACTATTTCAACCAATTGTTCACAGTCAGTTACAGATTGTCTTTTCCTCCTTCTCACTACTGCACTTGACTAGTCTTTTTGTTTGTTTGTTTGTTTGTTTGAGACGGAGGCTCGCTCTGTCATGCCCAGGCTGGAGTGCAGTGGCGTGATCTTGGCTTACTGCAACCTCTGCCTCCCAGATTCAAGTGATTCTCCTGCCTCAGCCTCTCTAGTAGCTGGGATTACAGGTGCCTGCCACCATGTCCAGCTAATTTTTTGTATTTTTAGTAGAGACAGGGTTTCACCATATTGGCCAGGCTGGTCTCGAATTCCCGCCCGCCTCGGCCTTCCAAAGCACTGGGATTACAGGCATGAGCCACCACATCTCGCCTTGACTAGTCTTAAAAAAATTATAATAATAAAATATTTTAGGCATATAGAAAATAATATGACATCCATAGTGTAATGGTTAGCATTCTGGACTCTGGAAATAATATGACAAATAATATATACCCATTACCCAGTTTTAACAAATCTTAGCATCTCGCCATAACATGTTTCTTTCAGATCTGTTTGTTTCCTTCGAAGGAATAGCAGCACCAAAAAGTAAGATAGAGTTGAAATACCTGGTATATCTCTCCTCAATCCTTCTCTTGTTAACCACTATCCTTAATTTGTTATTTCTCATTCCCATGCCTGGGGTATTTTATTTTGTTTGGGGTATTTGTATGACTTTTTTATACTCTTTTTGTTGTTTTTGTTTTTGAGACAGGGTCTCACTCTGTTGCCCAGGCTGGAATGCAATGGCATGATCATAGCTCACTGTAGCCTCTGCCTCTTGGGCTCAAACGATCCTGTCTCAGCCTCCCAAGTGCTGGGACTACAGGTGCACACCACCACATCCAGCTAATTTTTATAGGAAGAGACAGAGTTTTGCCGTGTTGCCCAGGCTGGTCTCAAATTCCTGAGCTGAAGCAATCTGCCTGCCTCAGCCTCCCAAAGTACTGAGATTACAGGTGTGAAACACCACACCTGGCCTCTGACATCTTCTCTTTAGATGTTTATTGATAATTCTTCCAAATTATTTATTTTTTTCTAAGAGCTTTAAAGCTTTGCTTTTCATATTTAAATCTTTATACTTTCTGGATTTTGTGTGTGTGTGTGTGTGGTATGAGTTGTTTTTTTCTAGATGTATAATTATTTATCCTAACACCTTTTATTGAATAGTACATTCTTTATAAACTAATTTATAATGCTATCTCTGACAGCTATCAAATTTTCAGAAATGAACCTAACTGCCTTTTAAACTTGAGGTAATAGGAAACAGTTTGAAGGAATTTGCACAGTGAAAATATTTCAAAGCTATATCATAAAAATTCAGTAAAGGAACAAACCAACCAAACTGGCAAAATACAATTTTGCATCATTAAATAAATTTTTGTCCTTTTTTATTTTTGGCAAATGTATATCAATGTGCGTCTTCACCAGACAATTTTGGCAGTCTTCTATATTCTCCTTATTGCTTAGAAACCATAGAATGCAAACAAGTGCCTTACACAATTCTGTACCCCACAAAAGACCCGTGGCAGAACCAAATACTGCTTATTAGGTGGTATAGGGAAGGAGTAAGATGACGTTCCTTTTCTTTTTTTTTTGAAACAGGGTCTCACTCTGTCGCCCAGGCTGGAGTGCAGTGGCGCAGTCTTGGTTCACTGCAACTTTTGCCTCCTGGGTTCAAGTGATTCTCGTGCCTTAGCCTCCTGAGTAGCTGGGACTACAGGTGCCTGCCACCACGCCCAGCTCATTTTTTGTATTTTTAATAGAAACAGGGTTTCACCATGCTGGCCAGGCTGGTCTCAAACTCCTGACCTCAGGTGAACTGCCTGCCTCCACCTTGCAATGTGCTGGGACTACAGGCATGAGCCACCATGCCCAGCCTCTGTCGTTTAAAATCAATTTCGGGCTGGACATGGTGGCTCATGTCTGTAATCCCAGACTTTGGGAGGCCAAGATGAGAGGATTGTTTGAGGCCAGGAGTTCAAGACCAACCTGGTCAACATAGTGAGACCCTATCTCATATTAATTTAAAAACAACAGCAACAAAAATCAGTTTCAAAAGGTTACACTTTATTGTGGCATTGAAAACAAAAGTTACTGTGTATTTGGAAGGGCATGGACATACAGCTATGAGATATAAATTTCTTATAAGGGAACAAAAGTTATCACTGGAAGACTGGCTTCCTGTTCATATTTCTTGATTAGCAAAAATCATATGCTTTATTGCAGTGGTCCCCAACCTTTTTGACATCAGGGTCTGGTTTCATGGAAGACAAGTTTTCTATGCACTGGTGGGGAAGGGGAATGGTTTTGGGATGAAACTGTTCCACCTCAGATCATCAGGCATTAGTTAGAATCTCATAAGAAGCGCGCAACCTAGATCCCTCTCATGCATAGTTCATGATAGGGTTGGAGCTCCTATGAGAATCTAATGCTACTGCTGATCTGACAGGAGGCAGAGTTCAGGCAGTGATGCTCACTCACTGTTCACTTCCTGCTGTGCAGCCGGTTCCTAACAGACCACAGACCAGTACCAGTCCATGGCCCGGGGGGCTGGGGATCCCTGCTTTACAGGTTCCAAGAAGGGGAGCCACTCACAAATACATTGTTTGATTTTGTCACTGTGATGCACAAAGCGATTATGTCGAGGGCCTGGCAATGCAATGAAAGGAAATGGAAGTTGCCAAGTATAGGAGACATTGGTATGACTGATCATATATCATGAAAGACTTAGGCACTAGAATATGTCAACATTTTCTAGCTAATATTTTAAGAAAGCTGCCTAACTTCCAGTCACATGTAATTTTACTGAGAAATAAAAACAAATACAGAAAGCAGAAACAACGTGGTTTTTTTTTTTTTTTGAGATGGAGTCTTGCTCTGTCGCCCAGGCTGGAGTGCAGTGGCATGATCTTGGCTCACTGCAGCCTCCGCCTCCTGGGTTCAAGCCATTCTCCTGTCTCAGTCTCCCAAGTAGCTGGGACTACCGGCATGCACCACCACTCCCAGCTAATTTTTGTAATTTTAGTAGAGATGGGGTTTCACCATATTGGCCAGGTTGGTCTCGAACTCCTGAACTCAGGTGATCTGCCTTCCTCAGCCTCCCAAAGTGCTGGGATTACAGGCGTGAACCACCGCTCCTGGCCACAACCTGGAATTCTTTAATATGCCTTGACATTATCCTGTTAGTCCCCAAAGTGGTAAAGATGAGCAAGTTTTATGGTACATGGAGTGTCGCCACTCGATGCCAGGCACCATGCTGTCCATAAGAAGTGATTCGGAAGTTCATGAGGAAGAGGAGCCTCAAACTTTGATTGTAACAGAGCACAACAAAGTGGAATATAATTGCATGAATAAATATATACTGTGGTTGATTGGTAAAACATTTTTGTGTGCATTTAACATACTGGTCATTTTTGGAAAAAATAACAACCCTGCATCATATTGATGGTCTGTCTAAAAATCGATCACATTTTAGGATCAAAGAATTCAAAATGTCTCTTTTCTAGGTATGGGGCTTTCTCTTCTGTTACCGCCTGCTTTTTCTTAAGGAATTCTGCTATATTTCTAGTTCAAGGAAGGGATATAGGCTTTATCTTTTTTTTTTTTTTTTTTGAGATGGGGTCTTGCTCTGTTGCCCAGGCAGTGCAGTGGTGTGATCATGGCTCACTGCAGCCTTGACCTCCTGAGCTCAAGTGATCCTCCAACTTCAGCCTCCTAAGAGGCTAAGTAAGGAGCACACCACCATTCCTGGGTGATTTTTATTTTTTAAAATTTTTTGTAGGGACAGGGTGTCACTACATTGCCCACATGGGTCTCGAACTCCTGGACTCAAGTGATTCTCCTGCCCTGGCCTTCCAAAGTCCTGGGATTACAGGTGTGAGCCACCACACCTGGCCTTACGCATCATCTTTATATTATAATTGAGGAGAAACTATAAAAAAAACTGGGTTAGACTTGAGCAAGCTCAGCTGGGACTGTCAAGGCCTGACCTGAGGTGTTATTTAGGAAAAGAATAATCCCGACTTTTGGAAGCATATTAAAGTGATTGTCCTGAGTCTCTTGGAGCAAGATCATACCTTTGTGGATTTCGGAGGTGGTCTCCATCACGGCAGTGGTAATTCCCAGGTCAGTCATCTGGGAAGAAACAATTCCTGGGACTGGAAATAAGGACTTGGGCAAGCCTTAGCCTAAGGACAAAAGAACTCTTTCTCTGGGTCTTTTGGCATTTTGCCTGGGAGGGCTTTACTGAGCAGACATACCAGTATACTTCCAGTGGTGGGGGTGGGACAATGTTTGACAGAATAACGCAGGTTGAAATCTATGCATGGAAGGTTCCCCCGTGTTGGGACCTGGTTTTCTAGGCGCTAAGAAGAGCCACATCTTGTAACAGTTAAAAATTACTCTTCATGTCAGTGGTTCAAATATTAATGTGCATGGGCCAGGCGCTGTGGCTCATGCCTGTAATCCCAGCACTTTGGGAGGCCGAGGCAGGCGGATCACGAGGTCAGGAGATGGAGACCATCCTGGCTAACATGGTGAAACCCCGTCTCTACTAAAAATACAAAAAATTAGCTGGGCGTGGTGGCGCATGCCTGTAATCCCAGCTACTCGGGAGGCTGAGGCAAGAGAATGGTGTGAACCCGGGAGGCGGAGCTTGCAGTGAGCCGAGATGGTGCCACTGCACTCCAGTTTGGATGACAGAGCGAGACTCTGTCTCAAAAAAAAAAAAAAAACACAAAAGCAAATATTAATGTGCATAAATACCACCTGGGAAGTTTGCCATCTATGCAGATACCTGACCCACTTCCAGAAATTCTAATTAAAATGTGAAGTATTTAATGGGCATGGTGGCTCACACCTGTAATCCCAGCACTTTGGGAGGCCGAGGTGGGAGGATTGCTTTGAGGCCAGGAGTTTCAGACCAGCCTGGGCAACATGGTGAAGCCCTGTCTCTATAATACACAAATTAGCTAGGCGTGGTGGTGTGCACCTGTAAGTCTCAGCTACTCAGGAGGCTAGGGTAGAAGGATAGATTGAGTCTGAGAGGTTGAGTTGCAGTGAGCCAAAATTGTGCCACTGCGCTCCAGCCTAGGCAACAGAGTGAGACCCTGCCTCAATAACAGTAATAATAATAATAAATAAAATTCTGAATGCGGTCCTTAATCTTATCTATAACAAACACCCTAGATAATTCTAATTCATTTAGTTCACATTTTAGAAGATAGGTTATCTTATATTGTCTCCAGTTGGTTGCTTTTGAACCTTTGTGGAAGCCTTAAGGCAGTGTTCTGCTGTGATGAGTCTGTCGCTAGAGGGGCCTGTTGTGGGGTTACAAAGGTGTGGCGAAAGTGAGGACAATGCCTCATCCCATGGTCAGAGCAGTGGGAGCGGTGGTGAGCAAGCTATGTTCTGTAGAGTGGCTGTCTCACTAGGGACATTGTGAGAGGCAGTGGCCTGAGTCAAGTTCCCGGGGAGGTGGGAAAGTTGAAGTCTGCAAAGGTTTTTCAGAGGAAGAAATAAGAAGAATTAATTTTGGAGTAAAGGATCCAGGCAGTGTAGCATAAAAGGGCTCAAGAGCACAAAGTGGTCTCCAAAAGATGGAAAAACTGCCAGTTAGCCAGGCGTGGCGGTGCGCACCTGTAGTCCCAGCTGCTTGGGAGGCTGAGGTGAGAGGATAGCTTGAGCCTGGGAGGTTGAGGCTGCAGTGAGCTGTCATCACGCCACTGGACTCCAGCCTGGGCGACAGAGCGAGACCCTGTCTCAAAAAACAAAGCAAGACTGCCCTTCCTTCCCACTCTATCCCCAGATGTTAAGTAGTCAGCAAAGACTAATTTCAGTTTCCCTTAAGGGTGACAATCAGGAAGAGAAGATACTGCTGCTTTTGGGAACTGCTCTTATTAACTAGGGCTGCCTTGGCAGCAACCAGTGGTGCTGTGTCTTGACAACCTTCTCCTGTTTTTGTGTTTGGTAACTACCCCACCCCAACCCCAACCCTCCACCGCCTACGCCTCCTCAAACCTCCTCAAGCAGCCCAATGACCAGACACTGCAGCGTCGCCTCTAGAGGGCACTTGAGTCTCTACCAAATCCCTGAGTGGCCTCACTAGTGTGGGATTCCATTTACATTCCAAGAAATTCCTTTTTAAAGGTTACACAAGAGAGGCAGGCCTGTGGAGCCCTAATTGGTGTTCTTCAGTTGCCAAGCCCAGGGCTAGGTTTTCTCTCTCCTTGAGGTCAGGAAATCTTTTTTTTTTTTTTTTTTTTTTTGAGTCAGAGTCTCGCTCTTTCGCTCAGGCTGGAGTGCAATGGCCCGATCTCGGCTCACTGCAACCTCTGCCTCAGCCTCCTGAGTACCTGGGATTACAGGCGTCTGCCACCACGCCTGGCTAATTTTTGTAGCTTTAGTAGAGACGGGGTTTCACCACATTGGTCAGGTTGGTCTCGACCTCCTGAGCTGAAGTGATCCACCCACCTCGGCCTTCCAAAGTGCTGGGGTTACAGACCTGAGCCACCATACCCGACCTAGGAACTATTCTTGAATTTTCCAAAGGTACTCCCTTTCCAGTGCTCCCACCTCCTCCCTGCACCTACAGGGTGTTGGCGATGGAGACTCCCACCGTCTTCCGGCAGGACATATTCTCAGGAGTCTAGTGGTCTTGGTAACAGCCCTAATCTCCTCTTTCTGTCTTTTCCCTAGAAGGGTGCAGGACCCTAGAGGTTGCCTGGGCTCAGGGATTGCTATAAGGGTGGATCTCAGAGCATCCTAAGGTAGGTCTGCAAACTAAACCCTGAAAATCACCCCCCGGAAGTCCCAGTAATGTCCATTTCTAGGCAAGAATAATTAAAAAGTTCTTTTATGTCAACCCAAAGAAAGGCAGTTTTGACCTTTTTGTCCTCAACACATTGTTTGCTTGAAGTAAGAAATGTTCACATGGAATAGCTGCCATTAATATGGGTGACCTCAAGGTTAGTATCGCTCAGGGAATGCCTTTCATTGTTCTGTATTGTTTGTTTCCCTTTTGTGAAATTCTGTGGCCAAGGGAACTGCATAGTTCCAGTATGCGGTCCAGTAGCACATTACTAATTGCATACTTTAAAATACAGATTTATGCTGCTTCGTTGGGCCATACCAGGAGAGAAACCAGTGCAGGGGGCTATAAAGCGTCAAGGTTATAAACTTCATGGGGCTTTCAGGCAAATGAGGAATTTTTATTAATTCTTTAAATGCAAATGTCCAGTAATGTCTCCACTTGCCCCACCCCCTGCAGCGCTCCAGGTAGGAAAGAATTGCAACCTGCTAGTTGGTGGCCGAATGGAAAAAAGAGTGATTTTTCGTGGGGTCTCTGATGTCAAATAGTACATAGAGCTGAATATAAAAGACCCTCCTCCCCCACACCCCACTCCTTTGCTAAGAGCACAGGTATGAAACACAAATGCAAAGTGGAGGAATCCCTCTCATTTGTCCCCCTGGCAGGCACCCAGCATATCAGGTAAATTGTTAACTACCCTACTATTCTTTTACAAGAGCAAAATTGAGTGTGATATTAGAGCAAAGCCTCTTTATTTTAAATTACTAGTTCATAGTCTTGCTTTAGAGATCTCTAAAAATTCCATGCTAAGAACTTTGAAAAGCAGGCTTTTCTTTTTTCTTTTTGAACAATAGACATAAAAGTACAGACCTAGAGTGACAAATCAACATGTATCAGTTACTTTCATTGTCAAGGGCATTTTGGGTGTTCACACTTTATCACATTACTGGTAACCAAGTATTATTCCTGACCTGTGTTTTTGTTTATAGTGTATACAGCAGAAGTTTGCTGGCTAAAGAAGGAAGCGATTGCTAATTCTGAGGAGTCAGAGACAGGGTGCTCCCATCCACCTGTGAGCCTTGTCTGTGGACTCAATAAATAGCACATCTTGCATACATCTGTGCTCGATGAGGTCAGGCGCTATATTGGTTTTACCTTTGTGTCTTCAGTGCCTACCTCAGTGCCTCCTACATATTAGGCATTCCGTAAGTCAGTAAATTCATAAAAGGAATAATAGACACGAGTTTCCTATCTGCAAATGCTGTTGTAATAAAATACAAATTTATTTTATTTTATTATTATTTTTTGAGACGGAGTTTCGCTCTTGTTGCCCAGGCTGGAGTGCAATGGCATGATCTCGTCTCACTGCAACCTCCGCCTCCTGGGTTCAAGTGATTCTCCTGTCTCAACCTCCTGTCTCAGCCTCCCGGGTAGCTGGGATTACAGGTGCATGTCACCACGCCCGGCTAATTTTTGTATTTTTAGTAGAGATGGAGTTTCATCATATTGGTCAGGCTGCTCTCAAACTCCTGAGCTCAGGTGATCCGCCCGCGTTGGCCTCCTAAAGTGCTGGGATTACAGGTGTGAGCCACTGTGCCTGGACTTCTTATTTATTTATTTATTTCTTTATTTATTTATTTGAGACAGGGTCTCCCTCTGTCACCCAGGCTGGAGTGCAGTGGTGCCATCTCGGCTCACTGCAACCTCAGCCTCCCAGGTTCAAGTGATTCTTCCTCCTCAGCCTCCTGAGTAGCTGGGATTACAGGCATGCCACTGCAGCCCAGCTAATTTTTTCTTTTTTTTTTTGAGATGAAGTCTCGCTTTTGTCCCCCAGGCTGGAGTGCAATGGTGCTATCTCCATACAAAGATAACTTTTGTATTTTTAGTAGAGATGGGGTTTTACCACGTTGGCCAGGTTGGTCTCGAACTCCTGACCTCAGGTGATCCGCCCGCCTTGGCCTCCCAAAGTGCTGGGATTACAGGCATAAGCCACTGCGCCCAGCTGTCATATTTTTTATTGTAATAACATATAACATAAAACTTACTATTTTAATCATTTTTAAGTGTACAGTTATTGTGGCATACTGGTTCTAAATAGATTCTAAGAGTGCAAATACTACCCTGGGGGGTGGGGGTCTGAAAATTCTTTATGCTAAGGATCTTCAGACCTACTATGGTTGGAAATCATTGGTAGTCTATTTCCTAATAAGAAGTCATCTAATCTTGCCAGAGTTTGAGACCAGCCTGGACCACATGGTGAAACCTTGTCTCTACAGAAATTACACAAATTAGCTGGCATGGTGGTGCGTGCTTGTGGCCCCAGCTACTTGGGAGGCTGAGGTGGGATGATCCTCTGAGCCCAGGGAGGTCAAGGCTGCAACAAACCCTGATCGTGCCGCTGCACTCCAGCCTGAGTGGCTGAGTTTGTTTGTCTCAAACAAACAAAAGCAAAAAGAAGTCATCCAAGCGTGACTATTTGCATTGTCGTGTGTCTTCAGGGAGTGATATGTTTTATGCAGATAAAAGTGTTACAATGTTCTTCCTTGTATTGAATTGAAACCTGTCTCCCTGTATTTTCCCGTTGGTCTTATTGATTTTAGTTTGAGGAAATGGGATTAGTACATTATGTCTTTTTCCAAAGAACAGCCTTTATCAGTGGCTGGCTTTTCTTTTTTTTTTCTTTAAAAGCAACTTATTATAAACTAGAGTCTTGGTCAAATCTAACCAAAATTCCTCCTATTGTAATTTAAAATGGAAGAAAGTAAAAATTTTGCTCTTTCTATCAATTCTGGACCTTAAAAAATATGGCTATTAAAAATATATATAGGGTAATTCAGGGCACTGAACCCAACGTGGCAACCCTCGCACAGCATGCGCTACCTCTAGCGCATGCTTTATTGTCAGAAACTTAATTCCCAGAAGTAGGACAAACACAGGAGATGAAGAGATGTATTTTCGAGTGGAGAGCTGTGGTCCACTCCCATTCCCTTTATCTGCAGACACTTCTTGCTTCCTTCCCACCTAGTGAGATTTGTGCCTTCTTTTTGAGGCGGGGGGTGGGACTCAACTCCGGAGGCAAGGCTTGGACACTGGACCAAACTGAGGACCAGCTAGTTCCAACCCATCTGGTCTGCTGATCTGGAGAGTGAACACGTCCTGCCTTTGGGCCCCTTAGACCAGGTATCCAGAGATTTTTACTCCTCCAGTGCTAGGTGGGGCCGACTGCCCATAAACTCAGTAGGAAGCAGTTACAGAAGATGGACCTCCGCCCTTCTGCAGCCCCCCTGAGATTAAGAAGGAGTATCTAGGCCGGGCGCGGTGGCTCATGCCTGTAATCCCAGCTCTTTGGGAGGCCGAGGCGGGCGGATCACGAGGTCAGTAGATCGAGACCATCCTGGCTCACACAATGAAACCCCGTCTCTACTAAAAATGCAAAAAAAAAAAAAAAAAAAAAAGCCGGGCGTGGTGGCCGGTGCCTGTGGTCCCAGCTACTTGGGAGGCTGAGGCAGGAGAATGGCGTGAACCTGGGAGGCGGAGCTTGCAGTGAGCTGAGATCACACCACTGCACACTGCACTCCAGCCTGGGCAACAGAGCGAGACTCTGTCTCCAAAAAAAAAAAAAAAGGAGTATCTAATCTCTGAGCAGGGAGTGAGGCAGGAGGAGGACTCAACTCTGGAGGTGGGGCTTGGACACTGGACCAAACCAAGGACTAGCTAAAACAGGTCCTGCCAGGCACAGTGACTCAGGCCTGTAATCCCAGCACTTTGAGAGACCGAGACGGGCGGATCATCTGAGGTTGGGAGTTCGAGACCAGCCTGACCAATGTGGAGAAACCCCATCTCTACTAAAAATACAAAATTAGCGGGCGTGGTGGCCCATGCCTATAATCCCAGCTACTAGGGAGGCTGAGGCAGGAGAATTGCTTGAACCCAGGAGGTGGAGGTTGCAGTGAGCTGAAATCTCGCCATTGTACTTCAGCCTGGGCAACAAGAGGGAAACTCCTTCTCAGAAAACAAAAAACAAAAAACAGGTCCTGGTGGAAGCAGCTTTCCATAAGACACACCCACTAGTGTGCCATGTCAGATTACCATTGCCATGGCAACACTCATGTTGAAGCTACTGCCCCTTTCTATGGCAACAACTCTGACAACCCGGAAGTTACCACCCTCATCCTAGAAAGGTCTGCATAAACTACACTTTAATTTGCATATAATTAAAAGTAGGTATAGATACGAGTACAGAACTGCCTCTGAGCTGCTCATCTGGGCACACAGCCCATGGAGCAACCTTGCTTTCTAACGCCTCCACTCACCCTTGAATTCTGTGAACCCCATATATCTGAGACAGGTCTTAGTTAATTTGGAAAGTTAATTTTGCCAATAAATAGGTGACACAGCCTCAGGAGGGCCTGATGACATGTGCCCAAGGTGGTCAGAGCACAGTTTGGTTTTATACATTTTAGGGTGATATGAGACATCAATCAACATATGTAAGATGAACATTGGTTTGGTCCAGAAAGGCGGGACAACTCTAAGTGGGGAGGGGGCTTCCAGCTCATAGGTAGATAAGAGACAAATGGTTACATTATTTTGAGTTTCTGGTTAGCCTCTCCAAAGGAGGCAATCAGATATGCATTTATCTCAGTGAACAGAGGGGTGACTTTGAATAGAATGGGAGGCAGGTTTGCCCTAAGCAGTTCCCAGCTTGACTTTTCCCTTTAGCTTAATGGTTTTGGGACTCCAAGATTTTCCTTTCACAATTCTTTCCTGGGTGAAGCCAAGAACCCTCCCGGGCTAAACCCCAATTTTGGGGCTTGCCTGTCCTGCATCATTTTCAGCCATGTGATAGCCCTCCCATTCAACTAGACTCCTGGCTTTACATTTTGATGAGGAATTATTATACTCAGAACACAGTGGGCCTGGTGCTAGGTCCCACTCCAATGCATGCCAAAGGAAGGTTGACTACTGAGTCAAAGACAAAGTGACAAAACAAGCTGGTTGGAGCTGCCAGTCCTCACTTGGCTGCCTCTTGTGTTTCTCTGATTACCAGAGCCAGGATTAGCTATGAGTGGGAGACTACACTCTTTTTCTCCACCTCCCACTGCTTGTTGATTCACGTGGGCATTTCAAAAGGATCCCAAGTCCAAAATAATTTGCAATGAATACAAATAGTTCATTTCTAATTTTGGTCTTTTTTTTCAGTTCAGTATATGAAAATTCATTTATTTAGTGAAACCCTACATGAAAGCATCCCAACACAAAGCAGATTCGACTATAACATTGGCTCATCTCATCAGCTTGCATGATCAGTATGTTAACATACAACAGGACTGTACCCTTTTACAGGATTGACTGTTTTGGATCTCACTCACACATGAAAACCCTGCCATAATGCTGTATCAATTACAGCTGTTCAAATGTGAAGCCGCACTGGAAAATGGGAAACTTTATCACCATACATACGTATATTTTTTGAGGTGGAGTTTCGCTTTTTTGCCCAGGCTGGAGTGAAGTGGTGCGATCCCAGGTTTTATTAAAGTCTGCAAAGGGATTTTGTACTTGATAGTTAAATAAAGTAATTAAATAAATACACTTTATTTAACTGTATGGGAACCAATATCTAAATGTGACTTTTAGACTTGCTTTCAGAAGTCACTTCTTGGACAAGATCTTGAAAGTTTAGCACCTTGGTAGTTATTTCCACAAGTGATCCTTTGGCACAACTTACCTATACCGTGGTATGGAATCAAAAGGAGCTATCTTCACCTGGTTTTCTTTTCTCTCATCTCGAAAAACCACTTCTGCTCATTCAGAATTTATCAGTATCCCTGTAATTCTTTTTAGTCTTGTTCTAAGAATTACCTGACAGAATTAATAAAGGCTGACTAGCTTTAGCTATGACTCCAGAGTTGGATTTGGCTAAACCAACCCAATTAGGCCATCAGTGCTAAGGGCAGCATCGGCCTTCCATAGTGACAACCGGCCTATCCCCTTCCTTTCCACCAGGCAGGAAGGAAACACTCTTGTCATTTCTAACCAACAAGGAAACATTTTCTGGTTGCTCCTTAACAGAAAACAGGAAATTCTGTTGGTCATTTTCCCATGGCAGTCATCTAAATACCTATCTCTTGATAGATCCCAGATAATTCTAGGACTGGAAGAGAAGCCTCAGATCATATGGTCCATTTCCATGACAGCCCTTTGTACCCATATTGAAAAGTCTAAGTCGGCTCTCAGCCATCTCCTCACCATATTATGTGGTATTTTCTCTATGGGAGATAGTATTCATCTCCTCTTTTGGAAACAAAAAAGCATTCCTCTTACTCCTCTCTGAAGCACTGGAGAGTGTCCCCAGTATAGTATTTGAAGTCTTTGCATATAGAGGGACAGTTTTTTCAAAGCAAAAGATAGGGGAGAGGTGATGGGGAAGGAGGAGAGAAGAGAGAGTGGGAGTGGGGGAGGAGCAGGGGAAGGGGCAGAAGAAGAAGAAGAGACTGTTGCAGATAAAAAGAGACTTGAGGCCAAGCGAGGTGGCTCACGCCTGTAATCCTAGCACTTTGGGAGGCCAAGGCAGGTGAATCACCTGAGGTCAGGAGTTCGAGACCAACCTGGCCAATATGGTGTAACTCTGTCTCTACTAAAAATACAAAATTAGCCAAGAGTGGTGGCATGTGCCTGTAATCCCAGCTACTCAGGAGGCTGAGGCAGGAGAATCGCTTGAACCCAGGAGGTGGAGGTTGCAGTGAGCTGAGATCATACCACTGCGCTCCATCCTGGGTGACAAGAACAAGAAAACTCCGTCTCAAAATAATAAATAATAATAAATAAATAAATAGAGGCTTGAGAGCCTTATCAGCTAACTGCAATTGATGGGCCTAGTTTAGATCTCGATTTGAGCAAAATAATTGTAAAAGGATACTTTCGAGACAGTTGAGAAATTTGCACATGGACTAGGTACTAACTAGATGATACTAAGAAATGATTGCTAGTTTTGTTTGACACAATCATTGTATTAGAGTTATGTTAACAAAAACTTCTTTTCTGTTAGGGATACAAACTGAAAGATTTATAGTTGAAATGATAATATATCTGGTATTTGCTTTAATATATTCCAGAAAAACAAGATAAAATAAGATTGGATAAATGCTAGTTACTGAAACTATGTACAATTAACTGAGATTTATTACTTGCTTTACAATTATTTGTATATACTTAAAAATTTCCCAGGATACACTTTTCCGGGTTGTTTTTTAAAAGCAAGAAAGAGCACATCTTTCTTTCATTTTTTCCCCACTGTTAATTTTTTATTGTGATTTTTCTAGTGGCAGAGAAGAAATATTATTCAATCCAGGTCTTGCCTGTATTATTTATTCATTTATTTATTTATTTAGACAGTCTTCCCTCCGTCACCCAAGCTGGAGTATGGTGGTGCGATCTCGGCTCACTGCAACCTTCACCTCCCAGGTTCAAGCAATTCTGTGTCTCAGCCTCCTGAGTAGCTGAGACTACAGGTGTGTACCATCATGCCTGGCTAATTTTTGCCTGCATTATTTATAATAATGATAAAGTAACTCAGTAGTTGATCACTAAATCAAATAACTACAATGGCTTTTTTTTTATTTTTTTAGTGCTAACTACTATATTTCATGTGCTTTATATTTAATTAATAAGCATAGAGGTTATTTTATTTTCCTTTTGCAGTTGAGGAAACTGAGGCTCAGAGAGGCTACAGTAACAAGTGCAAGGTTAATAGAGCCAGCAGATGATGAAGCCTGAGATTTGGAAACAGATCTCGTTCCCAAACCTGTGCTTTTTGCACTAACATTCTTACTTCTCATTCTGTTTGTGGTTTGGGGCCTTGCTAACTAGTGACAGCCAAGTCAGCTGGCAACTAAGAGTGAGTCTCTTAAAATGTAAATCAGACTATGTCACTTCGCTACAGAAAACCTTCCAAAGACTTCCAGACTGAGTAAAATCCCAATTATTTTCAGAAGCCATAGGGCCCTTCCTCATCCCCTCCATCCCTGCCACCCCACGTGCCTCGTCTCTTTCAACTACCACTTAGCTCGCTCTGCTGCAGCCTGGCGCAGTATTCTAAGAATTTTTCCTTAACTGTCTAAGCTTCCTGCTCAGGCCCTTCCCTTGATTTTCCCTCTGCCTGAAATGCTCTTTCCCAGATATCACATGGGTCACTTTCTTCCCTCTCCCCTCATTTCCTTCAGTCTTTGCTCAAATGTATTCTTCTTCTTTTCAAATACATATAAATTTAAATTTTATTCATTTATTTATTTTTGAGACAGGGTCTCACTCTGTAGCCCAGGCTGGAGTGCAGTGGCACAATCTTGACTCACTGCAGCCTCCGCCTCCCAGGCCCAAATGATCCTCCTGCTGCTCTGTCTTCAGCCTTCCGAGTAACTAGGACCATGGACGTACACCATCCCACCCAGTTATTTTTTATTTCTATTTTTTGTAGAGACAGAGTCTTGCTATGTTGCCCAGGCTGGTCTCAAACTTCTGACCTCAAACGATCCTCCCACCTTGGCCTCCCAAAGTGCTGGAATTACAGGCATGAGCCACTGCCCTCTGCCCTTCCTTATCTGGGTTCACAGCACTCATCACTACCTGACATTATTATGTACTTATTTATTTATCTATTACCCCTAAGTAGAATGTAAACTTGGTGAGGACAGCAGTTTTTTCCATTCACTGCTGTATCCCTAGCACCTAGACCAGTGCCTGGCACATAGTAGCTGCTCAGTAATACTTGCTGAATCACTGAATGACTCTCAACCTCATGAGTGCAGTGCTGTGAGTCACCGGGTTACTACATCATGCCCAGACTGGGCAACCTGGGGGCGCTGAAATGGAATCACCGGTAAAGATCTGCAGCTTCCTCTGTGATGTGGGTGTGGTGGGAAGATTTGCATTCTGAATCCATCATTTCCTTGCTGCTGGACTGTGAGCAAGTTTCTCAACTCTCTATAGTCTTCGTTGTGTCATATGTAAAATGGAGATAATAATTATTAGATAATTACATAATTATCAGATAATTATGTAGAATACTGAAGAAGTTATCCAGTTCAAACCTCCTTTTTATGGTAAATCAGAAGTCCCCCCCTCAGCTCCATAAACTTTCTTTGCTTTCACAATCCCAGACATCTGATTAGGCAGCCAAGAGCTCTGAGAGGCCTTTGGCCGGAAACTAAGGATTTATGAGAGCCAGTGTTCTCTGTCTCTCTTGTTTGAGCATGTAGATGACATGGAATAACCTCTCTGATGTATTGAATTTGTTTCTCCAGTGTCGTTTATGCTGCCAGATGATCACTTCCCAGTTTGATAAAAATCACTTCATAATGGGGATTAGATGGTACCAAAATGACAGTGGTCTCTGCTGGATCTGACAAATTCTCTCTCTCTCGTTTTTTTTTAACCCCAAATCTCTAGTATGCCAAAAGTTTGCACAAAGACTTATTGTTGTTATAATTGTCTAGGACTTAATAAATTAGCTATTGTCCTGTGATAACCTCAAAACTCCTGGCTAGGAGGTTAAAAACAATTTTTAAGGGAGCACAAATATGGACACACTGGTAAAAAATTTTTTCATCCCATGTAGTATTTTTTTCAGGTTTGAGTGGAAAGTGGTGTGTGACCACAGGAATGTACATGAACAAACGCAGTAAGCTAATTAAATAACACACAAATGTTGTATTGTCTGGGTATTAATTCTTTAAGGTCATGTCTTAGTTTATAATGGCAAAGAGACTTTATTAAGGGAGAATTATTTGACAGGAATCTTTTTGTTATTATAAGTTACATGCAGGTTAAGATAATCAACAATATTTTTTCTATGAGAACCATAAACAAGAGAAATCCTGCAACATATGCTTCTTGCTTATTACATTATGGTGTTTAGCTTATAGGAACTTGGGAGGAGATAAGAAAAAGAAGAGGAGAGGAGGCAAACACTCATTGGGCGTCGTATTCGTCTCTTTTCATGCTGCTGATAAAGACATACCCAAGACTGGGTAATTTATAAACGAGGTGTAATGGACTCACAGTTCCATGTGGCTGGGGAGGCCTCAAATCATGGCAGAACGTGAAAGGCACGTTTTACATGGTAGCAGGCAAGAAGAGAATAAGAACCAAGCAAAAGGGGTGTCCCCTTACAAAACCATCAGATCTTGTGAGACTTAATCACTACCATGAGAACAGTATGGGAGAAACCGCCCCCATGATTCAATTATCTCCCACCAGGTCCCTCTCACAACATGTGGGAATTATGGGAGCTACAATTCAGGATGAGATTTGGGTTGGGACACAGCCAAACCATATCAGATGTTAAACTGGAGGTTAATGTTCTAGTCAGTTGGCTACAGCGAGGGAGACTGAGAGGTGCCCTAGTTTCTGAGGTTTAATACCTAACCGAGCAGGAAGCAAATGAGCACTGAGCCATGTGTGCACCTTTTTCCTGCCATCCTTAAACAAACATAGCTGCAGTCCAAGGGCGCAAAGGTGGGTTTCGCACTGGAGCTGGGTTTCCTGGTGACTTTACTCTGTCTTGGCATTTGGTCTGTGTTTATAGTCAAAGCAACAGACATGAGGTAATGAAGCAGAGAAGGGAATCACAGAATAATGACCATAACATAAAGGCACTGTTTACTCTGAACCTTTTGAAGGATGGAGGAGGATGGGAGAGTCAGCTGCATTGCGTCTGCCTTGGGGTCATCTGTGGCCTAGACTTGCTCTATTCTGTGTCGGTGATTACCCAGTATTACACCACAGCTATTGGAGGTCAAGGGGGCTGTGAAAAGCATGTGATGTAATCACCCTTCCAGGGATTCCTGTTGAGACTAGTAGTGATAGCTTAGTGCCAGGAACTCCTTGGTAGTGGGCATAAAAAGGTGCTTAATAAATAGTTGAGTAACTTGACTCTTACACAGTCTATAGTCATGGACTCCATTGCTTTAAAAATATAACCCAGGGTATGGTAGGGCTACACCCGGGGAACTGAGAGACTGGGGGCTAGTGTTACTAATGCATCCTTGTTTCATCTGGAGGTGACAGTAGGGATAGGATTGATTTAGGAAAGGCCAATAACATACTCAAGGACATGAGGCTACAAGAGAGTCAGTGGGGCCATATCCCACCTCAGGGACCCAAAGGACACAGTCTAAGTGGCAGCTTCAAGCACGACAATTTGAGATGGAGTTTTGCTCTTGTTGCCCAGGCTGGAGTGCAATGGCACGATCTTGGTTTACTGCAACCTCCGCCTCCTGGGTTCTAGCAATTCTCCTGCCTCAGCCTCCCAAGTAGTTGGGATTACAGGTGCCTGCCACCACGCCCGGCTAATTTTGTATTTTTAGTAGAGACGGGGTTTCTCCATGTTGGTCAGGCTGGTCTCGAACTCCCAACCTCAGGTGATCCGCCCACCTCAGCCTCCCAAAGTGCTGGGATTACATGAGCCACCGTGCCTAGACCCCCCTACTAATGTTTTAGGGACTTACACGTGTTTAGTTCAAAAAGACTTTTTGGAAAGAGCTGAAATATAATCTATTGCAGCAGTATGGAGACTCAGTGGAGAAACAGCTATGAGCTACCCTTTGACAAAGGTACTGCAGAGCACCTCTAAGAAGTAACTCTTTTTTTTTTTTTTTAGAAAAAAACTTCTGTTTTAGGTTCAGGGGTACCTGTGCAAGTTTGTTATATAGGTAAACTTGTGTCACGGGGTTTGTTGTACAGGTTATTTCATCACCCAGGTACTAAGCCTAGTACCCAGCAGTTATTTTCTGCTCCTCTCCCTCCTCTCATCCTCCACCCTCAAAGGAGACCCCAGTGTCTGCTGTTCCCTTCTTTGTGTTTATGCTTTCTCATCGTTTAGCTCCCACTTATAAGTGAGAACATGTGAGTATTTGGTTTTCTGTTCCTGTGTTAGTTTGCTAAGGATAATGGCTTCCAGCTCCATCCATGTTCCTGCAAAAGACATGATCTGGTTCTTTTTTATGGCTGTATAGTATTCCATGGTGTATATATACCATAGTTCCTTTATCCAATCTGTCATTGATGGGCATTTAGGATGATTCCATGTCTTTGCTATTACGAATAGTGCTGCAATGGAAAGCAGTGTGGCAATTCCTCAGAAAGCTAAAAGCAGAACTACCATTCAACCTAGCAATCTCATTATGGGCATATACCCAGAGTACTATAAATCATTCTGTCATAAAGACACGTGCAAACGTGAATATTCACGCAGCACTATTCACAATGGCAAAGAAGTGACTATGAGATGTTAGTGACTAACTGCCAAGGCAACAAGGGACATCAGAGCACATGAAGCTTTGCCAGTAGGGGAGGCCATGGCGGAAGGGAACAGCATGGAGCCTGAGACTAAAGAGCCTGGTCCCTGTTGGGCACAGTAATCCAGTCTGGTTATCACAAACTGAAATAAATCCAATAATGGAATCGTCAGAGAGCAGAGTCTGGAGTTCAAGTGGTTTCTGGACCTGCCTAATGTAATGTAATGTAATGTAATGTAATGTAATGTAATGTGAGAACAAGCAGCTCAGAGTGGCTCTGTCACCAGGCAAGTAGCATGGCTGCTCTCAGAGGCAGAGATCACTAAAGGATTCAGTAGCAAGGAGTGCAACTAGAACCCAGTGGTGGAATCTGAGAGCGTGCACGTGTCCCTTTACACGGGAAAAGACTTCCCAGGGAGCCCTTTTGGCAAAAGAGGCACCAAATTGAGGAAAACAAATTGTTACTTAATGGAAGTGACACAGAAGAGTTAGCAGTTTCTGATTTTGCCAAATCCAATCCTTCGTTAACAGCACAAACCAGGTTAAAGTGGAATATTTGTTTTCACGTTGTTTTTTGTGATTTGAACACTGACGTCATTACTTCCTCATTTCTAGTTTTATATTTTTCTCTATTTCCCACTGGAACCAGTCAGCTAAAGAATATTTGGCTGGTGGGCAATAGGAAAATACCATGCATAGCAACTGAAGATGTATGTGCTATGGAAAAATCTCCTGGCCCTATAAAATCAACAAGGAAAATTCCTAGCACAGATGCAATAATGACTTCTCACGTTAACTATAGTTCATTTCACGTAATCCTTATGTTCTAGAAACAACATCTGTTCATCCTGCTGTAGATCTGTTGGAAGCCCAGGCGTGAGAATGCAGGAAAAATTTTCCAAGCCAAATTACTATGTAATACTAATAGTGATACTTCATTATGTGAGACGCTTGTTGGCGTATTTTTCTTTTAGGCTTCTTGCAAAATGGTGCAGATGGTGTCACATAGTGGAGGTAGTGACTGCTTCTCGGGATCAGGGCTTGCTTACATGCTCTCCCCACCTCAACTTTCTGCTAAGAGTCACTAGAGGGGCCAAGTGAGACTTTAGATAGGACCAGCATTTGCACAAGGTGGAAGATCTCTCCAATACCACACCTGAGGTGAGACAGGAAGAAGAATAGAGCCTACGCCAGCAAGTCAGGTGTGCTGTTACCATGCTTTGAACTCCATGGATGTTTAGCAGGCTGTGAAGGGTCTGGGAGGGTGGACAGGAATGGGACCTGGGGAAGGAGGGCAGCAGGAACTTGGGGGGACAGAGATGAGCAGCAGCCTGGAATTGTGAGCCTGGTCCAACAGGCCAGGCTGTGGTTCCCCTCGAACACAAGAGGGAAGGAGATACCTCTGCTTTTCCTAAATGAGTGAGTGCTGGGATGGAAAGTGGAGCAGAGGGTCAGGACCCAGATTGCGATTAGAAAGTTATCATAAAGCAACTAAGGTCAATCAGGCAAGGAGGAAGCAAGCAAGAAAGATGCCAACAACTAGTCGGGCATGGTGGCTCACGCCTGTAATCCCAACACTTTGGGAGGCTGAGAGGGGTGGATCTCTTGTGGTCAGGAGATCGCGACCAGCCTGGTCAACATGGCGAAGCACCATCTCTACTACAAATACAAAAATTAACCGGATGTGGTGGTGCACGCCTCCAATCCCAGCTACTTGGAAGGCAGAGGCAGGAGAATCGCTTGAACCTGGGAAGCAGAGGTTGCAGTGAGCCAAGATCACACCACTGCACTCCAGCCTAGGAGACAGAGTGAGACTCTGTCAAATCAATCAATCAATCAATCAATCAATCAATCAATCAACAACTGCAAACACCAGCAGCTTAGTGTAAAAGGACCCCAGGCCCTCTAGAGAAGTTAAGGTCTGGCCAAGAGGCCAGACCAACAGAACAGGGATAACTGGCTTTTTTGCCACCACTTTCTTCTCTCTCTAAGCCATCTTGTATTGCATTTGGATTTTTCTTCCTAAAACAAAACTCAAGGTACATTACTCTGTGCTCAGAGAGGTTTGGATGACTCCCTTTTGCCCAATGGACCAAGTCCAACTCCTTAGCCAGGTATTCAAGAGCTTTGACAATCTGGCCTTCAAAAACCTTTCCAAACTTATCATCCACTGCTCACCTTCCTAATCCTCCTATTCTGGACAGAGTGGTCTTTTCTCATTGTCCACACAGAATTTGCTTTCTTGCTCTCTGAGAACCCAGGATGAGATGAAAACCGTCTCAACTGTCTTCTCGTCTTGCCATAGGAAATCTGGATTTGTCGACCAGGCTGCCAGTTATGGTAGCCACTTCTTTACTCACATGTGATTTCACTTCTCGGCAACATTTGACAGTCTCCTTCCTGAAATCTCACTCTCATTTCTCTCTCCTTCTCTTAATTATTCTCCAACGGCACTTGCTGCTCTTTCTAAATCCTTGTTTGTTTTTCTTCTTGTGGTTGAGCAGCAAATGCAGAGGTACCTTAGGGATTTGTCCAAGGCCCTGTTCTTTGCCTACATTCTCTCTTTTTTTTTTTTTTGAGACAGACTCTCACTCTGTCATCCAGGCTGGAGTGCAGTGGTGTGATCTTGGCTCACTGCAACCTCCGCTTCCTGGGTTCAAGCAATTGTCCTGCCTCAGCCTCCCGAGTAGCTGGGACTACAGGCATGTGCCACCAGACTTGGCTAATTTTTTATATTTTTAGTAGAGATGGGGTTTCACCATGTTGGCCAGGCTGGTCTCGAACTCCTGACCGTGTGATCTGCCCTCCTCAGCCTCCCAAAGTGCTGGGATTACAGGCATGAGCCACCGTGCCCAGACCTGCCTACATTTTTATCCTGGTCATTTCATCTGTGGTGGACTACATTATGGATCCCAGTTTTATCCTCTCTCCCACTTCCTGCATCCAGGGTGTCATCTCAGGCAGAATATACTTCTCCTGCCCTTGATGTGGGACTTGGACGTGTGACTTGCTTTGGGTAATAATATATTGACAGGAGTACAGGTGTATCATGAGCCCCCACCTTTTATTTATCATAAATTTTTATTTTTATTTTTTTTGAGACAGGGTCTTACTCTATCACCCAGACTGGAGTGGCACAATCACAGCTCCCTACAGCCTCAACCTCTCCGGCTCAGTCAATCCTCCCACCTCAGGCTCCCGAGTAGCTGGGACTACAGGCATGTGTCATCAGGCCCAGCTAATTTTTGTATTTTTGGGTAGAGACAGGGTTTTGCCATGTTGCCCAGGCTGGTCTCTAATTCATGGGCTCAAATGATCCTCCTCCTCCTCCTCTTGGCCTCCCAAAGTGTTTGGATTGCAGGTGTGAGCCACTGCGCCCGGTCCCCAGGTCTTTCTCAAGGCCTCCAGTGCTTCCTCTTGAGCCATTGCCATTGCCTGGCTGGTCTGTTGGTCCCAGCAGGATGAGAGACAGAGTAGAGCTGCCCACCTGACCCCCAGACCTGCAGACAGAAGCAGAGATGCTTAACTTGAACCCCAGGCAATCTGCAGATGGCAGCAAAAATCAATGGTTTTACAACACTGAGTGTTGGGAATGGTCATGTAGCGATAGCAAATCAACATATTATTGGTTTACTTATGGCTTCCAAGTACAGATGTTTAGCCTTTGATGTTGCTTCTTTTGTGCTCTAGACTTGTGTATCTGGCTACTTGGCATCTCCACTCACTGGCTAACATGCATCTCAAACCAAAAGAATCCATGATGGAACTCTTTATTTTCATGCCTAAATCTGCTCTTATACCATCATCCAGTTATCAAGCCAAAAAACTAGGAGTCAGTCTTGATTCCCTTTTCCTTCATTTCCCACGTTTAATCCATTAGCAAGCCCTGTGGGTTTTCCTACAGAGCACTGCATATAAACACAGCCACTTTTTTCTATCTTCATCCACATGCCACCTCGTGTTTGGAAAACTTTGATAACCTTTTAATTGTTCTTTCTGCTTTCATTTTGGTTCTTTCTTCAATCCATTCAGCTAGCGGGACCTTTTAAAAAAAATAAATCCTTCCCATTGCTACTCATCATTTTCTAGAATAAATCTAAACTCCTGCAAGGTTCTCATGTTCTGGCCCTTGCTGGCGTCCTCAGACCTCATTTTATGCCATGCTCTGGCCTCGTGGGTCTTCTTGCTGTCTGCACTTCAAGTGCTGCCAGCTTGTTCTGACCTGGGGATATCACACTTGTTATTCCCTTTAATAAGAGTGTTTTCTCCCATCTATTTATTTCTTCTATCCATCTATCTATCTATCATCTATCTATCTATCTATCTATCTATCTATCTATCTATCTATCTATCTATTATCTATCTATCTATCTATCTATCATCTATCTCTGGAAGTCTACCACCTTCTCATCATATGGTTATCAGCTTAAATATTACCTCCTCAAAGAGGTAATATTTAAGGTATGATTATTTTATTTTAGGTAGCTCCCACTCACACTATCTGCAAACTGAGTGTGTGGCTGATACTCCTGCAATGGAGGCCTGGCTGCTCCAGCTGCTGGGAGGGCCGGTGGCAGTCTCCAACTGTCAGCCCCTATAGGAATTGCTTCAGCCACAGAGAGATTTCCCCAATGCCATGCCCCATCCTAGGGTGGTCAGCATCCAGTGGGATATCTGAAGGCCTGTCTGCCTCGGGTCAACTTGGGATGATCCTGAAGGATCATTCCACTTCTGCATTCCTCCTGGGGTTGGCTGGGGCTATGACTAGGCATGCTTTGCAGCTCACCTTCTCTCTCTGCTCACTTCCAGTTTCTCCTCCCCCTCTCCACTGACATTCACACTCCTTAATAAACACTCTGCATGCTAAACTCCGTTTTAGTGTGGGTTTCTCCACAGCAGTGAAGCATCGTTTCCTTCTCAGTGTTTACAAATCTTTGAAATTTTGTTTATAGGTTGGTTGTTTTTTTCTCTTACTAGAATCTAAGTTATATGCATGTAGGGACTTATCTGACTTCTTTACTCCTGTGTCCCTAGTGCCCTGACCAGCCTGGTATGTCATTATCATCACTGTAGCAAACATCTAGTATTGATTATATGCCAGATACTGTTCTAAATATATTCATCCACTTTATCTTCACAACAACCTTGTGAGGTAGGTGCTAGTATCTTCTCCACTTAGAGACTGGGATGCTAAAATACAGAAAGCTTAGTTGGCTAGCCCAGGGTCACACAACTGGTAAGTGACAGGGCCAGTGTTTGAACCCAAGCAATCTGGCTCTAGATTATATGTACATAACTGCTCCATTATGCTGGTTTTTTTTTTTTTTTTTTGCAGCTGTTCAATAGATGTTTGTTAAATGATTGCATAAATAAAAAAATAGCTGGGTGTGCTTTTGTAATCTGAAGACATCATCTAATTATTCATTTAACAAATATTGTTTGAGCACCTACAATATGCCAGACACTGTCGTCTGCCTGGGGATGCAATGTGAACAAAGTAAATGGGACCTCTCCCTCAAAGAGCTTGCACAGCATGAAGGAAGAGAATAGACTATATATGACAATGATCATATTATTGCACATTGTTAACTACTGGCCGTCATCCTAATGCACGGTTTCCTTTTCGGGCAATTGGAGTACCACTCATCCACCCAGACCTCTTCTATAGGGTATACTATCAGGTAACAGGACCATAGTGACAGCATTTCCTACAGTCAGTGATTAAAAAAAAAAAATTGAAGGGCACTCACCTTTCTCAGCCTTAGCAGGAAGAAGAGAATGGGGATGATGAAGCTTCTATTGCTGATGGTGACTAGCTGTAGGGCAGAGGTCCCCAAACCCCATTAGGAACCAGACCACACAGCAAGAAGTGAGTGGCAGCAAGCAAGCTAAGCTTCGTCTGTATTTACAACCACTCCCCATTACTTGCATTAACCCCCGAGCTCCGCCTCCTGTTAGATTAGTGGTGGCATTAGATTCTTATAGGAGCGTGAACCCTACTGTGAACTGCTCATGCAAGGGATCCAGGTTGCGCATTCCTTATGATAATCTAATGCCTGATGATCTGTTGCTGTCTTCCATCACCTCCAGATGGGACTATCTAGTTGCAGGAAAACAAGCTCAGGGCTCCCACTGATTCTACATTATGGTGAGTTGTATAATTATTCCATTGTATATTACAATGCAATAATAATAGAAATAAAGTACACAAGAAATGTAATGCACTCGAATTATCCCAAACCATCACCAACCCACTGCCCCCCAACACACCCCTGCCCTGTGTCTGTGGATAAACTGTCTTCCATGAAACCAGTTCCTGGTGCCAAAAAGGTTGGGAACTGCTGCTGTAGGGAGTCACCTACAGCTCCTAACTCAATTCGTTGTCTCAGGCCTCAATTCCTGAATCATTCCAGCAAATGATCCTGAGGGAAGAGAGAGATCCAGGGGGAGCCAGGGTCATTAGCTACCTCTGCAGACCGAGGAAGCGTGTGCTGGGGAGGAGGTGTTGCAGTGTGATGACTGAGAGCACAGACTCTGGGGTGCAGACCTGGGCTTGGACTTTGGATGTGTCACTTACTAACAGTGATACAATAGCCCACTTACCTGAACTTCCCTTCCTTATGTGTAGAATGGGAATAATAATAACAGCACCTGCCTCAGAGGTTACCATCAAATTGTGGAGATAACTCATATAAAGCAGCCCTCAGCGACAGCAATATTTGGATTGCAGGGGAGTCTGGGTGTCTGTATCACAGTTGTCATAAACCACAACAGGGAGCTCTGTCCCCCTTGCCTAGTGAGATTCAAAAGCTGGGAAGCTGATGCTAGACCTAGTTCAGATCGTCTTCTCTAGAATGTCTTCCACAGTCTCATTTGGGGCTTCCTCAGCACTGACTTGTAACTTACTGATAGCATTTCTCCCAGGGCACCATATTATTGCTTGTTTGCGTTGTTTCCCCAGTCAGGCCTCTCTTGGCTAGTGTTTGAATTGTGTTAGTCTTTTCTCCTTTTCCACCCCTTAATTTTTCATTCCCAACTGTTGGCATGAGGACGTTTGCATTCTATATGGAAGGAATTAAGTGCTAATCTGTGGTGCCATAAAGAAATGTCTTCTCTTTGTAGGGTGTAATAATGATCTCTGCCGTGTTAGCAAGGTCAGTGCTTTGGACTCCTAGGACTAGTCGCCTAAATTTGCACCAGTTCTAGATGCTCAGGAACACTACTTCTTATTCTTTCTTCTCCCGTCTTCTCTTCTGTTCTTCCCCCTCTTCTTCTCCTCCTCCCCCTCCTTCTCCTCCTCCCCCTTCTTCTCTTCCTCCCCCTCCTCCTCCTCCCCCTCCTTCTCCTCCTCTTCCTCTTCCTCCCCCTCCTCCTTTCTTCCTCCTTTCCTCCCCCTCCTCCTCCTCTTCTTCCTCCTTCTCCTCCTTCCTCTCCTTCCTTCCTCCTTCTTCTCCTTCCTTCCCCCTTCTTCTTCTCCTTCCTTCCCCCTTCTTCTTCTCCCTTCCTTCCCCCTTCTTCTTCTCCCTTCCCCTTCTTTTCTCCCTTCCCTTCTTCCTCCTGCTCCTCCTCCTCCTCCTTCTGGAGTCTCACTCTGTTGCCCAGGCTGGACTGGAGTGCAGTGATGCTATCACTGCTTACTGCAGCTTTGAGCTCCAGGGTTCAAGCCATCCTCCCACTTCAGCCTCCCCTGTAGGAGGGACTACAGGTGCACACCACCATGCCCAGCTAATTTAAGTTTTTTTGTTTTTTTTTTAAGACAGAGTCTTGGCCGGGCATGGTGGCTTACGCCTATAATCCCAGCACTTTGGGAGGCCAAGGTGGGCAGATCACTTGAGGTCAGGAGTTCAAGGCCAGCCTGGCCAACATGGTGAAACCCTGTCTCTACTAAAAATGCAAAAATATTAGCTGGGTGTGTTGGTGCATGCCTGTAATCCCAGCTACTTGGGAGGCTGATGCAGGAGAATCACTTGAACCTGGAAGGTGGAGGTCACAGTGAGCTGAGATGGTGCCACTGCACTCCAACCTGGGCAACAGAGCAAGACTCTGTCTCAAAAAAATAAAATAAAATAATAAAAATAAAATAAAATAAAGACAGTCTCACTGTATTGCCCAGGCTGGTCTCAAACTCCTGGCTTTAAGTGATCCTCCCACCTCAGCCTCCCAAGTTACTGGGATTACAGGTGTGAGCCACCATGCCTGGCCTCAGGGACAATTTTTTTCTTTTGTTTTTTTTGAGACGGAGTCTCACTCTGTCAGCCAGGCTGGAGTGCAGTGGCGCGATCTCGGCTCACTGCAAGCTCTGCCTCCTGGGTTCATGCCATTCTCCTGCCTCAGCCTCCTGAGTATCTGGGACTACAGCTGCCCGCCACCACACCTGGCTAATTTTTTTGTATTTTTAGTAGAGACGGGGTTTCACTGTGTTAGCCAGGATGGTCTCGATCTCCTGACCTCATGATCCGCCTGCCTTGGCGCCCAGAGTGCTGGGATTATAGGCATGAGCCACCGTGCCCGGCCTTTTTTTTTTTTGACAGAGTCTTGCTCTGTCGCCCAGGCTGGAGTGCAGTGGCATGATCTTGGCTCACTGCAACCTCCACCTCCCAGGTTCAAGTGATTCCCCTGCCTCAGCCTTCTGAGTAGCTGGAATTACAGGTGCCTGCCACCATGACCCGCTAATCTTTGTATTTTTAGTACAGATGGGGTTTCACCATGTTGGCCAGGCTGGTCTTGAACTTCTGACCTCAAGTGATCCGCCCGCCTCGGCTTCCCAAAGTGTTGGGATTACAGGCGTAAGCCACTATGCCTGGCCTCAGTAACACTTCTTAATGATTTTTTTTTCTTGCCTTAAGAAAACTTGAAGCAAGTTCTTTTGTTAGTCTTTTTATTCTTCTCCCTTCCTTCACTATCGTTGTTATTATTTTAGAGTCAGGGTCTCACTCTGTCATCCAGACTGGAGTGCAGTGGCATGATCATAGCTCACTGCAACCTCAAAGACTCCTGGGCGCAAGGGATCCTCCTACCTCAGCCTCCAGAGTAGCTGGGACTGTAGACATGCACCACCGCATCTGGCTAATTTTAATTTTTTTTTTTTTTTTTTGAGACAGCGTCTTGCTCTGTTGCCCAGGCTGGAGTGCAATGGCACGATCTCGGCTCAGTACAAACTCTGCCTCCTGGGTTCAAGCAATTCTCCTGTCTCAGCCTCTTGAGTAGCTGGGATTGTAGATGCCCACCAACATGCCTGGCTAATTTTTATATTTTTAGTAAAGACAGGGTTTCACCATGTTGGCCAGGCTGGTCTCGAACTCCTGATCTCGGGCAATCTGCCCACCTCGGCCTCCCAAAGTGCTGGTATTACAGATGTGAGCCACCACACCTGGCCTTAAATTTTTTTTTTAGAGATTGGATCTCACTTTGTTGCCTAGGCTGGTCTCAAACTTGTGGGCTCAAGCAAGCCTCCTGCCTCAGCCTCCCAAAGTGCTGGGATTATAGGTGTGAGCCACTGTGTCTGGCCCTCCCTTCCTTTATAGAGGAAGAAATAGGCACAGAAAAGTTAGGAGGTAAGCAGGAAGTGAGTCTTCTTAAATGGAATCATAGGTGAGTTTGAGATTTACAGGAGAGGCTCAAACAGGGGTGATTTGGAGGATGCACTTGGGCCTAGAAAAAGACACAAGAACATCTGGCTGTCTGGACTGTATAAAGGAGTGAAGACTTCTCTTTACAACAACCGTAAATAGTTATGGATGTGAATTTCTGAAGCTTAAGGAATAAAATATTCAGCAAAATCTCTGGGTCACAGATGATTGGCTCCTTGCTCCGGAATAACAATGCTTAATGTTGGGAAGCTTCAAACCTTTGAAATCTGTCATTGCCCAAAGCCTGAGAATAACTCACTAAATCCCAGGTTGACCTCCCTATAGAATCAGCTTGCAGTTCATGACAAATAAGGCAGGGAGAGAATTTATAGAGTTAATTACTAGGCTTGGGTCTATTAAATGTGCAAAGCACACATGCAAGGGGCTGGAGCTTTGACATGAGTGGAGAGACTTGAATTCTTTCGCAGCTGGAATGTGCCGGAACTTCCCAAAGGCTTGAAAGAATGCCTAGAATTTATTTTTTCTTTTATGGTCACTGTTATTTCTCACAGAGGCAAGTGAATCTTCCCAAGCTACCATAACGGGAGTCGAGGAGCTCCCGGCAGGCTTGTGGTGAACAAAGCCAGCCAGCTTTCCATGGCTTGGGTGGGCAGGGATCCCTGACTTTCTCTCACATGGGGGGCAGACAGGAGCTGTTGTACATCTTTAAAGCCAAAAGGAAAATTAATGAGCGCAGCACAGAGCAGGACCTTGTCAGCTCGGTAATGGGTGGTGGGAGGAAGAATTCCGCTGCTTCCTCCTGGGCATTAAGCGTAACTCAAAAACTCCTGTTTTGTGGCCATTGTCCAATTATAACAGCTTTCTACTCTGGAGAATTTAGTCATTGACTGCTTTCAAGTCACCTGGGGGAAAACAGTATTCAATATGATCAAGAGGAGGAGGTCTCTTGTTTTGAATTTTTCCTTTAGTGATGGAAACAAAATACTTCTCTGAATCCATTTAGGGCATCGAGCATCCCAAAAGAAGCCCTACGATGGAGAGAAAGAGCAGGGATTATTAGAGCGATGTTCTGAAGAACCACCCCCACTAGAATGGAGAGTGTAGAATGCAGAGAAGGTATTTTGTGTCATGCACTACTATAGCTCCAGAACCTAGAACTGGACTTATCTCACATGAGGCTGACAAGGAATAGGTGCTAAAGTAACAAATGAAGATCTACAATCCAACAGAGGACACCATTTGGGAAGCTCAGAGCTTTAAAGCAGTATGATGTAGTTATAGGGTGTAGAATCAGGCAGATACAGCATTGTTGAATTGTAGATCTTCATTCATTCATTCATTCACTCAGCACCTATAGACTTATTTGTTAACACAGCACCTATAGATTTTGGGTCTGCTAGTTTGCTGGCCGTCTGGCCTAGGGCAAGTTACTTTACTCCCCTTAATCTCGTGGTCTTCATCTGTAAAATGAAGTAATAATCCCAACTTCAAAGTTGTTCTGAGGATTCCTTGAGGTGATGATTGTGATGGTGTTTGACACTCTGAAAATGCTGATCCCAACCCTATCTCTCCTTAAATCATGTCAGTTCAGTAAGGAATTTACATAATAAATTACCTATTCAGTGGGAGAGTTAGAAAGTGGAAACATCTATTTATTGCCACAAAAATTTATAGATTAAGTTTAGGCAACATAGGGAGAACCTGTATCTTCTTAAAAAAAAAATTATCCGGGCATGGTGGCAAATGCCTGTAGTCCCAACTACTCGGCGGGAGGATCACTTGAGCCACTGGGGGTCAAGGCTGCAGTGAGCTGTGATCTTACCATGGCATTCCAATCAGGATGAGAGCGACACCCTGTCTCAAAAAAAGTTGATAGTTTATAAATTTATTTATTCATTTACAGATTTGTAGATTACAAATTACTCTTGATGTTTTAAGGTATTTATTGTTTTGTTTTTACATGTGTGTTATTTTGTGTTTACAAAAGGCAAAGACATTTCATAAAGCTATTGAGTCCCGAAAAGTCAACTTTTATTTTATTTTTGTTTTTTGAGGCAGGGGCTCAATCTGTTGCCCAGGTTAGAGTTAGGTGGCATAATAATCGTTCACCGCAGCCACGACCTTCCGGCCTCAAGCAATCCTCTTACCTCAACCTCCCAAGTAGCTGGGACCATAGGTGCGTGGCACCATGCCCGGCTAATTTTTAAATTTTTTGGATTAATTAAGCGGGATCTCTCTAAGTTACCCAGGCCAGTTTTGAACTCCTAGGGTCAAGGGATCCTCCTGCCTCAGCCTCCCAAAGTGCTGGGATTATAGATGTGAGCCTGACCAATATGAGGCTTTAAACACTACTTCTCAAAGAGCCTTAGCCAGTTCTGGTAGGATAATATCCCGGGGCAAGTGAAAACTTGGAGAGGCAGGTTGTTCCTAAACTTAATCTTCTCTCCTGAAGCAGTTGGTGAAACCTATAAAATTTGGGGGCATGCAAATTAAGTGTACTTGTAAATATGGTTTGAAAAAATGCATTCACTGTATTTTTGCTTCACACTGTTTAGTATAACATTTATCAGAGAGGCAGAGAACATGCGGATAAAAATATCCAGTTGTGTATTCTCAGTTGGTATCAAAAGCTAGGTCACTCAAGGTCACTGTCTAGCAAGTCCCCATGTGTAAGAGAGTGTTGGTATGTAAGAGTGTTTCTGATGGTAAGGAATTCTGTTTGCTGTGATGCGAGTTGTGTATATCTCCTTGATTTTTCTCCCCATATGTAACCAAAAAAATGCTATCCTGGATTTTATTTCTCTTTCACAGGAATGGGAAGGAAAAGTGTGGAGTCCATGTGGATTTCTCTTATTTTATTTGTGGCTTGAATGTACATTTCTGAGAGAGGGTAAGTGAAGCCACCCTCCATGTTTTCCTTTCTCAATGTCACTTCCTGTTCACCTTTCTCCTTACTTCTTAAGCCTCTGAGGGTTACAATGGGGTGTGTGTGTAGGACTGCCACTGCCTAAGGGAAAATTAGGAAGCTGCCTAGGCAGCCTGATTTATGAGGCATTGAAAGGCACATCTGACCAAAAATATCTCCCCCACTGGCCTGCCACCAGTGCCTGAAATACCTGTGATTAGAATCACCCATTAAAATGTTTTCTGCAGGCCGGGCATGGTGGCTCACGCCTGTAATCCCAGCACTATGGGAAGCCGAGGCGGGCGGATCGCCTGAGGTCAGGAGTTGGAGACCAGCCTGGTCAACATGGTGAACCTCCATCTCTATTAAAAATACAAAAATGAGCCAGGCATGGTGGCAGGCGCCTGTAATACCAGCTACTTGATAGGCTGAGGTATGAGAATTGCTTGAACCTGGGGGGTGGAGGTTGCAGTGAGCTGAGGTTGGTCCACTGCACTCCAGCCTGGGTGACAGAGTGAGACTGTCTCAAAAAAAAAAAAAAAGAAAGAAAGAAAAAAGAAAAAGTTTGCAGACATGCCTGGCTTCTTTGGGTCATGAAGGCATTGTATTAGGAGAAAATTTGGAAGTGGGAAAATGGGAAACTATTGCATTATAATGATTTATCTTATGAACCTATCAATCTCTTGGTCAAGAGTAACATCTTGATAAGTAAGTAGACTGTTTAGGCTGGAGGGAAAGTTGGGAGTTGAGTTTTGTCCAGCATCTTGGTGTACACCCTGTGCAGGATGAAGTCGACAGGCAGCTGGGGAGAGATTGTACAAAGTGGATTGAGGGGTAGAGATAGCAAAGACAAATTTAGGTATTTCACAGGTCTGTTTAAGGCCAGGTTAGGAAGTAAGGGTACATAATTGCTGGAGGAATCTCCTTTCTGACTGACTTTAAGGAATCTCTCTTACCGACTCTACAGGGCTGTTATGTGAGGTTCTTTCAATTTTCCTTTTCCACCATCTTAGTTTTGGGGTAACCATAACAGGACTAATGATTCTGTTATTCATAAAATAATATTTGTGACAAAGGCCAAGTAGATTTTTATCCGACAAATCCAAGTGGATTTGTCGAGACTATTCTGTAAAAGTGTCCAGAGCAGTGCTTCTCAAAGTCTTGTCTATAGACCACTTCTATCTGAGTTACCACTGGTGCTTATGAAAATCTCCCTCCCCGGGCCCCATCTAGACCTTTGGAAACAGACTCTCTGAGGTAGAGGCCTGGGTCTCTGCATTAAAAACAGCTGTGTGGCCGGGCGCAGTGGCTCACACCTGTAATCCCAGCACTTTGGGAGGGCAAGGTGGGCGAATCATGAGGTCAGGAGATTGAGACCATCCTGGCTAACACGGTGAAACCCCGTCTCTACTAAACATACAAAAAATTAGCCGGGCGTGGTGGCGGATGCCTGTAGTCCCAGCTACTCGGGAGGCTGAGGCAGAAGAATGGCGTGAACCCAGGAGGCGGAGGTTGCAGTGGGCCGAGATTGTGCCACTGTACTCCAGCCTGGGCAACAGAGCAAGACTCGGTCTGAAAAAAAAAAAAAAATCAATTTTTGTGTATGATAAAAGTAATGGGTTTCCCTAATTTCCTGGTTACCATTGTTTATGGTTTCCGTATTATTTCACCTTCTGTATTGTAGCTTTTCTGGCTCTTCAAACACAACTAACAGCAAGAAAGTTAGACGGAAAATTTTTGTAATAAATATTCAGAAATACCTTACATAAATCATGGTGTCTAGCAATGGAAGGATTAACTGAATATATTCTACCTTGGAATATTCTGCATAGTTTTACTCGAACAAACTGCCTTTTTTTATTTTTATTTTTCGATTTGAGACAGAGTTTTGCTCTGTTGCCCAGGCTGGAGGGCAGTGGTGTCATCTCGGCTCACTGCAGCCTCCACCACCTGCAAACTGCCTTTTTCTAGCTGTTGCTTTCCTTGATTCTCTTATATCATTATCTTTTGTTTCCTGCCCCTATCTCCCTCCCCTTGGTTGACAAAGTGCCTACATTCTCTATTTTTTCCTATTTCCTTGTCTCTCTCTGGTGTAATTCCTTCTCATTCATCTTGCAAGCAGAATTTCTCTATACAGCAAAGGTCAGAGCTAATAGGACTGATTCGAAATGCTGTTGAATTTCATAGTTGCTCATTCAAGATCATTACTGATACATGCAAAAGTGGACCTTCTGCCAAAATCGACCTCAGAAAATCAGACCAAGAGGAAAAGGGCAAAGGTAAAGAGACTCTTGTTGGGCAGTGGTTGATGCCTGTAATCCTAGCACTTTGGGAGGCTGAGGAGGGAGGATTGCTTAAGCCCAGGAGTTCGAGACCAGCCTGGGCAACATAGCCAGAACCCAGTCTCTACAAATAATTAAAAAACAATCAGCTGGGTGTGGTGGTGTGCATCCAGCTGGGACCACAGGCTACTCAAGAGGCTGAGACAAGGGGATTGCTTGAGCCCAGGAGGTTGAGGCTGCAGTGAGCTGTGATCACGCTACCACACTCCAGCCTGTGTCACAGAGGGAGACCTTGTCTCGAAAAAATTAAAAAAAAAAAAAAAGAAGGCACTCTTACCATTTCCATTTCCTCTTAATGTAAATGACATTAGGCAGCATTACTCTGATGGCGCTGTAACCATAGGAAAGAGAAAATGACACAGCTGCATAGTGGCGTGATAGAATACATTACAATTTGGAGTGTGAAGAAAAAAAAAAAACAGAAGAAAATGCTGATTTTCAATTCTCTTCCCTCAACTAAAGAAATAGGCGTGAAGGAAAATGGTGCAGTTGGCATTATCCCTCACATGGACTCCTTTCTAAATGCAAGAATGCCCTTTTAGGGGCTGAAATATGAACACTGTGAGTTAGAATGCATGGGTTCAAATTCAGACTTCACAATTATTATCTGACTGTCCTTGAACAATTTAATCAGTCTCTCTGCTCCTCTGTTTCTTCATCTGAGAAATGGGAATAATAATAGCATGCACCGCAGGGGTGGTTAGGAGCATAAAATGGGAATAACACCTGTAAAGCACTAAGAAAAGTGCCTTGCATGTAGTAAACTCTTAATTGCTGCTTGCTATCATTGATATATTTTTTCTTTTTTGAGACAGTGTCTTGCTCTGTTGCCCAGGCTGGAGTATGGCGGCAAGATCATGGCTCACTGCAGCCTCGACCTCCTGGGCTCAAGTGATCCTCACCTCAGCCTCCTGAATAGCTAGGATTATAGGCACACACCACCATGCCCTGCTAATTGTTTTATTTTTTTGGAGAGACGTGGTCTCACTATGTTACCCAGGCTGGTCCCGAATTCCTGAGCTCAAGCAATCCTCCCACCTTGGCCTTCCAAAGTGCTGGGATTATTTTGTATTCACCAAGTTTGAAATCTTTGGTAGTGTCCTAGCTGAGGAGGCATCCAGGGAGTTTCTGGGCAGAATATTTAACCGATACTGTGAAAATCTGCTAACAGTGGTTGTTTTTCTTTCTGGGAAGCAGGGTTCCTTGTCTGGCTGCTGTTTCCCCCTGGTCACAGGGGCACACTATGATTAAATAATTCCTAGTAAATCTTGGATATTCTTGGATTTAATAATAAATTCATTACTAATGATCACACTTTGGAACATGGTCCCCTACCTGTGACATACTAAGAAACTAGAAATGTATTCAGCATTTACCAGAAACACTTTTTTTTTCTTTTAGACAGGGTCTCACTCTGTGGCCCAGGCTGGAGTGCAATGTTGCAATCATGGCCTTGATCTCCCAGGCTCAAGCAATCCTCCCACCTCAGCCTCCCAGGTAGCTGGGATTACAGGCACGCACCACCACACCCAGCTAATTTTCTGTGGTTTTTGTAGAGATGAGGTCCTCCTATGTTGCCGAGGCTGGTCTTAAACTGTTGGGCTCAAGTGATCCGCCCACCTTGGCCTCACCAAGTACTGGCATTACAGGCGTGAGTCACCGCACCTGGCCAAAACCCTCTCTTAATGGAACATACATCTCACATTCTGGAAATATCTATTAGCCCAGTGCATATTTCTTTCTTTCTCATGACTAACACTCTGTTTTTTTGGTTATTCACATACATAAACTGACTGATAATAAATCTAGGAATTTGTCACTTAAAAAATGCACATTTCAAACACAATCAGTAATCCTCAAAAAGTAGAAACATGTTTACATTTCTTTGGTGAAAGTGTAGGAACACAGGGACTAGGGAATCATTTTTTAAAAAGTATTTTCAGACAAATCATTTTCTGAGAGACTTAAAAAAAGAAACTGTCATTCATTTGAGGCACACCCTTTTGCTTCTATTCCATTTTTATCATACCAATCTCCCTTGCAAAATTGAGGTTATTCATAAATATTTTCCTTCCAAACTGTGAGAAATAAGATGTGAATTTGGCCCTTTGATAAAGTTAGGTTCAGGGACTGCTTATCATTGAAACAATGAGCACAAAAGCGATTCAGTCCGGGGACTTCTCACAAAACTCAGCAGGCCAGGCGGTGCTCACTCTTGTTCTCAGGCATTCCAGGGGAGTGGCAGAGGGACGGCCAGCACGAGACATTTTCAAGGTTCTTTTTCCCACCCTTTAGAATTGGTAAGTCTCCGATCATTTAGAAAAGGATTTGTTTTGCAAGAAACTAAAGTGTCCCCAAGAACTATGTTTACCCATAATAGGACTTGCTCTCTGTTTAACATAGCCAGATGGACACTGCTATTTGGCTCATGGTCATATCCCCACAGATTTGACCTCATTTAGAGGACACTATTAAAAGATTATCCTATTATTGAGAATTTCCATTGCATCAAATAGTAAATATTAGTAACATTCCTCTACAGGGAAAATGATGTAAGAAGAGGGCAAGACTGTGTTGACCTCAGGCAAATCACATGGATAGGTATGTGACAATTATGAAACTCAGTGCTGACTAATAAAGCCCAGCGGCACACAGAGTAAAGGTCCAGGAGCAGAGACTTTCCCAGTAGCTCTCAAAGGAAGTGTTCAGGTTCCACTGAAGCCATAGATGGAAGTCTTATTTGACTCTGTTGTCTTAGTACCGAGGTGGTTATTTTGAAAGAGGCTAAGGAGGAGAAAGTGCATGTAGCAGGATGGCAGGATGGGATGTGGGGATGATGGGATGATGGGATGTTGGGATGTTGGGATGATGAGATGTTGGGATGTTGGGATGATGGGATGTTGGGATGATGGGATGTTGGGATGTTGGGATGTTGGGATGATGGGATGTTGGGATGATGGGATGTTGGGATGATGGGATGTTGGGATGATGGGATGATGGGATGTTGGGATGTTGGGATGATGGGATGATGGGATGTTGGGATGTTGTGATGATGGGATGTTGGGATGATGGGATGTTGCGATGATGGGATGTTGGGATGTTGGGATGATGGCATGTTGGGATGATGGGATGTGGGGATGTTGGGACAATGGGATGTTGGGATGTTGGGACGATGGGATGTTGGGACGATGGGATGTTGGGATGATGGGATGATGGGATGATGGGATGATGGGATGTTGGGATGATGGGATGTTGGGATGATGGCATGTTGGGATGATGGGATGATGGGAATGGGAATGGGGTCATGAGGGGGCCAGCTCCATTTTCTTCTTTACATTTACAGAATGGGGAACATAAGGTTTCTTTCTTTTCCTTTTCCTTTTTTTTTCCACTTTGGAAGCCAAATGATGTTCATAGGAAATTTAAAACTGCACCGGAAGGCTGCAAGTGATTTGAGAATCAAGACCTTAAGAAACGATTTAATAATAACCTATCTTTTTGAATGTTGCTGGAAAAGGTACTTGAAAGAGCAATGAAGGAAGCAGATTCTAGTCAAAGAGGACTGGGAAGACACTGGGACCCAACAATTTGGTAAACTAGACAAAATTAAACTTTCAGTTCTGATTTTACTTGAACACACTTTAAAAACAATTGGTTAAATTTTGTTTTATAAAATAAATTACAGGCTGGGTGCAGTGGCTCACGCCTGTAATCCCAGCATTTTGGGAGGCTGAGGCAGGTGGATCACCTGAGGTCAGGAGTTCGAGACCAACCTGGCCAACATGGTGAAACTCCGTCCCCACTAAAAATACAAAAATTAGTCGGGTGTGGTGGTGAGTGCCTGTAGTCCCAGCTACTCGGGAGGCTGAGGCAGGAGAATTGCTTGAACCCAGGAGGCGAAGGTTGCAGTGAGCCAAGATCAGGCCACTGCACTCCAGCCTGGGTAACAGAGTGAGACTCTGTCTCAAAAAAAAAAAAAAAAAAAAAATTACAAAAGTAGTACATTATTAGTGAAAGAAAGTCGAGCAATACAAATGTATGTAAAATAAGAAAGGAAAAATCTCCTTCCTTCTTTGCCAGACAGGGACCAATACTGTTATAATCTATCTCTCTTTCAGGACTTTTATTTATGTATTTGAGACAGGGTCTTATTCAGTCACCCAGGCTGGAATACAGTGGCATGATCATAGCTCACTGTAACCTTGAACTCCTATGCTCAAGACATCCTGCTGCCTCACCCTCCTGAGTAGCTGAAACTACAGGTGTGCACCGTCATGCCTAGCTATTTTTTTTTTTTTTTTAAGAGATGGGGGTCTCACTCATTGCCCAGGCTGGTCGCAAACTCCTGGCCTTACGAATCCTCCCATCTCAGCAAAGTGCTATGATTGCAGTTGTGAGCCACTGTGCCTGGCCCTCTTTCAGAACTTTAAAAACACTATATATGCTATAAATGTGTTTTTGGGGTGGGGCTAATTATGTATGTTCTGCAATTTTTTTAACTTAATGTTTTTTGGACTTTTTTCTACTCTTTTTAAAAAATGTCTACTCTGGCTGGGCATGGTGGCTCATGCCTGTAATCACAGCACTTTGGGAGGCCCAGACGGGTGGATCACGAGGTCAGGAGATTGAGACCATCCTGGCTAACACGGTGAAACCACGTCACTACTAAAAATACAAAAAATAGCCGGGCGTGGTGGCGGGCGCCTGTAGTCCCAGCTACTCGGGAGGCTGAGGCAGGAGAATGGTGTGAACCCGGCAGGCGGGGCTTGCAGTGAGCCGAGATCGCGCCACCGCACTCCAGCCTGGGGGACAGAGCGAAACTCCAGCCTGGGGGACAAAGCGAGACTCCCTCTCAAAAAACAAACAAAAAAAAAAAAAGAAAAAATTTCCACTCTTTTTAAAGTGGGTATTTGTTATTTTAAACAAAGTGAAATGGAAAATTCTGTATCTGATGTATTTAAAATATTTTTTTTTGGCATGCTATACTTACCAACATGTTTTTTAAGTTGCTTCTAAATGATAACCATACTAGATAGTGGTCCACCTACCAGGATAAGATAGGATAGGTAAGAAGCTAAGAGACATGCTCCAGGTGAAAAAGCAGATTTCATCAGACTATGTTTAGTATAATTCCAATTATATAAAACGTATATATGTATGCACATTAAACAGTCTACGTTACAGACACCAGAGTGCTAATGGCTCTTATCCCAGGATGGCTGGAGTATAAATATTTTTTCCCGTTATGCTTTTTCTGTATTTTCAACAATGAACATTTATTACTTTTAAAATTAGTTTAAATTAATGTAATCTAAAAATCACAATGTATCTGATGAAAAAAGTTTGTGTCTAAAGGCTACAGAAAATAAATCCATCTGAGTTAGCTTCCACTCCATTCCAAAACCCCGGAGTAACAGAGAGGGAGTCAGGTCTTCTTTTATTTTCTTAAATTAATGAATTAGATTTAAGTTCCCTCATTATGAGAAGATAATCTTTAGCATCACTGAAAGAGTTAAGAAATGAGACAAAAATCAGGAGATCGTATTCCTTTATTACATATATGAAATATAAAAACAAATTAACAAAGCAATATATATATATATTTTTGCAAGTCCACAGGACTTCAGGGAAAAAAAGGTTCTGTATGTGAAATTATTCATATGGCACTGTGTTCCTGTTTTGTATATTCAAGTACTAAAAGAAACTATGTATAGTGGTCATGCATGGGTACAGAAGATGAATAATAATGAAAAACTGTGATTTGTTGACTATCACATACATTGTGTTAAAAAAACAGGTAAATATAATGACTATTACTGTTAAGAAAGACAAGGAGGAAAACTGTTTCAATGTTCAGGTTTAAATACTAAGCACAAAAATATAACAAATTCTGTGTCTACAATAATTTTTGAAGTGTACACAAGTGCATTGCAAATGAGCTCTTTAAAATTTAAAGTCCATTTCCCCTTTAGCCAAGCATATGTCTACATTTATGATTCCTTTCTCTTATTTTAAAGTCTCTTCCGGTTTAGTGTTTTTAAAAGTTTCATCATGGCTGTCATCTTGGAATCTAGCCTCCAGCTCGAAGCTGAGACTTCATGCATACATATTCTCCTTTCTGGTTGCATCTTCACCTAGTTTCTCCAAGTATTCAGAGTTAAATAGCACAACTTCTTTCATATGGTCACTTTTGTCCACATGTAGTGGCAACGCTGCTGCTTCAGTAGGCTGTCTCACACACCCTTTTCCTTCTTTCAACAGCAGTCTCCAAACGTTCACAACACAAGTGGTAGGTAGTAAAGTGCTTTATACAAGGAAATACTATATACACATGGAGAGGTTCCATTTAACACCTACAGACCAAAGTTCATGCATAACACAGAAAAGAAGGCTCTTTTTTTAAGAAACACCTTTTCTGATAGTAGGGTTGGGGATTCCTTAAAACCTCATTCATTACTTTAAGTATCATCAAACGTAAGTAACATAGCTGAAGCTGGAAGGCGTCCTTGTTAGAGGCACTGCCCTTAATGGATTACTGCTAAATATCATGCTCCTATTAAAATATTCTTAATAGTTAAGAATTTCAGAATCAGTCCCATAGAAAACAGATTATCAGTGTAGGGGTTTTCATTTCTCTTCATGAAAGAAAACTATATTTAAACATGGGTCCAGAAGAGATAAGTTAGATGAGACCCATGCATTCAAACATTTCTATATGTTTTGGCACTTTAAAAAATTCCAGTTTCCTGTCTGAGGTCTTCTTGCTCTAAAGTTTGTGTTTTGTACATAGACAAGTGCCATTATGTGCTATCCATCTTAATGCTACTTGCATTCTCTTTTTAAAATATCCATGACTTTTCTTCCAAGAGACGGTTTCCAGCGCTGGACAAAGCTTTTCATATTCACAATTAGTTTGCCTGTTCTTACATCCTCATGTCCTGCTACAAGGTATTCCAAACCTAAAAGAGAACAAAATTAGGGGCTATATAGTATCATACTCTGTTGAAGGGAGAGATGTGACTCCAGCAGGTTTTCTTTTGCATTTATTTTGAGACAAGTTCTTGCTCTGTTGCCCAGGCTGGAGTGTAGAGGCATAATCCTGGCTCACTGCAGCCTCAATCTCCTGGGTTTAGGTAATCCTCCTTCCTCAGCCTCCCAAGTAGTTGGTACTACAGGTGTGCGCCACCACTCCCAGCTAATTTTTTCATATTTTTTGTCGAGATGGAGTTTCATCATGTTGCCCAGGCTGGTCTCGAGCTCCTGAACTCAAGCCATCTGCCCACCTCGGCCTCCCAAAGTGCTGGGATTACAGGTATGAGCCACCACGCCTGCCTGGCTCCAGCAGTTTTGTATATTCAGGGTTGGAATAAGGGGTAAGAAACATTAATAGCTGCCGTTTAGTAAGCATTTACTATGCTTAGCGCATGTATGCTTTACATGTATGATCTCATTTAGCTTTGAAAATAACCCTGTGAGGTAGATATTTTTTTCTGTCTTGTTTTGCAAATGAGGAAACTGAGGCTCAGCAAGGCTAGGAAACTTGTTTGATACCTTTTTGTAAGTATAGCAGCACCTGGACTCAAACTCAGGTCATGCTGAGTCTAGAACCTTTCCTTTGTACTATACCTTGCTCTATGGCAAAGAACTGAGGGTTCTAAGGACACTTACCATACTGCCCTAGATCAGTATATCTTGGAGACTCACTGTGTATGGTAGTGTATATTAAGGAGGTTTTTTTGTTTTTGTTTTGTTTTGTTTTTGGATGGAGTCTTGCTGTGTTGCCCAGGCTGGAGTGCAGTGGTGCCGTCTTGGCTCATTGCAACCTCTGCCTCCTGGGTTTAAGCAATTCTTGTGCCTCGGCCTCCCAAGTAGCTGGGATTGCAGGCATGCACCACCATGCCCGGCTAATTTTTGTATTTTTAGTAGAGACAGGGTTTTACCATGTTGGCCGGGCTGGTCTCGAACTCCTGACCTCAGGTGATCTGCCTGCCTCGACCTCCCAAAGTGCTGGAATTATAGGCGTGAGGCACGGTGCCTAGCCTAAGGAGGATTTTTAGAAAAGTGAAACAAGCATTTGGGAAAACATATAGGAAAGAAGCTATGAATTATAGAAAATAACACATATTCCCTATATAAAGCCTATGTGTTTTTGGAATAGGATGTTTTTTGTCATACATTAAAAAAAAAAAAACTAAATAAATGATGAAACTTGCCTAGATCATGTGATGACCTTGTATTCAAAATTCCTTTCAAGCTTTAGATAACAAATGTTAGCTAATATATCCAAGAAATGAAAGGACAGTCTCATTACCTATAGATTATTAAAAAGAAATACAATAATTGCCCTCAGTTAATGTTTGTAATAATGTAGATTTTGGTATTTAGAAACAATTTTTAAAAATTATAGGATAGATAAAATAATTATGTTTATAAAATAAAAACTTTCCAATATGAAATAGAGACATACTTTTAAAAACTAAATGAAGTGAATGCTAGATGCTAAAATTCAACTGAAAATATCATTCATTGTTCATTTTTCACTGAAATGACTGAGAAAAAAACGTCATCCAAGTAGTAATGAACACCTGTAACAACCATACAGGCTTCTTGGAAAATGGCTTATTCCAGATTCAGGGTAGGAAGTTGAGCATGGGACATCTTATTGTGTTAAAAAACAAGAAAGCTTTCAAAGATTAATGTGTGTCTTTTTAAAAGGACACAGCAGCTAGCAGGAAGGGGTTATAACTTGTCAAAGTTGTGATAAGTTGAGCACCAAGAAACATAATAATTGTGTTTATGAAAACACATTAAATCCATAGAAATCCATAATTCCAAAATGACACTAAAAAATGAGAAAGCCAGAGAAAAATTAACTTGTCATCTTTAGAGGTAGCTGTTAAAACCATTTCTTACTCTGAAAATTAGAAATTAAAGGGAAAGAATGTAGCATTTATCCCGTCTTTACAATAAGAACTGTATTTCATGATAATCTAGTTACCCAGCTTGGGAGAGAAAGCCCTCTTACAGCAGAACGCCAGCTAACAAGAGAAGAGAATTCAAAAGAATTAGAAAAACATCATTTCTCAGACTCTAATGAAATTATTGATTCAGGAAAGGATTATCAATTGGCGATAAAGTCATTAAATGAATGGTTAATGGAAAGCTGGATGCTTGTAGAATGCTACATAATATCACACTCATTCTTTCCTATCTCTAAAGGTAAAACAAAACTTTGGCAATGGAGAGATCAGACTGCCTTCATTGGAATCCAAAGGTCAAGCTTAGAGACACTGATGGGAGGTTATCCAGGTACCATGTGCATTTGACATGATTCAACATGAAGCACACAATGATCTCTATAATGGATTGTAGCCAAAATGTTTGTCTTGAATCAATCAAGCCTTTCTTTAGAGATTACAGGAGATAGAAGAGATAGAGGAACAAGCTAAACACCACCATCAATGAACCATGTTGATGGTCAGATAATGGATAGGGCATCTGACCTGGTTTCCTCAACAAGTCATAAAAAAGAAACTGTGCTAGACTAAAAGAGACTTGAGGGACTGAAAAACTAGATATAATGTGTGATCCTGGATTGAATACTGGCAAGGACAAATCGGCTCTAGAGGACATTTTGGGATCAGTTGGGAAATAGAAACATGACCTGAGTATTAGATAATATGAAAATCAACTGAAATTGAAGGTAAAGCTTATTAACAGAATAATGCAGGCTACAGAATGGAGCATATACTATGATACCATTTTGGTTAAAAAATACAATACATACACACAGAGGAAGACTGGAAAGGATTTGCCTAAGCTCTTAACAGAGATGATCTCTGGGTTCCGTTCTTCCTTTTCCTTTCTTTTTTTTTTTTTTGACAGGGTCTCACTCTGTCACCCAGGCTGACGTGCAGTGGCACCATCTCAACTCTGTAGCCTCCATCTCCCTAGGCTCAGGTAATCCTCCCACCTATGCCTTCTGAGTAGCTGGGACAACAGGCTCATGCCACCATACCTGGCTAATTTTTGTATTTTCTGTTAGAGATGGGGTTTCACCATGTTGCCCAGGCTGCCCTCGAACTCCTAGGCTCAGGCGATCCACCCACCTCAACCTCCCAAAGTGCTGGGCTTATAGATGTGAGCCACAGCACCCTGCTAAAAGATTATTAAAAGAAACTCATCCTAAACCTTAAAAAAAAAAGCTATTATGGTGTTTTCAGAAAAAGAGAAAAAGGAAAATAATGACAGAGAGGTTTCAAACACTGGAGAGTACAATGTAAAATGAATGAAAAGGCATTTAAATTATAAAAGACAACCTTAACTTCTGCATGAAAAAGAATCTCAATATTTAAGTAACAGACTGGTTAAAAATATAATAGCCTTAAAATTGTTTGTATAATGTCTAAAATAATAAACTCCTCATTTAAAAATACAATAATCGATTTTTAAGAAACTTCAAAGTTAGGGCTGGATGCAGTGACTCTCGCCTGTAATCCCAGTGCTTTGGGAGGCCGAGGTGGGAGGACTGCTTGAGGCCAGGAGTTTGAGACCAGTTTGAGACCATAGCAAGACCCTGTCTACAAAAACACAAACAAAAATTAGCTGGGTTTGGTGGCACGTCTGTAGTCCTAGCTACTCAAGAGGCTGAGGCGGGAGGATTGCTTGAGCCTGGGAGGTCGAGGCTGCAGTGAGCAGTGATAGTACCACCACTCTAGCCTGGGCAACAGAGCAGAGAACCCTGTCTTTAAAAAAAGAAAAAAAAGAAATCAATCTCAGGGTTAAGTCTAGTATTTTTACGTGAATTTACTTTGAAACTACAAATAGAATAAACAGGAATTTACCATTAAAGTATAAAGATAAGTTAAATTGATAAAAACAATATTGAATAAAACCACAAATTATGAAGCAGCATCACACCAAAAACAAACATGCAAAACAATGTTCTTTTACACCTCTTATTAGCATTTATATTTTATTTTCCTAGCTCTAGGGTTTTGACATCTACTTTGCTACACATTTGAGAACACGAAGTTTATTTTGTATCCATAGAAAAAGAAAATACAATACTTTAGTGCTAGCTTTGGTGTTCTAAAATATATGACTGATGAATGAGTAAATGTATGCATGAATTAAGAATGAATGAATATGCAGGAATACCCAATAGGATTGTTTCTTTTCCAAAGTAGCCAAGGAAGCAGGTTGGCGTGTAAGGTTTCAATTTTCTTATCAGCTTTCTTTGGCCTTAGCTGTTGAACTTGTGGAAATGGAAAAACAAAGTAAAATGAAAGAGTGTCTGGTTTTGCTTTGGCAAGTTCCAGTCTTTTCTTCAAAGCAAGTAAACATGTTTTCAAGAATTCTTTGAATAATTGCGCTTATGTTTTCAATTGTGATGAACTCAGTTGATTCTTTGACTTGGCTTGGCAGAAACCTGATTAGGAAGTATAGTTCACTTCCTGGAGGGTGGCTCACATGGTCAAAGCTTTTGTTTTTAATGTCTCACTAAACTGGGCAGACTTTTTTTTTTCTTTTGCCAAGACAGTAGGAAAGCTCTTATAAGAGATGCCTCTGAGCACAAATCACTGGGAAATAGAACTTACATGAATTAGTTTTAGTTCCTGTATTCAAAGCCCAGGATTCTTATTACTTCAATTTGTTCTTTGGAATTTTATTTATGTATTTTTAATTTCTTTTGAGATAGGGTCTTGCTCTGTTTGCCCATGCTGGAGTACAGTGGCTCAATCATGGCTCACTGCAGCTTTGACCTCCCGGGCTCAAGTGATCCTCCTACCTCAGCCTTCCAAGTAGTTGGGACTACAGGAATGTGCCACCACACCCAGCTAATTTTTTAAAAATTTTTTTGTAGATACTGGGTCTCACTACGTTGCCCACACTGGTCTTGAACTCCTGGGCTCAAGCTATCCTCCCACCTTGGCCTCCTAAAGTGCTGAAATTACAGGCGTGAACCACCAGACCCAGTCTATTTATTTATTTATATAATTTAAAACATTATTTTTCACAGTTTCCTTATTAAAATCTAAATTAATTTAAATATATTATTGAAAGGGTAGAAAAGGATGTGAGAGATTGGTCAACACTTGGCCAAAATCAAAAGTTCTGTATCAGTGTTGAGTTTGTTTAGACTGAGGGGATATTTTATTGTTAGTTTATGCTCTCTTTCTCTTTCTCAGTTATCTGTTTCTCTCAAATTTATTAATCAAAGACCGAAAAAGACTTTTCTTTTTTTTTTTTTTTTTTTTTTTTTTTTGAGATGGAGTCTTGCTCTGTCACCCAGGCTAGGGTGCAGTGGCGCGATCTCAGCTCACTGCAACCTCTGCCTCCTGGGTTCAAGTGATTCTCCTGCCTCAGCCTCCTGGGTAGCTGGGACTATAGGCGCGTACCACCACAGTGGGCTAATTTTTGTATTTTTAGTAGAGATGGGGTTTCACTATGTTGGCCAGACTGGGCGCAAAAGACTTCTTATTAACATAACAATGGGTTTATATGGGGAAGGAATTAGACCAAGAACATAAATAATGCACCTGTTTCATCAGTGCCACTAAGACACAGATGACAATCACACAAGCAGGGAGAGGCAGAGGATTTTTTGAATTATGATTTGTTTTATTAGAACCTGCTAAGTATTATGTTACCATTATCTGGGTACTAATGGTAGGTATTGAAGATACTATGATCCAAAGCCTAAATCCCATCTTCAAATTTGATGAGGGAGACAGAGAAATAAGCAGCTTATAACTCAGGATAACCATGTGCTTGGGGCAAGAACCCCTGTGCTTATTTATTTGTCTTCACTTCTGCTATAACATTTAAAGGTGCAAATCAAATTTCTCTCCATTTCAAGTTGCTCTAGAATCCTACAGTTTTTGTTTTGTTTATTTCTGCTGTTTCTAATTTGAAACCAGAAATATCATTTCATGAAAAACAAGATGATGAGAACTTGAGAGCTGTTTTCTCTCCAGGAGAAACAGATGCTTTTCAAGCAATAGTCGAAATGAATTCAATATTATTTCCACAGATGGAATTTTGCATTTGAACTTCCTTGGGGAACAGGTTCTACTGTAATAGGACCTAGCTTTCAGATAAAGAGTAAGTGGCAGATAAATTCATGAAAGTGCTTTCTATGCAACTGGCACCTGGAACCAATCTGAGCCTCTTCTTTTAGGATAGAGAGTATTACATTTCTGGATTTTAAAATATTAAACTTTTATAGAGCACATGGAAGAGAAATAATTTTTCGATTTTGGATTTTCCGCAGGAGTCAGATGGGGAAAAGGAGAGATGTTCTTGCTGAGTTTGTTTATGTTGTGCTTCAGAGGATGTAAGACAAGTAGCAAATCAGCAAAGACAAGGTAGGTACTAAGGAAAGTCTAATACTCACCAGGATTGAGGATTGGACAAGTGCATCCTCTGTCTGTCCATGATTCTGGATATAATGTTCGCTTTCCTCGGAAAATCTTCAGTTTGGTAGATTTTAAGACCTTTTTAATCTTCACGTTGACCTCAACATGAGTACCTTTATCATGAGCTGATAAAATCTTTATTTTTAGCACTGTTAACAACACAGAAGTCAAAACACACAGAATTTCCTATTATCATTTGAAGTTTGAACAACACTGAAATATGCATTTCAGAATATAATGGAAAGGTGAATTGATGATGAGGATGTGAAAATTTGCTTTAAAAATCATTAGGCATTAACTTGGATAGAGTTAGAAGCCATTATTCTAAGGAAAGTAACTCAGGAATGGAAAACCAAACCTTATTATGTTCTCACTTGTAAGTGGGAGCTAAGACCTAAGAATGATATAACACTTAGTTTGGGGACTCGGGGAAGGGTGAGAGGGGGTGAGGGATAAAAGACTACACATTATACTGCTTGGATAAATCTCAGAAATCACCATTAAAGAACTTATCCATGCAACCAAAAACCACCTGTTCCCCCAAATCTATTGAAATAAAATAAAAATACTAAATTAAAAAAAATCACAGGCTCATTCAGTTTTGCACTGGCTTTATCTCATTTATCTGTATTAACTATATTCTTATTTGTTAGGCAATTTCAAATGTGACTCCCTCCAATATCATTATCCTAAGAGAATATCAACCATTTGCCTGTTGCAATTATAATCTTAAATACATTCAGCTACCACATCTAAATAGAGAGAGGAAACATAGGAAGTAGAATTATCCTGGCTTTTATTTAGGTTCTGACTATATTATGCTTTTGTGGCTGATTGTGTTTAATGTTATGATAGAGAGCAAAATGCTACTGCTAGAATACATTTTGCATATTCTAAAGAGATTAAATAATATGATTGACTACTTAATATTCTTCTCCTGGCATAAAATGCAAGCTGACTGGAGTTAGGGAAGCTGTCCCTTAATGGGTGTCCAACCTCTTGACTTCCCTGGGCCACACTGGACCACATATAAAGTACACTAACACTAATGATAGCTGATGAACTGAAAAAAAAAAGTCTGTGCATAATTTTTGTGATATCCGCCACCACAGATAAACCAAAAAGTCTTCACGTTCAAAGGGCTGGACACCCATGCATGACGATGGAGCTCCAGTATTCTGTATGACTCATGATTCTATTACGCCCTCCCATTGATGAAATTGATATGGCTGGGGATTAAGTAATGGAATAATTTGGGGTCAGAAAGAAAGTAAAGCTAAGAATCACTGAGCTACTCAGGAACACTAGGGAACATAGAGAAGTTCTTTTTATTTTTTTTGAGATGGAGTCTTGCTCTGTCATCCAGGCTGGAGTACAATGGTGCGATCTTGGCTCACTGCAACCTCCGCCTCCGAGGTTCAAGCAATTCTTCCTGCCTCAGCCTCCCGAGTAGCTGGGATTACAGGCCACCATGCCCGGCTAATTTTCATATATATATATTTTTTCACAGGGAAGTTCTTATCAGCTTATCCACATCTCCACGGAAGAGTGTGTGTAATGAGAGCACTCTATCTTGGCTGGTCTCATACTCTGCGAATACAGCGTCAGACAGCTATCTTTATGGAGTCATCACATTTTAGACTTCTAAGGGGTCTTAAAAGCTCACGTATTGTATACATGAGGAAGCAAGTTTTAAGAAATTAAGGCCAGGTGCAGTGGCTCACGCCTGTAATCCCAGCACTTTGGGAGGCTGAGGTGGGTAGATCACCTGAGGTCAGGAGTTTGAGACCAGCCTGGCCAACATACAGTGAAATCCTGTCTCTACTAAAAAATACAAAAAAAATTTAGCTGGGCGTGGTGGTGCATGCTTGTAGTCCCAGCGACTTGGGAAGCTGAGCCAGGAGAAATGCTTGAAACCGGGAGGCAGAGGTTGCAGTGAGTTCAGATCACGCCACTGTACTCCAGCCTGGGTGACAGAGCAAAACTCCATCTCTCAAAAATAAATAAATAAATAAATAAATAAAACAAATAAAGTGAACCGTTCAAGTTCACATAACTGGTTGGCTAGAGGTAGAGTTTGGGCTGGAACCCTGATGAGATAAATGCATGAAGGACAGGGAGCATAATGCCTGGCGTGTGGCTAACGCTCAGTAAATGTTCGCTATTATTATTCCACTAGACTTGTAAGCTCAAAGAGAGCAGGGACCTTGTCTGTCACTTCTATTGCTCAATAGATATTTGCTAAAGGAGTAAGCCAGTAAGTGCTTTTTTTTTTTTTTTTTCCTCTATTAAGCCAGGGAATGGGGAGGAGGAAACCAATTTTTTCCAGGTCTGTAGCAGTTTTGCACTTAATAAGACCAAGATGTTTCATTACATTAAGAGCGTTCAAATTCTTCTTAAGTAGAAAATTAATGCAGTTGTATTAAAAGATTGGTTATTTGTAAATTCAGAGAGCTACCAAGTTGATGTGATAAGGAAAACCAGTTGATATTTTCACTGAATGAACTTTGAACTAAATTATCATATTCTTTGCTCTTAATAGTCAATGCCATTCCCTCTAAACTGCCTTTCCTTTATTGAGAGCTGTACATTTCAAAAGTTTTCTTCTATTATTTAGCCAAGTTAGAAAGTAGAGAGGGAAGTGTGCATGTAATTTTAGATAAGATTCATGAGGTTTTTACCACTTATTTACTTTTTAAAATCTTACATGAGATTAGAGACAATGTTATCCAGAACCTAAATACTTGGTTTCATAAATCATGACTTAAAATTTTCTCCTCATTGTAGTGTATATTTCAGGCCATATATATTATAGACCAATAAAAAGTCTCAGGCTGGGTGTGGTGGCTCATGCCTGTCATCCCAGCACTTTGGGAGGCTGAGGCAGGCAGATCATTTGAGGTCAGAAGTCCAAAACCAGCCTGGCCAACATGGTGAAACCCCATCTCTGCTAAAAATACAAAAATTAGGCTAGGCACAGTGGCTCACGCCTGTAATCCCAGCACTTTGGGAGGCTGAGGCAGGCGGATCACGAGGTCAGGAGTTCGAGACCAGCCTGATCAAGATAGTAAAACCCTGGCTCTACTAAAAATACAAAAATTAGCCAGGTATGGTGGTACATGCCTGTAGTTCCAGCTACTTGGGAGGCTGAGGCAGGAGAATTGCTTGAACACGGGAGATGGAGGTTGCAATGAGGCAAGATTGCATCATTGCACTCCAGCCTAGGTGACACAGTGAGACTCCATCTCAAAAAAAAGAAAAAAAGAAAAAAAAATTAGCTGGGCGTGGTGGCATATGCTTGTAATCCCAGCTATTCAGGTGATTGAGGTATGAGAATCACTTGAACCCAGAAGGTGGAGGTTGTAGTGAGTCGATCGTGCCACTGCACTCTAGCCTGGGCAACAAAGTGAGACTCTGTCTTAAAAAAAAAAAAAAAAGTCTCAGACACTAGGCAAGAATGTGTTGGCAAGATATGATATCTTAATATATTTAATAGTAAATATAAAGCCATTTGAAGATAGTAACAGTCTTTACTTAGGCAGTGCCATTTTCCTTTTTGTACAGGATGTATTTTCCTGTTATTTGAAAGATAGGGGTGTCTAGAGTATACAGAGAGGGTGGGGAAGAGACCCAGGTGGACAGCTGGTCTCAGTGCCTCACAAATAAAACATCGTCTCCCTCCCCCTACCATTTACCGAGCATCGAATATGTGCTAGGTAATGTGCTGCATGCTTTTCAAACATCTCATTCCACGAGGAAGGTGGCACGATCCCTATTTTACAGATGAGGAAACAAGTTTGGAGAGGTTAAGTCTCCCACCCAATAAGCCAGAAATCAGACTCACATAGGTCTGAGTCCAAAGCCTGTGCTCTCAACCATAGTGAAACGCTGCCTTAAACTGATTTCTACTCAGTATTACTGCATGACAAACGAGCTCAAGAGTCACTGAAGTGGCTAGAAATGTCCCTTTTGGATGAATAAGGCAAGAAGTATCCACGAGAAAGGATTTCATATCATGATTTCTTCTTTCTGCTCTCTGCCTCTTTTTCTTATGGTCTAATGACTCTACCTTTGCTCTACAAGCATCCTGTCCTCCCTGGGACATCCAGCACCATCTACATCGGGAAAATCTAGCTCAAGACCAGAACACTGTGTTTAGTGTTATTATGTAAGACTAATGCTTTGTGCTTTCATTTATACACAATGTCATCAGTCAGGCCTCCCATTTTCTTAAAAATTCTCTGAACTTAGTGTGAATAGGTTCTCAGAAGCATTTAAGGATTTCAGACTCACCATATGAATATTTCATTCCACAGAATGCCTTGGCATTTCCTAATATCTGTTCCTTACATTCGCATTTACCTACGGAAAGTAAATTAAAAATGGTGTTGGTTATTAGAAAAACAAAGAAAGAAAAAATAAGAGATCAGCAAGTGCATCCAGATAACACATCCCTTAAGCCTTGAGTGATACATACAACGTAATCTGTAAGTACCGAGGAACCACGAAAGTCATTCAAAAGAAATAGAGTCTCTTTCTAAATTAGTTATCTTCCATTAAAGTATTCATCCAAGAGAAATACAGAAGGTAGAAACAGTGATATATTTCAATGCTTGTAATTGATGTTGTGATACATACAGTCTAGTATTAATATTCCATGCTAATAGAAAGGAAAAACTGAATGGAAAACAATTGTCTTTCTGCAGTTAATGTTCACCACAACAAAAGTGAAATTAAATAAACTGATTGGGCAGTCCCTTGAAGGTAATGTCGCCCAATTTTTTTGTTGTTATCCATTTTAAAAGTATTTATTGAGCACCTTTGGTATGCAAGGCATGGTGCTTCACACTGCAGCACCATAAAGATAAGCAAGATACAATTCTTGCCTTAAGGCTTGCAATTCAGTAAGGTGAAGAAACCAAGTGTATAAAAAGTGATAAAGTGAGAAGTTGTCTGGGAGAAGTACAATATACTTGGGTGGAAGAGTCAAATATGTCTGGGAAGATGGGAAAAACTTCTTGGATCAAGAAGGATTTAAAAGGGACTTTGAAGAATAAGTAGAATATTTTCTCCCAATAGTTTAGTTTAAATTATATATTGCCACTATTACATGTGAGAGATTTGCCAGGCCTTGTGGAAGACTTTCAAAATGCCTTTGTGCATAGTTTATTTTACGTATGTATGTATGTATATATTTATTTATTTATCCATCGAGATGGAGTCTCGTTCTGTCACCCAAGCTGGAGTGCAGTGGCACAATCTCAGCTCATTGCAACCTCTGTCTCCCAGGTTCAAGCAATTCTCCTGTCTCAGCTTCTGGAGTAGCTGGGACTACAGGTGCACACCACCATACCTGGCTAATTTTTATATTTTTAGTAGAGATGGGGTTTCACCATATTGGTCAGGCTGGTCTCGAACTCCTGACCTCAGATGATCCACTTGCCTCAGCCTCCGAAAGTGCTGGGATTATAGGTGTGAGCCATCGCACCTGGCCTGTACATAGTTTATATGTAGCAGGGGACCTCAAACCCCTGGCCGTGGACTGGTACTGGTTTGTGGCCTGTTAGGAACCAGGTGACACAGTAGGAGGTGAGCAGCTGGAGCGTGAGCTGATTTTCATTTGTATTTACAGCCACTTCCCATCACTCAAATTACCGCCTGAGCTCCGCCTCCTGTTAGATCAGCAGCGGCATTAGATGCTCATAAAAGTGGCCACCCTACTGTGAACTGTGCATATGAGGGCTCTAGGTTGTGCTCTCCTTATGAGAATCTAATGCCTGATGGTCTGAGGTGGAACAGCTTCATCCTGAAACCATTCCCCTGCCCCTGCCATCCATGGAAAAATTGTCTTCCATGAAACCGCTCCCTGGTGCCCAAAAGGTTGGGGACCACAGATATATAGCATTCTCATACTCATTTATACATTCATTTCTTCTCTAGACTGTGTCCCTTCAAGACAATGGCTATATCTTATCAACTTTACATTTCTGGAGCCTAGCACGGATAGGATTTTCACTCACTGATTTAACAATTAGATATACTTTTTCCCCTTTCCTCTCTCCTCCTGCCCTCATGCACTGCATTTCAAAGGCATTGAGTGGTCATAACAGCAGCTAGTGCTTACTGAGGAGCACTTACTGTATATCAGGCGGTTTTAAGCATTTTACATTAATTTACTCATTTAATATTCTCATAGGTAGAAATCTGGTAGGATTATAGAGATAAAAGGGTGAGCAGCCAGGTGTGGTGACTCATGCTTGTAATCCCAGCACTCTGGGAGGTCGATATGGGTGGACTGCTTGAGCCCAGGAGTCTAAGACCAGACTAGGTAACGTAGTAAGACATTGTCTCTATAATAAAGATTAAAAATTGTCGAGCACGCAGGCGCAGTGGTCGGGTTGCGGGGGCGGGGGGAGGGAGCGAAGGGAAGGGGGGCAGGGGGCGGGCTGTGACTCTGGAATCTGTGAACCCCAGCCGGCACCTCCTCCCAAGCCCGCCGCCATGGCCGCCTACAAACTGGTGCTGATCCAGCATGGCGAGAGCGCATGGAACCTGGAGATCCACTTCAGCAGCTGGTACGACTCCGACCTGAACCCGGCGGGCCACCAGGAGGTGAAGCGCAGGCGGGCAGGCGCTGCTAGATGTTGGCTATGAGTTTGACATCTGCTTCACCTCAGTGCAGAAGAATGCGACCCGGACCCTCTGGACAGTGCTAGATGCCATTGATCAGATGTGGCCCACCTGTAATGAGGACTTGGCGCCTCAGTGAGAGGCACTATGGGGGTCTGACCGATCTCAGTAAAGCAGAAACTGCTGCAAAGCATGGTGAGGCCCAGGTGAAGATCTGGAGGTGCTCCTATGATGTCCCACCACCTCTGTTGGAGCCTGACCATCCTTTCTACAGCAACATCAGTAAGGATCGCAGGTATGCAGACCTCACAGATGATCAGCCATCCTCCTGTGAGAGTCTGAAGGACACTATTGCCAGAGCTCTGTCCTTTTGGAATAAAGAAATAGTTCCCAGATGAAGGAAGGGAAACGGGTACTGATTGCAGCCCATGGCAACAGCCTCCGGGGCATTGTCAAGCATCTGGAAGGTCTCTCTGAAGAGGCTATCATGGAGCTGAACCTGCTGACTGGTATTCCCATTGTCTGTGAATTAGACAAGAGCTCGAAGCCCATCAGGTGCATGCAGTTCCTGGGGGATGAAGGGACCCTGCATAAAGCCATGGAAGCTGTGGCTGCCGAGGGCAAGGCCAAGAAGTGAAGGCTGGCGGGCAGTCTACTGTCCCCAGGAGTACCGTCCTTGCCCGGCATGTCCCTCTGCCCCTCCTTTCTGCACACGCCACACTGACCACATCTGTAGGCATCTTGAGCTGTAGCTGCAGATGGGGACCAGTGGCTCCCATTTTCGTTTTAGCCATTTTTGTCTTCTGCACCCACTCCCTTCATACATTCTAGTCAGAATAGCACTTCTAGGGCACAGGTTCTCTGTCCAAGCTGTGGAAAAGCTCCCCGTGTCCAAGAGAGTTTAAAGGTAGTGACTTTGGTTTTTGCGACTGCTTTGTTTACTAAGAACTTGTGGGTCAGGAACCATGCTAAGCCATGACCAGTGAGGAGAAGCAAGAGAGCCTGTCTGTCCCCAAGAGCCAGTCCTCTGCTCTTCTGTAGTCAGGCCACTCCCTGGGGGCTCTAGTCATTCCAGTGGAAGATGAATGTAACCTGCATGGTGATGTGACAGCTGTTTCCTCCCTGACCCCAGAGGATCTGGCTCTAGAAGGTTGGGATCAATCCTGAATTTAGTTTAGGTGTTGCATTTACTTTTATAAAAAAAGTATAGTATATGTAAATAATACAAAACCATAACCCTTCTGGGATCTCTCGTGGCAGTTGAAATAGTCCCACATGTGGTCATCAGAAAATAAGCCATTCCTCATACTAATATGGGATAAGCTCCTTGACCTCGGAGGAGTAGGAGTGCTTCCTGCTGTGTGTTTTAGAATCCCTCTGCTGCCTTGTTTCATGGCAGTGAAATCCTCTTGGTCCTGTCCAAGTGTGTCTTTCACTGACTGATTTCTGAATCATGTTCTAGTTGCTCGGCCACATGGGTCCAGTGTTCATTTGAGCATAACTGTACTAAATCCTTTCTCCAGGAATGAGTATAATAAAGGAGTTATGTGCAATTAAAAAAATTATTAGCCTGGTGTGGTAGTATGTGCCTGTAGTCCCAGCTACTCGTGGAGGGGAGCATTGGTGGCACTGAGGTCGGAGGATTGCTTGAGCCCAGGAGGTCAAGGCTGCAGTAAGCCATGATGGCGCCACTGCACTCCAGCCTGGGCAACAAAGTGAGACTCTGCCAAAAAAAAAGAAAAAAGAAAAGAAATTGTAGTAACCTAAGTGAACAGCCTATGGCCTTTGATAATTCCACAAAGCAGAAGAGTACAGTAACTACTGTGCTATAAAACCTAATGGAACTCCAAATGGCATATACTGTTCCTCAACGTAATGCTCTTCTCTTTAACCCTTCAGCCTAGAAGAGCAGACATAGGTCTATTGTTTGATGACCTTTCTTTGGCTGCTTTCCAATACTTCTTTTTCATATGCTTAGAGCTCAAACAATATTTGTTGATCAGGCTTCAGCCCAGATGTTTTCTTAAAAGAAATCTGGAAGGGAAGAAAAGCTTGTTTAGTTATACTAGGTTATTAGGACATTAAAGAAAAAAAGAGAGCATTGTTTACAGTTCTGTGGTACTAGTTAAGGCCAGTTTTGTTATTCAGGAAGTGAAATTTTACATCTGGTGTAAGAAGTGGTAGAAATTAAGGGTGTTTTGTTGTTAAAGTATATTATACACCTAGTTGAAAGCTGTTTTTATGGAAACTTATGGGAGGTATATAGGTAGGTAGATTTTTTTTTTTCAGTGCTTAGAACACTTTTGTTGAAAAAGGTGCTCAGAAGCACCATTCTATACCCAATGCAGGGAACTGAATAAAGTCTTCCTCAATCTGGCGTTCATCCAGATGAATTTCAGAGACTCTCTGGGGACATCACAGACCTAACAGCTGCTGTGGACATGAGAGTCTGGAGTCACTCTGGTGCCAGCACTTTATGTGCTAGGCTGGAATGCTGCCAACTCTCTAATAACACGCGTGATGGGCTTAGTGAATGTCCTATAGTCCTAAAAACTGGATTATTACAGATTTGGTTTAGCAAACTTGGAGAATTATAAAAAGTCATTGTGTGCTTAGAAAAATAGAAGAACACTTTTAAAAGAAGTGGCTATTAAAGTTAAAATAATAAAATTCCGACTACGTAGCATTAAGGCCAAAAAATTCAGAGTAAAGACTTGTTTTCTTTTTCAAATGCTGAAAAGATAAATATGATAACTTCATATTGCCTTTTCTTTCACATCTTCTTTCCTGTTGTGATTGAACATGAAGCCGTTAGGAAAATTATCATAAGATTATGTTAAGTGAAAAAACCATGATACAGATGGACAAATAACCTTGTTTCTCAGATTTAGGTTCTTGATTCTTGAAGGGTCCATATGTTCTCTATGAGAAGGTTTTAAAACTGTGATTTCTTTCTGATCTAAAATGTGGATTGATGGGTGGATAGAATTTAGGTGGCAGTTATGTGAGTGCGCAACTTCTAAAACTTTTCTGGATGTCTGAAAATTTTCATAATAAAATGTTGGGAAAATTATCACAGACATTCTCAATCAACACAACTTTGTGAATTCATACTTTAGCACATCCCAGCTCCAAGCACAAAGCAATATTAGATAAAGGATGGAAAAAAAGACATAGCCTGCATCAAAAACTAGATATGTATCTCTGTGGACTAGAAATGAATGTTTTCAGTTTGTTGATACTTCTTCAATTAAAAAAATGTAAAAAAAAAGAAATGAATGAATATGCATTCAGGGTATGGGGCCTGAAATAATAGGTCTTTGGGGTCTGCTTTCAGAATCAGGCAGCAGTGTTCAGGAGTTCAGATACAAAGGAGTTAATAGGACAAAAAAGAGATCACAGTCAGACTCACTTTTTAAAGACAGAGACTGGGTAAGGCTCTCCTTGCTAATGAAAGGAGGCTGGGAAAAAACAATAAACCAACCACATACAGAAAACTCCAAACTATTATTCATGGCCACTTGATGAAATTCTTAAAAAGGGCTCTGCATTTCATCCAGCATCTAGTCCTGCAAATTATGTAGATAGTCCTTAAATGACCTAGAAATGAATCCAAGTTGCCCTCCTGGTTTTCAAAGAATAGATATAGTACAATGAAATTAGATTACAGATCATCAGTAAACAAATATTCTTTTTTGTTTTTTTGTTTTTGAGATGGAGTCTACCCAGGCCGGAGTGCAATAGCCTGATCTCAGTTCACTGCAACCTCTGCCTTCCAGGTTCAAGTGATTCTCCTGCCTTAGCCTCCCAAGTAGCTGGGATTACAGGCGTGTGCCACCACACCCAGCTAATTTTTTTGTACTTTTTAGTAGAGACAGGGTTTTTTCATGTTGGCCAGGCTGGTCTTGAACTCCTGACCTCAGGTGATCCACCCACTTCGGCCTCCCAAAGTGCTGGGATTGCAGGCGTGAGCCACCGTGCCCAGCCCTGGGTAAAAAAAATATTCTAAAAACCCTAATGTTTGAACAATTAAATATCTTAGACAACCCAATGGATTAAAGAGAAATTCTTAATGGAAATTAGAAAAACATTAGAACTTGAATGATAATGAAGATACTACATATAAAGGCCAATAGGATCCAGCTAAAGAGATCTTATAAGGAAATGTATAACCTTAAGAGTGCTTGTTAAAAATAAGAAAGACTAAAAGTAAATGAGTTAATAATCACTGGACTCACAAAGGTAGAAAAGGAATAAAAAAGCAAACTTAAAGAAAACATAAAAAAATAAAGATAAGAGCAGAATTAGTGAAATAAAGAAAAATTAAATAGATTGGATCAAGTTAACCAAAAGTTAATCTTTGAGAAAAGCAAATTAAGATCAGTACAAGAGAATAAGAAAAAAGGCACAGATAAGCTTAGGGACAAAAAGAAGATTAAGGACAGATTGAGTAAAGGTTTAATAAATTATGAGTGAATACCATGTATAACTCTATGCCAATACAATTTTTTAAAATTAAAATAATTGGTGGCTGGGCAAGGTGGCTCACGCCTGCAATCCCAGCACTTTGGGAGGCAGAGGTGGGCGGATCTCGAGGTCAGGAGATAGAGATCATCTTGGCTGACACTGTGAAACCCCATCTCTACTAAAAATACAAAAAATTAGCTGGGCGTGGTGGCACGCACCTGTAGTCCCAGCCACTTGGGAGGTTGAGAATTGCTTGAACCCGGGAAGCAGAGGTTGCAGTGAGCGGAGATTGCGCCACTGCACTGCAGCCTGGGTGACAGAGCAAGACTCCATCTCAAAAAAAAAAAAAAAAAAAAAAAAAAAAAGGTAATTTTCTAGAAAACTTTGATTAAAAACACCAAATCACAAATAAAACAAATTAATAACCATGACAGATATTGAATCAGTAATACATTTGTCTACTCATAGACACTGTGTCTCAATGGTTTTATAGATAAATTCTAACAAAAATTCAAGTAACAGATGTTCAAGTAACAGATGATTCTATTTTTATATAAATAATTGCAGAGAATAGAAAGAAACATAGTGGGTAAGGGGACCTCCTAACTTACTCAAATATACAATGCAATACATTATATTATAGGCCAGTATCAATTATAAACATCAATATGAAAGTCCTAAGCAAGCAAATAAACAAATAAATAAAAGATAAAAACCCTAGCAGATCAAATTCAGCAATGTATGAATAAAAATACATCACAGCAAATAAAACTTATCCTAGGACTAATAGAATAGCTTGATAATAATTGCCATTCTGACAAACAACAGATGCTGGCAAGGCTGTGGAGAAATAGGAACACTTTTACATTGTTTGCGGGAGTATAAATTAGTTCAACCACTGTGGAAGACAGTGTGGTGATTCCTCAAGGGTCTAGAACCAGAAATACCATTTGGCCCAGCAATCCAATTACTGGGTATACACCCAAAGGATTCTAAATCATTCTACTATAAAGACACATGGACACGTATGTTTATTGCAGCACTATTTACAATAGCAAAGACCTGGAGCCAACCCAAATGCCCATCAATGATAGACTGGATAAAGAAAATGTGAAACATATACACCATGGAATACCATGCAGCCATAAAAAAGGATGAGTTCATGTCCTTTGCAGGGACATGGATGAAGCTGGAAGCCATCATTCTCAGCAAACTAACACAGGAACAGAAAACCAAACAGCGTATGTTCTCACTTATAAGTGGGAATTGAACAATGAGAACACATGGACGCAGGTAGGGGAACAACACACACCGGGGCCTATCAGATGTGTGGGGGGCGAGGGGAGGGACAGCATTAGGACAAATACCTAATGCGTGCAGGGATTAAAACCTAGATGAGGGGTTGATAGGTGCAGCAAACCACTATGGCACATGTATACCTATGTAACAAACCTGCACACTCTGCACATCATGTATCCCAGAACTTAAAGTAAAAAAAAACACACAAAAAAACTTAATGCCGGAAAAAAATTATTTTCAAATACCACGTTGATAGATTACAGGAGAAAAACCATCTGATTTTCTCAAAAGATGCAGAGAAGGCATTCAGCTAAACACAAAACTCATTAACAAAATTAGAAATAGAGGAGAATGACATTTACTTGATAAAGGCTACCTATCAAAAATCAATATCAAGTTTTATAGTGGTGAAAATTTCAAACTATTTCCATCAAATTTGGGAAAATATTGTACTGGAGTCAAAAAAAAATGAGGCATGAGAACTACACAAGTGAGACAAAACTGTCCTTATTTCTCAAGAATATGATGGCCTACATTAGAAAATCCAAGATAATCCATACATACTGGAATCAGTAAACAAGTTCAACAAAGTCACTGGATACAAGCTCAAAATACAAAAAAAAAAAAATAGTACTCCTTTATATCATTAATAATCATTTTAAAAATTCAGGTAAAGAACACTTTCCCAATAGCAATAAAATCTAAAGGTATCTAGGAGTAAATTTAATCAAAGACAGGTAAAACCATTTTGGAGAAAAGTGACAAATGCTATTGAAAGGCCTTAAAGAGGACCTTAATATATAGAAAGGTATCTTCATGTTTGGGACTACTCAATATTACAAAGCTATCACTTTTTTCAAAATGATCTATAAAGTCAATGCAATTGCAATAAAAACCCCAACAGAGCCTTTTGTGGGATTTAATAAACTTAATCTAAAATTCACACGAAAGGCAAAGAACCAATAGCTAAGATAATTTTAAGAAAGAACAATGAAATGAAGGAACTTGCCATCTCAGATATCAGGACTCATTATAAAACTGTAATAATATATTGTGGTATTGGCTCATGAAACATGATAGAGAGACAAGATACAGATCCATTCATATATAGAAACTTGATACACAATAAGGTAGCATTACAAATAATGACCTCAGCCGCTCATTCCCATGACCATATCTTAGACATCGCCGTTATCGATAACTGCTACTCTTCCAATCTCAATTTCAAGCATCCCATTCTTTGACCTCTACATGCTATCCTAGCTTGCTTCCAACTTCAACAATCCTTTGAAACCCTATAATCCTTGATCCTACCTCATTTCACCCTCACGTCCCTATTTACCCAGTTTAAATTCTAAGAACAATTATTGCCCTCTCTTGCTTCATTCTTGCTTGGAAAAACCTCAACCCAGCTTAAAGTCATTTCTTTGTGTATGCCTATATCCACAATGCTGAATGTGACTGGGGAAAACACACAACCATGCTGACCGGTGTCACTCTAAATGCCACACCTCTGCTTGAAATGCTCCAGTGGTTTCCATCTTACTCCAGGTGAAAGCCAAGGTCCTTATACTGGCCTCTGCAGCCTCCTTATATTTCCTCTTCCACTTGTCTTCCCAGCTTACTCTGCTCCAGCCACACTGGCCTTCTTGCTGTTTCCTGAATTCCTCCTCAGGGCTATAAAGACTTGCTGTATCTTCTGCCTAAACTCTCTTTCCTCTGCCACCTGTATAGCTATCCTTCTTACCCCCTTCAGATTTTTTTTTCCCCTCAAATGTCAGTTCTTTCATAGGGCTTACCCTGATCACCTTATTTAAAAGTATGTCCCTCTAAAACATATCTTATCCCCTGTCCCTGCATCATTTTTCTATTATACTAAACATTTTTTATACTAAATATTTTATTTGTTTATTAGCTGTTTTTCTTCACTAGAATGTAGGAGACACAGAGGCAGAGGTTAATCTGTTTTGTTCACTTACTCTATCTACAGTGCTGCCACATGACAGAGGTACTTAGTATTTGTTGGATGAATGAATAAATTTATAAAGAACTACTACAAATTAGTAAGAAAATTACAGATAGAAAATTCACAGAAAAGGAAACCTGAATGGCCAAGAATAAAGACAGGTACTTCTATAAACATTTAAAGTGTAAGCATTTAAAACTGTGAAAACCATTCTTAGGGCAAGTAGCCTGCAAGCTATAGAAAAACAGGTGGCCGACTTGGCCTGAGGGCTGTGGTTTGCCAGCCCCTGGCCTGGTGAAACACCTTCTCAACTGCACAAAGTCACATACAAGAGAACATTTAGGGAAGCGTTATTTATAATGGTGGAAAATTAGAAATTGGAGATAATCCTAAATGGCAAACAAATGAGAGAATAAAAATGGTATATTCATATAACCGCTTTTATATGAATTTTTTTGAGATGGATAAACCTCAAAAAACTACATAATCAGGTAAAAAATGTTTTGCTTATTTACATTTCAGAGATGGGCCCTTGCTATGTTGCCCTGGAGTTCAGTGGCTATTTACAGGTGCTTTTATGGTGCACTACAGCCTCAGACCTCTGGGCTCAAGTGATCCTCCTGCTTTAGCCTCCTGAGTAGCTGGTACTACAGGTGCACGCCACCAAGCCTGGCTACCAAAAACATTTAAAAAGAGTAGATAAGGGCCAGGCACGGTGGCTCATGCCTGTAATCCCAGCACTTAGGGAGGCCGAGGCGGGTGGATCATGAGGTCAGGCATTTGAGACTGGCCTGGCCAACATAGTGAAACCCCGTCTCTACTAAAAATACAAAAAATTAGCCAGGCGTGATGGTGGGCACCTGTAATCCCAGCTACTCGGGAGGCTGAGGCAGGAGAATCGCTTGAACCCAGAAGGTGGAGGTTGCAGTGAGCCAAGATCATGCCACTGCACTCCAGCCTGGGTGACAGCGCGAGACTCTGTCTCAAAAAAAAAAAAAAGAGTAGATAAGATATCATGTGCATGGAATTCTGAAATACTCAATATATATATAGGTAATAAAATAGTAAAGACATGAAAGTGGATGATCAATACCAAGTTCACCATTGTGGTTATTCTGTGGACAAAGGGAGGCAACTGAGCTTGTGGCTGGTACATTAGGGACTTCAAAAGCATCTGTAACATTTTATAACCTAAATGAGAATATGAAACAATTATGGCAAAGTGTGAGATTTGCTAACCCTTTGAAGGTGTGTATGGGTGCTCATTGCATAACATTTTTACTACTTGTAATGTTTCATAATAAAATATATTTAACTTGCTGTGAGTTTAATTTGGAGCATTCGGTGAGCACTTTACAGCCAAGTGTTGACGCAAGGTTTCATGCCACATTTGAGTTTGTGTTAAGGAGTAAGTTAGTGTTAAATATAATCACTTGCTTTTCTACAAGAAAAGAATAGAGGCAAGATGAACACAGAAACTGAGAATTCATACCACTAGCACGGCATGCCCTTCAAAAGAAGAAACAGAACAATGTCATAGGGAAACTGAGTCAGAGGAAATAGGAGCCCATATTGAGTAAACTCAAAGAGCTATATTTATGTCGTGAGCAGTGTTTTGGCTTTGGTACAAATCATTTTTCATATTCGGTTAATGTCATTAATTTGATTTTTTTGGCTTCATTATTTGGCTTATATTTAGTTTGTAGAATTAATTTTGCTTTCTAGTTGTAAAAAAGCTATAAACTTAAGGAGTTCACATCTGGCTTTTGCTTTGTACCTATTAAGTTAAGCTAGGTTTATAAGAATATTTTTCCTTTCAACGGATCTGTAAGTTTCCAAACCTAATATATTCAGTAGACATTTTTTTTTTTTTTTTTTTTTTTTTTTTGAGACAAGGTCTTGCTCTGTTACCCAGGCGGAATGCAGTGGCACGATCAGAGCTCACTGCAGCCTTGACCGCTCAAGCGATCCTCCCACCTTAGCCTCTCAAGTAGCTGGGACTTGACAGGCGTGCGCCACCACACTGGGCTAACTTTTTATTTTTGTAGAGATAACTCTTGCTATGTTTCCCAGGCTGGTCTGGAACCCTTAGCCTTAAGCAATCCTTCTGCCTTGGTCTCCCAAAATGCTGGGATTATACTCACCCCACTCAGTAGGCTCTTAACTGTGTTTTAGAGTGAGAAAAACATACCAAAGTATTAACAGTGGAATAATGAGATTTTGGGTGACCTTTTTTTTTTTTTTTTACTATGATGTTTTGCATTTTCCAAATTTTCTATACCAACTACATATATTACTCTAATCATCAGAAAACAAACAAAAATGTGTTAAAATACCCCTTAGCTATATTTTACAGTTTCATACTTATGGGATCCACTACTTTATTATACCATGAAACCCCAGAACTAAAGAGTTCCCCTCATAGGATCCAAAAGCTGGACCCTGGTTTGTCATGTATCACTGTTACATAAGACCAGACCTGAAAATATGATGCCTGGTTACATCCATCTCACCTGAGTGTAGAAGTGCAGAAAACCCCTGCGCATCCTCCCACTCCCAGGCTGGTTCACTCTTATTGTGCACGGGACGGAAGTCAGGAACTTCATGATACCAGTCTATGTCTGTGTGGCTAACAAAAGAGAAGATGATAAAGAACGTATTCAGGAATTTTTTAGAACTTGTATAGAAATGAACCTATAGAGATTTAAACCTTATCTTCTACCTTCCCATTCTTCCTTTTTCCAGAAATAGTGTTTTAAGGAACTATTGTGAAGACAAATAATTATTCTGCAAAATGAACTAGATGATCTCTAGAATCTTGCAAGAACAAATTACTTGAGTTTGTAATTAGACAAAAATTATTGGTTATGTTTTGTTTTGTTTTGTTTTAAAACGGAGTTTTACTCTTGTTGCCCAGGCTGGAGTGCAATGGTGCAATCTTGGCTCATTGCAAACTCCACCTTCCAGGTTCAAGTGATTCTCCTGCCTCAGCCTCCTGAGTAGCTGGGATTACTGGCACCTACCACCGTGCCCAGCTAATTTTTTTTTGTATTTTTAGTAGAGATGGGGTTTCATCATGTTGGCCAGGCTGGTCTCGAACTCCTGACCTCAGGTGATCCACCCGCCTCAGCCTCCCAAAGTGTTGGAATTACAGGTGTGAGCCACCACGCCCAGCCTGACAACAATTATTTGAAAGAGATGTGCAAATACATCTTTGCTCCATTAACAGAATGCAAGATTTTCCAAATCACTATAGGTTTTCAAAAGAGCCTGAAATACATGCAGCTGAGAGCAAGAGCCTTGCACATTCACCTGCTGATGCAGTCTCCGGTGATAGGGTCACAGCTCCCCGCACAGTCACATGGTCGACAGCCATAGTCTCCGAAGCCCCAGTATCCCACCATGCACCTGTCACAATGTCGCCCTGCCACCCCAGGCTTGCAAGGGCAGTCACCATTGCTGGGGTCGCAGAAGGTCACTGAGTTGGCAGGAAGGACAGCTGATCCTACTGGATGGCAGGAACACGCTACAACAGAGAGGACAGAGAGGACACGCAAGGATCAAAGACTGACCGTAGATCACCCGTGTGAACATTAGGCTTGACCATCCCCAAGTGGCTTCCCTTTACCACACAGCATATTTCTGAGACTCCTCCTTTAGCCAGTGAGTGTATGCTCAGAGAATGAAAGCTAATTAAATGAAAAGCATGTCTGCTGCAAAAATAAACACATAATTTATCCTAATATGGAAGGCATGAAATATGAATGCCCTTTGGTTGGGGTGATGAGGACGAACCAGCAAAGAAGACAGAGTGGAAGGATTCAGTGAGAAAGGAAAAGACGTCATGAGAGTATAGTGTTCTGGAAGCCAAAGAAGGTTTCAAGGAGGAGGGCAGCATCAGCTGTGGCAGATGTTGAAAGGTCAAAGAAGATGGGGTATGTGATGGAGTATTGCATTGAACAGCACGAAGGCTGTTGGTGTTCTTCACAGGAAGAGTTTGAGTGTAATACATAGTGAGAGGGGAACCCAGTGGAAGAGGATTCAGGGGAGAATGGGAGTAGAGGAATTCGAGCATGTGAACAGATAGCTCTTTTGAGGAGCTTTTCTTTTTTTTTTTTTGAGAGAGGGTCTCACTCTATCACCAAGACCAGACAGAGTGCAGTGGTACCCCCATGGCTCACTGCAGCTTCAACCTCCTGAGCTCAAGCAATCCTCCTGCCTTAGTCTCCCGAGTAGCTGGGACTACAAGCTGGCACCATCATACCTGGCTAATTAAAAAAAAAATTTTTTTTGTGGAGGCAAGTTCTTGCTATGTTGCCCAGGCTGGTCTCGAACTCCTGGCCTCAAGCAATCCTCTCACCTTGGCCTCCTAAGTGCTGGGGATACAGGTGTGAGACACTGTGCCTGGCCATAAGTCTTTAATACTAGTCAAAAGTCCTTCTCCTCAGCCCTTTCCCTACTCCCGGAATTGCTTATTGCTCACAGTCTGACAACCTGTAGCAGTTTCTTTGTTCTTGGGATGGCAAAAATAGTTGAACAAAGTGTATATATAGGTGTTTGTATACATACATATATACACACTTTTTTCATATATATATGTATGTGTGAAATGTGCTTTTTGGGCTTATCACAAATTAATGAGCCCTAACTTCAGTTGGTTCTCCAAACCAATGCTCATCAACTCTATTTTTGCTTTTTTGAGACAGGGTCTTTTCTTGTTCCAGGCTGGAATGCAGTGGTGCTATCTCCACTCACTGTAGCCTCAACTTCTTGGGCTCAAACAATCCTCCTGCTTCAGCCTCCCAGGTAGCTGGGACTACAGGCACACGCCACCACGCCCAGCTAATTTTTGTATTTTTTGTAGAGATGGGGTTTCACCATGTCCAGGCTGGTCTCAAACTCCTGGACTCAAGCGATCTGCCCATCTCGACCTCCCAAAGTGCTGGGATTGATTACAGGCGCGAGCCACTCTGCCTGGCCCATCAACTCTATTTATTCAATTTTACCTGGATTTAAAAATATATGTATTTCTCACAGTGGCTGTCTCAGAAATTCCCTAGGCTTCTCAATCAACCTACCCACTTAGTCTGATTCTAATTCACTGGTAGGGTCCTCTGGATAATCTTTTCTCCATTTCAAAATCTTTTTCATCTTCCCACTGCTTTCTCTGAGAATCAAGTGAGAAATGCTGGGAGAAACCTTGGTTGACGGCTCTGCCTCCCAGAGCCTCTGTGACCTCAGGCGAGAAATAATAACTTTCCTGAATCTTGGTTTCCTTATTGTGGTATCTACATCTCATGGAGAGTTCATGCAGTTGACATGATTTTAAATGAAACTACTTCAGCAAGGTGCATCGCACAGTGTCACATACTGAAGAAGCCAGTTCTTCATTCTGCACCTTCTCAACTAATATTCTCAACCCTGTTCTCTACTTTTTCCCCTTGGAAACTTCTTTTATTGATTATTTTTCCTTTAAAATATCAGTTTGGCTTCAAATATCCACTACTGACTAACTGTGTGACTTTGAGCAAGATACCTAGGCTCTCATCTCAGTTCCCTTATCTGTAATGAAAATAAAAATAGGACCTATCCTCATGCAGTGGTAAGGATAAAAAGAGATTATGTATGCAAAGCAGCTAGTGTGATGTCTGGTACATGATTAATAGTAAATTAATTAACTAATTAATCCAATAGATAATTTTTTTTTTCTTTAGAGAAAGTTTCACTCTGTCACCCAGGCTGAAGTGCAATGGTACATCACTGCTCACTGCAGCCTTGACCTCCCAGGCTCAAGAGATCCTCCCACCTCAGCCTCCCAAGTAGCTGGGACTATGGGCACATGCTAGCACACCTGGCTAATTTTTTATTTTTTTTATTTTTATTTTTTGTAGAGACAGGGTGTCACTACGTTGCTCAGGCGGTCTTGAACTCCTGGGCTCAAGCGATCCTCTTGCCTTGGCCTCCCAAGTGCTGGGATTACAGGTGCAAGCCACTGTGCCTGTCAGATAATTCTTATAGAGATATAGGACCTATGTTTATCTGAGAAATGGTGCCAGCCCTCAGGGAACTTATAGTCTTGTGGGGGAAACAGAGAATTAAATAAAAGATTTCCATACATGTGATGTGCTGTAACAGAGGTATACATAAAACACTGTGGGAACACAGAGGAAAGGTGAAGGCAATACAGGCTGAGGGAATCAGGTGGGATCCACAAAGGAGGGGTCATTTAGTGATCTGAGCCAGTTCGTAAAAGATGAATAGGAGTTTGCAAGTTGAAAAGGAGGGCAAGGGGCTGGGCGTGGTGGCTCACACCTGTAATCCCTGCACGTTGGGGGGCCAAGGCAGGTGGATCACTTGAGGTCAGGAGATCGAGGCCAGCCTGGCCAACATGGTGAAACCTCATCTCTACTAAAATACAAACACTAGCCGGGCGTGATGGCACACGCCTGTAGTCCCAGCTACTCGGGAGGCTGAGGCAGGAGAATCGTTTGAACCTGGGAGGCCCAGGTTGCAATGAGCTGAGATTGCACCACTGCCCTCCAGCCTGGGTGACAGAGCGAGACTCTGTCTCAAAAAAAAAAAAAAAAAAAAAAAAAAAGAAAGAAAAGAAAAGTAAAGGAGGGCAAGGAAGGCAATTGCTGATTCCAGCTCAGTCTTTAGACACTTTCCCCAGTGCATCTTTTTAAAATAAATTTTTCATAAATACATTGTGGTAAGAAACACACACCATACAGTTGACCGTCTTAGCTATTTTGGGGCGTACCATTCATCCCTACTGCATTTTACGTTTCTGCATTGTGTGGCAGCTCTTACTGCTTCCTGGAAATGCTACACTCTCTGATGCCTCAGTGCCCCTGGCCGTTGGCCATGCCTGTGTGGCCTTTCCCCGCCTTGTCGATCTAGATTCTGACAGGATTTCTTGTCCCACTCCCTCCAGACAGCCACTCTCTCCTCTATGCTGCCTCTTTGCATATATTTCTATTTTGTGCCTATCACAGTGCATCATCGTTTTTTTTTTTTTCATTGGAAAAAGATTTTATTTCACCATAAAAATGCAAACTGGAATAAACATCATCTTTCCTAATGCGAATGTTACAGCTATTTTTAAGTATTTTTGAGTTTCACTTTGAAAAGCAAATGATTATAAAATTTAACAAGTTTGCAGCCTTAAATCTGTTTGAGACATTCCATGTAAAAATAATTTAGGGAAAAAGCCTTTTTTTTGTTGTTTTTTTGTGATGGAGTCTTGCTTTACTGCCCAGGGTGTAGTGCAGTGTTGTGATCTTGGCTCACTGCAACCTCTGTCACCCGGGTTCAATCTATTCTCCTGCCTCAGCCTCCCAAGTAGCTGGGATTATAGGTGCCCACCACCATACCTGGCTATATTTTGTATTTTTAATAGAGATGGAGTTTCACCATGTTGGCCAGGCTGGTCTTGAACTCCTGACGTCAAGTTATCTGTCTGAGTCAGCCTCCCAAAGTGCTGGAATTACAGACGTGAGCCACCACGCCCAGCCACAAAACAGCTTCTTAAAAAAATTATTTGTTGATATGCCTGTCTCCCTTACTAGTAGAGTCTGAATTCATTGACAGAAGGATCTTTATCTTCTTATTTTTGTTTCTGGGGCCCCAGAACAGTGTCTGGTACATCATAGATGCCCTAATTAGCATTTGTGGAATTGACCTGGAGGACATTCCAGGCTGTGGGAATCCTATGTGAAAGGGCCCATGTGGGGAATGTGAGAAGTTTAGTGTGCCTGAGTGTACACTGAGTAGAAAGCAGTTGAAGGAGATGAGGCAGAATAAAAGCTGTAGAGTCAGGTTGGATGGTGATAGGATTCCAGGTTGTGGAATTGCCTGGCTTCGGAGGTTGAATTTTGTCCTGTGGGCATAATGAATCATAAGAAGTTATAAAGCAGAATTATGGCACGGTTACAATTGAATTTTGACAGACACTTTGGAGGCATTGTATAGACTAGAGTGGGGAGAGGCTGGTGGCAGGATAATCAAAGAAAAGAGAGACAGCAAGGAAATGACTAAGCCAGTAGGTGTGGGAATAGGAGGTAAGTTTGGATATGAAAAATTATTTTTTAAAGTTAGAATAAATAGGGTTTGGAGATCATCTGGAAGAGGAAGAAAGAGTTTTTGAGGGACAAATAGAAGTTGGGGAAGACTTTCAGGTGTCTAGTTCATGAAACTGAATGATTAGTGACATTATTCACAAAGATCTAGAAGAGAGGACTAGAGAAAGTTGGGGCAGATAGATCTATGTTGAGGGTGGAAATAGGGAAGGAAGGGAAAAAGAATGAGTTTAGGATCAAACACATTAAGCTTGAGATGCTTCAAGGCTATCTTAAATATATCCTGGAAATATTCTGACAGGAGAAAAGTTGGGGTCACAAATAAAGTTTTGAGAGTTGTCACCCAATGGCAGTTGAAATTAGGAGGGCTAGATGAAACTTTCCAGGGACGGTGTGTAGAGTGAGAAGATGATCAAGGATAGAACACGGTGGAAACATCCATAGGTACTGGCAGTTGGAGGAGCAATAACTTGCAAAAAGATTATTAAGGAGAAGGTAGAGAAGGAGGAGAAAAAAAAAAAAAGAAGCCAAAGGATGAGAAAGTTTCAAGCAGTTAACAGTGTCAAACAATGCAGAATGCTCAAGTCACATACGTTGGACAATAGGCCAGCAACACCATCAATCAGGAGGTCATTGGCGACTTTTGTGAGAACAGAAGCTGGAGAAATACAGGCCCTGATGGTGTACTGTGCTACTGTTTAGATCTCTCTTTCATCTCTTTAACCAATAATCATTAGAGCCATGGTTCTCAAACCAGTATGAATGTGTGAGGTTTGTAAAAAATTTCTAACATCTGTGCAACCTTCCCCCACCCACCCCTCCCCATAAGCTCTCTTTCATTGAGAACCACCATAATAGAGCATGAAATGTTGCTTCTTCTGCAAAATGAATTATCTTCTTGGATAACCTCATATTCATTCATTTATTAGAATCTCATTGATTCACTCATTCAACCAACAAATGTTAATAATAATAATTCTAATGTTTATGAAGCATTTGTAGTTTCCAAAATGTGGTCACTCCTTAGCCAAACATGTAAGGTCCTTCATAGCAGAGCCCTAGCCTACTTTTCCAGTCCTTCCTCTCATTATTCTCTTGCATATAGCCCTTGTTCTAATTAATTGGGACAATTTCTAGACACACCCTCCATCTTTCTTGTTTCTTTGCCTTTATTAATTTCAATAGTAAAATCTTTCTTCCCGTAACAATCTTTCAAAATTCTATATGTCCTTCAAAACCTGTATCTAATGTCATCCCTAAGGGTTGCTGCAATTCAACCATCTGGGGGGGTTAGCGTGCTCAAGGTAGGAGCTCTGTTGGTATCTTCCATGTTAAAGACAGAACTTTTGACATACAATGATATTCAGAAAAGAAAAGTTGGGTTCAGCACCCTTTCCTCTGCCACCCCCTCCCACCTCACTAAATGTGAAGCCAGGGCAGTAGCTCCACTTGCCCACAAGGGAAAGGTCCACATTCTTTTAGAAATCATTCCTTATTCCAATGCAGTTGAGTATGATTTACCCTTTCTTCGTAACCCTCCAGTGCTTTAAAGAAACATTTCTTCTTATAGCTCTGATCACATTCTACTTTGCATTAGGCAATTGGGGGTTTTCTTTGTCTATCACACCAGTCTGTAAGCTCTTTGAAGTGGAGCATGGGCCTCACTCACCTATCCCCTGCGGTGCTTAGTGGAGGCAGACTTGAGTTTAACTCCTAGCTGAAATTTATTTTACCTTTCTGAGCCCCACATTTCTATTTTACCAGGTTTTGTTGAGGACTAAACCAGAGATAATGTATGTCACTAGCACTTAGTAAGACATTAGCAAATGGTAGATTACAGCTGCTCAGAAATGACCCTTGAACTGAATTAAAAGGCCATGATATAAGCACTATTTACAAAGGACAATGGAGGAAAACGGCATAGGAGACATTGTTTGAAAGGCTAATAATGTGTGTATTTAAGGCAGCGTTTATTTACCCATTCACTTACTCAACAAACATTTAATGAGCACCTGCTATGTGCTAAGTACTGTGCAAATTGCTAGGGATCTAACTTGAATAAAATAGTCTTGGTCCTTGAAGAGATCCCAAGTTTAAAAGAATTATTCCAAGATTTTAAAAAATCTTAATATCAGAGGAAAGTAAAGATTTTGCCTCTAAAACATTGAGGTTCTAAGGAGAACATCTTTATAATCATACAGTTATGGTAATCACTGTCTCTACATTAAATTTCCTAATTTTTTTTCTTCACTTGGTTTTTATTATGAGAACATTTAGGCATTTTTCTCTTAAAGTATCAAAGCACTATTGATTTATGGTTTGTTTCTAATTAAGAAATAATTCATTTGGATTATATAATATGCAATATGAATATATCAAAATGCTATATTCAAAACAGCATAGACATTACTTAAAATGAAATGACATAATCTAGTATGAAAATAATATAATTTTGAGATGACAAAACCTATAGTTACTATATCACTCAGTCAAGTCAATTTGGTTCTTAAAGCAGATAGGAGAGATTTAGCCAGAAGAAAGATATTATAAGAACCCCTTCTATGGTAATATATGGTAGTCCACCACTCCTATCTTTTCCTCTAATAGAAAATTCAAGCGTTTCCAGGAGTTGACCTCTCCCTTCTACCATATATTTTAAAAGCTACACTCATTTCAGGAACGGCCAGAGAAGAATGTGTTTCTGTCATATGTGCTAGTAGATTTCTGTCAGTGTGACTTCTCACATAATTACACGATAAAGATACCATTTGGAAACTATGCAGAACTAGCTCCAGGCCGAAGGCCCTGACATCTTTCATGGCATACGTTTTCAAGACTCACACCGAGGTCTGCCTTGCATACTTATTTCCTGAAGCTTGATAGGAGTCAATATGACACATACAATCTACATTTCTTATTTTCTTCTAAAATGGAAACATATTTTCTTCTTGTTTGGAAGGAAAAAGGATCTCCTCAGGTTCTGGTTCAGTTCTGATTCCCCAACATATATTTCTTACTAATTATTGATTCTAAAACGCAACCCAATAACTTATTTTTTTCACAATAAATGTCAAAGTTATGACCAAGAATGACATAAGTTCTTAACTTCAGCTTTGTCTTTGTTGTTGTTTGTTTGTTTTTTGAGACAGAGACTTGCTCTGTTGCTCAGGCTAGAGTGTGTGGCGTAATCTTGGCTGACTACAACCTCCGCCTCCCAGGTTCAAGCTATTCTCATGCCTCAGCCTCCTGAGTAGCTGGGATTACAGGCATGTGCCACCACGCCTGGCTAATTGTGGTATTTTTAGTAGAGACGGGCTTTTGCCAGTTGGTCAGGCTGGTCTTGACCTCCTGATCTCAAGTTATCCACCTGCCTCAGCCTCCCAAAGTGTTGGAATTACAGGCATGAGCCACCATGCCTGGCCTGTCTTCTTGTTAGACCCAACAGTTGAACCATCATCATATACTATTATGCTGACATTAATTATTCTTTTCATTATAATTTTTAGTGTTCACAGCTGTGGTGAACTGTCCTTAAGAGCCAAAATATTACATTGAGTGGTAACCAGGTATATTTAGAAGCTGTATGGCTTGTCTAGGTGGCGAACCATTCATCACTGGAGTCATCATTTTCCCCCCAAAACATCTGCCCTAACCTGCTCTCACCCACAACCATGGTAGCAAAACAAAATTATTTAAAATGTCAATTAAATATCCGGATATTTTCACAAGAGTTCATCAATAATGCATGAGGCTTACTTTGAACAGTACCTTTTTTTTTGGGGGGGACAGAGTTTTGCTCTTGTCGCCCAGGTTGGAGTGCAATGGTGTGATCTTGGCTCACTGCAACCTCTGCCTCCCAGGTCCAAGTGATTCTCCTGCCTCAGCCTCCCGAGTAGCTGGGATTACAGGTACCCACCACCACGCCCAGCTAATTTTTGTATTTTTAGTAGAGATGGGGTTTTACCATGCTGGCCAGACTGGTCTCAAACTCCTGACCTCAGGTGATCCACTCACCTCAGCCGCCCAAACTGCTGGGATTACAGGCGTGAGCTACTGTGCCCAGCTGGTACCTTCTTTACTCAAGTGTTCTACTGGAAGAAAATCGATGGTAACAGTGCAAAAGTTTTGAAACAGATGAGGTAGAGGAAATGAGTACTTTACAAAAGATTTCACAACAGATTCCTTTCAAGTAATGAATTTAGATAATTGCTGAATACAATAGAAATTTTATCTATAGTTATATGTTTGCAGCAATATATCTGAAAGTGAAGCAGGGCCCCTGCAGCATTTACAGAAAAGGAGGCAATGCTGCTGTGTAGGACTTTCTAGCAGGAAACACATCTGTTAATGAAACGATGGATGGACACATTTTCAAATATCTTGTGTGTGCATAAGGCTCTAAAACTAATATTTGTATCAATCACAAAGGCTGACAATAAATACAGTTGTTTGGAAATTTGCTGTAAGATTTCTTAGAAGACAGAAAATAAAATAGAGGCAATATAATAAAGTTGGTAAGAATATAAGCTTGGGAATCAGACTAGATGACTAGATTCTAACCAGAACTAGATTCTGGTGATGAGGCTTATTATTTACAAGACTTCGTGAAATTAACTTCTTCAGCTGTCAGTTTTCTCATTAATGGAGGAAGCCACAGGGATGTTTTGTGAGGTTTGAGATCATGTATGTAAATATTTAGCAATGTATCAGGCATCTAGTGGCACCAAATGCTAAAAAAAAAAAGGATATTATTATCTACATGAAACGTATTTGTATAAAAATGCTCACCACTCATTCATTCATTCACTCGCAACTTTACCAAAGGGTTATTGAAATTTAAGGTTAACATGAACTATGCTAGGGGCCGAAGATACAAAGATGACTACAAAAAGTCATATCTCGTGAGTGAGGGAAGAGAGAAGTGTAGATAATGACAGGGCAGTAAGCATTATACCCGAGGTAGTTCAGGGTGCATGAGAATACAGGAGCAACGAACTGCCTCATTGTAGATATGGGTTTTTTTAAAAGGAAACTAATGATCTAACTGGCTTTCAAAACAGCCTCCTTGCCTTTGTATCAGAGAGGAATACTGCTTTCTTGACTACTCTAAGTTCTATGGAATTAAGTTACTCTCCTGTTATACATTCCTTTCCTTGGACAAAAAAAATTAACCTATTGGCCAGGTGTGGAAGCTCATGCCTGGAATCACAGCACTTTGAGAGGACGAGACAGGCAGATTGCTTAAGGTCAGGATTTCGAGACCAGCCTGAGAAACATGGCAAAAGTCCGTCTCTACTAAAAACACAAAAACAGCTGGGTATGGTGGTGCGTCCCTGTAATCCCAAATACTCAGGAGGCTGAGGCAGGAGAATTGCTTGAACCTGGGAAGCGGAGGCTGCAGTGAGCCGAGATCATGCCACTGCACTCCAGCCTGGATGATAAGAGTGAGACCCTGTCTCAAAAAAAAGAAAAAAAATTAACCTATTACTCTCATTTTGTGGATCAGAGTATGTTGAAAAAAAGGAGGGTGTGATCTATGGTCCTGCTGCCCTGAAATGTCATATAGGACAAGAGTCACAGCGACCAACCTGCATGAATATAAAAAGTATACAAACATAAGCACAAAACAGGAACATAATGGAACCATTATGGCTCCCTTTATTCTGAAGGGATTGCTATAGCCTTTGATGGTGGAATCAAAGGAGGTAATTGCTGCCGGTTCATCTTTATTCCCACCTTCCACTAGAACTCTAGGAGTCGGCCTGTCTTCCACTGAGGGAGTGATCTGTGATCTCAGGCTCACTGTTGAAACCACCAATGGAATTCAGCATCTTACCGCTCTGACACTGGCCTCCCTTAATATTACCTGATGGCTCTAACTTTTGTTATTTTGTTATAAAAGCCACACTGGGAGAAAAATACCCTAAAAGTATTTGCTCCTGATTTAGCTTTTCTAAAACTAGAACTCAAAGTTCAAGGCCCTTAGCTGGGAAAGAAGCTGCTTGTCAAGATCTTTCACCACGACTCCGGCAGCCACTCCCTCGGTGCGGCCACTCCCTCGGCAGCACCTCCAGGCTCCCAACAATTGTTTTCTCCTGAAAAGGCCAAGGCCCTACGGAATTTCTGAGGGGGATTTTTAATAGCGAAGTCATTCCAAAAGCTGCCCAGCTGCCTGCTGAATTCTTAGAGCAAAGGGGACTTACGGGAGATGATTTCGAGACACAGCTTTAAGAAGAAAGGACACAATTTGAACTGTTATATATAAATAAAGTGTGAAGTTAAATAGTAGAAAAAATGAGATCTTTTATCTTTTTTTCTTTTTGGCACTGTTTTATTCTTTCCTTCTGCTATCAACTATTTTTGCTAGTGGATGAAAAGCTATAAAAAAAAATAAGAAAAAGTTGTAAATGTGCTTTACTCTGTGAAAGGCCATATGGTACCCCTTTACTACCCTAGGGAACATTTTTCTATTGATCCTTGCAATGTTATATACATTATGTTCAATGGTAGCTAGTTCCACAATATTCAAGGGGCATTTAATTTCAAATCAAATTATGGCCAGGCGTGATGGCTCACGCCTGTAATCCCAGCACTTTGGGAGGCCAAGGCAGGTAAATCACTTGAGGCCAGGAGTTCAAGACCAGTCTGGTCATCATGGTGAAACCCCGTCTCTACTCAAAATACAAAAATTAGCTGGGCGTGGTGGTGCAAACCTGTAATCCCAGCTACTTGGGAAGATGAGGCACAAGAATTGTTTGAACCCGGGAGGTGGAGGTTGCAGTGAGCTGAGATCACGCCGCTGCACACTAACCTGGGTGACAGAGCGAGATCTCAAAAAAAAAAAAAATATGCTTGAATCAGTCTAATAAGAAAACAATCTGAATTATGATTTGCCTTTCATTTACTGAAGTTCAGTGTCTCCTGAGTTTTTGTACATTCTACCTAAAAGAGGGGTAGGATGCATGAGATCTGCCTCTAAAGCTTTAAAAAATAAATGTACAGTATTTAAGTATGTTTCCTGTCTTCTATACACATTTAAATGCATAATGCAAATAAATACAAAAGTCATAGCCTTTATTTTATTTTATTTTGAGACAAGTCTTGCTCTGTCGCCCAGGCTGGAGTGCAATGGCGTGATCTTGGTTTACTGCAACCTCCACCTCCTGGGTTCAAGTGATTCTCATGCCTCAGCCTCCTGAGTAGCTGGGGTTACAGGTGTATGCCACCACACCTGGCTAATTTTTGTATTTTTAGTAGAGACAAGGTTTCACCATGTTGGCCAGGCTGGTCTTGAACTCCTGACCTCAAGTGATCTGCCGCCTCAGCCTCCCAAAATGCTGGGATTACAGGCGCCCAGCCATATCCTTTATTTTTAATGCTTTGCTATGTGACTACTGCTCAGATTCCCTATTTAATTTCTGTATCATTCCTTTCCTGTTTACTAGTTATAGCTGGGCCAGTTACTATTTATTCCTGGGTATATCTAAGAGATCTTAGGCAGCTAAAAAGCCAATTTTATATTCCTGATTTGCTACTTCAATTATAACTGAAGAAAGCACTTTTGCATATACAGACATATTTTTTCACAGGAAAGTTTGGGTGCACCATTCTCTCCCTCCCTCCTTCCCTCCCTCTCTTCTTTTCTCTTTTCTTTCTTTCCCTCCCTCCCTCTTTCCTTTTCTTCCCCTTCCCCTTTTCCTTCCTCCCTTCCTTCCTTCCTTCCTTCCTTCCTTCCTTCCTTCCTTCCTTCCTTCCTTCCTTCCTCCCTCCCTCCCTCCCTCCCTTCCTCCCTTCCCTTCCCTTCCCTTCCCTTCCCTTCCCTTCCCTTCCCTTCCCTTCCCTTCCCTTCCCTTCCCTTCATTTTTCCACCTGTTCAGCCTCCTGTATTTCCAATCCATGCAGGCACCTAGCCAGGAACTGGAGTTATCCCTAGCTCCTTTTTCCTTTGGAGAAACAAACCCTATTGACTATGTCTATCTTCAGTCTTGCCTTTGAACTGACGCGATTCATCCTGCCATGATCTGTCATGCTCTCCTTTTTTTTTTTTTTTTTTTACAACACTTATTATAGCTTTTAATTACATATTAACTTGGGTAAATTTATTTAGAGTCTATTTCCATGAGGATAGAGACTATTTTGTTGTGTAGATAGTGACTAGAATAGGCCTGCCACATGAGAGGCACTGAATAAATCTAGGTTGAGTTTTTTAAATTGAATGATTTGTGTCATTTAAAAAATATTTCTTAGTAATTGATGATCTTTTGGCCTCCAATAATCTTGTTCTGATTTTTCACCTCACTGTTGTCACTGTAGTACATTGTGAAGGGCTAGAGGATAGGAACCACATCTTTTTATCACTGTATCCCCCAAACCTAGGACAATGCCTGACCCATTTTAGCAACTCACTGATCTTTGTTGCATTAATAAATGAATGTGCCTCTTAATAAGCAACAACCATGAAATGATTTTATATTTTGATGAACCTCCTAGAAGGTCCATACTACTCTTTATAGGTTTCTATTAATAGTATCTTAATATCACAGGATTGCAATACTGGATACTGGATACTAGAAACAGAAAACCACCCCAAAAAAATCTATGATAAACTCAAATGGTCAAAACAAAGCAGATTGTTCTGCACCTTCCCAGAGCAAGACTATATCCTATATTTAATGCTTCAGTCAGTCCAGCTTTATTATTTATTTTTTGTAAGAAAAGTTCTTTCCAGGCGTGGTGGCTCACACCTGTAACCTCAGTACTTTAGGAGGTTGAGGCCAGAGGTTCACTTGAGCCCAGGAGTTCAAGACCAGCCTGGGCAACATTGCAAGAGCCCCTCTCTACAAAAAATAAAAAAAAGAAACTAGCTGAGTGTGGTGGCATGTGCGTGTAGTCCTAACTACTCGAGAGGCTGAGATGGGAAGATTATTTAAACCCAAGAGGTCAAGGCTGCAGTGAGCTGTGATCATGCCATTGCACTCCATTCAGCCTGGGTGACAGAGCAAAAACCCTGTCTCAAAAAAAAAAAAAAAGTTATTTATTCTAACTTGATAGGGGACATTCTCCACCCTAAGTACCTTTCACTGGCAGCAAAATTTCTTTCACATTAATCAATCTGAAATTCCTTTCACCCAATTATATTAATTAGAACTCTTTGTTCAAGGAAAGTATTTTTTGCCACACCTCTACTTCCCCCTTACACCTTTTGAGTATTTATAGAAAGTTGCTGTAGTATCCTTGAGAAATTTCCTGGTTAATCTGACAATATTTATCATCTTTCACACTTATTCATTAGTATCTCTCTTTTCTCGATGGTTTTTGTTGGCCTATCTGGAATATTCTCCAGTCATTTCCATCTTTCCTGTACTAAGATTCCTTAGGATGAATTCAGTTCTTTAGATTCAAATACTACATGGCTATTTATCAGTAAGCAGGGCCTTACAAAACTAAAGGCTTTTACTTTTTTTTTCTAGATTCTTTAAAAATTATTTTTGCCTTTAAAATATATATCTTATTATTTCTTCCTTTGGGTTTTGATTCTGTTGTCATTAACTGGGTCACAGTGTGTAATACAGTTCTTTGGATCTTTGTAGGTCATTGGATCTTTGTAGTCAGACTAACCTGGGTTCAAATCCCGGCCTTGGCACTGACCAGCTATGTGAACATGGGCAAATTATATACAGTCATCCCTCAACATCTGTGGATTCAGCATCCATAGAATCAACCCACTGCGGATCAAAAATATTTGAGAAGAAACCCAATAAAAAATAGCAATACAACAATACAACTAAACACTACAGTATAACAACTATTTACATAGCATTTACATTGTATTAGGTATTATAAGTAACCTAGAGATGATTTACAGTACACATGGGGGTGTGCATAGGTTATATGAAAATACTAAGCCATTTCGTATAAGGGACTTGAGCATCCATGAATTTTGGTATCCTCGGGGATCCTGGAACCAATCCCTCAGGGATACTGCAGATGGAGGAACAGGGATAACTGTAATCAATTTAAGTCTCAGTGTCTTCATTTGTAAAATAGAAAATATAGCACATAAAGCTATAACTTAGCACATAAACATTGCTAAATTACCTAGCATGAGGCCTGGTCCATGACAGCCATTCACCAAATGCTCATTCTCTTCTTTATGTTCCTTCTAATTTTGTCCAGACTTTCTGAAGATTTTGATATTTTCTAATTGTTTGCTTGATTATTACATGTCCTCATCAAAAGTAGAATGGTATACTATTTATTTATTCAGTGAATTGCTGAATTCCACTTTCTGCTTGGAAGACATTTTAGAGAATTTCATGACCTCGTCCACTTCTCTTCCCAAATGTGACTGATTTTGTCACATTGGTAAAGTTTTGCCTGGGTGTAGTGGCTCCAGCCTGTAATCCCAGCACTTTAGGAGGCCAAGGTGGGATGATCACTTGAGCTCAGGAGTTCAAGACCAGCCTGGGCAACATAGTGAGACCTTGTCTATACTAAAAATAAAAAATAAAAAAATTAGTTGGGCATGATGGCACATGCCTGTAGTCCCAGCTACTCAGAAGGCTGAGGCGGGAGAATTGCTTGAGCCCAGGAGTTTGAGGCTGCAATGAGCCATGTTCATGCCACTGCACTCCAGCCTGGGCGATAGAGTGAGACTCTGCCTCAAAAACAAAAATAAAAAATTAAAAAAAATCGTAGCTTCTCCTTTTTTGGTGAATTTCAATATGTGTTATTTAATCTTTTTAAAGGATTGCCTTAGTATGATGATTATGTTATGACATATCTATTTTCTCTATTTCTCTCACTTCTTAAACTCTGGTTTTACTTCTTGGATTTAAAAAAAAAAATGCTGAGATTAAAGTTTCCCAACTATTACTGCCAAGTTACTGTTCTATTTAAAGTGTGGTTTCCACAAACAGTTACTTCATATTGATTCTATGCTGGAATCACTCACAGTTGCTTTCAATATAAAACAAGGATGTCTATGTTGTTTATATGGTGTAAAATGAACTCATGTGACTTTGCCAAACCTACAATTTGAAAGAAAAAGCCCACAAGTTACTATTTGAAGAGACCTCAATAACCTTTGGGAAGGAACGGACTGGTTCACAGGCATGAGAATAAACAAATGAAAGGTGCTTATGTGTTCTTACATGTGTAATTGTGGTAAGGTATTCTGGACTTAATTAGTGTAAAAATTGTACTTGAAAGATAGACTGAAATGAAAGCATCACTATACAAGAGGTAAAATGAAATAACTGTTCAACAGAGATCAGTGCAAACAGAAATGCAGAGACTCTTCCTGAGAGCATCATGAGAAGGGGCTATTTGAGTAGAGTGTGAAGAATGGCAATAGAGACTGAGGCAAGAGAGTCATCCACCCAAAGCACCTGCATCTCCATCAGTTGAGTAGTTTTCACCTAAGCCAGAAAGAAGGAAAAAAAAAAGATCTGGATCATATAACCCTTTCTTTGCAAAGATAGTTGGTTCATTTGGGTAGGTAGCCATGAAACCAGATGCTATCTTGGTAAATGCTTGGTTTGGGTTTTAGGGCAGAGAGACCAAGTTTATTTTTATTCACTCTGTGCTAAAAGGCAATTGACTACATTTATTTTGGCCCATCAGGGAGGAAGGAAGGGCATGCCAATCTTTCAAGAGGTTGTTTACATTGACAGAGAATGAATTCTGCTTTCTTTTCCATTTTCTGATTTTTCTTTTAATATGGAGAAAGACTATGTAATAGTTTAAAATATGTGTCTTGGCATAAAAGTCAATAAATTTATTGCAAAGGAATTAACTGGTTGTTTCCTAAAAAGAGTTAATTCTGTTATACGGCATTTCCTTAAACACCTGTTTCAAACAGTGTATTCTTCTAAAGTGAGGATTTTTTTTTTTTTTTTTTACTTAGGGTCTCACTCTGCCACCCTGGTTGTGCAGTGCAGTGGCGTGATCATGGCTCACTGCAGCCTCAAACTCCTGGGCACAAGTGATCCTCCTGCCTCAGCCTCCTGAGTTACTGGGACTACAAGTGCACACCATCATGCTCAGCTAATTAATTTTTTTTTTTAAGAGAGCTTATGCTAGAGACAAGACTGCTATAAGCAGTGGTTTTCAAATGCTGGCCAGGAGACCAAAAGGCTGAATCAGAATCACCAACGATGCTTTTTAAAGGAATGCAGATTTCTGTCCGGACGCCCTGTTGGAGATTCTGATTCAGTGTATTCTGGGCAGGACTCTAAAACTGCATATTTTGAGTAAGTGCTCCCTGGTGATTCTGACCCACAGCCAGGTTTGGGAACCAATGACTTCAGGTGAGAAAAGTGGGGCTGTGGAAGTGGAGGCAAGACCTTGTCCAAACCATTCTACTTTTGACTCAGAGTCTGAGTCTGACTTCCTGATGAAAAATGACCTGAGAGTTTGAAACTGGCCATGGTGAGAATGTTTCAACCACAGAAATTGCTAAATGGTGTGAATCGGGTTAGGGTTCCCTCCCACCACGAACACTGGCGCAAAAGCCAGTACACAATTGTCTAGGAAGGTTATTCTCTTTTTTTTTTTTTTTTTTCTGAGACAGAGTCTCCCTCTGTTGCCCAGGTTGGAGTGTAGTGGTGCAATCTTGGCTCATTGCAACCTCCGCCTCCTGGGTTCAAGTGATTCTCCTGCCTCAGCCTCCCAAGTAGCTGGGACTACAGGCACCCCCCACCATTCCTGACTAATTTTTGTATTTTTAGTAGAGACGGGGTTTCACCATGTTGGCCAGGCTGGTCTTGAACTCCTGACCTCAGGTGATCTGCCCACCTTGGCCTCCCAAAGTGCTGAGATTACAGGCGTCAGCCATCACCCCTGCTGTCACATTTTTAAAATATGCCTGCTATAGAAAAATCTACCCGTGTTACAGGTTACCAAAGTCACATAGGTGACTTTAGAGTTTCAAGTGAGTTACTCTAAAAGAGACTATCCTCTTTTAGAACAGAGAGATGAGATTCCTCACAGTGCCTCAGTACACAGTGAGAATTACATTCCCCTTTTTCTTTCTGTGCCTTAGCAACGAGTCACTTTGAGCTTCCATTTCTGTTCTCAGCCCTAGGTTCAGCTGGAGAGATTCATGTTTTCCCTTGTGTTTACAGACCTTAAATGCACTGTCCTTTAAAAAATTTTTTTTCCTAAGCTGTAGAAATAAATTCAGTTTCAGCGATCTCCCTAGTCTTAAAAAAACAAACAACATCCCTGGAATCCTCAGAAGTGATTTCTTGGCATGGTAATATGTAGTTGATTGTGCTGGGCCCAACAGTAGACTCTGATTAAGGTTGAAATACAGAGGAAGTGAGAACAGGGATGATTTAATTGCTCACAAGAAATAAATCTATTGGCTAGAAGATTTGGTTCAGGGCCTCATTTCTTCAGGTTTGATGAATTTATAACCATTAAGTAAAAATGTACACATAAGAACCATAGCATTTAGCATGGTGTTTCTCAGGAGACTGGGAGGAAAAAAAATCTCCTAGAACATTCATGGAACCAGTAAGTCCTTGGCTTACCTGGCAGGAAACTAGCTACCTAACTGCAAACAAAACCCCAAGATTAATGCCATCAATATTTGTTGAATGAATCAACACGCCCAGGTAAGTATTTTATTACATGTATCATAGATGCTGTGAGGAAGAACATCATCAATTTGTTTCCTTTTCTAGATCAACTGATTAAAAACGACTGAGATTAGAAAGCTAGACAGACTGGTTGGGCGCCGTGGCTCATGCATGAAATCTCAGCACTTTGGGAGGCCGAGGAAGGTGAATCACTTGAGGTCAGGAGTTCGAGACCAGCCTGGCCAACATAGGGAAACCCTGTCTCTACTAAAAATACAAAAATTAGCTGGGCATGGTGACGAGCGCCTGTAATCCCAACTGCTCGGGTGGCTGAGGCAGGAGAATCATTTGAACCTGGGAGGCAGAGGTTGTAGTGAGCCAAGATTACACCATTGCACTCCAGCCTGGGTGACAGGGAGAGACTCCGTCTCAAAAGAACCAAAGAAAAAAAAAAAAAAGGAAAGCAGGACAAACTGTGTTTCAGCAATTTTACAGGAAAAAACAGAAACAGCCATCTAAGAAGTAGGGAGGGATCTTTTCAAAGAAGTCTTCCCTAAATTGTCCTCACTCACCCCCACACTCTCCCTAAGGCACTTGCTGTATCTTTTTCATTGCACTTTCCTCTTGTAAAATGAGTGGTAATAATGTTACCTACATCAAAGTGCTTTAGTGAAAGTTAAAAAAGTGAAAACATACACAGCCCTTTGTATAGTGACCAGAAAATAGTATGCACTCAACATACGTCAGCAATTGCTATGATATTGTCATCATCATCACCACCACAGAGTACTGAAATGATCTATTATTATACATTTCTCCCCATCTAGAATGTAACATCTCTTAGGGAAGATCTTCTCATTTTCACAGACTTAGTGTTGACACAGGGGAAGCACTCAATAAATGTTTTCTGAACTAAACTGAGCTACAACTTATGTGCTTCTAGTAAATTTATCTCAGCTGTTGCTTCAGGTTTTCAATGGTTTTTTTTTTTTTTTTTTTTTTTTTTTTTTTGAGACATAGTCTTGCTCTGGAGGCTCCCAGTCTGGAGTGCAATGGTGCAGTCTTGGCTCACTGCAACCTCCACCTCCCAGGTGCAAGTGATTCTCCTGCCTCAGCCTCCTAAGCAGGTGGGATTACATGTGCCCGCCACCATGCTCGGCTAATTTTGTATTTTTAGTAGAGACGGGGTTTCACCATGTTAGCCAGGCTGGTCTCGAACTCCTGACCTCAGGTGATCCACCGGCCTTGGCCTCCCAAAGTGCTGGGATTACAGGTGTGAGCCACCACTCCTGGACCAGTTCTAACTTTTGAGAAGATAGATAAAAACTGGAAAAGAAGAGAGAGAAGAAGAAAAGGGCTGTCATATGTTCACTGCTGGCAGTCCAATAGACTAGATTGCCCAAGCCTAGTTAATATTATGTTTATGATTATTTCACTGATAGAAATGTAAGCTTCATTATTTCCTTGATATGCATTTGTAGGCTCTAGCACTTGGAAATGGGGAACAAATACATAGAAAAAAAATTTTCTAGGATGTGTCTTCCCAAGTAAAGTCTTCATATAGATATGGCCAGTATAACAACATTTTCCAGTGTGTGCCATAGAACACGGGTCCCAAAAGATGCTTTGAAAGAAAAGCATTCTCTGGTTAAATTGGAGAGATGTCAAAACTCCGAAACAGGTTTATAACAAACATTAGCATATTAGGCTCTGAGACATCCTGAAGTGAAGAAACCTTTGATTAATTTATTTCCTAAATTTGAAGGCCATAGCAAAATTTCCCCTCACATAATTTCTGTTAACATTTCATGGAATTAGAGCTCTGCAGATCAAACTCTGGAAAATGCTGTACCACAGAAACATATTTATTCAGATTTCCATTTTTTCTCAGTAAACCTCTATATAATTTATTCTAAAATATTCTAAGTCTATATGCACACAAATAGAGATGTACACCTTCGTTAATTTGGATGTTTTCTTAACTAGGCTGTTCTGGCTAACTCCGAAAAGTTTAACTGTAGATTAAGTGCATAGAACCCTTGTTGAAAAGCATTCAATAGCACTCTCAACCTTAAAAAAAATTTTTAAGAGATGGGAAATTTCTCTGCTGCCCAGGCTGGAGTGCAGTGGCATGATCCTAACTCACTGCAGCCTCGAATTTTCGAGGCTCAAGTGATCCTCCCTCCTCAGCCTCCTGAGGAGCTGGGATGTCAGCTGTGCGCCATCATGCCTGGCTACTCTGAACCTTTAATACGATTCAGTAGCTCTGGGGTGGGATCAGAGGTTCTGCATTGCTAATCAGCAACCAGATGATGCCATTGCGGCTGGTCTGCAGACCACACACAGAGTAGCAGTTTGCTTTTCTGCCTTGGTAAGCTCAGTAAAATAAATATAATAAAATTGTTATTTTGAATAACATTGTACATGTTGTTGATGGAACCACATACTGAAATAGCTTAAATTTTTAAAATATCAACTTGTTTTCTTAATACTACCTTCCTCATAAAAGTAAAGTGGGAAATAATGGGGGGAAAACATCTAGCTATAAGAATATCGCTGTTAGTACCTCACATGAAATCTGGTAATTATAGGTACTTAATAAATGTTAAGTATGTTAACTTATTTGTCATAAGCTTTATTATCAGTTATAACTGAAGCAGTGACAAAAAGGTGACATAGGTATACATCTACTAAGGAGGGAATTAATGATATGAAAATACTACTAAGGAGTAATGAAAATGCTCTCAAACATACTGCCAATCAAACAACGTAGGAAGAGAGTACGTAGGTAGAGAGAACTGGATGTGCTGATAAATGTTGGGATCTACTGCAGGCTCAGAAAAAGAGAAGAGAAGAACCAGAATAATATTCTGGAAGCAGATGCCAGTAAGGAAACGTAAGCTAGGGAAGCAGACACAGGCATCTCTGCCCCGAATGTATCCTAGAATAGTCATCAAGTGAATGGAGATAGGCTTTCCTAGGGAAGCCTACCCAGGGATCAGGGAGCTGTCTGGAGAGAGAAAGAAAGAAATACAGATCTTCCCTATGAACCCATCTACCTCCTATATGTTATGCTAAAAGAACTAAATTGGTGTTGGTTATTTTCATAATTTTCCTACTTGGTGCATTAAGTACCATCCAAGTATTTGTTAACTAGGAATGATTACTAATATGACTTAGTAGTAGTAGTTTTTAGCTTCAAGTTTTTCAGTAGCCAGATGTAGGTGAATCCATAACAACATAAGGGGATCAGAAATTTGTTAACAATCATGTTAGAATTACAGACAAATATGTTACAATTACCTTATTACGTTTCAGGGCATTTTTTTTAAGAGTACCTTAATGTGGTCTTGATGGAGTTTTCCTTGAAATGACTTTGGAGCCTTTGGTCTTCTGGTACTTGGGTATTTATAAATATACTTGGCTATATCTATAAATATCAACCAGGCAATTATAGTAGATGACGCACATGGACTGATTATCAGCTACTTGTTGGTAGTTCAACTCGAGAGTTACTCTTGCTCCCTGACTGAGATGTCCAAGATGCAGGCACTTTCAGCCAACCACTTACCTGCTCTACTTCCCCCATCCTCACACTGCTTTAACCACCTCCTTGCTCTTTCCTGTCTCTATGGCCATTCTGAACCTTTTTCAGTTGTCGGAATATGCTATATTCTTTCTTCCTTCTGTTCCTTTTTGGCAAATCCTGTTGATTTTTCTCTCTGCTGGGAATATCTCTACTCATGCTTTGATAATTTCCATTAAACTTCAGGTCTCAGGTTTCAAAACTCAGAACACTCCACTCCTGCTAACTGCCCCTCTGATGTGCTCCCCTCCACACTCTGTAACACAATACTTACCATACTTCTGTGTATGAGTGTGTGTGTGTATACCACTAGTTGCCTATATACACATGTGTATGTATACATTACAGATAACTCACTAGACTTTGTTAGCTTTGTCAAAAGACTGTGTCTCTTTTGCTTACAGTTGCAATTCCTAGGAACTAGCACACCTAGCACATAGTAGCACTGAATAAGAATGAGTTGAGTGAAAGAATAAGCTTTAAAAAATATTCTAATTGCTCAAGTTCGTTGATGAATGTTCAGACATTTTTGTGGATTGAAAAAATAATAAAAAGTTATGGGTGTTGTTTAATTTTAGCTGCATTCTCACAATTTACTTATGTTTTTCACAGACCTGGTAGTTTGGGAACCAAAACCTATAAAACTTGTTATGCACAAGTCTCTAGATGAGCTGTATAAGTAACAGTAACTACTAACAAGAGGTCACTTTTTTTCCTAACTCCTCTTTCATATTCTTTTTATAAAACTCTGAAGCTATGAGTGTTCTAGGATTTAAAAAGCTAGGGCTGGTGACCTTTTTACATTTACTAAGAATATGAGCCATAGCTTGAACATAGAACAGTAACAAAAAACAAAACTAAAACAAAATAAACAAAAAGGTATTTATTTTGGCTCCAACTTTACCAGTAAATGTTTTCTTTTTTCTGTTTTTAATTGGTTGGACTTAGGCACTATAAAAGGACCTTATCTGTTTTAGTTCTTTGTACATTTACCTACCTTATGAATTTACAAAGCCAAACAATTTAAAAATCAGTAAAGTAAAATGCAATGAATAATACGTAATGCTTTGAAATTAATCTGAGCTACACATCATTAAAATACATTGCAAATATATCACACTATACTAACTGAATTATTGTGATGGCTCCTAGTACCCTAGAAAATAAATACCAACATTTTTAGGTTGGCAGTTAAGGCCCTCTAAAATCTAGCCCCAATCAATCCTCCAACATTTTCTTGCACTATTCCCCTTGGTATTCTACTCTTTATTCTAATGGAAGTGACTAGCTGTTTGCTACACCAGCACATAGAAGAGGCTCAAATGTTAGCAAAATGTTAGAAACTGGCTTTGTTAACCAATGTAAAATTTGGGGGGGAGGGGTGCATGCTTTATTGAGATCAGTGTTTCTCAAACTTTACTGTGCATCAGAATCACCTGGAGGGCTTGTGAAAACTCAGATTGCTGGGCCCCATCTGCAGAATTTCTGATTCAGTTGATCTGTCTCAGGGCCCGAGAATTTGCAGGTCTAACACATTTCCCAGGTGATGCCGATGGTGCTGGTCCAAGAACCACGCTTTGAGAATCACTAGTTTGGTTGCTAACTTCAACTAAAGCTGAATGCTGAAAGTGCAAGTTCAATATGAATTGAGCTGCCTTTGTGTACCACGAGAACGGTCTTTTGAAAACTAAGTCAGATCATGCCACTTCTCTGCTGAAAACCCTTGCTGTGGCTCATCATTTTACTCCAAGTAAAAGCTGGTGAACTTACAGTGGCCCATCAGTACATATTAGATTTTCTCCCCTCCCCAGTCACCTCTCTAGTCTCATCTCCTGACACCCCCAACTCTCATTCTGATGCAGCCACGCTGACCCCCATGTTATTTCCTTTGTCACATCAGGCACCTTCCTGTCTTAAGATGTTCACTTTAGGTATTCCCTCTCCTTAGAATGTTCTTTCCCCAGTTAACTCTTTGGCGAACTTCTTCACTGTCTTCAAATCTTTGCTGAAATCTCACCTTCCCAGTGCTAGGGCCTCCCTCATCATCCTGTCCCGTACTGTACCCTGCCACTCCTCTTCCCACCCCAAGCCCTTGGCTCCCTGGATCCCTTCCCTCTTATTTTTTTCTTCTTTGATGATACTAGCCCTTATGAACTTCTCACATACTGTATATTTCACTTATTAGTTATATTTCTTGTCTGTCTCCTCTATCAGAATATAAGCTCCTTGAGGGCAAGGATCTTTGTCTTATTTTCTGATGCATCTTAAGCACCTGGCACATAGTAGGCCCTCAATAAAAGTAACTGGATGAATGAATACATGAACATATTAGGTGTACTGTACAGCATACTGTTTCAAGGAAATGCTATATAACAGTATCTTTTTGAAAATGTTACCTGTTGCCCTACAAGACAACTTATCCAAGTTAATGACAAATTATTTTTCTTCTTTTATCTGCATAGTAGTTCAGACATTCTCATTTTTAGACATTTCTACTAGTGGTCTGAGGCTATGGGATACACACGTATATATATCTATTCATTTAAACATATTATGTACAAAATGGTGTCAGGACTAACTATGTTCTAGGTTGAAGCAATATTATAAGCAGAGACCATTTTGTTAGCACATGGAGATTAGGATCTATATCTGAGACCCTAAGGAGCTGCAGATTTTAAGGAAGTAACTATCTTTAGCATAAGGTATTTTTGATCAATAAAGGGTAGAAACCCTATAGTATTATTTTCCACCTTCTGGCTTATAGGACATGACAGTTATTATAATACTAGTTTTCATTTTTATTTCTTTATTGTTATTTTATTTATTTATTTATTTTTGAGATGGAGTCTTGCTCTGTTGCCCTGGCTGGAGTGCAGTAGCACAATCTCGGCTCACTGCAAGCTCCGCATCCCGGGTTCATGCCATTATTCTGCCTCAGCCTCCCGAGTAGCTGGAACTACAGGCGCCCGCCACCACGCTCGGCTAATTTTTTGTGTTTTTAGTAGAGACGGGGTTTCACCGTGTTAGCCAGGATGGTCTCGATCTCCTGATCTCGTGATCCGCCCGTCTCGGCCTCCTAAAGTGCTGGAATTACAGGCGTGAGCCACTGCGCCCGGCCTCTTTATTGTTATTTTTAAATATAATATTAAAAATAGAGACAGGGTCTTCTTCTGTTGCCCAGGCTAGTCTCAAACTCCTCGGCTCAAGTGATCCTCCCACCTCAGCCTCCCGGAGTGCTGTGATTACAGATGCGAGCCACCCCACCTGGCCTAGTTTTCGTTTCTTGAGGGCTTACTCTACAATAGGCAATGTGCTAACCCTTTTATCTTATATACATACTTTGTCTTATATAGTTCTCATTACACTACAGGCAGAAATTTTACATATGAAGAAAGGGAAGTCCGAAGAGCTTCAATAGCTGGCATAAGGTCACACAGCTGGCAATTGGCAGTGAAGGCATTGAATCTACATCTGTTTGAAACCTATTAAATATTACAAAGTCTGAGTACAAACAAGGAGAAGGAGTAAAACAGGATGCTGGGAGAAATATTATGACACAGATCCAGATTTGGAGCTTGGTGTGGAAAGTGAGCAGTACTATATTTTATCTGCCATTATTTAAGAGAAAAAGCTTTTAACAAGCAAGCCCGTTCGAATTGCACATTGATATCTTCTCCCTGATGTTAAAAAATACTTTTAAAGAGCAATATAGTTTTTCTTTTAAAAAACTCGCAAATAACCCCAAGGTTTTAAATGCTTATTTCCCATTGTAGTGCTTTCTTCCTGTCACTGTTTTTGAGCTAGAACATGGAGTCCTTGGTAGGGAAAGGAAGGGCATGATCATCAATCTCCATTAATAGTCTTGAGTGGCTTCTGTTATCTAATGATTTCTGAGCTGATAGACGGTAAATACTGATGTGATTAGATGAGCTATTCATCCACATTTGGCATTTACGTAAGCTCTGCATGCACCCTTTATATTCACATATTTCAGATAATGTCCTATGAATTGGGTAGATCTTTTCAAATTCTATTCTTTTTTCAAATAAACCCCTTTTTATTTTCTTTCCTTTCCTTTCTCTCTCTCTCTCTCTCTCTTTTTTTTTTTTTTAGAAAGGTTTGGCTCTATTGCTCAGGCTGGAGGGCAGTGGCACCATCTCAGCTCATTGCAACCTCCGCCTCCTGGATTCAAGCCATCCTCCTACCTCAGCCTCCCAAATAGCTAAAACTACAGGCATACAGCACCATGCCCAGCTATTTTTGTAGTTTTTGTAGAGACGGGGTTTTGCCATGTTGCCCAGGCTGGTCTCAAAGTTGTAAGCTCAAGTGATCTGCCTGCCTTAGCCTCCCAAAGTGCTGGTGTTACAGGCATAAGGCACCATGCCTGGCCTCCAAATAAACCTCTTCTCAGAGTTATGTCAATAAAAAAGCAGAACCCATGCTATAAGAGTTTAGTATTTTTGGGGAGAGCATAAAATTATGATTTCCTAAATCAGTTATGATAGAGAGGATACATTAGAGCAGTGTCAATCAAAATGGATTTATAAGGAAACCAAAACTAGTCTTTTTTCATGTTTAAGTTCACTGTTAAGGTAAAAGAATAACCCAAGTGCAGTAACTACCCTTTATTTCATCAGCTTAGTCCATTTATTGCCTACTTCTACTCACAAGTAAAGTCTTAAGATCTTAAAAAGCTCTCCCTCTTCATCACTCTTTTTTCTCTTTTATTAGTCATCCTGTTTTCCAAAATGCGGTGCTACAGGAAATAATTTTACTTTATGGAGAGTGAGAAAGGAAATTATTTTGATGAATATTATACTGTTTTCACCCAACAGGTTGAAAATTCTTGTCTCTTATCGATGAAGAAATTAAGTGATATCTGTGAGTGTATTATCTGAGAACCTCAATGACCTCCTTCTCTTGGGTTAGCAGAATGAGGGATAAAGAGATTCATCTCTTGTACAAATCAGCCTATTTTCTGGAAACCACAGGTTACTTACGTTTGCAGGCATCTGGAGCTGAGAAGGGTCTCCGCAGGTCACGATAGAAGCCTGGCTTGCACCTCTGGCAATGCTGTCCTTCTGTGTTGTGCTGACAGTCATCACAGACACCACCGCTACGATTCCCTGATGCCTCCCACACATTAACGTCGAAGTGACAGGTATCAGCATGCCCATTACACTTGCAGGCTGGAAATAAGAAGCATGGAGAGAAACGTAAGTAAAAATAAAGTGATAGGTTATCTCATATTCAGGTAGTTAAAAATAGGATGAGTTTGGTCAGGCGTGGTGGCTCACGCCTGTAATCCCAGCACTTGTGGGAGGCCAAGACGGGTGGATCACCTGAGGCCAGGAGTTTGAGACCAGCCTGGCCAACACGGTGAAACTCCATCTCTACTAAAAGCAAATAAATTAGCCAGGTATGGTGACACATGCCTGTAGTCCCAGCTACTTGGGAGGCTGAGGCAGGAAAATCGCTTGAACCCAGGAGGCAGAGGTTGCAGTGAGCCGAGATTGCGCTACTGCACTCCAGCCTGGGTGAGACAGGGTGACTCTGTCTCAAAATAAATAAATAAAAATAAATAAAAATAGGATAAACTGATTGTTAATGTTTAGTTTTAGTTTCTGAGTAGTTAACAATACAAAAATCAAAGCAATATAGAAAGGTATCCATTGAGAAATCTAGCCTCGGCATTCCCATTTACCCTGTTTTCTCTGATTTCAATAGGTTACTACTTTTTTTTTTTTTAAAGAGTTCTTGTGTAGCCTTCCAGTTTTTCATTATAGGCTGTTAATGAAAAAAAAATAAGTTTCAGGAGATGCGTGAAAATCAACAAAGTATAGATTTGTCTAGTTGGGCAGAGATATGATGATGAACTTACCAATGGGGGTTGACATTTATTATGGAAAGATTACTGGAGTGACCACCAGTTTTTTACCCTCTCTTTTGGTAACACTTCAGAATTCCCATTCCTGTTACTTCTCAAGGGTCATCCTTGTGGGTCTCCTGTCCTTGCTAAGAAAAGCTGAGATTGTCAGGCCTTATGTGGAAATGAGCATTCATATTGCAGATGCAGGCATGAATTCATGCTTACTAATGAGCCTGGAAGGAAGCTTCTGGTGGACAGAGCTTAGTAAGTTGGCAAGTAGATTGATTTATTTTTCATGAAGTACTGTTCTTCAGCTGTTGAACTGGTAGTGGAAGGTGGACTCCTATTGAAGCCTCAATTTTCTTACAGAAGAGGCCTGCAGTATTTATTATATAACAATTCTTCAAAGGCATTTCTAAGATTATAAGTCAACAGCATCAAGTGACACGTCTCTGTGTTCTATATGTATTTAGATAGGCAGCTGATTTCTGTGGAAAGACCTAGAAAGGCACCCTAGGAATTCAGGAGAAATTCTTTAGATTCTCTTCATGAGTGATTTAGAATAAGAATCCAGATTTTTGTGGAGGTCAAATGTATTTGCAAATGTTTGTGCTATTGTTTTTCATTGTTTCCTTGATGTGTTATGAAATTCTGACCAGATTCATATCTTTTAAAAGTATATTACAAGATAATTTAAGATTTATTCTTACAGGAAATCCTTTACATTTCCTAGAAACAAAAACAAATCAATTATGACTCCAAATTACGTATGGGAAGAGACTTCTCACAATTTTACCCACAGAACTGCTTTTAAATCTTGTAAAAGAGAGGTTTGTGCGTGTTAACATTGTGATGGGCACGCGCGTTTCTCTGAACATTTTAAATTGCAAAGAAAAAAATGGCTCATGTTCCTATATTTTTACCTTCCTATTTAATCTCCAGCCTCAAACCTCAAGTTAGTTAGTCCTCGTAGGGAAATCTCATTCTTAACTTACTGGCTTAATTTCAAATCTAATCTTTCATTTCAAGCATCATAAAGTGAAAAAAAAGGCAATGTGGTATTATGGGAAAAAGTACCTAATTTGGAGTCTTGAGACTTGGGATCAAGTCCCAACTATCATTTACTAACTTTGGCAAATCACTTAATCTTACTGAGCCTCAGTTTCCTGATCTTTATAATGGGATTAACACCACCTGCTTTATCGGGTAGTTTTGAGAACTGAATTCAAAATAGCTATTTTCATGTTTATAATTCACCATCTCAGCAATGAGAGTAATTGTACAACAGAATCAGATGTTCTTGTGTCTACTCGTGTTTTTATTTATTTATTTATTTATTTATTTATTTATTTAGAGACAGAGTCTCCCTCTGTCACCCAGGATGGAGTTCAGTGGTGTGATCTCAGCTCACTGCAACCTCCACCTCCCAGTTTCAAGTGATTCTCGTGCCTCACCCTCCCAAGTAGCTGGGATTACAGGTGCATGCCACCATGCCTGGCTAATTTTCTCTTTTTTTTGTTTGTTTTTTGTATTTTTAGTAGAGATGGGATTTCACCATGTTGGCCAGGCTGGTCTTGAACTCCTGGCCTCAAGTGATCCACCCTCCTCGGCCTCCCAAAGTGCTGAAATTATAGGTGTGAGCCACCCTCCTGTTTTTATTATGTCAAATTATAAAAGGGTTCTTAGCTCCCACAAAGTGTCCAAGCAAATAGGCAACATATTCTTGGCAAAACAGTCACATTGGCAATGTAATGAACAGTAACTCTTTTCAGTGGCTGAAGCCTCAGTGGGCAGTGATATGGCTATGTTTGTGTAGGTTCTGTTGTTGTCACCTACCACTTTGTGTTGTGTTTCTAGAGACAACAAGGAGTCCACAGATAAGCTGACTTTATAAAGAAAGCTTTTGAGTATCGTGGGCTTGTTACTTACTTCTGCACTCGTTGGGAGCCCCCGTTTTGCCATCAGCTGCCTCCCATGGCCGGTCGTTGTATAACGGGGCACAGTGCTGGCAGTGGCTGCCTGCTGTGTTGTGCTTACACATACACTTCCCATGGACCTACAAGCAACATCAAGTGAGAGCTATGAGCACAAATGTCGCCAAAGAAGAACTTGCTTCCCACAATCTGATCTCATGGATTGGCTTTAGTCATAAGATGTTCATTCACTTTTCTGAAGAAGTTAGCCATCAAGAGGAGAGATGCTTTCTTTAGTTTGTCTTATAATCTTTTGAAAAATTCAAAAGATTAAGTAATACAGTTTCTTGGCCAAAAGGTATATGACCCTACAGAGCAATTCTAAGGTACTGGCTGAGCAAGCACTTGAATTCTAAAGTACTGGCTAAGTTTTTAATATCTTTAATTTTTAAAAATTCTTTATGCAAAAGTAACATACCTTCATTCTAGAAAGTTTAGAAATCCATAATCTCATTGCAAAATGACATTAATATCAACATTTGGAGCACATATTTCCAGTACTTAAAAAAATTATATTTACAACCTTTTTCACATAATATATTGTGAATATCTTTCCATTTTGTTAAATATTCTCATATAATACACCCTCTAATGGCGCCCCTGTATGATGTACAATTAATTTATCTGGCCACCTATTTTATTGTAATTTAGGTTTTTAAATATATGTATATATTATATTCAATGCTATAATGAATATCATTGTAGCTAAGTATTTGAGTGCATCTTTAATTATTTCCTTTGAATGTATTTTCCAGAAATAATATTGAAAGGTCAAAATATGTATATTGTTAGGGCTTTGAATACAGTTTGTCCTAATGACTGGGCATTTTTTTTTCCCTCCCCATAGTTCAGAGTAGTATAGGGTTTATTTAAATAGTATTTCTCCCAGAGAGAAATACTTCAGTAGAATTCTTAGAAACATGGGAATTTTAATATTTTTTGTATTGTTTGACTGATAACTTCTAAAAATTAATATTTGGAATCATCTGAACTATCTCCTAATAACTGAGACTTGCAATGAATTTCAACCAAGATGCATTCCAGTACCAAGATTATTTATTTACATGATGTCATGACTGTACAAAGGAAAGGTTTGCAAAGTAGCTCAGAATGGGGTCCATAAGTGTGGATCTATGAGGTTTTATATTTTTTCCTTGAGAAACAGTGTTAAAGGTAACATAAAGGTAACAAATTATATCAACTAGTCAACAAATATTTAATGGGTACCTACAAGGGAGAGTCACTATGCTAGGCCATGTTTGGTACACAAAGCATTAGAAAACTTTTCTGTCTTTAAGAAAGATAAAATGTATAATAGCTGGAGAAAAAAGAGTTACATAGAAGAAAATAACAGACAAACAAGACAATAAACAAATACCTAAGAAGCAAAATAATGCCGGTGTTCAAAAGATGCAGAAATCACCACAGGTTGACAGCTGTAGAGGGCTTTATGAGAAAGGTGGGGATTGGAGCTGGCCCTTGACACATGGGTGGCATTTTTAACAGACAGAAGGGAAGAAACTTTTCAGGAAAAGGAAACAAAATGAGCCAAGGTGTAAGGAGAATCTGTGAGCTAGGTTTATTTCAATGCATCTGAAATATTTTGATTGTGACAAAAAATGAATTACTAAAAATGACATGTGCTCAGAGTCGCCAAACCAAAATGAGTCCCTAAGGTAAAGTTCAACAAACCTGAAAACAGCCACACCGATACACTGATGTACTTGACCTAAGATAACACTCAAGTAACTTGTGTCATCTCATCCAGGACCTTCTTTCTTTTAATACTTTCCTACCACTGGTGGAGGCACTCTGCAAATGGCCTGTACAATTATCCGAGTGTGCTATATGACTGCTATGGGCCTTATGCTCACATAATGTCCAAGTTCAGGAGTTACACACAGGGCTGAGAGGACTTCGGGCTGCGTGTGAGTGAACATGACGCCTAAGAGTTAGCTGGAAAATTTCATAAGCAATATGTTGGTGGCCATCTTGCTAAATTTCATTTCAGTGTATTGTCATGTAAGGTTTTCATGCTTCATGAAAATTATAGAAGTTCTTCTAATTCTCAGGGATTAGTGAGTATATAGATTTTTTAAAAATAGGGTAAATTGGCTTCTTGAAAAAAGATGATGTTGCAAACATTTTTGTTAGTTTTCTTTATAGAAATGCAACTAATACTATAGATTCAATTCACTGGTTTCGGTCTTGGAATGCCCAAGTATGAATTGAGTTATAATAATCTACCTTCTTGGCCTTCTCTTCATGGCTCTCTGATATGAAATGTTTATGTATCGAAATTCCATGGAATTATAAGGATTCACTACAAATCTCCATTCACACATCCAGGTAAGCTCTAAAGACAAATCTGCACTTAAATTTTGAGAGCTGCAGGAATTCAACTTCTACTGCTCTATAAAAATGAGATTTTTTTCATCCTAGCTCCTGGGTATCTGATTTTTCCTATCCATTTTTTATTATAAAATATATGAAGTAGAGGTGCCTCAGTCATATTACTTTTATTGAACCTTTTTAAATTCAGTGTTCTCTCTCATCATGAAAAAATATAAACTCTTGTCAATCAAATAACTTCTATGTGGCAGATTTCTGTAAAAGCTCTCAGGAAAGTTGATGATTCTTTGTTTTACTTGTAGTACTAAATGCTGATTTCAAAGAAAAGGGAGTCTTTGAAAAAATGACTGTGTAGGAAAAATCTTCCAAGGCTGAAGAATTTAGTAAGATGAAGGCATCCTTATGTAGTTGGCAGACTACATAGTAGCACAATGGAGACTAGTAGGAAAAACAGTTTTGTAATTGTCTAAATCCTACATGTCAAAAAAAAAAAAAAACAAACCCACACACAAAAAAGCAAAACATACATAAAAAACACATAAATAATTGATAGAATTGGAGTCAGAGTTCCTGCTGTTAAGGGAGTTCTATCTAAGGAGGGCATTAGGGAAAATGTTAAGGGGTGTAAAGTAAACATGATAGAAAACAAGGTTAATTAGTGCTGTCTGTATAAAACTTCTAAGTGTAGTCCCTGAGTCTGTGTCCTGAAGGGTACATGGGATTTTCCTTGGGGAGCAAAGACAAGAATATAAAAACCCTAAAGGAATAGTCAGGGACAGTCAATAAATAAACCAGAGGTATGTGTTCGAGAGGTAGGTTCAATCCAGATCACGGAACACACTAAACATGAGCTTAAAGAGGCTGAAATTTATCCTGTAAATAATGCAGACCCATTGAAGATTTTTGAGTAAGGAAATGATGTGAAAGGTATATTAAATACACTTTCTTTTCTTCTCTTTTAAAAAAAATTATTTCTACCTCTCTCTTGTCTTGCCTGTTATGTTCTTTCTTCCCTTTCTCCTTTTATGGTTTCTTCTCCAGCTTTCCCCCCAGCTCATGCCTTACAATAACTAGTGGCACCCACATGTATTTTCTGAAAATATTCAGAAGTTGAAAAGGTTGTTAATTTCTTTTTCCTGATTTTCCAGTTACATCATGTTAATTCTTATGTACTGGTTTTTTGCATCCTCTCCATTTTTTAACTTTACTTATTTATTTTTAATTTTTTTTAGAGACAAGGTCTTGCTTTGTTGCCCAGGCTGAAGTGTAATGGTGTGATCACAGATCACTGACACCTTGAATTCCTGGGTGGAAGTGATCCTCCCATCTGAGTCTTCCGAGTAGCTTGGACAACAGGCACATGTCACCATGCCCAGCTAATTTTTGTATTTTTTGTAAAGATAGGGTTTCACTACATTGCCCAGGCTGGTCTCCGATTCCTGGGCTCAAGTGATCCTCCCACCTCAGCCTCCTAAAGGGTTGGGATCACAGGCATGAGCCCCTATGCCTGGCCCTCTTTTCCACTTTTTAACAACCATTTATTGAATACTGTATGAAGATAGATGCTGCAAAGTACTGTGAGTACTCTTCAAAGGTGCTCAACCATCATCCTAGGTTCAATTTATCAGGTTTGGTCTTGGAAAGCCTAAGGCCTATACGTAATATCACCCAACACATGGGTTCATCCTGCCACAAATCCCAGGCCTCAGGAGTCCTCAGACATTTAGAGTTACCTCATCAAACATTCACATGTATCACAAGATAATGTTGGACAGGTCAATTCCCTCTACAGCTAGGATTTCAGAGCGTTCCCTTGATCCCACATGCCAAGAATTAGGATGAACCTCCCAGGGTCTGAAAGATGCTAGCCCAGCAAATTTTTCTGCTACAGAAAAATTCAAGGAGCTGTCATTTTGAGAATTACCCAAAATAGCTGTAAATCATTACCTAGACAATTTGAAACAAGAAATCCTTCCTCAGCAATACAACTGTTGCTGTTCAAGCTTGAAAGATCATCCACTATTTGATGCTCGTGAAAAATGTGCAAGTAAAACTAGGTCTTCATTGAAAAAAAAAAAACAAACCCAGAAAAAGGAAACTTTAGTAATAGCTTAAACATAGCTCTTGTTTGGTATACAAACATGAACTAGATAAGGAGCAGGAAAATGGGATTATGTATTTAAGGTTTAGTTGAAGAAAAGCGGTGTCTAGTTATCTAATTAAAAAATGAGTAATTTACCTTAACGGCAAAACTACAACTTCTAATGACCCAAGAGGTGAATAGAATTTCGGATATTCTATGATTTCCATAAACTTCCCTGTTATGCTAAGAATACTCTTCTCTGCCAATGTCAAAAGTTTTCACACTCGTATTTAGTTGAGTTTATTTGCTACTAATATTAACGCACTTGCCAGTCATTTTTAGCACATTTATCTTACAGGAAGGGACTCATACACACATTGAACCAGTCAGTCAAGGAATTACTGGAACAGCATGCTCGTTAAGAGCTGTTTACTTTGGTGATAATATCATATATTAAAGCCAAATAGGCATGGAAGAGAAAATATTATTTCCTCATATTTGAGGCAAGAGACGTAAGAATTTAGGTCAGGGGGAGGTGAAATGGGGAAATTATTATCTTTTAGATTCATAACTGGAAGATACATGGGACTTGCCTAGAAAAGCTGCTTTTTCATTGTCCTTCCTTTTGGGGCAGAAGGCTTTCAGTAGTCAGCAATCGTGTGGTTGAGTTTGAAACTGACCAGCCAGGAGGTTGTGGGAAGCTGGTCATTGACAGCATCAAGCATATGGGATGGACGCTTACCAAGATTGTTGGAGAATATTTAAACGTTGGGTGGAAGATTGGCTTAAACAACTTTTAGGTTGCTTCTAGTCTTAAGGTTCTATGATTTCAAGGCCTGTTTCTCTGTATTGTAAATACTATTTGGTTGCAGGAACTACCCAAAATCCTTTTTGAGCCCCCAGATTAGGCTTAAATGACATATAGCTGGGTCCTATTGCCACTTCACCAATGCAGAACATTCCTGGAATCATCTGAAAATCAAACAAGGAAGAGCTAAGAGAGTATTTCCTCTTTCCTGCAGAAACTACCCAATGTGACACAAATGGAAAAGTAAATAAATACTAATAGTCTCTGAAGACAGACTTTCATTCATCTATATTGACTATACTTAAATGAAAATAAATATAATCCTTTTTTATTTCTCTCCTTCAGCTTTCTTCTCTCTCTATTGCATGTTTCCCATTGCTTGTGATTACAGTACTCTTGGACTAAATGTTATTCTAGTTCCTCCTCCCAAATAAAGATGTACTTTATCTCCAGTGATGTTTACCACAGACGTTGACCATAATGGACTTACAAAAGCAGAAAATCCACCTGGTTAATGCTTTGAAGGACTTACATTAACTAAATTATTCTAGGAATGTCTGATAAAATTTGCTTCCCAATTGCTTTCCAAGAAAGAAAGGAACAACTATTGTTTGAGTCTCTTGTTGATCATGTCCTACTAAAAATTATAATGAAAGTTAATGAAAAAAAAGATTTGTTTTAGAGCAAAGTACACAGAAATCTTTGAATTTCATCAGTTGAGTAATTTCCTTGTGCTACTGTGCCATTATTATTTATATATATGATTTTATTTCAATTCGTTACCATGCAACTTTTAATTCCAATTGAAAATAAATATTCTCTTAGACCATCATGGGAACTTTAAAAAAATGTTTGTGAAAAGAGGATACAACAGTGCTTATTCTATGGACCATAGAAAAATGCCCCCTTAACGGCAGCTGCAGCAATTCATGGACATCTATAGCTATGACACATAATTTAGAGAGTGAAACAACGCTATACAGCAATTGAAGACCAAATGTGAAGGCAAAAACTGATTAATTTCTAAAGAGATAGTATGCCCCTTTTAGAGAAAAGGATTAAACTTCTAAAATAATGAACTTGTTATTCATGAAAAGAAATAAATTCTAATAATGGGCTAGCCTGTTAGAACCTGCTGCTCTTATTCAGGACAAAAACATGCACAACAAATGCTACAACACAACCTTTGAATAGAAAGCATTGTGATAAAAACATGTTTCTTCATTAATGAATAAAATATGCCCTTTCCCATTAAAGGTTTGCATGTTTTAATTTAACAGAAGAAGTAGAAGTTCTATGGTGAATATCAAGCATAATAATTGAGTTTGGTGAAAAGGAGGCCTGAAACCTACCGTCAGAATGGGGCAAAATAGGTTGAAGGCTGAGTGTTTCAAACCCTTGCCCAATAATATAAGTAGTAAAAATGCAAGCAGAAATGAAAAGCTTTACTGCTTATTCTTTGGTCTATACTTGAACACTAGAGGAAACCCACTTATAAAAAAGCATGGGCAATAAAATAAAGATAGGCATAGGGTGAAAACAATTATGATTAAAGAATAAAAATTAGCCAGTACTTAAGGCTTCATTTCCCCCAGCTAAGCTGTAACCTGAAATTCTTTCTGTAGAAATTCATTCCTTTAGCTCTAGAATGATGTTTTAGGTTCAAGACCTCCTTACAAAAATGCATTTACCCTCAGGAGGGGCAAATCCTCATATTATTAGCAAAAACATGTCAGCAGAGATTATAATCATGTTTTCAATCCTAGAACTGGGACTTCCCGGAGGAGGGAAAGGGAATGTCTTAAGGGGAGAGAGGAGCCAAAAACAAACTGTGCCTACTTCACTAATTTGCCAAGACCTTGCTCTGATGGACAGACCTGAAAAAACCATGAATGGAGCCAATGCAAATTCCCTAAGAAAACGGCATTTAGTGTACAGCATGGGAATCATACATTATCCGCCTCTCTCTACTAGATTGTAAGACCTTGCAGGGAACAAATAGTGGCTTAAATGTCTTTGAATCCCCGGTAACTGACATACAATGGGTTTCCAATAAATGTGTATTTTTTTTCATTCAGGGAATATATATATTATGAAGCCTTGAGAACTCAAGTTACTGAGCTTAGTCTCATTTTTAAAACTGCCAGGAAGGCAGGGTGATAATTATGCATTTGAAGTGGGAATGAGATAATTTCACTTGTCACATTTAGCTTTGTCCAGTTTGCTTCCTATAAGGGGTATACAGGCTTATACCTGGGCAAGGCATGTTGATAAATATGTCCTCATGCACAGTGGTCATCTCCGGGAGATCTACTGTAAGCTCAAGGAATGGGGGTCAGTTATGGACCTGATGATGAATAACAACAACAATAGTAATAGTACCTAACACTGAGTAGCTCTTACTATATACCCAGGCACCGTTCTAGGCATTGTATAAAGATTAACTCAATTTCTTCACACGAAAACCCCATACAGTAGGTATAACTATTATTGCCCAGTTTCACAAAGGAGAAAATGAAGGCCCAAAGAGTTTAAGTAATCGGCCCAAGGCCACAAAGCCAATAAGTGGTAAAGGTACCTGAACTCTAGCAGTCTCACTCTAGCATCCTCATCTTAACCCCTAAACTATGCTATTGTAAGACCCTCGGCAGAAGGATTTTGAGGGGTCCACTTTGGCCGAGTCTCTTCAGTATAACACTTTTATAAATAAAATTGGTGTGTCCTCCCAAAACTTGTCCTTTAAGTAAGAGCTGTCCAGGACAGAGTCTGGTTTGGACTTATGGTGAGCCACTTCATGAGTGTTCTGTGCTTGAATGGATTATCGGTTCTGTTCCTCTGGAAGAAGCCAAGCAGCTTTGAAGATAGGTGAATACAGGGAGACTGGCCCCAATTTCCCACACCTGGCATAAAGTTCAGGCAAGTAAGGGTAGAGAATACTTTTTGATCTTCACTGGTTCTATTTAAAACCTTTCTATCTGTGCACTGGAGATTCTGATGCCTTCTAGGGGAATTTCCAGGCCACTGCAAGCCTCAACAAGTCCTTATTAGGAACTCCTTTGAATACATTTACAAACAGAGATGACAGCAGGAATATAAATAAACTCTAATTAAAGATTTGCTCTTTGCGGATAGCACCTCCTTTAGGTTATTTACCATCCCTATTCGATACGATCTGGTAAGAATGGTAAGAGGTAGTGTGATGACTTCTAGTCAGTTTAAATTTAGTTATGAAGAATAAGAAGTACACTGTGCATAACCGAATGATTTAGGTAAATTTTTAAATTGAGGTTGCTGGCTTATTTCCATTTTTTCATGTACAAAATTTTATATGTCCCAAAGCTTTGAATTGTTTATCTAAGTCCAAGTTCATCTGTGCCATGGCACATGCTACTTACCATAAGAAATCAGGAGTTGAAGAGTATTCAGAAGCGCAAGTGTGCATGTGCATGCACACGCACACACACACACACACTCAAACACAAATTTCCAAATGCGACCCATCTGTGTATATTGATTGGCCACATCTGTATACATCTATATATATATATATATATATTCCGAGACTGTTTAAAGTTGTGATTCAGTAGATCTTTTTTTTTGTTTTTTTGTAGTATTACAGCTAGAACTAAGATCTAAAGTCAAGTTTTGTGGTTTATCTTTCTTTATATAGCATGGCCACTTCTGTAAAAATTAGATGATTAGCCAAAAATGAAATAAAGCAAAAATAAACCCCCAAACCCACCCATCTGCAGGAAGGAAGGCAGAAACTGCTCAAGGGCAGAGAAAACCGCAACTTGGCCTTTTCAAATAAATCACAAAACATGTTTGAGTTTAAAAATAGTGTTGATAACATAGCCTCACTTAGGCTGGGCGTGGTGGCTCACACCTGTAATCTCAGCACTTTGGGAGGCCATGGAGGGTGGATGGCTTCCACTCATAAATTGGAGACCAGCCTCGGCAACATGGCAATACCTCATCTCTACAAAAAATACAAAAATTACCCAGGTGTGCTGGTGAACACCTATAGTCCTAGCTACTCGGGAGGCTGAGGTGGGGGATCCCTTGAGCCTGGGAGGCAGAGGTTGTAGTGAGCCGAGATTGTGCCACTGCAATCCAGCCTGGGCCACAGAGCCAGACCTTGTCTCGAAAAACAAAACAAAAACCTCACTTAAAAAGTCAAGTGAAAGAAGGTTTTAAAATATTTCCATTATTTTAGGCCAGGTGCTGTGGCTCATGCCTGTAATCCCAGCACTTTGGGAGGCCAAGGCGGGCAGATCACTTGAGGTCAGGATTTCGAGTCCAGCCTGGCCAGCATAGTGAAACCCTGTCTCTACCAAAAATAATAAAATTAGCTGGGCATGGTGGTGTGTGCTGTAATCCCAGTTACTTGGGAGGCTGAGGCAGGAGAATCGCTTGAACTCGGAAGGCAGAGGTTGCAGTGAGCCAAGATCGTGCCACTGCACTCCAGCCTGGGTGACAGAGTGAGACTCTGTCTCAAAAAAAAAAAAAAAAAAAAAAAAAAAAAAAAAAAAAATCCATTGTTTTAAAACTATATAATTGGCTCAAGAGTATTTTTTGCAAGTGAGCAGTACAGTTTAAATTTGGGCTGAGTAATTTTAGGTATGAGTCTCTCTTACTCTTCAGAATAATGACTTCCTAGAACAAAACAAATCTCTCTTTTGTGAGGCCAGCGATAGAGACTACTTTTATTTATAACTGTGGACTTTAGGTTCAAATATAGAATCTTTTGGGAAACCTCACTACCAAAATTACCTTTCCCGCTGTCGGGGAAAAATAGTGAAAGACTCCGAGATCCACTCCCCATGCCCCCCACCAAGAGATTATCAAGTGTGTTACGCAGCACACCCTTACTAGGTTTTCTTGGCCTTTGATCATCATTCAGCAATTTTACAACTCTGTTAAGTTGTAGGAAATGATTAATAATGCAAATAATTTTTGTCCCTAGAAATGCAAATCAGTTGTATCTGGTAGAATGCAATTGATCGTTGCCCTTCATATTGACTTGTTTTCCATCTATTTGTAAATACATTTCAGCATTTTTTTGGGGGGGGACACAGTCTTACTCTGTTGCCCAAGCTGGAGTACAGTGGCGCTATCTTGGTTCACTGCAACCTCCGCCTCCCGGGTTCAAGCGATTCTCCTGCCCCAGCCTCCTGAGTAACTGGGATTACAGGCGCCACCAAATCTGGTTAATTTTTGTATTTTTAATAGAGATGGGGTTTCGCCATGCTGGCCAGGCTGGTCTTGAACTCCTGACCTCAGGTGATCCACACTCGGCCTCTCAAAGTGCTAGGATTATAGGCATGAGCCACTGTGCCTGGCCTATTTCAGCATTCTTTATTTGCCTATATATGTGTGATTCTTTGAATTTTCCTTTGAACTGTTTGTAATGTCTTACTGGCCTGTCATTCATTAATGAGTTAAATACATCTTTGACTCATGTTCGTTTTATATGTATATGAGAGTCATGACCCTTCTTTTTACAAAGTTATTTTTTAACACTACCATTTCTTACCCTTCACATGTTACCTAAATTTTTTTTTTTTTTTTAATCAAGAATACTTGAGGATTTACTTCTAAAAATGGAATTTTAACATGTTTTGTATAGTGGGGTTGGAATGCCTTATATTTTCACAAGATTAATTCTACTAGCTTCCTCTTTTCAGTATCATCACACACTTCATCTTCCCTCTGGGGACTGTAATAAATATTTCTGCCATAAAAATGCAAATAGCATTAGACTAAGATTGTAATGCCCAGGAGGCTTAAGAAGATTACATTTAGATAAGATCATACTATTACCAACTTATGAGATTTTTTCCATCATTACTCCACTCTATAGAACTATTTCTTATTCTTTGTTTCCAATAGGTTTTAAAAATTATTTCGGACTACTGGCCTTTTAAAAATGATTTCTGTCCAACAGGGATACTTACTTGACTAGATCCTACAAGTGAACTGAGCTGGTATATGGGCTTAACTTGGCTGCAGATTTGCATGTATGCAATGGCAATAAAGTAAGGCACTCTGATTTTAAGACATTTATTTCAATATATCTAAGACTTCATTGCATTAGAATATCAAATTGGCTCCTTTTCTCCTCTATAACAGCTATAGTTTGTTCAGCTGCAAATATAGAGCAAAAGATGATCAACAAGTATTACAACAAAAATACTAGATTTTTGCTGTAATTCCTGTCTATAGACAGACTTTTCTATAATACTATATGTGAAACTATCTCAATACACAGCCAAGTAATTTGAAATTTCTTTCAAGCCAAATTGCTACTAGGTCACTATGCTCAGTTACTAAGACAGTAGCTACATAGTCATTCTACCTACTCCATCTTTGTTCTTCATTTGATCTCAGTCTTGTTTTCATAACTTTCCTTTGCACTTGTCTTTTTATACTTAAACTTTCCCAAGGTCAGAAAGCAAACCAATGACAGAATAGGGAACAGAACTCCCAAGAGAGTCCTAAAATATTAGAAGTTCCATCTTAGAACAGTGATGTCATCAGGAGGATTTTTTTTTTTTTTTGCTTTCCACAAACACCTAAAATAACTTCTTATAATAGAATCTCTTGGAGGGAAAAGGGGATTACATCGATTTCAATCTCTTAGTACCTATTTAATTTTAATAATTTTAGAAAGAGGCAGCAAAAACGGAATTAACAATATATAACTTCTTTTTTTTTTTGAGACGGAGTCTCGCTCTGTCGCCCAGGCTGGAGTGCAGTGGCGCGATCTCGGCTCACTGCAAGCTCCGCCTCCCGGGTTCACGCCATTCTCCTGCCTCAGCCTCTCCGAGTAGCTGAGACTACAGGCGCCCGCCACCACGCCCGGCTAATTTTTTGTATTTTTAGTAGAGACGGGGTTTCACCATGGTCTCGATCTCCTGACCTCGTGATCCGCCCGCCTCGGCCTCCCAAAGTGCTGGGATTACAAGCGTGAGCCACAGCACCCGGCCAACAATATATAACTTCTAGTAAGCTGTTTAAACTCTTAACACAACTATTAGGCAAGAACCTGGGAAACTGCGTGAAAGCAAAAAACGAGTAGAGCTCACTTTGTAGGTAACCTGTCTGTCAAGTAGTGTTTGAGAATGAAGGAAGGTGTTGTAGGGTTTTATTCACTGTCTTCTAGGATTTAGAAGAGTTGTTATAATTAGTTGGGGGCCAGGTAAATTCTATTAGAAATGCTGTGAGGATTATTAAGTACTTTTCACCCATTGAGATTCATTTGCTCAAAGTGTTTGCATAGTTTCTTGCTGTTTTAAAGGAAAAAAATTTCTTGTCACAGGCTACTATGTATTCTCTTACAAAGATTTTTTTAAAGATCCAGTCTAGTTCACGTTTCCTGCTGTTTCCCTTCTTTTTTGACAGCACTGTCTGACTGTCATCAGTATTCTATACAGGGCACAGGGTATTACAAAAATTGACATGTTTAAGATAAATGAGCCCCTGATTGTAGTACAAGAAGCCAGTTACTAGCGCATGTTGTTTTCCGTTGTTTTTTTGTTGTTAATTCATTCAGATGCTTCTTTTCATATCGGGAAACTGCTTGTTTCTAGGCGAATCTTGTAAAACACAGTCTTCATTATTGAGTATGCGCACATGAAAAATGAAGGTGGAATACTGGTTTATTAAAAAGTTATGCTTGTTTAGAAACTCTATCAGAATACAGAGCCATTCAGAAATATGTGATTATCTGTATATGGCCAGAAACAACAGCCACAGCTGTTGAAAGAATTGGTTTTCTTCAATGCTCAACCATCCAAAAGCTATTGCTTTTGAAATCAGTCACTTTAATGACTGGTCTTGAAAAGAAATATATTTATTCTATAAAATTCCTATGTAACCCACCATGTTTGTTTTTCTGTTTTTGTTTGGGTTTTTTTTTAAGCTATTGATTTTTTTCTTACTGAGATAACATTCACATAACATAAAATTCACTATTTTTAACCATTCTAGTGTACATTTCAGTGGTTTCAGTATATTCAAAATGTTGGACAATCATTACCACCACCTAATTCCACAGCATTTTCACCACTCCAAAAAGAAATCTCATGCTCACTAGGCAGTCACTTCTCATTCCCCCTTAATTGCCAGTACCAGCCAATTGCCAACCTATTTCATCTTTATGGATTTGTCTATTCTGGGGATTTCATATAAAAGGAATAATACAATATGTGGGCTTTTGTGTCTGGGTTTCACTTAGCACAGCATTTTCAAGGTTTATCCAAATTATAATGTTTATCAGTATTTCATTCCTTTTTATGGCTGGATAATAGTCCATTGTATAGATATATCATAGTTTGTTTATCCATTCATCAAGTGATGGACATTTGAGTTGTTTCCACATTTTGGCTACTATGAATAATGCTTCTATGAACATTCATGTACAAGATTTTGTGTAGACATGTTTTCAATTCACTTGGGTATATACTGAGGGGTAGAATTGCTGGGTCATATGGCAACTCCATATTAAAATTTTTGACAGGGCCGGGTACGGTGGCTCACGCCTGTAATCCCAGCACTTTGGGAGGCCAAGATGGGCGGATCATCTGAGGTCAGGAGTTCAAGACCAGCCTTCAACATGGTGAAACCCTGTCTCTACTAAAAATGCAAAAATTAGCCAGGCATGGTGGCAGGCGCCTATAATCCCAGCTACTCAGGAGGCTGAGGCAGGAGAATGGCATGAACCTGGGAGGCAGGGCTTGCAGTGAGCCAAGATTGCACCACTGCACTCCAGCCTGGGAGACAGAGCAAGACTCTGTCTCAAAAAAATGCCAGACTGATTTCCCACAGCAGCAGTAGCATTTTACATTTCTACCAGCAATGTATGAAGGTTCCAACTTTTCCATATCATCCCCAACACTTGTTATTGTTTGTCTTTCTGATCATAGCCATGGATGTAAAGTGGTATCACAATGTTGTTTTGATTTGCATCTCCCTAATGACTAATGATGTTGAACGTCTTTTTATGTGCTTATTGGCCATTTGCATACCTTCTCTGGGTGGCTCAAGACCAGTCATTCAAATCTTTTACTGATTATTAAACTGAGTTATTTGTCTGTTATTGAGTTGTAAGAGTTCTTTATACATTCTGGATACTAGAACTTTTTCAAATATATGATTTGAAAGTATTTACTCCTATTCTGTGCATTGTCTTTTCAGTTTCTTGATAGTATCCTTTGATGCACAAAAGTTTTTCATTTTGATGATGTCCAATTTATTTGTTTTCTTTATTTGTTGCTTGTGCTTTTGGTGTCATATCTAAGAAACCATTGCTTAATCCAAAGTCATGAAGATCTACACCTATGTTTCTTTATAAGAGTTTTATAATTTTAGCTCTATATTTAGGTTTTTGATCCATTTTGAGTGAATTTTTGTTAATTTTGGCCACAAATGTATGAGTTTATTTCTGAACTCTCTCTCCTATTGATTTATATGCCTATCCTTTTGCCAGTACCACACTGTTTTAATTACTATAGATTTGAGGTAAGCTTTGAAATTGGAGAGTGTGAGTTCTCCAACTTTGCTGTTCTTCAAGATTGTTTTGGCTATTTGAGGTCCTTTGCTTTTCCACATGAATTTTAGGTTCAGCTGGTCCATTTCTGCAAAAAGGGCAGCTAGAATTTTGATAGATATCACAGTGAATCTATAGGTCAGTTTGGAGAGTATTGTCATTTTAATAATATTAAGCCTTCTAATTAATGCATGAAGTCAAAATGTCTTTCCCTTTACTTAGGTATTCTTTAATTTTTTTTAACAATGTTTCAGGGTTTTCAGTGTATAGGCCCTGCATTTAGTTAAGTTTATTTCTCTCCATTTTATTCTTTTTTGATGCTATTGTAAATGAGATTGTTTTCTTAATTTCATTTTTGGATTGTTCATTGCCAGTGTATAAAAATATAATTGATTTTTAAAATGTTGATCTTGTATCTTACAACTTGTTTATCAGCTGTAATAGTTTTTTGGTGAATTCTTAAGAGTTTTCTATAATCTAAGATTATGTCATCTGTGAATAAATATAGAGTTACTTCTTCCTTTCTAATCTGAATGCTCTTTACTTATTTTTTTAGCCTAATTGCCCTGGCTAGAACTTCCAGCACCATATTGAATAGAAGGGGTGAAAGCAGACATCCTTGTCTGATTCCTGATCATGGGAGGAAGTATTTGGTTTTTCACCATTAAGTATGATGTTAACAGGGGACTTTTCATGGATGACCTTTATTACATTGAGAAGTTCCTTTCTAACCTTTATTACATTGAGGAAGTTCCTTTCTATTCCTGGTGTGTTAAGTTGAATTGAATTAAGTTATAAATTTGAACTAAAAGACAAATAGGCTACAGGATTTTTTGCCTCTGTTCAGCCTATGGAAATACTATGATCCTGTGTTCTCTTTAATTTTAATGGCTACTAGGTTCTTATCTGGGAAACAATAAAATCACTGCCTTTCAGAAATTCTGAGAGCTCACTGAGCCAGCTAAGTTACATGCCTGGTAGTGTTGCCCTCATATGGTTTGGATCTGTGTCCTCATCCAAATCTCATGTCAAACTGTAATCCCCAATGCTGGAGGTGGGGCCTGGTGGGAGGCGATTGGATCATGGGGGCTGTTTCTCATGAATGGTTTAGCACCATTCCCCTTGGCACTGTCTTCAGGATTGTGAGTTCTCAAGTGATCTGGTTGTTTAAAAGTCTGTGGAACCTCCCCTACCCTTGCTCCTGCTCTTGCCATGCCAGAGGTCTTGCTCCCGCTTTGCCTTCCATGATTGGAAGCTTCCTGAGGCCTCCCCAGAAGCAGATGCTGCCACGCTTCCTGTACATCCTGCAGAACCGTGAGCCAATTAAACCTCTTTTCTTATAAATTACCCAGTCTCAGGTATTTCTTTACAGTAGTGCAAGAATGGACAAATACATGCCCTTAGAGATGCAAAATTGAAAGTCAAGACACTTGATTCGTGTTTACTTGTACGAATTGCATAATGTTTATGTTATATATAAAATATTTAATAGTAGAACAAATATAATAATTTTTTCCATTATAATATGTGAGCTATCTTAAAGCTAAAATATATTTTGTCTTGGTTTTTAAAACCATAATTTTCTCTATTTTTGTTCTACCTAAAGACAAGCAAAAGAGCTAAAAAGACGCCAAATTAGAATCCCATATTAAAAAAAAACTTTTACGAGTTAACAAATATTATAGCCCTTCTATATTCCTATATGTGTACTAATTTACTATTTTATTCCATTAAAATATTTACATTGCTGAGATGTAATGCAATCGTAGTCCCAATTATATTATTAAGGTTTTGAATGTCAACATTAATAGATCTTGTTTTCCTTACTATTGGAAATGGCTGTGGGTTTTTTTTCCATCTTCTGGAATTATTATAAAGAGTGTGTGTGTGTGTGTGTGTGTGCATTTTAACCTTACGTGTCTTGTCACTAAAAATTTCCCTTGCAAGGGAGAATAAGGACTTAAATCACAGTTTATCTTCTACTGAATATAACTGTTTCAGGACAGATTGAAGTATGCTTCCAGCTATTACAAAATTGGCAAGACACAAACAAAATACCGCGGAGACACGATTTGTGCACCGAAGTCGGATATCTATCAGTAACCTCAGCTTTTCTCTCCCCATGTAGCTTCCTCCTCCCCATGAACCCATTATATTAGCAGTGAAATTGGAAGGCCAGGTCTTCCAGACACAGAGATCTGACTCCAGGCTCCCAGCTATTCACAGATGGACCCAAAAGTGTTATACTGAAAAGGAACTATTCATGAGAAAATTTGCAAAGTGAGATATGCCCTGAATATTTGGGGAGTACTTTATAGTAAGAAAAAGGTCAAATATGAGTTGTTCCTTCCCAAATTTATAGAACGAGTATTTCAAACCTGTTAGATTCATTTTTGCACTTTTACAATGCCCCAATTTTGACCTAAATATATATGTTTTCTGGAAAAACATTCACTTTCTGGAAAGCATGTTCATGAAAAGTTAAATGAACAAATATTATATTTTGGAGAATCAACCTTACTTTCCCATTGGCTTCTATTTCACTTTTAGAGATGTCAGCTCTGATACCAACATTTTACCTTTCAGGTATTTTTATCCTTTCACCTCTCTGTGAAATAAAGGCCTATAAATAAATATCTAATTGTTCTGGGGGAACTCTTGAAAGGAACCCCACAGGAAATCCTTCCATGGGTGCCAAGATTATTTTAGAATGCCTCTGGTCCCAAAGTCTTCTTGTTTCCTGATCATCAAATACAGTAATCCAGGGCAATTTTTGCCATTAAAAGAAAGTATATCTTACTGTGTGGAGAGAAAACACAGTCAAAACACTAACAATTTCCCGCCATGAACATGAATTTGGCTTGCCCTTCTATTAGGAAATATGAGGTAGTAAATAAAGTAAAATCAACATTCTGTACACCTTCTATAGCACCTGTGGTTACTCAGTGCTAAGGGACTACCAGTAGAACTATGCCATGCTAACACAGGAGCACTGAAATAAGGATTGAAGATAGGCTGACACTAATTGCATCAAATTGGCAGGCTTTACATTTTGTTAGTATTAGGAATATGTTGCACCTCCTTTGGTGACAGGATTACCTATTCCTCCAGATCCGAATGTGACAAATTAAATGATAGAGGTTGCTGGTGCTTTTCATCAGCAGCAAAAATGATTTAGGGCTAGAGAGGGAAGTAAAGGATGGTAGATCCAGAAATCCCTCTTCCTAATAAAACCATAGATATCCATACCCCTCCAAAGACAGTCACTTCTAAATTATTTGCTTTGTAGAATATCCAAAGTTTTTGCTTTTATTCTTTCTCTTTTTCTTCTCTTTGGAGCCATTTCACTAGTTGTTAATGGAAGAGAATCAATGCTAATTTCTGGTTACATTAAAACGTAGAGGACTTGGATAGTTTACCTATCCCTGTAAGAGCAGTCATACCTTCTAGGGTTATAGTAAAGATGGAGTGAAATAAGGCAGAGGAAAGGACTTTATAAAATATAAAACAGCTAGGCCGGGCATGGTGGCTCACACCTGTAATCCTAGCACTTTGGGAGGGCGAGGTGGGCAGATCACCTGAGGTCAGGAGTTCAAGACCAGCCTGGCCAACATGGTGAAACCCCATCTCTACTGAAAATAAAAATTAGCCAGGCGTGGTAGTGGGCGCCTGTAATCCCAGCTACTTGGGAGGCTGAGGCAGGAAAATCGCTTGAATCTGGGAGGCAGAGGTTGCAGTGAGCCAAGATTGCGCCACTGCGCAACAGAGCGAGACTCTATCTCAAAAACTAATAATAAAAATAAATAAATAAATCAGCTGATCTTTGGGGATGAGAATTGTCTTTACTCTCTCACTTCCCTCCTTAGTTTAGATTCTGTGGTTATCATGATGATCAATCCCTTGAATCCAGCCTCATCGCCCCTGCCCTCTCCAATCCTTTTTCCCTCTCCCTCTCTTTTCTCTGTTCTAGGCACGATGTCAACCCTGGTTAGATCCAAGTCTTTCACAGCACAACACCAACAAAAAGAGAATGGGCTTTAGTGTCTGACAGGTGAATGTAAATTGTGGCTCTACCCTTCATTCGTTTTGGAAAAGTCAACATTTTCAAGTCTCGGTTTCGCATCTGTGAAAGAAAATAATGATGATACTCCATGTAGTTGTTATGGAGATTAAATTCAATAATACTTGTAGCATGACAGCACAAGACCTGGCACATAGTAGGCATTCAGTAAGGGTAACTGTTGTCATCAGTATTTATAATCCATGATAGCTTTTTTCTGTGCTAAAGCCGAAAACTAATTTACAGATGTACATTTCCAAACATACATGCATGTTTTACCATTTAAAGTATTTTAAAATCCTGATTTTATAGTCTAATTTAATAACTTTATTGTTTTTTAAATCTCCTGTTCGTTTCCTTAACACCCTAAAGATTGAAGAGCTTTCTTTTCTCTCCCTTTCTTTTTCTTGTCTTTCTTTTTCTTTCTCTCTCTCTCTTTCCTTTCTCTCTTAAAATCTTGATTTTATAGTCAAATTTAATAACTTTATCGTTTTTAAAATCTCTTGTTCATTTCCTTAACACCTTAAAGATTGAAGAGCTTTCTTTTCTCTCTCTCTCTCTTCCTTTCTTCTTTCTTTCTTTCTTTTTTTTTTTTCATATGGAGTTTCGCTCTTGTTACCTAGGCTGGAGTGCAATGGCGCAATCTTGGCGCACTGCAACCTCTGCCTCCTGGGTCCCAGCGATTCTTCCGCCCCAGTCTCCGGAGTATCTGGGACTACAGGCATGCACCACCATGCCCAGCTAATTTTTGTATTTTAGTAGAGACGGGGTTTTACCGTGTTGGCCAGGCAGATCACTCCTGACTTCAGGTGATCTGCCTGCCTCGGCCTCCAAAAGTAATGGGATTACAAGCGTGAGCCACCATACCCGGCCTGAAGAGCTTTCTAATGATACTTTTGGCTTATTCATAGAACGTGAATAAAATTTAAAATAAATTTTAAAAAGAAGACGAAAACTGTAGTTTTAAATCTGTCCTAATTTATAAAACATGACATATGATATATGAAAACATAAATACATGAATGAATGTATCCGGATTCCTCGGGAAACACTTTTATAATGAGACTATATGAATGATTCTAAAACCTGCCTTACACAGCTAGGTAGCTAAGAAACATTTTCCTCAAACCCCATTATATGGTTCCACAGGTCTCAGTGCTTACCCTCAGACTTAGACCCATCAGTCAAAATATTGACCATCTTTTAAAATAAGTTCCAAATTACAGGAGAAAAATCCGCCTTAACAAGTGCAGCTCAGGGCATTTAATATTTCTCACAGTATTCTAAGGCCTCCATGTTATCCAGTGGATGATAATTGAATAAAATAATGAAACATTCCATATTCCCTCTTATTACCATTCATCACCCAACAGCTGTAAAATCACCAGCTGCTAGGAAAATGAGAACTAAATCAGTCCTCTACAGCTGCAAAGAGAAAAAAGCTTAAGATCTCTTCACACAATTTCTGGGATTCCAGCAGGCTGGAGTCAAAGTACAGTTTTCCTTGCCACAAAACCCTCAGCCTTGTAAACACGCCAAATAGCACATAAGCTGTGATTTATTTTTGTCATTATTGGCAAAGAAGTGTATGAAGGAGAAGAGTAGAGGTGGCTGAGGTAATACAATAGAATCATGACAGCAGTGTAAGTAGTGTCTACCATATCCCGGGCACAGAGCATCAGACTTTTAAATCCTTACCATAACTACAAAAGGTAGATATTATCCTCATTTTATTAGAGAACTGAGGCTCAGTGAGACCAAGTAACTTAGTAAATGCTGTGGTAAGTCAGATTTAGCTGTGTTTGGCTCCAGTACCAGGGTCTTAATCATCATACTGTTCTGCCTTCCAGTAAAATAGATGAAGGAAAACTGAACTGGTGAGACTAAGTGGAATGGATCTGGAGAGAAGGGGAAACATGGGGGGAAGGTGATGCTGTGTTAAAAGACACAGGAGGGGGCTGGGCGTGGTGGCTCATGCCTGTAATCCCAGCACTTTGGAAGGCCGAGGCAAGCAGATCACTTGAGGTCAGGAGTTGGAGACCAGCCTGGCCTAGAGGACGAAACCCCATCTCTACTAAAATTACAAAAATTAGCCGGGCATGGTGGTGCGTGCCTGTCATCCTAGCTACTTGGGAGGCTGAGGCATGAGAATTGCTTGAACCTGGGAGGGGGAGGTTGCAGTGAGCCAAGATCACGCCACTGCACTCCAGCGTGGGTGACAGAGCGAGAGCGAGAGCGAGACTCCTTTTCAAAAAAAAAAAAAAAAAAGGAATGTATTAAGGTAAATGAGGCTCCTAGTTTGAATGTCTTTTCCTATTCTTTTTTTTTTTGAGACGGAGTCTTGCTCTGTCGCCCAGGCTGGAGTGCAGTGGCGTGATCTCGGCTCACTGCAAGCTCCGCCTCCCGGGTTCACGCCATTCTCCCGCCTCAGCCTCTCCGAGTAGCTGGGACTACAGGCGCCCGCCATGGCGCCCAGCTAATTTTTTGTATTTTTAGTAGAGACGGGGTTTCACCGTGGTCTCGATCTCCTGACCTCGTGATCCGCCCGCCTCGGCCTCCCAAAGTGCTGGGATTACAAGCGTGAGCCACCGCGCCTGGCCGTCTTTTCCTATTCTTTTCGATAGTTTAAGAAATAGGGTGCCATTTCCATTAACTTCCCTAATTTGCCATTATCAGCCATAAAAAATCCTAGCCCACAAAATCAGGTTTCATTAATTACTCATTTTAGCAACAATATTAGCCACAGATGAATTGGCATAGTCTGTAAAGCAACGGTTTTCAAACTTTAGCAAGCATTAGAACACCCGGAGGGGTTGTTAAACATAGATTCTTATGCCTCATCTCTAGAATTTCTGATTCAGTAGGTCTGGGGTAAGGTTAGAGAATGTGTATTTCTCACAAGTTGCCAGGTGAGGCTGATGGTGCTGGTTCAGGGACCACACTCCACTGCTGCAAATAAAAACTGTGCTACTATTCACAATAGCAAAGACTTGGAACCGAGCCAAATGTCCAACAATAATAGACTGGATTAAGAAATTGTGGCACATATACACAATAGAATACTATGCAGCCATAAAAAATGATGAGTTCACGTCCTTTGTAGGGACATGGATGAAGCTGGAAACCATCATTCTCAGCAAACTATCGCAAGGACAAAAAACCAAACACCACATGTTCTCACTCATAGGTGGGAATTGAGCGATGAGAACACTTGGACACAGGAAGGGGAACATCACACACCGGCGCCTGTTATGGGGTGGGGGGAGGGGGGAGGGATAGCATTAGGAGATATACCTAATGTTAAAAGACGAGTTAATGAGTGTAGCACACCAACATGGCACATGTATACATATGTAACTAACCTGTACGTTGTGCACATGTACCCTAAAACTTAAAGTATAATAAAAAAAATACAATCTATTTTATAATTGAAAAACCAAAACAAAACAAAAAAAACTGTGCTAAAAATTTAGATTTGTGTGCACATACCTATGTAAGCTGACCTGCAAAAGAACAGCATTTCTTAAGAAGCTACCTTCCATTCTGCAGGCACAATCAGATTTCAGTTCTTCTACAGCCGTGTACATAAAATGAATGGTGTCCAGAGACACACAAATGTGGGACAATTAATCTATGCCTATGTTCCTAATAAGGCAAAGGGCTATACTTTCAATGTGCGATACGCTCAGTGAAGCAATCATAGGAATTAAAACATCACATTCAGGCTGGGTGTGGTGGCTCTCACCTGTAATCCCAGCACTTTGGGAGGGTGAGGCGGGCAGATCACCTGAGGTCAGGAGTTCAAGACCAGCCTGATCAACATGGACAAACCCCGTCTCTACTAAAAATACAAAATTGGCCAGGCATAGTGGCACATGCCTATAGTCCCAGCTACTCCGGAGGCTGAGGCAGGAGAATCACTTGAACCAGGGAGGCGGAGGTTGTGGTGAGCCGAGATCCTGCCATTGCACTCCAGCCTGGGCAATAAGAGCGAAACTCCATCTCAAAAAACAAAACAAAACAAAAACCACATTCAAAAGAGGCAACCATTTCCAAATTTAATACAAGCTCTTTTATAATTCAGAAAAAAGTATAGATAAAAGTCAAATGCACCCAAGCTTAAGGGTGGAAAAATCAAAAACCAGAATAATTCACATTTCCAACCATGGCCGCTATTGGTCCAATTGCTTATGGGTTCTTTTTCCTTCTTTTTTCTTTCTTCTAAAGAGAGTAGGGATAGCAAGAATTGTCATGGAACTGGATCCCTGGAAGCTAACACAGTCTTGGCCACTTAGGCTGTTTTTTACCCCCTACCTGGCCTTATCCACAGTTTTGGCTTGGCTTAGCTCCATTCAAACACATGCTTAGTAATGGCACTAGGGGCTGCTACCACTGCTGCACAAATTGAAATCAGTATGAAAATGGAATAGAAAGATGTCAGCAAACTAATATTATTTTAAAAGGAAATTGCTTCCAATTTCAAAGCAGCAGGAGATTAGTAAGAAAATGAGGTTTCCATTCCATAGGGTCTTCTAGGATGAGATGTCTCATTCTCACATCCTTTTGAAATGGAAAAACACTTACTGTATAGTCTCCTTTACTTGGTTATCCCGAACCTCTTTACAGGCTGATAATTTTCTTGCTGGCAGTATATTAGATAGAATAGTTGTATTTTAAGACTTCTTCAAAAGTGTCTGTTAGCTTTGAGTAATTATCCGTTGTTGAATTTGGCAGAACAAAGAGAAACTTCTAGAATTTTTATCTTCAGCCTTAGAAAGTGTTGTTAACTCTGAAAGTTTAGAGGACTTACTTTAAAAAAAGAAAGTAATACTTTTAAATGCATGCTCATGATTTTCTTTTAATTTTTATTTATTTATTTTTTTGAGACAGAGTCTTGCTTTGTCACTCAGGCTAGAGTGCAGTGGCACGATCTTGGCTCACTGCAACCTCCGCCTCCCAGGTTCAAGTGATTGTTGTGCCTCAGCCTCTCGAGTAGCAGGGATTACAGGTGCCCACCACTATGCCCAGCTAATTTTTGCATTTTTAGTAGAGACGGGGTTTTGCTGTGTTGGCCAGGCTGGTCTGGAGCTCCTGACCTCAGGTGATCCACCCGCCTTGGCCTCCCAAAGTGCTGGGATTACAGGTGTGAGCCACTGCGCCCGGCCACCTGAAGTTTTTATAAGGCCCTTGAGAACTCTGGCACTTTGTTGTGGTTGATCAGAGCCATTCAGGTAGTCTCATAGGTCCTTCAGTCCACAAATATTGAGGGTCCACCCTGTGCCATGTTATGGGGGCCTCTGTCATTTTGCTCAGGACTCTACTCTGAGATGGTCCTGTATGGCTTGGATTATAAGAGACAGTTGAGGAAACAAAAGATCTGCATGCTCTCCTTTCGCGAATTCACTAAAATATCATGGCAAAATATTTTGAGCACTCTACCTCACATAAGCTTTCTAGTTCACAGTCTGGTAGGTTGACGTGTCTCTAAATATTTGTTATTTTCTGATTGAATCCTACCTGAACCCAGTTAACTGAGATACACTAAATCATAGCCCCCTTTATGTGAAACAATACTGTAGGATTTAAAAGATCCATCAGTGTCTAGAAACTAGCAGGTATCTGTTGAATGAATGCTGCATTTTCTTCAACTCTGGGAGCCCAGATTAACTTCTACAAGTAATAGCACTGTTTCTGTTTTGGTTACTTTCCGGCTACTGTCCTGGTCATTTTAGTTACCCTGATGCTGCCCCAGCGACTCAGCCCAGCCAGCTGCTGGTGGCCTATCCTATACTAGGGCTGAGAGAAAGAAGAAAGAATAGGGACGTCTACCCTTTAGCAAATGCAGTAGAATATTCTACAGCCTTTTCCATTTTATTCATATTGCTTTGGTTTGCTCAGAAGTATCAGAGCAAAATATAAAATTGAATAACTGGAGCGCTCATCCTTATTTTCTCCTTGCCCAATCCCCATTCATAGTCTCTGGATGTGTCCCAACAAGGTGCTTACTGCTGAGCCACTTTGTATCTTTTCTGGAAGTCGGGGAGGTAAGGACAGATAAACAATGACACTAATTTTTCATCATCTCCCTATTCCTATGTTGCTATCATTCAACCAAACACCTACTGAGCACCTACTTCTGGCCCAGGTAATACACTTGGTCCTGAGGATACAAAGATCATACAGTTCCTCAGAGAGTTCGCGGTCTCCTGGGGGATGCAGAGAAGTAAAAACTCAGAGGAAAGCCCAGGAGATGTGTGAACCTAGAGGAAAGAGAGTTTAACTCTGCCTTAGGTGAGGAGGGGGTCAGTCTTTTTCACAGAGGAGAAGTTTATTCATTCTGCTAGCTGGACAGCAAAGATACCAGGCATAAAATAGAGGTTCTTGTTTTTCCCACTTTAAAATCTACTCCACAATGGTCCTCATTTACTGTCAAAGCTGGTTTCTGTGTGAGAATACCACTAACACGATCATGCCATCCTCTTGCTTCTGCTCACTTTACACTTTATATCTGAAGGTCACCATACTAAAAACTGGCATGAGTGTTTTCCAAGGAATCTGGTTATCATGCTTGACTACAACTCTAAAACTGAAGATTAAAAGACAAGTTAATAGGCACTTTATAGGATGGGTATGGAGTCGGAGCTGTGATGGGCAGAGGAAAAAATTAGCAGCACTATGTTAAGCATATACCAACCAATGCCCAAAGCTGAAGGTAACTTACGATTTGTTTTTCTTAGGGGAGGACTTGTTTCACCTACCATGTGGAATGTTCCTGGGGCCTTGACGGGCCTGAAGCCATGAACAGGTATGCATTGATCAGCGTGGCCATTGCAGAAGCAGCTTCCCTTGACAATGAAATCATAGACTGCATAGTGTGTAAAATGTTGAGGCTCTTCGTTCAGGTCATTTCTCTGACAGGGACAAGACTGTCGTTTTAGCAGCTGCACGCGAAGGTTGGTGATCTTCAGCTGCTCCTGAACTTTGGCGCTGTAAGGGTTCTCTGTATCGTATGGTGGTGACAAAGCTTTGAAAATAACCTGTAAGGAGAAAGAAAATACCACGCGTTTATAGGACTGTGTGCAAACCCTGAATTGTTTGCCTAATGTAGTCCCTGTTTGATTTATGCCTTATGTCATCTGTGAACGATAAGATAACAAGAAGTTTTTAGACCTTGAGCACACCTGGGAAAGAGCTGTGCTGTTATTCTAAGGAGCAGATGTGCTGCCTGTTTGTACACAGAAGTATACATTGAGTGACCAGCAGAGACCTGACTCTTGAGATAAAGGCAGCCATACAAAGATCTTGCTGGGAAGAGCATTCTGGGCAGAGGGAAGAGCAAGCTTAAAGGCTTTGAGGCAGAGTGAAGCTTGGCTTGTTCAAGGAAGAACAACAAAGTCAGTGTGACTGGAGACCAGTGAACAAAGAGAGTGGCTGGAGAGGCGGACAGAGAGCAGGTGTGAGATAGACATGAATGAAGCCCTGTGGAAGTCACAGTAGAGTTATGCTGACTGTAGTGGAAGCCACTGGGACACTGTAGGCAGAGAGGTGATATCTGATTTACCTTGCCTAAAAATATAACTCTGTCTTTTTGGATATAAAAGTATCACCTTAGAGATCAATTTCATACCAAAAGTATGAAAAGGAAAGAATCGACTGCGTAGGATCACATCTCCAAGGTCTACTGGTACAGACCTGTCCAAATATAACTTTGGGGGAAAGGGTAATAATTCAGCCGACATTTGCCCTCTGCAGCCCATTGTCCAGCCAGTAGCCAGAGTGGTTCTCTATAAACAAAGATTGGATCGTGTCACTCCCTTGTTTAAACCACCCCCACCCGGAGACCTCCCATTTTCCTCAGAACAAGATACAAAGTCCTTATAATGGCTCTGCCTGGTTTTTATTCTTAGTACTTATCACCATCTGACATTATATTTGTAGTGGTTTAGTGATTTACTGTCTTCCCAGTCCAGACCAAAAACTTCATGTAGGCGGTCACGGATGTATCCTAGGACAGTGGCTGGCACATAGTAAGTATTCAATAAATTTTTGGTAAACAAATTAATTAATTTAACATTGTTCTTGGCATTTGTGTAGTAGGTGAGAATTCCAAATAACTTCCTTATGTCGGGTCTACATTCATTCACATACTGAATTTCACGTTAAGCACCAGTATTATGACAATAATAAGAAATAACAGAATAATTAACCGGTGTTTGTATTTCTAGCTATTTTTGAACTTGTAAAGCTTAAAAAACATTGTATCTTAAACTCAAACCACATTCTGTCCCATTTATCCACATGCAAAGTGGTGGAAGGAAGCTTATCGGAAAATAAAATTTTCCAACAAACAATATGTCATATATTCAAAAGTCAGTACAGAAGTAACATCTTTTTCTTTTAACAACAGCTAGAACATGATTTTCTGTTTCGAAGCATTTTTTAAAATCCATTATGGGCTTTATATGGAACTTATTCTCAATATGACTTCTAAACACTGGCATTTCTGTTAGACACTCAGGAAGAACCCTTGCTCTAAATGATATCAATAATGTGCTACCTCCTATTTTATCGACCACAGTAATGCAAGGACATGGAAAAGGACACACCAGTGCTAACCAAATAAGGGCTCCACTGAAAAGTCTGTGGTGTCCTTCTCCTCGTTTTCTGCCCACCCTTCCTTTTCCTGAGCCTCGGTGGCAACTGTTCGGTCTCTCTCTGTCTCTGCCACATATTTACCCTTGACATTTACCCTAGTTCCCTCTCTCACCCCATTCCATCTCCCCCTCACCCTGAGAATTGTTCCGCACAGGCAAAGCTAGAGGAAGCTCTGTCAAGGTCTGTAGGAACTTTGAAGCTCTTCTGCTTCCTGAGCCCAGACAGTGGGAGCTGAATGGCGGCTCTGTGCTTGGTGTGCATGACACCACAGTTGGCACGCGGATATCAGTAGGGAAGGGACGTCATGACCCCTGAGGCTGTGTGCTGGAAAGGAGACAGCAGAGTGCCACAGACACAAAAGTGAACGGGAATTTAAACCATGAAATCTTTTTTCCAGAAAGGAGACGCCTTAATCTGATACCCTGGGAATGGATCTACCCTGCGTCAGGAAACAAAGAGTGCGCCAATCCAGATGCTTCCAACTTCTGGCAGGTCGCCCTTTGGGTCCCACCCAGTTTTTCTTCAAACTTCCCCAGAAGAAGCCTGTATGGCATGAGTGAAATGAAGTAAGAAAACACGTAGAAGCCCTCAGGATAGTATCAGCCTCTTCTGTTTTTTGTTCCCATAAGGAAGGGAATGTATCTACAGGCCCATCACTGATCCTCTGTCTGCAGCTGCCTCTTAATACACACTCCCAACAAGATATATTAATATTTAGAAAGCCAGGGATTGAGCTTTTTGACCAGGTTCAAGCATACTTCAGTATTTCTGGCTTGTTAGTGCTATTGGCCAGGACTTCATGATCTCATTTTTTAATTAAGAAATTTTATTATGTTTTGGTGGTTAATATTATGCTCATTACAGAAAAATCTATCATGCAAAATATTAAAGATAATAAGTACCTACAACGTGATCTATCTCCAGAGATAACCAGGGATGCCAACTTGATAATATCTTTCTACCTAAACTTCTGTATGTATGCATACATATAAAATACAACATAAACATCTTTATATACCTTGTGAGTATTCTTCCAAGTCAATAAATGTATCTCTACATCAGAGGTTCTCAAAGAGTGGTTCCCCAGACCAATAGCACCCCTAGGGAACTTGTTAGAGATGCAAATTCTTGGACCCTATCCAAGATCAACTGAATCAGAAACTCTGCAGGTGGGGCCCAGCAATCTGTGTTTCAACAAGCCTTCCAGGTGATTCTGATACATAACAAAATTTGAGAAACACCGTTACATAATTTTAAAACCTGCTTAGAATTACAGTGTGTGGATATGACATAATTTATTTAGCCAGGCTGCTATTGTTAGGCAACTAGGTTGCTTCCAATTTTTCAGTGTAACCCACTGCAGGGAACAATCTTGTAGCTAAAATGTGGATTTACAGACAGTAGTCCGCCCTTATCCTCGGGGAATGACTTCCAAGACCCCCAGGGGATGCCTGAAACTGCAGACAGTACCGAACCCATAGAGACTATGTTTCTCATATATATATATATATATATATATACCTATGATAAAGTTTAATTTATAAATTATATATAATATAATAAATTATAAACAGGGATCCTGTTTGTCTGGTTCACAGCTGTGCTCCCCAGCATGTCCCACAGTCTCTGGCACATTGTAGCATTTCATAATGACTGTTGAATGAATAAATGAATGAACTATTTCTCTAAGTATCATTCTAAGAGGAGAAGCCAAACAGGGTCTAGAGTTTAGAAGAACACAGATGGCAAAATGCTCTTACCACAAGTTCTGCACTCTTGATGAGAACGATGTGAACACACACATCTATGTATAAACATTATGTAAAAATTATATATATATAATTATATATATAATATATAATTAATTTATAAATTAAACTTTATCATAGGTATGTATGTATAGGAGAAACCTATAATGTAAATTAATTATATATAAATTATATATATATATATATATATATCCTCCATGCCAACATGGAGGATTATTATATCCTCTTGATGAAGTGACTGTTTTATCTGTGTATGTCCCTTTTTATCCTTGGCAATATTCTTTGATCTAAAATCTACTTTGATAGTAATATAGCCACTCAAGCTTTCTTTTAAAGTATTTTATATATATAAATTATATATAATTAATTTATAAATTAAACTTTATAATAGCACAGTAAGAGATTAACAACAAATAATAAAATAGAACAACAAAAAATAAAATAGAACAATTGTAACTATACTGTAATAAAAGTTATGTAAATGTGGTCTCTCTCGCTCTCAAAATATTTATTGTACTCGCCTATTTTTGGACCATTGTTGATGGTTACTGAAACCGCGGTAAGTGAAACTGCACATAAGGGAGGACTACTGTAATAATTTCCAAAGCTGAAATCAATGGGTAAAGGAAATGCATAATTTAAAAAATATCTGACCCTCTGAATGAATCATGGACCCCTTCCTACCTAACCTTTGGAATCTTCACATTTTCCTGGTCTTGCCTTATTTCTCTAAGCCTCGAATCCCTTGAACTTCGCCTGAGGATGAGGATTCTTGGCTCAGGTTCTGCCATGTTTTTGTGCCCCAGTGTAACAGAGAAATCCATACAAAGTCCTGAACAGGTGAAAATGACCTATATGATCTTTCTATTCTAGAATACTCATAAAAAATTCTCAATAAGAAGATGGAAAATTAGGCCAGGTGCGGTGGCTCATGCCTGTCATCCCAGCACTTTGGGAGGCTGAGGTAGGTGGATCACAACGTCAGGAGTTTGAGACCAGCCTGGTTAACATGGGGAAACCCCATCTCTACTAAAAATACAAAAATTAGCCAGGTGTGGTGGCGTAAAAAAAAAAAAAAAGCATTCTATATGTCTTATTTATGCTTTGAGATGAAAATTCAAACAGAGCATCAATACAGTGTGAACAGAATAAGGAGTAAATATTAGGTACATAATAGTCAAGGAATTCTTTGAGAATCAAACTCATACCTTAACATATTGCTCCATGCCTAACATTGTATTGCCCACGTTGAATTATAAAAATTTGTAATAATAAATGTGATCATATTTTTAAAAATTCTTTTTAGCTGCTAGCTTGAGGAATATTCAAGGTCGTCCTGTGGACTCCCTTGGAACTCGTTCCTTCCATGATGGCACGCTTACACTGGTCTATTGTTGTTGCCTATTTACTTGTCTGTATCTCACATCAGACTCAGTGCTCAGAGGGCAGGGATCCTGTTTGTCTGGTTCACAGCTGTGCTCCCCAGCATGTCCCACAGTCTCTGGCACATTGTAGCATTTCATAATGACTGTTGAATGAATAAATGAATGAACTATTTCTCTAAGTATCATTCTAAGAGGAGAAGCCAAACAGGGTCTAGAGTTTAGAAGAACACAGATGGCAAAATGCTCTTACCACAAGTTCTGCACTCTTGATGAGAACGATGTGAACACACACATCTATGTATAAACATTATGTAAAAATTATATATATATAATTATATATATAATATATAATTAATTTATAAATTAAACTTTATCATAGGTATGTATGTATAGGAGAAACCTATAATGTAAATTAATTATATATAAATTATATATATATATATATATATATCCTCCATGCCAACATGGAGGATTATTATATCCTCTTGATGAAGTGACTGTTTTATCTGTGTATGTCCCTTTTTATCCTTGGCAATATTCTTTGATCTAAAATCTACTTTGATAGTAATATAGCCACTCAAGCTTTCTTTTAAAGTATTTTATATATATAAATTATATATAATTAATTTATAAATTAAACTTTATAATAGCACAGTAAGAGATTAACAACAAATAATAAAATAGAACAACAAAAAATAAAATAGAACAATTGTAACTATACTGTAATAAAAGTTATGTAAATGTGGTCTCTCTCGCTCTCAAAATATTTATTGTACTCGCCTATTTTTGGACCATTGTTGATGGTTACTGAAACCGCGGTAAGTGAAACTGCACATAAGGGAGGACTACTGTAATAATTTCCAAAGCTGAAATCAATGGGTAAAGGAAATGCATAATTTAAAAAATATCTGACCCTCTGAATGAATCATGGACCCCTTCCTACCTAACCTTTGGAATCTTCACATTTTCCTGGTCTTGCCTTATTTCTCTAAGCCTCGAATCCCTTGAACTTCGCCTGAGGATGAGGATTCTTGGCTCAGGTTCTGCCATGTTTTTGTGCCCCAGTGTAACAGAGAAATCCATACAAAGTCCTGAACAGGTGAAAATGACCTATATGATCTTTCTATTCTAGAATACTCATAAAAAATTCTCAATAAGAAGATGGAAAATTAGGCCAGGTGCGGTGGCTCATGCCTGTCATCCCAGCACTTTGGGAGGCTGAGGTAGGTGGATCACAACGTCAGGAGTTTGAGACCAGCCTGGTTAACATGGGGAAACCCCATCTCTACTAAAAATACAAAAATTAGCCAGGTGTGGTGGCGTAAAAAAAAAAAAAAAGCATTCTATATGTCTTATTTATGCTTTGAGATGAAAATTCAAACAGAGCATCAATACAGTGTGAACAGAATAAGGAGTAAATATTAGGTACATAATAGTCAAGGAATTCTTTGAGAATCAAACTCATACCTTAACATATTGCTCCATGCCTAACATTGTATTGCCCACGTTGAATTATAAAAATTTGTAATAATAAATGTGATCATATTTTTAAAAATTCTTTTTAGCTGCTAGCTTGAGGAATATTCAAGGTCGTCCTGTGGACTCCCTTGGAACTCGTTCCTTCCATGATGGCACGCTTACACTGGTCTATTGTTGTTGCCTATTTACTTGTCTGTATCTCACATCAGACTCAGTGCTCAGAGGGCAGGGATCCTGTTTGTCTGGTTCACAGCTGTGCTCCCCAGCATGTCCCACAGTCTCTGGCACATTGTAGCATTTCATAATGACTGTTGAATGAATAAATGAATGAACTATTTCTCCAAGTATCATTCTAAGAGGAGAAGCCAAACAGGGTCTAGAGTTTAGAAGAACACAGATGGCAAGATGCTCTTACCACAAGTTCCGCACTCTTGATGAGAACAATGTGAACACACACATCTATGTATAAACGCTATGTAAAAATATGTAATACATTTCAAAATGCTTTATGGATTTCTCTTCAGTAGCATACAAGATCTTTCATATTCTTAAGAAAATGGATCAGGCAGGTATAGCAAACACTCCAAGAAATACAAATCTTTTCCATAGTTTCTGATCTAGTTTTCTTATTTACTAAAAATAGCAACTTCAGGAACATAACTGCATTTGTTCTTTAATAGTTCTTGAAATACTAGACGTCTTCACGTTCTTAAAGAAGCAGCTTTTTGTTTTAATGATTTTTCTCCATTGTTTTTCCGTTTTTCTTTTTCATTGGTTTCTGCTTTTATCTTTATTATTTACTTTCTTCTGCTTAATTTTTGTTTAATGTGCTCTTACTAGTTTCTTAAAGGGAAAACTTAGATCACTGATTTGACTTTTTAAAAATAATTCACTAAGCAGTGAATTTTACTTTTAAGCTCTATTGGACTTGAAGATCATTGATTTGAGATGTTTCTTTTTCCCTAAGTGCTTCTATAGTTGCATCCCCCCCAAAGTTTGATACACTGTGTTTTCATTTTCATTCAGTTTCAAAATACTCCTGATTTCCTTTTGATTTCTTCTTTGAATAACTGGAATAAAAAGTTTGTTTATTTGGGGATTTCCCAGATACCTTCCTGTTATTGATTTCTAACTTAATTTCATTGTGGTCAAAGAATATATTTTGTATGATATGAATCCTTTTACATTTATCAATACTTGTTTTATGACTCACTGTATGGTCTGTCTTGATAATGCACCTTGTATCCTTGAAAAAGTATTGAAATATCCAGCTATAATTATCAACTTATTTTATTTCTCCCTGCGGGTTTTGCTTCATGTATTTTGAAGCCCTGTTGTTGGGTGCATAAACATGGAGGATTGTTTGTTTTTGTTTGTTTTTTGAGACGAAGTCTCACTCTTGTCCCCCAGGCTGGAGGGCAGTGGTGTGATCTTGGCTCACTGCAACCTCCGCCTCCTGGGTTCAAGTGATTCTCATGCCTCAGCCTCCTAGGTAGTTGGGATTACAGGCGCCTGCCACCACGCCCAGCTAATTTTTGTATTTTTAGTAGAGATGGGGTTTCACTATCTTGGCCAGGCTGGTCTTGAACTCCTGATCTCAGGTGATCTACCCGCCTTGGCTTCCCAAAGTGCTGGGATTACAGGCATGAGCCACCGTGCCCCGCCAACATGGAGGATTGTTATATCCTCTTGATGAAGTGACTGTTTTATCAGTGTATGTCCCTTTTTATCCTTGGCAATATTCTTTGATCTAAAATCTGCTTTGATAGTAATATAGCCACTCGAGCTTTCTTTTAAAGTATTAGTAGGGTATATCTTTTTTTATCCTTTTACTTTTAACTTAGCTATGTCTTTATATTTAAAGTGGGCTTCTTATAGGCAGCATACCTAATCTTTTTAAAAAATTTCGCCCAATATTATAATCTATGCCTTTAATGGGGATGTTTGCACCTTTTACATTTAATGCGATTGATGATATTTACCACTTCACATATAGTATAAGAAACTAAGAATAGTATACTCGCGTTTCCTCCCCTCAACCTGTGCACTGTTGTCATGCATATTACCTCTATGTATATGTTATAAGCTCCACAACACACTGTTAATACCTTGGCTTTAAAAAGCCAACTAATTATCTTTAAAGAGATTTTAGAAATAAAAAAAGGCATTTCACATGTATTCACCTACTTTTCCTTTTTCATGATCTTCATTCCTTTTTGTAGGTCCAGATATCCACCTGGTATCATTTTTCTTCTGTCTGAAGGATTTCCTTCAATGCAAATCTGCTGGTGAAAAACTTTTTTTTTTTTTTTTTGGCTTCTTTATGTCTGAAAATGTCTTGACTTCAATTTTGTAAACTATTTCTTGCTGGGTATAGAATTCTTTTTTTTTTATTATTATACTTTAGGTTTTAGGGTACATGTGCACAATGTGCAGGTTTGTTACATATGTATCCATGTGCCATGTTGGTTTGCTGCACCCATTAACTCGTCATTTAGCATTAGGTATATCTCCTAATGCTGTCCCTCCCCCCTCCCCCCACCCCACAACAGTCCCCGGAGTGTGATGTTCCCCGTCCTGTGTCCATGAGTTCTCATTGTTCAATTCCCACCTATGAGTGAGAACATGCGCTGTTTGGTTTTTTTGTCCTTGCAATAGTTTACTGAGAATGATGGTTTCCAGTTTCATCCATGTCCCTACAAAGGACATGAACTCATCATTTTTGATGGCTGCATAGTATTCCATGGTGTATATGTGCCACATTTTCTTCATCCAGTCTATCGTTGTTGGACATTTGGGTTGGTTCCAAGTCTTTACTATTGTGAATAGTGCCGCAATAAGCATACATGTGCATGTGTCTTTATAGCAGCATGATTTATAGTCCTTTGGGTATATACCCAGTAATGGGATGGCTGGGTCAAATGGTATTTCTAGTTCTAGATCCCTGAGGAATCGCCACACTGACTTCCACAATGGTTGAACTAGTTTACAGTCCCACCAACAGTGTAAAAGTGTTCCTATTTATCCACATCCTCTCCAGCACCTGTTGTTTCCTGACTTTTTAATGATGGCCATTCTAACTGGTGTGAGATGGTATCTCACTGTGGTTTTGATTTGCATTTCTCTGATGGCCAGTGATGATGAGCATTTTTTCATGTGTTTTTTTGGCTGCATAAATGTCTTCTTTTGAGAAGTGTCTGTTCATGTCCTTCGCCCACTTGTTGATGGGGTTGTTTTTTTCCTGTAAATTTGTTTGAATTCATTGTAGATTCTGGATATTAGCCCTTTGTCAGATGAGTAGGTTGCAAAAATTTTCTCCCATTCTACAGGTTGCCTGTTCACTCTGATGGTAGTTTCTTTTGCTGTGCAGAAGCTCTTTAGTTTAATTAGACCCCATTTGTCAATTTTGGCTTTTGCTGCCATTGCTTTTGGTGTTTTAGACATGAAGTCCTTGCCCACGCCTATGTCCTGAACAGTATTGCCTAGGTTTTCTTGTAGGATTTTAATGGTTTTAGGTCTAACATTTGAGTCTTTAATCCATCTTGAATTAATTTTTGTATAAGGTGTAAGGAAGGGATCCAGTTTCAGCTTTCTACATATGGCTAGCCAGTTTTCCCAGCACCATTTATTAAATAGGGAATCCTTTCCCCATTTCTTGTTTTTGTCAGGTTTGTCAAAGATCAGATAGTTGTAGATCTGTGGCATCATTTCTGATGGCTCTGTTCTGTTCCATTGATCTATATCTCTGTTTAGGTACCAGTACCATGCTGTTTTGGTTACTGTAGCATTGTAGTATAGTTTGAAGTCAGGTAGCATGATGCCTCCAGCTTTGTTCTTTTGGCTTAGGATTGACTTGGCGATGCGGGCTCTTTTTTGGTTCCATATGAACTTTAAGGTAGGTAGTTTTTTCCAATTCTGTGAAGAAAGTCATTGGTAGCTTGATGGGGATGGCACTGAATCTATAAATTACCTTGGGTAGTATGGCCATTTTCACGATATTGATTCTTCCTATCCATGAGCATGGAATGTTCTTCCATTTGTTTGTATCCTCTTTTATTTCATTGAGTAGTGGTTTGTAGTTCTCCTTGAAGAGGTCCTTCACATCCCTTGTAAGTTGGATTCCTAGGTATTTTATTCTCTTTGAAGCAATTGTGAATGGGAGTTCACTCATGATTTGGCTCTCTGTCTTTGATTGGTGCACAAGAATGCATGTGATTTTTGTACATTGATTTTGTATCCTGAGACTTTGCTGAAGTTGCTAATCAGCTTAAGGAGATTTTGGGCTGAGACAATGGGGTTTTCTAGATATACAATCATGTCATCTGCAAACAGGGACAATTTGACTTCCTCTTTTCCTAATTGAATACCCTTTATTTCCTTCTCCTGCCTGATTGCTCTGGCCAGAACTTCCAGCACTATGTTGAATAGGAGTGGTGAGAGAGGGCATCCCTGTCTTGTGCCAGTTTTCAAAGGGAATGCTTCCAGTTTTTGCTCATTCAGTATGATATTGGCTGTGGGTTTGTCATAGATAGCTCTTATTATTTTGAGATACGTCCCATCAATACCTAATTTATTGAGAGTTTTTAGCATGAAGCGTTGTTGAATTTTGTCAAAGGCCTTTTCTGCATCTATTGAGATAATTATGTGGTTTGCTGGGTATAGAATTCTAAGTTGACTTCTTTTTTTCTTTCAGCACTTTAAAGTTTCTGCCCCCACTGTCTTCAGGCTTACATTGTTTATGACAAAAAGCTTTTGTCATTCTTAGATTTGTTCCTCTGTGCGTAATGTGCCATTTTTTCCTCTGGCTGCTTTTGAGGTTTTCTTTTTACCATTGCTTTTTAAACAATTTGATTGTTATGTGTTTTGGAGTAGATTTCTTCTTGTTTCTTGTGTTTAAGGTTTGTTGCACTTCTTGGATCCATGGATTTATAGTTATTACAAAATTTAGAAATTTTCAACCATTATTTCTTAAAAATTTTTGTTCCCCTCCTCTCCCTTCTTTCCTTTGTTGGTTCCAACTACATGTACCAAATTGCCTGAAGCTGTCCCAGAGCTCACTAATGCTATATTTATTTGGCGTTTTTTTCTCCCTGTGTTTCATATTGGGTCATTTCTATTGCTATGTATTAAACATCACTAATCTTTTCTTCTACAATGTCTAGTCTACTAATCCTGTTTGGTGTGTATTTTTCATCTCAGGCATCAGAATCTTCAAAAATGGTCATTCAATTTTTTTTTTTTTTGCTATCTTTTCCATGCCTCTGCTTAATGTGCTCCACCCTTCTTCCACCTTTTGAACATAAGAAATGCAGTGATAGTAACTGTCTTAAAGTCCTCAGCTACTAACTCTATCATTTGTGTCATTTCTGTGTCTGTTTCTATTGATTTGTTTTTCTTTTTATTATGAGTTGTATTCTCTGTTCCTTTGCAGGTATTGATTAGCTGCTAGGTATTGTGAATTTTACCTTGTTGGGTGCTGAATATTTTTGTATTCTTGAGCTTTTTCTTGGGATGCAGTTCAGTTTCTTGGAAATAGCTGGATCCTTTTGAGTCTTGCTTTTACATTTTGTTATGTGGGGCCAATGCATTTTCTAACATAGGGCTAATTCTGCCCCTCTACTGAGGTGATACCCTTCTAATTACTCTAACAATGAATTACAAGGTTTTCCACACCGTCTATCTGTTCCTGGCTCCATGTTACCTCTGGGGATTGTTCCCTCCCTCCTTCAGGGTGTAATGCCCAACTTTGTTTTTACTAACCCTGTTCTTAGACTCTCCCTTTCCTTTAATCATGTAGACTTGTTTCCACCTGAATTGACTCTCCTTTCGCTAAGAGAGCCAGACAGACTCCATCTTGGCTCTTTCACTGGCAGCCCCTTCCTCAAGGGCTTAACTTGCGCAAGCTGACTCCCAGCACATCCAAGAATGCAATTAACTGATAAGACACTGTGGCGAGCAATCTCCGCAGTTCCCAGGAATTCATCCGATTGATAACGCCCAAAGCCCCGCGTCTATCACCTTGTAATAGTCTTAAAGCCCCTGCACCTGGAACTGTTTACTTTCCTGTAACCATTTATCCTTTTAACTTTTTTGCCTACTTTACTTCCGTAAAGTTGTTTTAACTAGAACCCCCCCCTCCCCTTTCTAAACCAAAGTATAAAAGAAAATCTAGCCCCTTCTTCGGGGCCGAGAGAACTTTGAGCATTAGCTGTCTCTTGGCTGCCGGCTAAATAAATGGACTCTTAATTCATCTCAAAGTGTGGCGTTTTCTCTAACTCGCTCAGATACAACAAGGGTGTTTTCTCTCTGGCCTCAGGTAGTTTTCTTGAACATGTGTTGAACAGTTCTCAGCTGGAGACTTGAGAAGGACCATCTGCAAATCTCTGAAAGTCTCTTCCAATATAGTGCTCTCCTCTCTGGAACTCTACCTTGCAAACTCTAGCTCTTTTGGTCTTTCCCAGATTCTCGAGTCCTTAAGTCAGGAAATCCATCAAGCTCTATCTAGGTTCCTCTTCCCTGCACTGCAGACTGGACACCCGCTCTAGGCAGTAAGCTGGGGTAATTGTAGGGCTCACCTCATTTGTTTCCCTTCTTTCAGGGATCATTGTCCTCTTCTGCTTGATGTTCAATATTTTAAAACAATTGTTTCACATATTTTGTCCAGTTTTTTAGTTGTTTCAGGTGGGAGGGTAAATCTGGTCCTTATTACCCATCCTGGATGAGAAGTGACATGTAAAAACCCAAGGCGGCTTAACTTTTATAAAACACAGTTTACGAAACTGTGCATAAACTAAGCCTTTATTTTTGTACTCAAATATATAGAAATGGCATATTGGATGTTTTATAATAAAGTTAGAAGTATTAGTTATATTTAGTAGATACAAAGGCATGAAAAATCAATGTTTTCCTGAAAAATTTGAAAAAGAAAATATAAGCATCTAAACTTTGTACATTTATTCAATAATTCTGTTTTAGTAATTTGTGTCTGAATATACCAGTAAACTCCCATTATAACTTTTCAAATAATTTATGAAACCTATATTAAACCTATTATATAATAATAAACCTATTATTATGATGGCCTATATATGTATGTATTGTTTTCTTTTTTTTTTCAGAGACAATGTCTTGCTTGAGTCTAGTGGCGTGATCATAGCTCACCACAGCCTTGAACTACTGGGCTCAAGTAATCCTCCTGCGTAGCTGGGATTACAGGTGCATGCCACCATGCCCAGTTAACTTTTTTATTTTTTGTAGATACTAAGTCTCACTATGTTGCCCAGGTTGGTCTCAAACTCCTGGCCTCAAGAGATCTTCCTGCCTTGGTCTCTCGAAGTTTTGGGATTACAGGCATGAGCCACTGTGCTTGGACTATTTATATTTTGTGTGTGTGTTTATGCTATGTTTTGATGCATCCTTACATATCCCCAACATCTAATACAATGTCTTATGAATTCTCAATAATGTTACTGAATGAGTCAATCTGAATCATGTCAATACAGGTTTATTTTGATTTTCCAATATAAAAATAATGGAATAACTATAATAAAAATTTATTTTTATAATGTACATTTCATTAATAAGCAAAAATTCTAGGTACATATTGCCTCACAATAAACTTTATCACTTTAAAAATATCTTAGTTTTTATGGTAATCTTACACCCCCTTCAACATAACTAGCACAATTTTACTTTATAGAAAAAATATATTTAATATGCCAGGCATGGTGGCTCACACCTGTAATCACAGCACTTTGGGAGGCTGAGGTGGGCGGATCACAAGGTCAGGAATTCGAGACCAGCCTGGCCAATATGGTGAAACCCCATCTCTACTAAAAATACGAAAAATTAGCTAGGCGTGGTAGTACGCGCCTGTAGTCCCAGCCACTCAGGAGGCTGAGGCAGGAGAATCACTTGAACCCGGGAGGCGGAGGTTGCAGTGAGCCGAGATTGTGCCACTGCAATCTGGCCTGGGTGACAGAGCAAGACTCTGTCTCAAAAAAAAAAAAAGAAAAAAAAAGAAAAAATAGATTTAATATTATTTATTCATTACACTATTCAAATATGGCATTCAAAAAGTATTGAATATTTGAATATTTTCAGTAATAAATTTATACCAACTGCAGGAATGACTACATTTAGGGAGAAATCCCTGGAACTTTTGCCTAATATCATCTAATAAAAAGACAAATCACCTCCATAGTAAAACCTATTTCTTTTCTTTTTTTTTTTTTTTGAGATGGAGTCTCACTCTGTTGTCCAGGTTGGAATGCAGTGGCATGATCTTGGCTCACTGCAACCTCTGGGTTCAAGTGATTTTCCTGCCTCAGCCTCCAGAGTAGCTGGGATTACAGGCACACGCCACCATGCCCGGCTAAGTTTTGTATTTTTAGTGGAGCTGGGGTTTCACCATGTTGGCCAAGCTGGTCTCGAACTCCTGACCTCAGGCGATCCGCCCAGCTTGGCCTCCCGAAGTGCTGGGATTACAGGTGTGAGCCACCATGCCTGGCCCTATTTATATATATATATATATATATCACATTTCTTCCCTACTGTGTCCAAGCCCGGTTAGAACAGGATCTATAGTGAGAAACATTTCCACTTGTATTATAAAGCCATCATTTGTTTTATGTGGTTGTTTACTAGTTATTTACAAACAGCATCTGGTTAATTCAGTTAAATCTTGTCACTACACATTCACAACTGTTCTGATTATTCTTAGGTTGATAATACACCTAAAACCCAAACACAGAAACAGACACATTTGCCTCCATTTCTATTGTTTATCAAGTTATGTAAAAACTTAAATCTGTCATGCTTCTTAGGTTCCTAAAATATATGTAATTCTCAGACTAGTTTTTGTATTGTCACCTCACTTGAAGAGGAAGGTTATACTTCAATTGACTTGTGAAACCAATTTCTGGCATCGCCTAAGTTGACGTTTTGGTACCAGAGTTGAAAAACCCAAAGAGCATACATTCTGTCAGATGAGTACATGTATCCTAGTATGTTCTGAAACGGGCTTTCTGCTTCCATGGATAGGTGGCCACTTGGAAAGTATGTGAAGTTTCCAGGGTTGCAGTGAGTGGGAGTTCTGGTTTCATGGAAAGAGAAGGCTGGACTAGAAGATAGCATAATTGACATGTGGGCATCTGCAGCTGGTTGGTTTAATTTTAGAACATTTGTCCTTGACTGTGCCCCTTTAAGTGAAGTACCTACTTGTCTTAGAGAAGTGTGTCTGTCTTTTGGGCAGCACCAAAATCCTTTTGCTTATACTCTGGAGCATTCGGCACCCTGTTTCATCAGATAGCCCACCCTTTAAAGTGGGAAAGTCTTATCTTCTGAGATAGGACAATATAACCTAATAAAGCTCTCAATGGAGCAAGCTGAGGAATGCAGTGCACTCAAGTGACTTACTTGTACGATAATAACCTCAATTTGTAAGTACACAAAAGCCTCTTTGCATGTTTCAAGGGCATATTTACAGTTTTAAAGTGATGCAAAGGCAGCTTCGTAAATATCTTCAGGGAAAAGGGAAATGACAGAACTGTAACTGAGGAATGAGAAACAAGATAGAAAACCAAATTAAAAATAAAGACTGGGGCTAAAAATACATTTTAAAAATTCTTCAATACATGTGGAATCCTAGCCTTTTTTCTTTTTGCCCTCAGAACTTGAAGTCAAAGGATCTGAGTGTCAGAAACATCCTTAGCAATCAATGGGCTAGTCCAGTTAGAGGAAACTGAGGCTCTGAGAACTTGAAGTGATTTGCCAAGTGTCAATCAATAGGTTGGTGACAGAGTTAAGACTGGAATCCAAATCCTAACCTCCAATCTAATGATTTTTTCACTATATCCCATTTTATACTTGTTTTGCAGCTAGCCATTCCTGGATTAAAATTAAATTTAAAACATAGGATTAAAGAAAATATTATATATGATTGATACCATCAGCACTTGTCAACCAAATAATGGATAGGATGAACTGTGCCACCTTTATTCTGTTAATGGATGTGATTAACTGTACACTGGTTAAAAGTAGTAATACCTGCTTCTGCCTGGCTCGCAAAGATGTAGTGAATGTTTTCTTCAAAGGTCTGAGATGTGGAAATGCCTTGAAAAATCACTGCCCTTTATAAATAAAATTGATTGGTGTGTCGCTTTTTGCTGGGAACCTGCCTTGTTTTTGTCAATCTCCCTTCTTTGGGACTGAGTCCTCCTGGGGAGTACAGCTCGGTGACTAGGATTCATGGACACGTCTCTTGGATGCTGTCGGCCTACATTGGTAACTTCCCAATACTGATCACCTCAATTTCCTATCACCATACTTGGCCCACACTTAGGAATACCCCACTACTTCATCTTGGATGATCAATCTCTTGCTTGCTTGACCTATGCTGGAAATTGCATGTATGATCTTTTTTTTCCCTGCCCATCCTTCCGCACTCTTTCTCCCTCTCTTTGTACCCAACTTTATACTCCAGCCATACCGAGAACCCCTTTCTGTTCCTGGAAAGCTTCATGAATTTGCTGCCTGCCCAGCTGTTGCCCATGCTATTCCCCAGCTGGATCACTTGCCATACCTCTCTGTCATTGCCACCCATTCCGCTCCCATCCTCTACTTGGCCAGCTCATGCCAATCTTTTAGATGTCATCTTCGACGTAACTTTATTCAGGAAGCTCTCTTAATCATCCCTGTTCCTTCTATGTGCTACTTTAAGCACCTGTTATTTCTTCCAGACTTAGAATATACCATGTCTATTTTTAAATTTGCTTAATTGCTTGTATTTCTCTCTAGACTGGGAGTGAGACATGAGTGCAGGGGACCTTGTCTGCTTGCCCATCAGTGTGTAGGCAATGCTTGGTATATATGAGTTAACACGTATTTGTTGAAAACTCATATTCATGCTTAATAATGGCTTACATTTTATAAACTGTCTTTATTTTTATCTCATTTCATCCTTATAGTAAATCTATGATGTGGTATTATCCATTCCCATCTTTCAGATACAGAAACTATCCAAGATCACCTAGCTAGTAAGTGGCAGAGCCAGTACTTGAACCCAGGTTGTTGGAGTCCGAGTTCAGTGCTATTACCATTACATCACAGCTGACTTTGTTTGGTTATAGAATACATAGCAAGTGATCAGGGAAGTGAAATGACCAGATCTTCCCTTCAGGAGAATTCATATGGCAAAGAGAAGACTCTGAACCATGGTAAAGGCAGTTTGGGGAATAAGAGATGTAGTAGGGAGAAGGGGACAAACAGCCACGTGTGAGAGGCAAAGAAATGAATGTTGGCACAAAAACAGAACTAAAGGCTGAGCTTTGGGGGCCATCTATGGTTAGAGGTCAGAAAGGAGAAGAGCCAAAAATAATACAAAAAAAAAAAAAAAAGGATCCGTGAGCAATATGGGAAAATAGTGAAAATTCATTATCATAGAAGCCCAAGGAAGTGAGAATGCAAAGTAAAAAAAATGTCATTAACAATGGCAAATGCAATTTATTAGAAAAAAGGAGATTACAAAAACCTTTCTGGGTTTGGCTGGATAACAGAAGACTATTGAGAGCTTAGATGGAATAAGGGACAGCTATAAAGGATTCAGGAAAGAGCATGAGACAAGTAAATGGAAGCAAGAAAGAACTGATTGAAGAATTTTGGCAGTTTATTCATTCATCAGTTGATGGATATTTGGGTTGTTTACAGATTCTGGCTATTATGAATGAAAGTGCTATGAACATTCACACAGAAGTCATTATAAGCATGTAAGTTATTTTTCATGGGTACTTAGGAGAGGAATTGCTAGGTGGTATGGTAAGTGGATATTTATAAGGAACTGCCAAAGTGTTTTCTAAAGTTGTTGTACTATTTTGCATTTCTAGCAGCAATGCATGATGAAAATTTTAGTTGCTATACCTCCTCTCCAACATTTAGTGTTATCAGTCTTCTGAATTTTAGGCTTTATAGTGAATGTGAGCAGTGTCTCCCTGTGGTTTTAGTTTGACTAATGATGCTGAGCATCATTTCATGTGTTTGACATGCACCCTCTTCTCTGGTGAAGTGTCTGTTCAAATCTTTTGCTCAGTTTCAATTCTTGTTTTCTTCTTACTGAGTTATGAGTTCCCTATGAATTATGATATGTAAATATATATTCAGTTTGTAATGATTTGCAAATATTTTCTATCTGTGGCTTCCTTTTAACACTTTCCTTAACAGTGTCTTAATAGCAATAGTTTTTTATTTTATTTTATTTTTTGAGACATGGTTTTGCCCTGTCACTTGGGCTGGCTGGAGAACAGTGGCACGATCACGGCTCACTGCAGCCTCAACCTCCTGGGCCCAGGTGTACCTCCCACCTCAGGCTCCCGAATAACTGGGACTACAGGCAGGCACCACCACACCTGGCTAACTTTTTAATTTTTTGTAAAGATGAGATCTCCCTATGTTGCCCAGGCTGGTCTCAAACTCCTGGGCTCAAGTGATCTGCCCACCTTGGTCTCCCAAAGTGCTGAGATTACAGTCGTGAGCCATTGTGCCTGTCCAGTTTTTAATTTCTATGATGTTCAGTTTACCAGTATTTCTCTTTTACGGTTTGTGCTGTTTGTGTCCCATTCTAAGAAATTTTTGCCTAAACTCAAGGTCATAAATATTTTCTCCTAGAAGTTGTATAGATTTCAGCTCTTACATTTAGGTCTATAGTCCATTTTGAGTTAATTTTTCTCCACAGTTGAACTAAGTGTTGAGGTTCTTTTTTCTGTCCCTTCACATATGAATGTCTAATTATTCCAGCACTGTTTATTAGAAAGATTAACCTTTCTTCACTGAATCAGCGTGGTAACTTTGTTTGATGTGCTTTTATTTACAGTTTGTTTTATTTTTTACTTGGGGTTTACTGAGCTTCTTAGATCTGTGGATTTATAACTTTCATCACGTTTGGAAATTTTTTTTTCCTGTTACTCCTACAAAGACGTTTTTTGTCCTCAGCTTCTTCTTTTAGACTCCAATTACTTGAATATTAGACCACTTAACATTGTCCCACATTTCACTGATGCTCTTTTTACTTAATCATCTTTTCTTTCTGTGATTCATTAATTAATAATTTCTATTGTTATACCTTCAAGTTCACCAAACTTTTCCTCTGCACTATCTAATCTACTGTCAGTCCCTAGTAGTATTTTTTTTTTCTTTTTTTGAGATGGGGTCTTGCTCTAACTCGGCTCACTGCAACCTCTGTCTCCTGGGTTCAAGCGATTCTCCTGCCTCAGCCTCCTGAGTAGCTGGGATTACAGACACCTGCCACCACACCTGGCTAATTTTTGTGTATTTTAGTAGAGATGGGGTTTCACTGTGTTGGCCAGGCTGGTCTGGAACTCCTGACCTCAAGTGATCCATCTGCCTCAGTCTCCCAAAGTTCTGGGATTACAGGTGTGAGCCACCACACCTGGCTCCTTGTAGTATATTTTTTATATTTCAGATATTGCATTTTTCATCTTTAGAAGTTTCACTTACATCTTTTAAAAATATCTTCCATTTCTCTCTTCCACATGTTCATGTTCTTGAACATATGGAGTATATTTATAGTAGATGACCTAATGTCCTGGCTTGCTAATTCTACCAGCTGTGTCATTTCTGGATGTTTTTATTCATCAATTTTTCTTTTGGTTAGGAGTCATATTTTCATGCCTTGTAATTTATTAAACATTAGACATTGTGAATTTTATATTGTTGCTTGGATTTTGATATATTTCTCTAAAAAGAGTTAGACTTTGTTTTGATATGCAGTTAATTTATTTGAGATCATGTTCAGCTTTTTGAAGATTGCTGTAAATTTTTATTAGGGTGAACCCAGTTTTGCCTTTATTTTAGGGGTTAATTTAACCCTATTATCTGAGAGCTCTACCAGATGCCTGTGAATTATGAGGTCTTTCCAGTCCAGAGAGTGAGAAGGTGAACTATTCCCAGACTCATAGGAATACCAAGAATGATTCAGCTACTACTTTCTGACAGTTCTTTCTTCACTCTTTTAGAGTTTACCTCACACATATGCAGCTCAGTATTTAGCCAAAAACTTAAGGATACCTTTGTGTACAGATCTCTGGACTTCTCTTATGTAGCTTGCTCCTCCCCAGTATTCTACCCAACAAATTCTAGCTGCCCTGGCCTCCTTGAGCACTCATCTCTGTCTCCTCAGCTTAGTGGGCCCACTGGACTCTGGGTTCTCCTTCCTATGTGGTGGCTTGGAAATGTCCAATCAGCAAATTGGGGCAATTGTAGGGATTGTTATGTTTGTTTCTTCCTTCTCAGAGCACGGTCTTGTGCTGCCTGTTGCCAATGTCTGAAAACAATTGTATTATCTTTTTTTTTTTTTTTTTGGTTTTCTCGCTTAAGCTGTGTGTTTGCAGTGGGGAAAGAAGAGGGGGGCAGTCATTCCTGTAGCAGTTAATCCCTCATGAGCAGAAGCAGAAATCTCATTTCAAACTGATGTTTTAAGAGGTTGGGACTTTTGGAGTGTCAGAAGTGAGACAAAAGGAAAAATCAATCTGATTTTAAGGAGATTAGTTTGAATACTAAAATGTAATTATTCTTTCTTTCTTATTCCTTTTTTACTCCATCTCCCTTTCTTCCTTAAAGGGGAGAGGATTCTACTTGAGATTTATTTTCCTTTCAGCAAATGAAAGTTGCAAGAATTGCTTCCTATATAATTTGTTGTATCAGGAGGTATGCACAGCATATAAATAGCAGAAACTATAGTGTTGCAGATATCCTTTTTCTCCCCCTGAAGTAAATGAAAATTACAACAGCTCTGGGTAGATATTTCACTTCTTGGGTTAAAAGTTCCTAGACTTTCATTTTGGTCCTGCTGTCATTCAACAGGATCAGAACAAAGCTATGTATACTCTTCCATGCTTCAGTCAATTACCTGTAATATCAAGGTATTTTAATGCAGAATGTAAAATTCTGTGCATAATAAAAGTGAATTTTCCTGAGGCAGGACAAAAGAGATATTCTTTTTTTTTTCGAGACAGAGTCTCGTTCTGTCTCCCAGGCTGGATAGAGTGCAGTGGCACGATCTCGGCTCATTGCAACCTCCACCTCCCGGGTTCCAGCAATTCTCCCACTTCAGCCTCCAGAGTAGCTGGGATTACAGGCACTCATCACCACGCCCAGCTAATTTTTTTGTATTTTTAATAGAGATGGGGTTTCACCATGTTGGCCAGGGTGGTCTCAAACTGCTGACCTGAAGTGATCTGCCCACCTTGGCCTCCCAAAGTGCTGGGATTACAGGCGTGAGCCACTGCGCCCAGCCCAAAAGAGATAGTCTTATAAGTGCATCAAAAGACATTAGAAGAGTCACCTAGGTTGTCTAATTTACCTACAAAACCTGGTCACACTAGGAAAACGATAAACCATGAACACATAGTTATGAGCACCCAGAATAATTCTTTAAGTCTACC